>NC_092458.1:5329438-5949438 GCF_047495875.1 Pithys albifrons albifrons | reverse complement strand
CCTTCCGCAAGGCCAACATGCTGGACCAGCACCACACCGATCTCATCCTCAAGGTAACCGCGGCGGGTCCCCGGGCCATCTCTGCCCCGCATCCCGCCCGCTCCCCGCACCTGCCCGCCCGCAGAGACCCACCCGAGCACGCCGGGCTCTGCCACCGCTGCCACCGCAGCTCCCCGGTCACCTCCCTGCAACAGTTGGGACGCCAGCCGGGCGCGGGAAGCCGGCACCGCGCTCCCCGCCAGCGCCGCGGGATCCGCTGTCTTTCCCCCCACGTTTTCTTTTTTTTCCATCGTCTTTCTTTTTTCCCTAATCTGCTTTTACTTGCTTTGGCTGAGCGAGAAGGACAGTCGGCTTGCTTAAATAATTTTTCTGTGTCTCTGCACTCGCGTGGCAGTCGTGCTCCCGAGTTAAGGCGTCTCGGGCTTTGATAGACTCAAACTTCAAAAACAGTTAGGTACCAATCTTCCAGGCTGCCGAGAATGGTTTTGGGGGCTGCTGCTGTGTCTGGACTGCACTTCTCCATAGAGAGTGGTAGCACAAAACCTTCATCTCACTGCTCATGAAGGCAGATGACATAACTCAGCAGATTATTTTTAGCGGGTAATATTTTTTCTCCTCCACTCACACCCCACCATCCCAGAAAATGCGGGTTTTATAGATGAAGAGAAAATCCAGCCCAGCTGTAGATTGCAGGCGTGGTGCAGCCTGTGCTGCCGATTCAAGTTAGAGCGGGCAGCATCTTTCCCTGTCACTTGAGCAGCACGGAGCGTGCGAGACTCAATTTAACAGGACATCTCACCCTACGATATGTCATAACATGTCGGAAATCTGCATTTGTTGAAGCTGGTACTCTAGTTTATACCCCAGTAGTTTTGAACAATCTTGGAAGGCAAACGAGGCAGGATAGAATCAAAAACTGTGTGCTAAGAGGGTCAAGTTCACACAGGAAAAAGGAAAGGAACATTTTGAAATAACCAGAGGTGTGGCTAGCTCTATCCTGCACGTTTTTACTGTAGCCTTGTGGAAACCCAAGAGACTCAGCGTTGCTTTTTTTTTTTCTTCCCTGAATGTCAAACTGTCAGCTCATATAAAAGCCAGTGTTAATTCTTTTTAATCACTTCAGGGAGTGTCTTTTCTAAAATGAGAAAACAGATGCAAACACCTATTGTAAGAGACTTCGGTGAGACCTCCCTCTTTACTAAACAAGGAAATAATGTTACAGTGGATTTATTTGTATTTTATTTTGATTGTAGGCACATACAGAACTGTGGTACAGAGGCACTCAGTATTTTATGTTTTCCTTTTGACATATTACCCAACAGTAATAAGCAAACAGATTTAATGAGTGTCGACTCACTAAGTACAGTAACAGGAATGTTACTGGCGAATGAGAAAACTCCAGAGAGACAATTTTCATTCCTTCATTTTCTTCTGCCATGAATTGCATTCACATCCAGTATATGCACATTTACTCAGTCATAGGATAATAATGATAATGGATTTTTTTCTCTGTACTGCCTTCTCTAGAGATCTGTAGTTTTATCAATAGCATAGTGACACACAAATAAATGGTACTCAGAATCTTTCCGCAAGCAAACTTCTGCATAAGATTTATCACATCAGCGGGAGGGGTATAACTTAGAAAGTTCTGTCAGTGTTTAATACTACCTCATTTTTAATAGACAGATTTGGCCAACAAAATTATTATTTTTCATCTATTGAGATAATTAACACCATTGCCATTTGACTGTTTAGACATTGTGAGGCATATTTGATGCATTATTTCCAACTCTTTACTTATCTAGTTCGTTCCAATGTGCTTTGTGTAGAACAGAACATATTTTGTCCTGATTATCCTTCTGTTTGTGAGCAGAGACAGGCTCAGGCAGCCGTCCATCCAACCTTGTGGATAGCCCTGTGGGTCAAAGAACAGCAAAACAGGAGGGAGGGCTCTGAGCTCCCAATACTGTTACATCTGTGGTGATGCAGGGCTAAATCATTTTGTGTTAACAGAGCCCACCAAGGGGAGGAGAAAGGAGAAGGTGGCCATCAAGGTTTTCCTATATATGTGCGATTGCATGAAGGGGATAAGGGAGCAAAGGCAGCACCAGCCCCAGTCCAGAGCCAACCAACTCAAAGTACTTTGCTTGTAAATAAGTGTCCTGGGTGTAGCCATAGGTAAGCCCACTGACATTTCTGAAAATGCTGTCATGTAGGCACAGTCAGGGCAGAGAACCTGTAAGGCAGCATTTGCTTATCTTTCCTTTTCTGGAGGACAGCCTCCCCAAGGGAGAGGTTTTGCTTTAGAGTAACTGTCAGGCTGGATGCTGGCTCCTCCCGCACGGCTGTTGCTGCATCTCCACCCACAAGCAGGAGGATGGGAGATACAGGAGGATGGTTGCCCCAAGCAGATGCTGGCTGCTCTTGCAGCACCTCTTTTCTGTTTCCTTACCTGCCATACTCCACCTCATCTGCCAGGGAGGCAAGAAAATGACCCCTGAGCAGCTCTGGCTGTGCTAGTCAGGTGGCAAAGGAAGATTTCCCCTGATTATTGTCCCCTTAGTACAGAAAGGATACAAAGTTTTGAGGTCTCAGTAGCTGAAATTGAAACATAGCTGGTACTGTCAAAAGTTAATCATTCTAACATCCTAATCAATTAATTAGTCAATGAAATAACTTGTGTGGTGACATCTCTGAAACACTCTGGTTAGCTTAGTGCTGTTCCTCATGGGCATATGATCAGCCTGAGAAACTCGCCGTTACCATTACTGCATGATACCTTGTTGGCGGGCTGGAAAGACATTGTGGGAAGGGCTCAGCCTGCAACTCTCTCCGGCCTAGATCTCCAGCAGCACTCCCAGAGCAGGAGCTGCCACAGGACTCCTCACTGATAGCACACATCTGCCAGGGCAATGCTGGCTGCTCGTGTGACAGCGGCGGGTCTTGCTGAAAGTACAAGCTGCTGCACACAAGGTCTCTCCTGCTCATTAGCAGGGAGGCATATGGCTGCCTTATGTAATACTTTTGATTTGGAGATGAGGCCAAGACCATTTTATTTCTTATTTTTGTGTAAATCTCTATCTATAGTTCTTGTAACTCCCCATAAATGCTAAAACCATTCTAGGCATCCCATCCCAATGTTGCATTTCCAGTTGGCACAGTCATTTGCAGAAGAGAGGGAGAAATCTATAAACATCTTCAGTCTCTGATCTTGAATAGGTGATCCAATAAGAAGCCTCAGTAGATATGGAAGAGATGCATCCTAAGACTGAGATACTGTGGGAGGAAAATAATGAAAATTAACTCGCTGCTGTATGTGCACTATAGCTGAGCACAGGGAACTGGTATCCTGTGCTGTCAGTGTGCAGGACCTTTCTTCCTCAAGATTTCACTTTTTCAAAAGAGAAAGAGGTAAGGACATAACACCTAACTGAAAAGGTGTGCTTTTACTCCTGTATTTCCAGTTAGTGTTTGGAGAAGCAAAAATAATTGGGATATTCGGTGTGGACCATCGTGCAGATCTTCAAATGATTAGGTAAAGTCTGTGGAATTTGACTACGACTAGAATCCCACCTAAACCTAGTGTTAGAACAGCCCCCTACCATTTCATGGTGATATTTCCACTTGCAGCTAGAAACTTGTTAGGTTGAAGTCATACAGACTTACTGGAAATACAGACCTAGACAGATTTTTGAACCTCAGAAAACATCTTCTAATTTAGCCAGAATTTGAGAGCGATCCTTTTGAGCCTGTTTATTCCTCTCTGCTTACAGTGAGTTAACTGCATTATACTACAAAAGACTTTTTTTTTTAAATGAAAGGTTTCCTTTTTTTTTTGCAGAAACATATCTTCTCTTCCACTTACATTAGTGTTTATAACAATAACACAGTGCTAATGTTTTTTTTGGCAGAAACTCCACTTAAGTTGTCAAGACATAAAGATGAAAAGGGATTGAAATGTAACATGCCTTACTGAAGGCAATTGTATTTGCAGTTTGCCTCTATGAAAATTTGTAGATAAGGGATATTTTTCCTTAAAGAAACCTCTACTAACTACAAGTTTTTAGAAGTGCTTATACATCACTCCTCTCATGTGAACTGGCCTTTAATTGACCCAAGCAACAGACTAAATATCTATTCAAGCATGCAAACAAAGTAAAATTAGGTATTTCCATCTAAGGACACATTTATTTAAGAACTTTATACCTTCTGGTTGCGGCAGAGCAAAACAGTTTAAAACTTCAAAATCTTGCAGACCTCATACTTGTTGAGGTTTTATTTCCTCTCTGCTCCTTAATTATTCCACTCCTGTTAATGTGTGTGCCAGCACACTCTGTCTGCGGTCTTCACAGATTTCCTCACTTACTTTGTATATGTGAGGACACTCATGGAGGAAACAACCATCTTTACAAATAACATGTTTATGTTTACTTGTCTGTGGTGTTTCCAATTGCTTTGCTATAAGAACATGGCAGGCTTAAACCATTGTTTTCAAAATTCAGTGGAAGTGGATTGTGGTTGTTCAGCCGAGCCAAAAGCTGAGTCTATTTTGATCCTTATTAATACATAGTATCCTTTATTTTGAAACTTTGACTACTTCTGAATTCCTGGAGACAGACAGCTGTGGATCTAGCAATGGATGTAATAGGTCTCCACCTTCTCTCAGTGGTTCGGGCACTAAAAACACTTTCAGGGGAACAGTCCATAGAACAAATTGCAGTGCATTTCACTGGAAAAAAATAAAGGATGAAGTCATGTCTTGAAAGCAAGGCTGTAAGATGAGGGGAAGAGTCCTAATAGAAGGAAAACAAGGGTGTGAAAGCAGCAGAAGTGCAAGCCTGTTGTCATAGCAGCACAATGCTGCAGGGCTAAAATGTATCTTATGCGAAAACAGATGAGAATTAAGATACGCAGGTAAGATCTGGGCACAGCCAAGGAGGAGGCAAGATAAATAGCCTGTTGCAAGGACAGTATGGAAGTGTGTGCAGAAACCCCCCCTGAGCTCCCGGTGTCAGCAGCAGCAGCTCCTCGGCGTGATTTCTGCAGGTGAGAGGGTTTCATCTCTCCAGCAGGTGCTGGTCAGGGAGTGGAGCAGAAGTCCTGAAGCTGCCTGTGCCTGGAGGGACAGCCACATCCCACTGGTTCCTGACAGCCCCCTGCGCTGCTCCCCTGTCTGGCACCAGCTGGGACAGGGTCCCTCTGCTCTCTTTCCTGCTTCCCTCTGTGGTGTGATGCTCCCTACAACCCTGCACTTCTGCCGGATGGGCAGCCCGTGCTGGGATTGCCCCAGCACTCCATGTTGCCTGGCCTTTTCTGCCTTTGGAAGGTCAAACCTCATCTCCCCTCTAGCAAACAGAACACACGGGGGACAGGTTTTTTCACTACATGGCTGGATGTGTGTATGTGATGGGGGCATCACCCCTCTGGCAGAGCACAGCGAGCAGGCAGGGCAAGTGTGAGAGGCCACATCACCGCCACCAAGACTAGGCCACCAGCACCCCAGGCAGTGCCACAAGGCTCGAGAATAGCTGCCAGGGCTCCCCACTGACCACATCTGGGCTTCCCAAGAGATGTGACAAAGCTTTAAGTTGGGGTTTGCAGCAGGAAAACCCGTGCTCTCCTGTTGCAAGAGAGAAGGAGGAGTCAAGTTGTTAATTAATGCAACGGGCTGTGAACTTGCAGATTTTGAGGTTTCCCTGCAGGCAGAAGGGACTATTCCTCAGGCTTCTGCTGGAGGAGCCCTTGGCCAGAGCCTGCACCATGTCTCCAGCCCCCTGAGAAGCAGTATAAAGATGGAAGGGTGTTTATGGAGAGATCTGAGACATATGGAGAAAGTCAGTAGTGGTGGAACTGATGCAAGATCAGACAAAGGAGTGAAGTTTTATTCCTTTTTTCCCTGTCATGAAAGGTCGATCTCGGAGCCACACACCAGGCTATGCGGAGTGGTTTCTGCTGCCCAGGCATCCTGTTCTCCAGCAACAGTCAGCCAAAAAAACAGTAGGCTTCTCTTGTGGAACAAATTCAGGCAGATTTACAAGGATGATTGTCAGAATTAAGATGGTATTGATTAGAAAAGCTTCTCCACTTCCGATTAGAGAAGAAAAATTATATCTAGCGATTTTCTGTAGCCACCAAGAAGACAGATGGAAATGTAAATGCATGCACACCTGCCACTTCGAGCGCTAATAGTTGTCCCTCAGTTGATGACTTGTAGTATGAACAATTTTTAGATTTTATTTTTATGAAAACTGTTTGGAGAAAATATAATTCACTGTGTTTTGGACAGCTGAAAAAAATTAGTTGCAAAAATAAATACCACGCATAATTACTATTGTAGCATCTCTTCAGGAAATCTCATTGTAGGGCTGATAGAAAAAGAGCCCAGCTACTCATTGCCATCCTCACTGCGTGCTTTCCAGCTGTGGTTTCTTATGTTTATCCTGAGCCATTAAGTTCCATTGGCTTCCCCCATCGGCAGTGTGCACACTCTTCATCCCTTGGCTAGATTGTCATGGTCTAGGAGACCACTGCCCACCAGCCCCCTTTGAATCCCTGCCCTGGATCCATGGTCAGCAGGGCACAGCCCTGATCAGGCTCCCTTGTCTTCTCTCTCTGCACCTTCTGATGAAAATGCACTCTGAAGGTTTAATTCTGCCCATTTCTGCAGAGACTGTGGTGGGGTTTTTTGTGAATTAAGCTGGAAGCTGTGCAAGTCTTTTCCCTTTCATAACCTTTTTACATTTTGACTGAGGCCATCTCTTGACGTGAATAAAATAGTACACTGCAAAGATATGAAATGCCAGAGATTACTGAGATCACAGAAAAAGTGGAGAAATTTATAGCTATCCATTAAAGGCTTTTTCTTCTCTTTATTTTCCTTGGCACAAGTTACCTGTAGAAATAACTAAAAGAGTAAACCAGCTTCACATAAAAATGAAGCCTATATTTAAAATTATTGTCTTCATCCTGCTTTCTAGTTTTTCAGTCTTGAATCCAAAGCAGTGATGAGATTTTAAGCAGTAATAGATGAGTTCAAAGCCTTCTCAGGCTTTCCTCCATAACCATGAGATCAGACATTTCTTTACATTTCTCCTTTTTTTAAAGAAAGCTGAGATTAAAAAAAAATCACAGTACTTCAGGCTCCAGGATTCAGAGAAAAAACAGATTTGGTCAAAATGACAGTGAAAAAGTTCTAAGAGCAGCAACACTGATGAGTGAACCTAGGATTTAATTTGAACCATCAGATGTAGACTGAAAGACTAAATAGTCATATAATAGCAACAGCAAAGATATAGGGCATTGTAAAGATCATACTCCTGTGAATAAAACATGTTTGTGTGCCAGATCATTGGCAGAACAGGAGGACATCCATATATCCTAGCTAGTTTTGTCTTTTTGGCCATTCGTTGGCTGTATGTCAAATAGCAAAGTGTAGTCAAGTCCTTCCGATGAGTGATGTCCCATAGAAACACCCATGTCACCGCTCAGCAGCAGAACCAAACATATATTTGAGATATGTATGGTAAGCAGGAGGTAGTTGTACACATCTCTAATATTAAAAATGATGGCTGCAACTGATCCAGCTTCCGAGAGAGTCAGGATTTCTTTTCATGAGCTGAGCATAGGACCTCCGCAAAGACAGAAGGGTCCTGTTGATGTCACTGTCACTATGGAGTTTCCCTGGGAGCAAAGCTGTGCCACCAGTGAGCTGATATCTGTGTGGGACAGCAGCGACCGTCACTGGGTCCTTGTCCCTCATCCCCCTTGTCTATAGCTTTGATTGGGGTAGGAGATTATGTAATGTGAACTTAAAGGATTTCTGGGATTGAATCATTTTGCAGGTGAATCAGCAGTTTCTAACCCTTCCCTGCTGGGATGGGATCTGTTTCCTTCACAGGGAGCCTGCAGACTTTTTTGTTACCTGATTACATTGACAAAATTCTGGTAATATCCGCTCACTTTTGAATTAAAGACAGGATTTCTCAACAAAACAAAGGGATTACAGGTTTTTCTTAACCCTTCTTGTAGCTCCCTGCATCTTTTGCATGGAATTAGGAAGAAAAAGATTTCCTTTCTGTCCTGACCATACATCTCTAAGCAGAACCCCTTTGCCTTCACGTTCAGCTTTGTCGGCTCTGCTGAAAGTTGTGCCATGCTCTGTACAGTGGAGAGCTGTCTCACAGAGCCCAGTGTGAGACCCAAACTGAGTCTACACGGGGGCTCTGGCTCGCAGCACCTGCCTTCCTGTGCTGGTGGCAGGGGTAGGAGGACTGGCAGACAAAAACAGCTTGAAAAATTTGCAGCCACAGACCTCTGAGGCCCTGGTGCAAAATATTTTAGTCTAGGATAAGTAAAAGGATTTCAACTTTGCTTCCTGGCATCCCCTCTTAGGCTTGCAGGCAGAACCAGGTGCTGGGGCAGTGCAGTTTCTTTCACCAGGTCTTATCTGTCAGCTGTGCCATGGGCTTAAATGTGGTTTGGTGAGGAGGTGAGATCAGCACAGCCCTCACCTGAAGGTATTTGCTGAAAGAGATTTATCTCTCGGTTTAAGCCATCTTTCCTCTCTGTCTAAAATAAATAACTGAGTGAGCATGGGACTTAGAGTAAGCAAAGACCAAGACCAAGGTGTTACCAAATGCATATGACTAAAGGCTAAAGGAAGAAAAAACACTGTTCTAGAAATCTCTGGTGTGGTGCGGTTCACACATAAGCATCATTTTCAGAAGGGAGAGGAGAAGTGAAAGTGATGGTCACTGTTTAAACGATGACGAAATGAGGAGGTAAAAGTTGCGGGCTTGTGCTTGAGCGCTTTTGGGGACTGTGTGCCACTGTGGCAAGAGCACTTAGGCATTGCTGTGCAGTTCTCATACTGCAGTGCTCTGGCATCCCAGCAGTAAAGTGCTTTTTGGTTCCTTACACTGCTAGCTAGCTGAAAAAGCTGTGAGTGATGAGCAAGCAGTGCATGTCTCCCTTAAAAGAAAAAACATTCATTCAGCTTTTGTTATTCCCTTAAATTTCCCTTTCTCCTAATAGGATCCGTAAGGATAAAAAACCAGCCGAATAAATGAGAATCTGGTAGTTTGTCCCAGAACTAGATGCCAGGTTTATTTAGAGTATGGTTACTTGCTATTAAAGTCCCCTGCACTGAGAAGTGCAATATGCATTATGCATTATCATATTGCTAATGTTGTCCCCATCACACAGCAGCCTTTACCATGTCCTGTTAACAAATTGAAGTTTCCTGGGGGACCTCCTGGTGTACCATAGACAAGCCAAATTGCAGACTGCGTCATCCCCTAAACTTGCAGGATGTATGTGCCCTTGTAAGCTCTTGGACCTTCTGTTGTCTATGTAAGCCAGTCACCCAGGGTTGTAAGAGTGAGCTCTGAATGCAAGTGGAAAAATCTGTGTGGCCTTAGCTGAATTCCCAGCATGGCAACAGAAAGGAAAGTTCTGAGGGACTGCAGCTCTCAGCAGGGAAGAGGCAGCAGGCCTGTGGTGCATGGGTGGGCCCGGGCAAGCAATGGGAGAGAGGAGACTGAGGAGAGAGCATGCAGCCTTGCTGCTGCATGCCCTGCCCTGCCCTGAGGTGGCAGAGGGTTTTTCCTAGGATCTTGTCTGAAAAAGCAAAGTCCAGATAAAGTGATGTGTTTGTCTTGAGGATAAAAGTCTGTCAGGCTTCCCAGAGCCAAATCCTTGGGCGTTCTGAGGCCGTTTTCGGGATACTTTGTTGGGATGGAAGGAATGGCAAGCTTTCCTCCTCTCTGGCTGTTTGCTGCCAGTTGGAACCAAATGTTGTGGCCACTGGCAAAGCTCAGAATATATCTCATAGCTGCTCTAAACTGCACAAGCTGGCTGCCAGCTCTGGAACAGCCAGGATGTGCCAGTACACATTGCTGTCTACCTGCTTCCCTCTCTTCCCTGAAGCGCCATCACTGGGAGGTGCATGGGCAAGTTCCCCCCAAGCAGTGCCCGGTCCAGCCCAGCACAGTCTCGCAGAAAGCACCAGGCCACTGCCACAGATCGAGTGCCTGAGTCTGAAATGATCATTGCCAAGAGGAAAGGAGTATGTTAAATATGACATTTAGGTTCCAGTCTTTCACTAAAGGTGAAGTAACAGCTGAAACAGATGACGTTATTTTATAACCTAAATATTAAAAGAAGGTGCTTCAGATGTAGCAGGAAGCAAATGCAGCAGTGGTGCCAAAAAGGCAGGGTGGTTAAATAGCAGCACACACTGTTTGATAAAAGTTGCATGTCCGTTTATTTTCTTCTGCATTGTGTTACTCCATTGGATCCTTTCTGAAGGAGTTGTATTGTGAATCTAATAAAGGCAGGAAATTCCTTCTATTCCTTCTCGTTGCCCTCAGCTGCACTTCTGTATATGATGTCTGATTCTGTAACTGTTGTCAATGAAAACCATACAGTAGCTCCCATTGTAAAAAAATTAAAATCAGATAGCTGTCTTTGATTCAGTAAATCAAAGCATTTTCCCCAAACTGTAATGACATGCATTTGAATTTGTACCCCATAACAGCTCTTTCATAGCAGAGCTTTGCAGCCCCAAGCTGGAAAGACAGCTGGAAACCCCATATTAGGTTCATTTCTTTGGTACGTTCCTGCAAATCTTTTCATTTGTTTTGTCTTATGAGAAAGTTGTGCAGAAGACCCTAGTCTGTTGCATGGACAGTTATCTTTTCTCCCACCACAATGGAAAATTTTGCCCCTCACCACGGCCATGTATCATGTTCTCGCAGTATTGTGGAAAGATTTGTTAGTTCAATTCATTTCTCAGACTTATCTTCCTAACGCCGGTATTGAACTGTTATTTTTGTCAAAAACATAAAAACTACTCAAATGTGGAAACATACACCCCTAAGATGCTGGAGAAAAAAGCTGAGAATACAGGAATGTTGTAATCTACCCATCACAGATTGTGCAATGTAATCACAAAACAATCAGATTGATAGTACAATGTAAATGATAGGAGGGGCGGTTCTGCAACTAGGTCTCAAATACCACAAAATAGTCACTATGACTGATTATTTAGTTTCAACAGATGCAGCAGTTTAGCCATGATTATTAGACATTTTTGTCCATTGCCACCAGATGAGTGTATAAGTTCTACTGCTCTCATATATGCTATCTTCTATTTTCTTAAACAATACTTGTCATCTGAAAGGAGCCAGTTCCATTAAATCTCACCTGTTCCCAGCCTCTTTACTGGGAGGAAGAGTCTCCTGCCCTCTTTGGATTACAATGAAAAACTACATGTGCAAGTAGAAAAATAAAGGAGTCTCGTTCCCGTAGCCAGTTCTCGGTCTCTTGCTCAAAATCTGAAGACACAAAATAACTATTTCCCCTTTTGGGGAGAAGAAATTAGAGTCCTCCTTGATCTGGCTGTTCAGCTTCCTGGAAGAGCTGTCTCTCCACTTTGCAGGTGAAGGGGGGGTGTTTTCTTCTCTTTTAGAAGCTGTGCTTCTGTCACCACACCTTTGCAATGCAACTGTGCATCATTTCCCTTGGTGTGAAAGGGACCAAAGGATAAATCCATACAGTTCCTCAGAACAGATCCAGTTATTTGTTCCCCTCACAGCAATTTTGCAGACTGCCATATCAACACGGTCATTGCACCAACACAGCACAAGGGTCATGTGCCCCTCTGTATCGTCCCTGCTCAAGCTGGAGAGGTCACATCTCTCACCAAGCCGTGCACAAAGCACATACACAGCAGTGTGCAGCAGGCCCCTACGTTTGTGTTGCTTGGTACCTCCTGTTCCAGCTAGAAAAGAGCAGAGGGACCCCCTTCCTGAACTTCATGGCTACCCACCATGAAGGACATCACAGCCAAAGGGAAAGTCTTTTCAGATGTCAGGCGATGGGTAACATTGTGCTGGCCTCAGCAGCATCCTTATGGAAAGTCTTGGAACTCTCTACACAGCTAGGGTGGCTGGCACAGAAAGAGCTAAATGGTGGTGGTGGTGAATGAGGTTTTCCCAGTTTTCAAGAAAATATTTGCTAAAAACCAGCTTGTACTTTGCTAAGGCTCCAAACATTAATAAACTCAAAATTTTGCTTTTGAAAACTATTGTAACCTCAGCCTTTTAGGGCTATTCCCTTGCCATCATTTAGATTTCTTGTTTCTTCTCTGTTGACTGAAATGGATTCAGAAAAGGTTGAAAGTGTTTTCTTTATTTTTTCAAGAAGAGATGATGATTTTTCAGTCTTTCTGATGCTCAAAAACAACTGAATGCTTTTGGGGTCAGAGCTTAGGCATGGCAAATTTCAGAAGCATGCAAAACAACTTACAAAGGAGGCTGCACTAAGAGCTGCTAGACCTAATAACCTGTAGACCCTGAAGTTAAGGGGCCCTGACTAAGCAACAGGACTTCTCTGCCATTGCTTCCTGCTCTCAGACTTACTGAGGATTTGATGGGAGAAAGAGGGAGGGGGAAAGAGGGCAAATTAGTTATTGCCAGCTATCTTTTTCCTGCTGTGCCAACAGTCTCCATACATAGGACATGCAGCTGAGGCCTTTACCCTAAGTGCTAGTCCCCTGCCACTGCCAGGCTGCGGGTGCATCCTGCACAGGTGACACACCTGGTCATGTTGCTTTTCTGCCTTCTGAACCTCAGTTTCATCTTTGAGAGAGTGATTGGGCAGTCCTGAGCACGACCATGTCCCTGGATATGATTGATCTGTAGATCTCTCTTTTATGTTGTCCCAGAGCACTTGAAAGTGGAGGACTGGACCTTTTGAGTTTGCGTCTTCAGAAAGGCCAAACAGCAGGTGCACATGGCACAGATGCAAGTCACAATACAGCAACACAATACAGTTACCAGCAAAGGACATGAGGGAATAATACTGCTGTTTTGATGCATGTTTCCTTTTTTTTGCAATGAGTGTACTATTAATACCGCTGTCACCAGAACTTCTGTTGTTGTTGCTTGTATCAAGTAGGACAGGGATGGCGATGAGGAGCTGCTGTTGTTCTGGCTGCTACTGTACAAGATGAACTGATGAATAACGTGTGTGATTTCTCTTTCCCTTGTAGTTGCACTCTGCAGTGACCAGGATCCAAGTTCAAAGACCTGGTTTCAATTACACGTTTGCCCATATATGTATCCTGAACAATGACAAGACATGCATAGTGGACGACATAGTGCATGTACTGGAGGAATTAAAGGCTGCTCGTTCTTCTAATCGAACTAATTTTGCAATCACTTATCCAATTACTCACTTAAAGGATGGCAGGGAAGTGTATAATGGGCATCAGCTCGGTGGGGTTACTGTGCACAGCAAGGACCAGGTGAAGTCTGCGGAAGCCATTCAGCTCACCTACTACTTGCAGGCAATCAACTCCTTGAATGACATGGTGGCAGAGAAGTGGGAATCCATTTTTTGTGACACTGTTGAACTTTTCCAGAAATCCAACAGGAAAGTCAAAATGTATCCTTTCACTTCTTCTTCACTGAAGGAGGATTTCCAGAAGACGAGCAGGGTATCAGAACGCTACCTGATCACAAGCTTGGTCCTTGTGGTCACCTTGGCCATTCTCTGCTGCTCCATGCAGGATTGTGTCCGCAGCAAACCCTGGCTTGGCCTGCTGGGATTGCTGACTGTGACCCTTGCCACCCTGACTGCAGCTGGGATCATCAATCTCACTGGTGGGAAATACAATTCCACCTTCCTGGGAATCCCCTTCGTCATGTTAGGTAACTATCGCCTATCTCCTCTCTTTTTGTGTGTTTGTGCCTCCCTGACATATTTCTCAGCAAGCAGAGAAGCATCACTGCATGGTTCACCGTTGCCTCATCCCTGCGGCGCTGCCCCATGCCAAATCCACACTGCCTCTTTTCCTAAACTGTTTTTACAGTGCTGGGATGTTAAAATCATGCCAGAGGCTCTGGTAGGGCATAGTACCCTGCCGTAGGATGTAGAGCCTGAGTAGCAAGGAACAAGGATGTGTGAATGCCGTGCTTTGTGTAGAGGGGAAGCACAGCTGCTGTTCTCTGTGGATGTTTGATTCTGGTTTTGAAGGGAGACTTTTTCAGTGGTCCCCATGCAACATTGACAGCATCAGCTGTGCTGACAAACCAATGAGACTGCTCCCATCGGGCACTTAGAGAGTGCTGGTTCCTTCAGAGAGGAAAGCAGTGCATCCTGGCTTGACAGGCATCTGTCTGTGGGATGAGGGTGGTGGTTGTTTCTGGGTTGTGTTTCTGCAGGAGTCCCTGTGTTGGCTGAGCGAGTGTAGGGAGGGTTTCACAGCCCTGAGGGAGAGAGCTTTGACACCCTCAGTCAGGAAAGGACTTGCCTGGTCAGTGGCAGCACATCCCACGACAGAGGGTTATGGAGGGAAGCAGTGCTGGCCGCTCCCTGGCTCTCATGCCAGCAGAGGCATCTTCATCACCCTTGTTTTTGTACTGCCTTCACTCACTGTGGGGTACCAAGGGGTTTCGGTTCGTTTTGTTTTCCTCAAGGCTAGGAAAGAGAAAGAGAGAAAGGTGATCATCTTGCTCCCAAACTGAAGTCAGTGCCCTCTCCTGTTAGCATGAGGGCATTTGTGGGGATGCAGCACATTGTACCCAAACAGGGAGAACTTCACGGGAGACAAAACGAGAGCTCTGGAGAGTTCACAGCCTCTTGGTTTGTGTTTGGTTCATAACCAGTGTGAAAAGCTTTGTGCACCGTAGGTGTTTAATATGTCCTTGTTCATGCCATTATTCATTTGTGGAGAATAATACATGCATTGATTTGATCACAGCTTCACCAGCTGAAAATCAGTGCTCAGTAATACTTCAGGTTGCAAGTGTAAGAATGTCTCCACTGACTTAGTTACATCGTGTAGTGATATGACATGTTTCGAGCACAGTTATTTTTACATCCAGCGCCGGGGTCCTATGCCATGCCAGTACTGTGATACTGTTGCACTGTGGTATTGTTGCACTTTAATTAAAGACTGTGCTTCAGTACATCACACTACCAGTTAAAGTACAGAATATATTTAGTGACAAAGAGCATTCAGCTATGTTACATCAACTCTCATTTTCAGATGACACCCATGAAAATTAAACTATATCGTAATCTAGAGGAAATGCAGCATGAGAAAATCAGAGTTGAAAGAAGGATTTCTTTCTGATCTGAATCTGGTTTCTTTGGTGGGTTTTTATGCTTGTGCATGTATTATAAAACTCAATTCCTCAGACTAAGTGGTGTATATTACATGTAACATTACATAGGAGGGGGTTTCCAAATGTGTTAGAAGAGTAGCAGAAAAGAAGTCTAAAGTCCAGCCATATGAAATGAAAGTACATGGAGAAAAGTGACTCAAAAATATGAAATATTAGCTTTGTATAGGGATCAAAGTATCTGCTCATGGGGACAAGCTTTCTGATCTTTAATTTACTAATAGTGATGGTGCTGGGACTTGACATCCTCGAAGACTTACAGATAACTATTGAAAGTTTTAGGTTTCTATTTTCATTCTCCTTTAAGTGCCAAGCTGTATAGCTCTATAGCTGTATGGGTTTTGGTTTTGGGTTTTTTGGGTTTTTTTTTTTTGGGCGGGGGGTTTGTTGGTTGGTTGGTTTCTTTTTTTTGCCTTGCTTGTTTGAAGTATTCCACTCCTAAAGGGACAGCTCAGCTCTCACTGGTCAAGTTAGAGCAGCCAAGTTCATGTGAATCTTGCTTGCTTCCCCAGCTGCATAAAATCTCCCAAGGGATGGGAATACCAACAGGTGAACAGAAGGCACTGAAGACATTTTGGAGTTTTTAATGAGAACTAGTTTAAACTGGCAAATAGCTAGAAAGGCAGCGTTGCTTTTTTTTTTTTTCTGCAGTGCAATGGAAAGAGTCAGCCTGCATTTCAAAATGTATTTCATACCTATATGTTGTTTTGCTTAAAAAGGACATTTTAAGTCTAGGTAACTGAAGGCTAGAGACACTAACCACCCTCCCTTATAGCTTGCTGAACTGCTTCCATTTAATTTCAGTGACCATCAGATTAGATCATAGATTAACTGACCTTTAGAAAGCTAAAGGATTTCTGGCTAATGATGTAGCCCTGTATCTGTTACTCATAATCTCATGGCTAAAAGCAAAAATTAGATAGAAAAAATTGTTACAGTGGACACATTTCAGGCAAGGCCCCCTTACTGGTATACATCATTAGTGAAGTGTACCCAGTTTATAGCAGCTGAGAATTTTTAACTTCTCATCACTGTTGCAGAGGCATGGCAGGGGACACTCTCCAGACATCATCTGCACTCTGACACAGGACAAGATTACATCTTTCATAACAGATCCTTTTTGTCATGCACTTTGTCTCCTCCTTGGACTGCTTCTTTCTGTGTTTCACTGCACTACCGCTACAGCATTTGTATCATGTCTAACCTGAATTCCCCTTTTGCAACTCAGCTGTCCTCCTTGTTTACTCTCTGCATCTGGAAAACAATTTCTTTTTCTTTGCATGTTTGGGACCACTCTCACTTGCCCAGTCCTCTTCCCTTTCATCCTATGTTTCCTCAGACTGTGCTTACCAGACTTTTGGCAATCTTGCTTTTGACCATTCCACATCTTCGTGGAGTGTGGTGCCTAAATCTGGGCACAGGATTCAGGCTGAGCTTTCAGCAGCAAGTGGAGTAGGAGGATGATTTTGCACATCTTGCATATGGTACTGATGTTCATACATCGCCATATGACATTCATTTTTTTCTCAGCAGTATGAAATGGTTGGCATTTGGTTGGTGGCACATGGCAATTCACAGATTCTTCATGTCATTTTCTACCCTGTTTTTACAGTCATTTATTCCAAACAACATGTAGAAGTTTGCCCTTGTCCTTGCTGTATTATAGCTTGTTTATATCACACCATATCTCCTCCGCAGTAAGTTTATCTGGAGACCATCACTGCGCTTCCAAAGTGTATTAACTGCAGTTGGTCAGCAATGTTTTGCAATTATCAATTTTGTCATGTTTTCAAGAATTACTTTCTGAATAGTTTGTCCAGTCATAAGCCCATTCTGATATAGGCAGCATGTCTGCAAAATAGTCCAGGCAAGGTGCTTTCATTCATCCTGTTTTCTGTGACATCCCTTCTGCATCAGCTATTGCCAAGAACAAGCTATACTGAAGAGTACCAGCCTCTGTAGATGTTGAATCCTTAGCTTTTTCATCAACAGGACGATATAAAGATCTAAATTACCATGAATTGGAGTCTTAAGTTCAGGCTGTGTAAGTGTAGACAGGAATATCTTTTGCCTACCCCACCTGTTAAATATGACATAACAGTTTAAACACTTTGTGCTTTGGTTTTAATCACCTTCATGGTAGTTTATTCTAATTTACTTTACTTTTAAATTAAGGGAGGTTACTGTAACCTGGCTCAAAAAAGGTGTCTCTACATAGTCTGAGTATATCACTACTGTGATGATTTTTATGTTGTGGCAGGTTTATTTTAACCCTTACTGGTTGCTGTGTGAGTGGCAAAAATTAGAAGCCATGAGAGATGTTGCCAGAGACATCCTTCCCCAGTAGATACTAAAAAAGTAAAGGTCCCCTTTGGTGACTGGAGGTCCAGCTGTGACATCCGGGTGGGAGGCCATGCCTGGGGCTGGCCTGAGCCCCGTGGAGGGGCTGTGCTGGGGGTGAGGTGCCAGAGGAGGGCAGGCTCAGGGGTTATTTTGTCATATCTAACTAAGAACTATTAGTCCTCAGCTCTGGCTTTATACAGGTACTTCTAATGTGAAAGTGAAGCCTAAAACCTGGAAACCTGGCAGGCTCCCACCATTCATCTGGATGTATTTTGAATTAGATATATACCTCTGTGCTTTTTTAAAACTACCATCCACATTTACCAGTGTGCAAACAAGTAATTTAAGGACAAGTTTGCTTACATGTCTAGTTCATGTGGAATACTTGCCTGAACTAGGGCTATTCGTTTTTGACCCTAAGAGCCAAAAAAATAAATTCTACGACTTGGTTGAATTTAAAATAGCAGATTAATAGTGTCATCTGAAAAACAGAATTAAAATTCTGATTTCCTGTTGCCGGTTTCATAAAAAAACTACAGATGTTTGGTCTGGCACAGATGCTAACATATTCATAAGTTTCCCTTGCACATGAAACACTGTTTAATAACTGCCAATTCATTAAAAATACCAGTTTCCTGAAAAAACACCACAGTGTTACCAAACAAACCATTGAACAACAAGCAGCATTGTCTGAACAAGTTTTTGGCGTGACTTTTTCTTCTTCCTGAGGTGGAGTGGAACCTAGGCACTCAAAAGAAAATTGCAACATAGCACTTTGCTCTGAAGAGAAAACTAGCAATGTGTTTCCTACTCCTTCAGAAGCAAATACAGCTTATTCAGGGAGAAGTGGCTCTCTTCAGCTGCCAAGTTCGTGAAAAGCATCAGCTCTGTGAAATCGTGGTGGAATGCCAGGCACTGCCAGATATGGGCAGGGACACAGGGCCAGTTCCATGAGCTTATATTTAGCCTCCGATGCTGTCAGGGGAAAACCAGGTAGAAATTATGAGAGTGGTTTGAGCCTGTATCATGCTGTAAAAGGAAATCATAGCCAGCCCTATGTGAAACTCAGCAAAACAGGGACAAATTAAAAACATTGTCTTACCACCTCTCTCCATTCTTCCATCACATCCCACCCTGGCAACATGCCCTTTCTTGAAAGAGAGAAAGGGAAAGCCATCACCAGAGAGGTCCAGGAAGGGATGACTGGAAAGGAGCAGGTGGAAATGTCAGGCAGGACCCAGGCAGGGTCCTGTTTAGGTTCAGTCACAAATTAAGCTAAGTCAGAGGAAGAAGATTTACAGGAGGAAGCACAGGAGCAGGTGAGGTGCGTAACACTTTGGGAGGTACCTGGAGGTACCATGGCTCATAGTAGCACCTCACAGATGCAGAGAAGTTCTGGTCCCCTCTGGGAAGCACAGATTTGTTGGATGCACACTTTCCATGTGGCTTGCCTGGGGGAGAGCAGTGCTGATGGAGGAGTGAGCTGAGAAACCTGTACAAGGCCTCTACAGGTGCAAAAAGTTGGAGCAGCAAGGATGGGATGTGAGGTCAGAGACAGTTGGGAAAGACAGTCAGAAGGAAAAAGTTAGGAAAGAGAAAAAAAGGGGAGATCAATGTGTCTGATGATAGGGATAAAAAGCACAGGAGGGCAAGTGAGAGACCACGAAGGCAACAGGCAGCTAAGCCAAGCAGGGCTGCTAACAACCAACACAAAACCCCTGAGAGGATGAGGGTACTTGGGCCAGCAAATGCCAGTGCACGCAGCCCTCTGGAGTTGCACTTCAGTGCCAGCAAGGCACATGGCCTGGATTCCTCTTGTTTTCTGGAAGAACTTGCTGGTGGGAATTGCAACATATGCCAAATTTATACACCCGAAAAGCATTCATTATCCTCCCTATCAAGCATCCAAGTGTTTGCTATATTCAGTAAAGCTGAAGAGTCAACACTGGTTGCGTATAGTGAGTTTTAAAGAGAGAGAACCAGCCCCTGCCCAGGTCTCCCTGGTACTCTTCAGTCCACACACAGAGGTAGCACACACACACAGGTGTTTGACTTTGTATAGTACTTTCACACTGATTTTCCTACTGTCAGTTAATAAAAATGTCAAGGTTACTGAGTCTCTCTGTTTCTTTATTCCCTGAGCTAAGCTTTCTCACTTTCTCTGTCCAATTGCCCATCTGCTCCCTTTTTGTGTTGGGTAGAAGCACATCCTCAGGTGGCTGCCTCAGATTGCTGCCCCCATGTCCCTTTGTCCCATCTCATCCATCTCTTTTGCAATCCCTGGAAGTCTTCTCCAGCAAGTCTCACGCATCTTCCTGCTCCAGGCCATGGCATGTCCTTCCCAATGCCAGCACAACTCTCAGCATCTTTTGGTTGCCCTAAGCTTCCTTCATTTTTTGTCCTGTTTCCTCCACTCCGGTCAGTGTGTCCCTCTGACATTTTGTTTTGATTTCTTCTAAATTTCTCTGTCCTCCTCTCTTCTCAGCCACAGCAGGGCCCATTGCTCCTACCATTTTCCCTGTATTCTTCAATAACTTGCTTGGCTCTCAAATAGGTCCCCACTATACCCTGCAGTTGTATTTCAGCTGTTTCAGATTTCCCAGTGATTTCCACCATTCATCCTTTCCTTTTTTCACACTGCCAAAGCACTCCAAGAGTGCCCTGGAAGTACACTCGGTTTTTTGTCACTCCATCTGCTCAACTTTCCCAGTTCAACCATGCTCAGCTCAGTTACAATCCTAAAATATTTTGTGGTTTTTTCCTTTCATCCCTCTTCTAAGAAATGAATAAAATTACCTGGTTTTACATACCCCAGGCAGAATCCCAGGCATGTCACTTTTCTTGTCATGCCTTTTTCCTCTCCTTTTTCAGTCCTCAGTCTCTTCCTGACATCTCTAAGCAGCATTGCATCTTCTGCAGCCCTTCAAGCATCATCCACCATTTCTGTTCCTCACAGGGAAGAGCAGAAGTAGGACACCCCTCACTCTATAACATTGAGTCCTCTCACCAAAGTTAAGAGTTTTCCACCCAAAGGGGAGGTGATTAATCACCTTTTTCACCTGCTGGTCTCCCTCATTCCAGTTTTCCCACTGAAGGATGATGTTTCAAGCCCCTCAAGGAACACAAACACCAAGAAGCCACTATTGCATGGAAAGGAAATAGGCTTGAAATACAAGTGATGGGCAGAGCGTTTCAGGCATTTGTACCAGCCCTTTCCTGAGCAGTGCAAAGTGTTGACCATGTGACACACAGCCAACATGTGTCTATGTTTCCCCCTCAGCACCACAAAGCCCAGTGAAATCCTTGCACACATAACGTGTTTCTTGGCTTCCGAAGACTGGCGATGACTCAGATCGTTTACAATGCTTTCTGGAAAAGAGGAGTCCAAAGAATTACTTAATACTGAAATCAAGTGCTGTGCAGTCATTAGATAAGATTGGCCATTTCCTCTTTACTGGTGGTGCTCCAATGTACATTTGTTTCATATGGAAAGTGTGTTACAGGTGGTACAGCATGTTTAATGCGCATTCATTTATGCAAAGAGTATTGGAGAGCTGTTCAAATGTTACTGTCTGCATTCTTTAACTGCAGAGAAGTCGGTGCATGCAATGGTTTAATGGTTTCTCAGAGATGTCCCAAGCAGTCACAGGTACTGAGAGTTTGGCACTGACATCCTGATTTTCTTCGAGTAGTGAAGTCCTTCAAGAGAGACTTTCAAATATGTGGGAATATACTGGAAGTTCAGAGGTTAGAGAAAAAAATCTTTTTCCTATCTCTCTGTATGTGTGTGTGTGTGTGTGTGTGTGTGTGTGTGTGTGTGTATGTTTGTGGTATACTTTGCATACTGGACCTGTCAATGAAGACCTGGAGAACATCAGCAGGAACTGATGAGACTGTGTTTTAGGTTTATCTGTGAGAGATATCATTCATGTTTTGGGCTACAACTAAATTACATCCCCCAAATAGGCAATAGCCCAGAGGAGACATCTGTGGCAGAGAGGGGACCAGCCATTTTCAGGTAATGAAACCTCTGGCAGAGGACGATTTAATCCAGAAGTGGATTAAATAAAATTGAAACATGTCTGGATGCTTTGCGGAAAGCCCAAGCTGAGTTCAAACTTGTAATTTTATTTTTTTTTAATCAGTAAAAATAGTAGGTTGAGCATGCTTTAACTGAATTTTTGCAACTTTCTGAACATTGTGTTTCACATATAGCTGATCTATATATTATGAGTAAGAGTAGTGGCAAACATTGCTTAAATAGGAGAATTTAAGGGTATGCCTGAGATGTTTTTGTTGCAGCTTTCTCACCAGAAAAGGGGAATTGAAGTGTGGTAAACAAATCCATATTCTACTAGCCAATATTCCACTAGGACAACACTCCTAGAAGCAAATTATATTTTAGCTTGTGGGCTTAGAAATTTAAAGCAGATTTAAAACATGAATTTGCCCCAGATGTCCTCACTGCATCTTACTCCATCTTCAGGAGCTGTATGTCACTTGACTGCTCCCTAACATGGTAAACATTAATCTTTCACAGGTGATTACAGGAGGCTTTCGCTTTTAAGTACATCTTTTACATACCATGCATAAAATCTGTCAAAAACTCCCTTAATGAAGAATATCAGTTTGCAATTAACGTGCTAACTCCACATCTAACCACTTCCTTGACTAGTGAGGCTTGAGGTACATCATGGGGGAATTCATCTTGCAAGCCACATCTGTCATTCCTTTACTATCCTGGCATTGAACTCCCATCCTATACAGCCTGCCTGGTGCAGAGGGTGGTCCTGGCTCCCTCCACACACACCGGAGTCTGTCCCCCATGCCAGCAGTGGTGGTGAGCATCTCCAGACCCCTGCCCTCCTTCTCTTGGTATCCTCCATGCGCCTTTCTCCCTCCCTGTCTCTTCAAATAACAGCTTAGGCAGGGCACTGTGCTTCCTGGGGGACTTTCTGATGTTTCTGAGCTAAAGAGGATGAAGAGGCATTCCTGGGAGGAGTGGGGGACTTTGGGGCAGAGAAACCCTGTGAAGGCCAGCCAGAGTCACAGTCCCCTGCTGTTTGCCCCAGAAGCACAAGGTTACACATGTGACACAGGTTCAACTCAAATGCTTTCAGTTCGGATCTGCATGAGGTCTGGGTAGTCAGTAGGGGAGTGTGCCATGCAGACATAACTATTTCAGCAGCTAAAACCAAATTTTGCTAATGCTCAACTCCTTCTGTTGCACTGAACGAAATATGACTTTTAACTTTTGCCTAGTCTTTTGTGAAAACAGGAAAGCAAGTCACACGTTTAAACAGAGCTGACAGCCTGCTATTTAAACATCAAAACAAGCCTTTGCTGATGCTTAAGTAGAATTAAATATTTGTTTTATATATAAAAGTAGATTTGAACTATAACTTACTTTGCTTATCTGTCTTTCTCAAAATACAAGAGCCACTCAGGTTTTCTCTCAAATTTATTTCTCTTTTTTAAATGTGTTTATCTGACATTCTTGCTATCACTGTAACAAGAAAATTGCAAATATTATATTGGTTCAATAGTAAATAAAGGTGATATAAGTAAAAAATCCATCATTTTCCCAAAGCCTAAATCAGTAGTTTTTATTCTATTGAAATCAATACAACTATTCAGTATTAACCACATAACTGCTTAATTACACATATATTCATTATAATAAGCAGCTGTTAATTTAAACAGAATCTGATATGCTTTAAAAAAATATTAAGTAGTAACAGTTTTTCTTAGTGAATAGCTTTAAAATAGACATACTGCAAAAATAAAAAGTGGTGAACCATGTTACCACCATTTCTGATTAGGGACTTTGGTGAAGTCTAGGACTATGAATACTGGGACATTGTTTAATTTTGCTTAATTAAAATACTTCTCATTCTCTTTGTTTCTTTTCCCCTTACATAGGTAAAATATGGGAATGTCTACATGTATCTTGTGTATGTGTATATATTTCTTCAAAGCTAGGGATTTATGTGTAGCATGATTTTAATTTCAATAGTAATATGTAGATCATGCTTTTAAAATTAGCTTGTGACTTGTACCATTTTCTAAAACACTGGCTTATTGTTGCTTGTTTGCCACACAAAAAAGTAGTACTAGAGTTTATATTTGGGGTACATCATGTACCTCAAGCATCCCTTACTGTGTCCCAACCATTTAGAGTGAGACCTGGAGTGTGAGGGTGATTTCTGTTTGTCAGTGCCTTCTTTGTGCAAATGTGTACTTTGTAGTATAACTCAGAGAGGGCTACACCTGACCAAAACAGACTGTTTCACAGGAGAACAGAATGATCCTGTGCTGCATTCGCAAAAGTTAAGTTTAGACATGTAGAAAATGTAGGATATTATGGAAAACAATCATTGATAGAAGACTGGGATCAAAATTACTCCAGTACAGCAGATCTGTCCAAGTCTGATGAGGAACCTGGTCCCCTTTTGAGCAGTGCTTGGGAGTGCTACACAGCTAAATGAGGTATCAAGCTTTTCCTGGGTTTCCAGACATATACCCCATTTTCTTGACTGTGCATTAAGCAATTTGAGCACAGGCATAATGGCCCGGAGAGTCTTTCTGCAGGATCTTCAACTGAAAATATCATTGTGGTCTCACAGCATGGAGCACTGAGCACCAGTTGAAGATTTCTTCTCTGCGTGCACCAGCCAATACAGTGTGTTGCACAGGGACACTTCTCTCTTCAGCGGTGCGCTTCTGTGGGCACAGCCGCCCAGAGCTGTGAAACACAGCAGATTCTGAGAGCATATTAATAAACATTTTGGTTTCTCTTATTTTGTTGCCAAGTGAATACAGTACAAAACACAACTCTCTCTCCAGAGACTGTGGCAGATTTTTATCTGGTGCGAATGTGCCAATTCGCTGTGTTTTTCATGCTGGTAGTAAGTTGAGGAATACATGGGCATGCCTGGGGCTTTCTGACCAGTTTAAACATCAAACCTGTTGTAAACAAGTTGGAGAGATCAGCCTGACACTTGAGGGTGAATGTCTAATACTCAAATGTAAAGCAAAACCAAAAACTGATCTAATGGTATCATGTCTAGAAGCCTAATAGACTGGCATACCTAATTTCAGTATGTTCCCCTTTTGGGAAGATCCAAAGTCAGATGTTAATATCTGCAGCCAGGGTATTTATTAGTCTTTATAATTGCAAATACTGAACCTACCCAACAGTATTGTCATCATATTTTTAGGTATGTTGTCATACCTGTAATTCAGTTACAATACAGACATGTAGGGTCTCCATGTCAGGAGGTAAATAAAGCATTGCAAAATGTACAGCCTATGCTTATACCACTACATTCCATCCCATATTGTTCTTCATGTGTTCTTCTTGATCCATGTACCATGCCTCCACATAGCACTCAGGCTTACTTGGCCTTTGAACCTGTGCTTGGAAGTATGAAATGAAGTTAGGCTGCGCTTGGGTAGCTGGGACTTCAATCACATTGCAAATGAGGATGCATTTAAGTCTCCTTAACTGTCTGCAGCCTGCAGTCCCCTTGCCACGATCCTGCTGAGATGAACACTGCTGCCTGGAAACACAGCTGATCAGATGAGTACCTTATAGGATGTTAGTGTCCTATAGGATTTTGCTCTACACTGTTAACTGGACTCCCGGAAACACTCAGGCAAGTGTAGGAAAACCAGGTAGGATTCAGAGTGCATTGTCTCAGCTCAGCAGAAATGTTTGGGACAGACAAGTCTGCACACTGTGGGATGTCCAATGATGGGTACCGTCTGTGAGGTCTGACATTCACACAGCAAAACTGTAGTGTTGCAGCACCATTTATGGACTACAAAGGTGGACATTGCTCAGAGTAACCCACAGTTTGTTGCAACAGCATGGTAATGATGGTTTAACTGGTTGGCTCAACCTATGCCAGTAAATTGTTTTCCACTCAGTGAAAAGTGTTGTATAAATTAGGCTGGTTGCTGATTCCGTATGCATGCTGAAGGAGCTCGTTTAGCTCTAGTATTTTATTATTTTAGTGAGAATAGGGTATGAAGCCAGATGTTTGGTGCAGCTGGTTGCAAATATTCTTGCTCTGCCTGTCATACCCAGTAGCACTTTTAACTTGCTGTATGTTCCAAATTGAAATCATCCCTGCTGGGAGAGGCCACATGAGGTAGGTTGGGTATTTAGGCAACAACTGGTTAATTGCAACTCCCAGGACAAAGGGAGTCCAGATTAGCAGTTTCACTTGGCTTGTCAGAAGATGGGAGCTGATGAGCTCACTGATCTAGCTGGAAAAAATAAGTCAGCAGGGGGAAATTATCTCAGCCTCTTTGTTGACATTACTGTGGAAAGCAGTCCTAGAATTGAGCAGTGCATTGTTATTTTTAATACTGTCAGCTAGGAAAATTCATTGCACCTTCATTATATCATATGTTATTGCAGGTACCATTTTGGAAAGGGCAATTCCTGTGATATGATTCTGATCTCCCATGTACTATTTTTGCACAAGTGGAGTTCTTGAGACCCTGCCTGCATTGGCAGCAAGCTGGGATATGAATTTACAGCATCCTAGCTATTTCATGTTAATTCATCCAGTGTTTGTCTCTGCAGATGATATTTCACTCCACTTCGAATGTGAATCAAGCTGTGCTTCACAGATATCCACAGAGAAAGCTGGTGCAGCATAGTTTGCCCTCTTTTTCACAGCACAGTAAATTCCTTTTGCAGACAGGTGCTCCTATTCAGTGGGGTGATTTCAGGCTTAAATCAACCTAAGTGGGACAACATTTGTCCAGATGAACTGATAGCATCCATTACAATACAAGCAAAAACCTTAAATCAGATCCCATACTTAACGTCAATAATTCCATCAGAGCATGCTTCCACTTCAAATTTTTGCCTACCCAGTTTACAAGGCTCCCATATATCCTACCATGACTCATTCCCCATTTCAGCCAGTCCTTTGTGCCATTTGCGCCAAGAAAAGATTTCAGCTTAAAAAGTAACCAGAAAAAAAAGAAAACAACAACAAAGGGTTGCTTTCTAGTCCCAAGCATTCCTTTAGTCCAGTGGAGACAGGTGGATCAGTAGCCACGTGGGAGCAGCAAACTTCAGTAGGAGAGGGGAGGAGCACCCCTACCCCAACTTTGCCACTAGAGAAATTTGTCCCCTTAGGAAGACAGTTTGAGGGTTTGTTGGTCTTAATTCTGGCACCTAATGAGCAACATATGTACTGTGCAGCATTCAGCCTCACCGAGGTGGAGATCAATCTTTATTAGCGTTTTGTGCACCTCTGCATTAAAATGGGATTAATAAAATTGATTATGCCTGAAATGCAACCTTCCACACAGAATGCTGGAACTTCACAACCTCTAAGTGGTACTTTATTCAGAGAGATTTTACTGAAGTATGAAACATGTACAGAGATGTGCAACCTTCAAAACAGTAAGGACAAAAAAGACCCACAGTGGACTATTATTCTCTACTTTCATAGATGGGTAAAACTGCAAAAAGAGAAACCAAAACCTTGTTCTCAGTCATTGCCCTCGATTTCTCTTATAGAAGTCTATTTGAATATCCAAACTTCATCTTATCACAATAAGATCAAAACTTCACATGATTTTAGTGTGAATTTGAACATATCACATAATCTTTAAGCAACAAAAGCAGGCAGCAGCTCTTATTTTAGAGAAGCAATTAAGCCAAGCAAATAGAGAACTGGTCTGTGACTCCAGGGACCAGGAACTCACGTTGCTGCCCTCTCACAGGCTCTGGGGCTGGTTAAATCCCTTCACCATCTCTGCTTCGGCCTCACAGTTTGCCAGTGAGGAGCAGAGCCAACACTAAGCCTGGGCTGCCAATGCCCATTTGTAAAGGCCCTTTGCCTGTGCAACCACTTAATGGGAAAGGATGCATGTCTTTTTTGAGGTTTTAAAATGGTACTAGAAAGAACAGTTTCAGTGCCTGCACCTAAGTTATACCTAAAAATGAGGTAAATAATTTGATGATTTTAAAGAACAGAAAATTTTGCTTTAGTTTTCACAACTTCCTGCAAGTGCTTTCCTTTCTGTCATGCATGTTCTGCACTGATTTTGCAGAGCGTGTGTAATGGCAAGACTTGATTCTGAAGGAGGAAAATTAAACTTTTTACAGTATATATTGAAGCTACTCATAAAAGTGCTGTGTTTAAGTTAGGCCTAATTTATTGGATTTTTTGTGGTATTATTATTAGTTTCTAAAATTAATCATCTCAGCCTGTAAAAACTGTAAGCTCCTCAGAATTAACAGTAACTATCATCTTCATTTTCTTTGGCTGCTAAAGCCAGAATAGCTGTTCCCAGTCAACCAAGACATGGTAGGAGTATCTCCAAAATGCTAAGGAACAGAAAAAGAGAATAAAGAAAAAAAGATTGATCCCCATTTTGTCCAATGCCTTTCTCCTATCCCTTTAACATTTTCCTTTGTCCCTTCAGAACCTCTTTTTCTTAAAAAAAATCCTGTCTTTCCATGCACTGCTTGTTAGCTCATGGTTGTGCAGTCTGACTGTAGGGCACGACTGGTGAATCATAAAAGCAAATGTCAACAGGAAAAGATCTCCAGTAGCCCATTAGTTGTTTGAGATCATATTTATTATTTACTGAATGACCATGAATAATGAACAAATTGCTCTAAATTACTACAGATTTGTGGCTAAATCTCTATTAAAAGGAGAAAATCAGTTAAAGCAATTGCAGAATTTATTTACAAGGGGAAAATTGCCTTCTCATTAACTTTATATGGAGTAGATGTAGCACCAGCAAAAGAAATAGAGGTAATTGGTGCAATTTCGTTACAAATGCAAAAAATGGAAAGTTTGAACTGGCAGAAAAGTGAAAAATAATTCTCACAAAATGCTTCCATGGAGATATCTACTCTAATCTCTGTGGGTTAAACTTACACGAACATCAGTGAGTTTGACAATGATGGAGATTGTTACCCCATGTTGTGTTTACATTCAGTATTTAGAGGAGTAAATTAGGTTAGGTAAATCCTATCCTATCTAAATACAGATCTTTTGACTGCCATGCCTAATTTGTGCATGGGTTTGAGCCCAATTTTCTTCTCAGAGGATACTGGATCAGGTCAGTAGTGCCACTGATGTAGAAAGTGGGCAACTTTGTCATTTACCCATATCTTCTTAAAGGTAAATGGTAATTCTGTAGCTTTTATACAAATGGGCAGAGAAATCAGAAACTGTACAATTAAAGGAAAATACCCATTCCTAGCACACAGATTGTGTAGCAAAAAACAAAAGGAGCCTATCCTAAAATAGAAGAGTATCCAAATATTTTCTCTCTTGGCTTTGTGGAGCACTTGTGGTGACACTTCTTCATGTATTTACTTGAGGAGATTTCTGAATCAGATTCCATTTTAGGGTAGTCTGAAATATTATGTATCAGCAAATTGTGGTTTTATGTTTCACACTTAAAGAAAGTATGTGGTATTGGAAGTCATGTTATCAGACATTATCCAAAATCTTATACCTGTTAAAAAGTCATGCTCTGCATCACATTTAACTAACTCTTAATTTCTTTCTCTCATTGCAGAGTCAAAGGCTTTCCAAATTAATATGGCTATTTGAGTACATTTAGTCAAGAGCCTATTAACGCTGAAATTTTTTTTTACAAATGCTATAGCTAAAGCTTATGATGGAAGTAATTTGTAATATTCAATGACCTCATTTTATTCTGTTTTGCTCACTCAAAGCGAATGCGTATGGTGCCATGTGAAATTCTCAGATGAGCCTGTCTGCAGGACTTATGGGAGCCATAAATGGATTAAACCTCTCACTCCCTACTTTGGCAAGTGATCAGTTACATTTAAATAAAGGTCAGTCTGTCTTTACAAAGAACACACTGAAAGCAAGCTTAATGGCTTTCCCTACTGAGCCTAAAACATAACTGTTCGAAGCATAATTAGCAACGGGATGCCAGTCACTGATTGTGCTTTTTGCTTGATTTTATGTCTGGGGTGTTCCAGTATTCCCCATTAGCTTTAAGAGGGGGCACAGTGCTAGTTATCAAATTGACAGTCTCGACCTGACCTCTGAAAGCAGCTGTAAAACATTGTTTGGGAAAATTAAGATGAATGCCAGGACCAGGACTGTAACACTGCTGCAAATCAGACATTTGAGGTCCATGCTGTAATCTAAATAACAAAATAAGTAAAATATCTGATATACGTCAGAGTGCAGACTTTGTTATGCTGAATACCAGGTAATAAGGAGATACACAACCTGTCCTATTATCTCATGAGTTCTGTATTGTGAATTCTTTATAAAATAGTCCATAGCTATTCTTTTCAGCATTTACAGAGTGCCCATCTCTGCCATCTGTTAAAATACAGATTTCAGGAAGGGGTGGAGTGAAACAGCTACATACAAATGCCCTTCCAGTAAGAGATGTTGACCACAAAAGGGTTATTTTGACATGTTGAATAAATATTTAGCCTATATAAGGCATTTAAGAATAAGCATGATCATAGAATCATAGAATGGTTTGGGTTGGAAGAGACATTCAAGATCATGTAATTCCAACCCTCCTACCATATCTTGCGGTCTTCCAGTTCTTCAGAATACCTCATTTGTTTGAGTTTTCTTGACTGCTGTTTATAGCCTTTGTAGCTAAAGAGATAATTGTCTACAGGAGAGAACAGAGCTGATACAGCAATTTTGGTACTCTGCAGACAGCCTGAGATTCTAAGAGAGAATTACCTTGACCTGCCAGACGGGAGAGTCAGTTTCAAAAGTCCAGTGATTGCACTTCAGTGTTATCAGCAACTAATTTAGCACTGATCATTTTATCTAATATTAGCAAGGAAGACAGGTAAGAGCAAAACACAGTGTACTGGCTCTGGGGAATTTCTGGAGATAATCCAAGAGCAGACCAGAGAGATGGACAGGTGACGGCAAAGTATGCAAAAGAATAAGGAGAATGAGGAAATAAAAGGCAGAAAAGAGGGTGGAATTAGATGGAAGGGATCTGTTATGTAAAGATGAACATAATATGAATTATTATGAGAAAATATTACAGTCTTACATTTTAGGTGTGATGCAAAGACTATATTTTGTTCATCTCTGTGTAAATCGTGAACCTACTTCTATCTCAGCCCCCCTCACCTGGTTGCTGATCAATGGCTGCATTTCTAGCTCAGGTCACCTATGAGAGAGCAGAAGTCTCTGTCCTCCAAATGCATCTTGGCTATCAGTCACAAAAATAGAAACTGTAAGAGGAAGATGACCAACCAGGGATTAATATAAAACCATGTACTTTTCCTGATTTACCTGTACTTGGGGGTTAAGGATTTTATGTTGGCACATCTTCATCTGCTTTCATGAATGGTATATTCATTTTAAGAGTCAATTAAATACATTACAAAACGTAGGCATTGCCAAGTAAAATACCACTGTATTTGGTTTCACAAGGTCTTAGATATATGAAGAAGACCAGTGCCTTAAGCAGCTCCATATCAGTTCTACCACTCTACATCTCTAAAATTTATTTGTGCTTTCTTTGTTCTGCTTCTAGGATTTCTTTTTCCTGATGAAAAATTTGTACAGGAAGTGAAGAAATCAGTGACTAATTTAATGGACAACTTTCATCTTATAAGAAATTTTCTTTTTTTTTTTTCAGATTTTCTGCTTCCTGCATGGGCACTTCAAGGTCCTACTTGTTTGTTTTCACCACAGGTCAGATACCATCACCAGGAAAAACTAATTTAAAAGCATCTTCCATCACAGGTACTCTGAAATAACAAAACAAAACAGCCAATCAGGAAAAAAAAAAGTCCTTTCTCTTTAACCCATGAATCCTGAGCCAGCAATGCAGAACTCCCAAGCTCTGGCTGTAAGCTTTGCTAGTCCCAGGACTCAAATGCACTCCTGTGTCTCATACCTCCATAATCATTTCTCTCTTCTGCAGGGAGTTTCTTCAGGCACTGGTAACAGCCAGCTGTGTCTCCTTTGAGTCTTTTAGCATGTCCGCGTTACGTTTTTCCACGTTTTGATTCAAATACTTTGTTCTCTGTTCTAGGTCATGGGTTATATGGGACTTTTGAAATGTTGTCCTCCTGGAGAAAAACTAGAGAAGACCAACACGTTAAAGAGAGGACTGCAGCTGTATTTGCAGACTCCATGCTCTCGTTTTCTCTCACCACTGCCATGTACCTGGTCACTTTTGGAATAGGTGCCAGTCCCTTCACTAACATTGAAGCAGCCAGGATTTTCTGCTGCAATTCCTGTATTGCAATTTTCTTCAACTACCTCTATGTACTCTCCTTTTATGGTTCCAGCCTGGTGTTTACTGGCTACATAGAAAACAATTACCAGCATAGTATCTTCTGCAGAAAGGTACCAAAGCCAGAGGTATTGCAAGAGAAGCCTGCATGGTATAGGTTTCTTCTGACAGCCAAATTCAGTGAGGACACAGATGATTCAGAGGAAACGAACACTTATGAGAGTCATCTTTTGGTGTGGTTCCTGAAACGCTATTATTGTGACTGGATAACAAATACTTATGTCAAACCTTTTGTAGTTCTCTTTTACCTTGTTTATATTTCCTTTGCCTTAATGGGCTACCTGCAGGTCAGTGAAGGGTCAGACCTGAGCAACATCGTAGCGACTGCGACACGGACCATCGAGTATACGACTGCCCAGCAGAAGTATTTCAGTAACTACAGCCCAGTGATTGGGTTCTACATCTACGAGTCAATCGAGTACTGGAACACCAGTGTCCAGGAGGATGTGCTGGAGTATACCAAGGGCTTTGTGAGGATATCTTGGTTCGAAAGCTACTTAAATTACCTTCAGAAATTCAACATATCTACAGGATTGCCCAAGAAGAATTTCACGGATATGTTGAGGAACTCATTCCTGAAGACCCCTGAGTTTGCCCATTTTTCAGAGGATATCATCTTTTCCAAGAAATATAACAATGAAGTTGATGTTGTGGCCTCCAGGATGTTCTTGGTGGCAAAGACAATGGAAACCAATAGGGAAGAACTTTATGACCTCCTGGAGACCCTGAGGAAGCTCTCTCTCACCTCCAAGGTGAAATTCATTGTTTTCAATCCATCGTTTGTGTACATGGATCGTTATGCCTCTTCAGTGGGAGCCCCCTTACAAAACTCCTGCATTAGTGCTTTATTTCTGCTCTTCTTCTCTGCATTCCTGGTTGCAGACTCTTTGATCAATGTCTGGCTCACTCTAACTGTTGCCTCAGTTGAATTTGGAGTTATAGGTTTTATGACCTTGTGGAAAGTGGAACTAGATTGTATTTCTGTGTTGTGCTTAATTTACGGAATTAATTATACAATTGACAACTGTGCTCCACTGTTATCAACCTTTGTCCTGGGCAAAGAGTTCACAAGAACTAAGTGGGTGAAAAATGCCCTGGAAGTGCATGGGGTAGCTATTTTGCAGAGCTACCTCTGCTATATTGTTGGTCTGATTCCTCTTGCAGCTGTGCCTTCAAATCTGACCCGTACACTGTTCAGGTGCTTGTTTTTAATAGCATTAGTCACCTTCTTTCACTGCTTTGCCATTTTACCTGTGATACTGACTTTCCTGCCACCCTCCAAGAAGAAGAGGAAAGAGAAGAAGAATCCTGAAAACCGTGAGGAAATAGAGTGTGTTGAAATGGTGGATATGGATAGCACCCGAGTGGTTGACCAAATTACAACAGTCTAACTTGATTTGTTGGTTGCTTTTTTACACTAGGTCTTACTGAAAAAAAAAAAGATAAAAATGAAACCAGTACTGACTAAATATCTGAGGAGAGAAGGGAGTTTGGAGTTTTCCCCTCCCTCCTCTAAGCTAAATCCAGGAATATTCAAAATTATGGGAGAAATTAAAAATAAATTAAAAAAAAAAAAGAGCCGGGGGATTGTACCTTGCTCTGTTCCTGTAACAGGTAATACGAGAGAACTTTCACACACATGCAAAGGGCGGTTGAATTTTAGATGCATGAAGTAAGATCTAATGAGAGCAATTGGGTTCCTGAGCAGTCGTCTGCATCGCCTGTACTGCAGATGCTGCAATTATGGCTAAACCAAATCATATTGAAAGGTCAACTGTCAAGGCTGAAGTAGCACTAAATGTTCACTGGATGTAAAGGCTTTACAAACTTTCTGCACAGCAATAACTCAAGTCAGTGAGTCAGCTCTTATAAGTCTTAGCCATCACATTTAATTTTTATTTTCTCCCCTAATCTAAACATTTATGCAAGACTATATAAAAGATAGCAAACTGTACTGGGAAAGAAGGCAAAAACCAAATGCTTTCCAAACACTTTTATGTTATAAATCACTTCTTTTTTTCTAAAAATATCATTATTTTAAAATGGAAATCATCCCTTGTAACATTTTTAATCATGGTTTTATAGCTGTTTCTTTTTCTTATAAAAACAAAAAAGAACAAAAAAAAAAAGAACAAAAAATCTGGGTGACTCTGTCACTCTAGAAAATATATAATTCTATTTTATACATGTCTCGCTACTAGTTAAACATGTAATCTGCTTTAACAACTGCAATTTTGTTAGCACTCTACTAAGACATGTGAGTGGATCTAGCAGCAGACAGAAGATGGTGTACTGAATATTTCAGCACCAAAATCCATGATACAAACCTCAAATACTAAAATGTCATCAAGAAAGTGAATGTTAGGGCTCTTTTAGTGAGAGTCTATTTCAGGCCATTCACTGGTAATGCACACTAAGAGGATTAGTGGGTAGTTTTACATAATGTATAACTTAATCCCTCAATCTTCCTAGAGTACCTATAAAGCAATAGACCTTGCAGCTATGGGCTCTTCCAAGAGACAGTAGACCATGAGAGTTGGGTGGAACAAACCGAAGGCTGGGGCTGCGGTTTAGCAGCAGCAAGTTTAACAATGTCCCCAGAGAGCCCATATCTAAGGGACCTATTGAAAACATCTGAGAGGGGAAAAAAAAAAGCAAACTTTAAAAAGATTACATTACCTAGTCTTTTTGGAGCTGTGAGTTCTAAATCAATAATTCTGTCAGCATCTGTGATGTGGAGTAATATAGATAAAGCAGCATCTCTTTCCTCCTCTGCCCCCTCCACCCATAAGAGTGACAGGCTCATTACTGTAAGGTTTTATCATGTGGTTGAACCCCAGTAGGGATATGTAAGCCAATTCTGTAGGTTTTGCTGGGAGTATCCCGACTATACATAGCAGGGAGCTGGCTGGTGTGTCGGGTGTTCTCATGAATATGTGGACTGTTGCTCTGTGGTGCAAGATGAATGTATCGCAGCCGGACTTCTTTCTGCAGCTCGTCCGGAAAGTAAGAGTACTTGAAAAGTTCTCAGCACTTGGCACAGCATTTGCTTCAGTTACAGTATCTGGAGGGGAAGGGATATTGCAGGAGCCATGAGGCTGGGAGCACTGTGATCCAGGAGGCTGCTTGTGATACCTGTCATTAGCATGTCTGTGGTCACAAGCCCAGGGTGTGCCTCATTGCATGAAACGTGTCTTCAGCATTCAATCCCAGTGGCCCCCAAATACCCTGTGCAAAACCTGCAAATGTCACCTAGTGAATATTAATTTTGAAGCAAAGAGATACTTCTGAAGCTTCCTTCCTTGCAGAAAATAAGATAACCAGATATTTTGCCCTGAAGCAAAATGTTACATGCTCACTAGCAAAACAATTCAGCAGCGCAGCTGGCAACATTTACTTTCCCCTGGATATGTCCCTTCTCTGACCAGAAGAAAGGGAGCTGCGTCCAGGAATGCACAGACTCTTTGCTTGAATAAACAACAGTTGCTGTGGTAGCAGCTGGGAAGCTGTAACAACAACTTAAGCCTTGGCAGAACCCAGGCAGACACCTTGAAGACAGCCAGATGAATGTAAGGCTAGGAAAAAGATCTGTTTCCCCTGTTTTCTTTTGACTCAGGCTTGGGGCTATGTTTTCCAGCCAAAAATCATTCCATAAATATACTTCACTGTAGATTTTCTGTCATTATCACAATGTCATTTAAATAAGACTCACCCTATCTCCTGGCTGTTCAACAAGCAGCTGCAATGACTTTTAAACTTTCGAGGGCATTAGCAAATTAGTTGAGAGTTACAGAGGAATTGCAATTCCTCTGCAGCCATCTGCTGATGTGGGGGACACTTGGAAATGGGATATATATGAAAGAGGTTTATACACTGCAGAAAGTAATACATGGCAAACACTGATTTTACACCTCTGCTATCCCTCATGCTATCACTTCAAACACCAGATGCAAGGATGGTTACCATAAACCTCTTCACATCTAATTGCTGTGCTTAGACAGGAGTGTCTTTAAAGAGATGCCCAAAGAGAAGCTTGTAGTTTCACAGACCTCTCATTAGATCTCAGTGTTGAGGCCTTCAGAGATCTCCAAGAAAAGTAATAAAACCAGGGATAAAATTATTCCTCTATCTCCAAACCTGTCAGAAAAAGGATGTGGAGGCACTCCTTTGACAAAGTGCCACAGAACAGGCTTGGTTGTCCAGGAAGGTGGGGTGAGAAGTCAGGCAGTCCACCCCTTTCCCCAAGCCAGAGTCAACAACATTAAAATCATTTCTGAAAAGCTTGTCCAATCCATTCTAAAGAATCTTTTCAAGGGCAGATTCGTCTCCTAGCAGTTTTCCCCCGGTGCCATGTTACTCTCTCCAGTAACTAGTAATTCCTGCTGGCTGCCCAGAACTGGGTCAGAGAAGAGGAGCCATTCATCTCTCTGCACAGGGACAGGACAGGCCGGAGACTGAAGCAGCCTCAAAAGTGAGAAAACCCAAAACAGCCAAAACCAACTTATGTACATTTTTCACTGTGTTTCACCTCAGGCTGCCATTTCATTCCCCACCTCCAGATTTGGCAAGGTAAAGCCATGAAAGTGTCCAAGGTGCACTCAGCCAAAGTCCATGAGATTTCTGCCTGAATCCTGACGTGTCTGAGGGATGCACCAAATACTCCTTCTCTACAGGTAGCTTGAATACCTCAACATGAACCAGAAACAGCATGTTCTCAAGGTTTCAGACTATGCTAAGCCACTTTGGCCTTCCTCCCCTTTGACTTTTTCCTATTGAGCAATTGTCTTCACCAAAGTCAGTCAGTCCTCCCTGTACTGATTGATTGATAGATTAATAGGTGCAGATGCTGTGCTCCGTTCTCAGTCCAAAGCGCTCCCAGTGGCTAACTGTGCATAAGATTTTGCCTTTACTGGCAAACCTCCATTTTGAAAGACTACCTAGGCTTAAGTGGATTTTTGTCATACTCTTAAGAGGCTTTTTAGCCCAGGTATCACTGTGGTTTTGTTTGCAATATAGGTTACTCATTTTTTTAATTAAGAGTAGAACAGAGTATTATACACTGCCAGGCACTAACTAACAGTGAAAGTTTTAGCTAAGGCTAACAAGACTATGTGAGACTGGCTCACTGAGCACATATATCTTCTACAAACATAAAATTCCCATACAGTAAGGTATGGTGTACAGTATATTTTTATTTACAGGGTAAGCATGGGGAAAAAGAGCCAACCTACGTGCATATGGCCCTCGAGATCAGTCCAGTTTTCTTGTAATATAATTTCTCATGTCTCAGCACAAGTCCACTTTCAATTTACAAGTACTCTTAACAAGAGAAAAAAAATGAAGAGAGAAAATTTGATATAACTGGAATAACTATGCTATAAAAATTAATTGATGAAGGCAGAATTTGCTGCCCAAAGCAGAAATGTGAAAGAGTTCTGGTTAGATTAAAATTAGTTTCGAATGTTGAGAAAAACCTGTCTGTGAGAGAAAAAGAGCTTCTTTTCCAAAGACAAGCAAATACACTTATGGTCAACTGCATGAATCTGGAGGGGAAATAGTATCAAAGTGGCCTGAGGTTATGTTGAGCCACAAGAGGATTTGCATCTGCTCTCAGAAGCTTTCTGAGCCAGCGCTGAATTCAGGTAAAACATGTACTGTAAATTGAAAGGTGTACTTTTAAATGCTTTTTTCTAGGCAGACTGTCCTGTGAGCCATGAAATCCCACTCAGCCGACACGTTCTTTATTCAAAGGGAAAACAAAACAAAGTAGTGGCAGGACTGCGCAGAGATCAGGGGAGTCAGAAGGAAGACTGACTTCTCTAAAAACAGCGAGAGCCAGCAAAGCAAATGGATTTTGTGGGTGAAGAACTGGTTACTTCAAAACTTAGCAAAGTGGTGTTTTTTCCTACTTGTTAACTTCAGAAGCGGATAGCATTTTCGGGGGGATACAGGGCAGGGAAGCTGAGTTAGTACGAGTTAGCTGTGCGTTTCTGTGACACCAGTGGCTCCTCTGGTGTGGTCAGGAACAGGCAGCAGGATGGGAGTGCAGGAGGGACAGGGACAGCAGTGATGTGTAGGCACTGAGGGTGCCAGACCAGGGGCTGTGGTGGTGCCATTTCACTTGTCCCACAGCCGTGCCTGGTTGTTCCTGGGGGTGTACAGCCTGCAGAGTGCACTAGTTCCCATGTGGGCACAGCTCACTCCTCCCATGTCTCATGTTGGGACAGGACTTGTGTGGTAAGGCACAAGCCCTATGGGAAACCACTTTCTGGGAGATCTTGGTTAGAAAGAATTACTCAGAGCCTTTTTCTCCCCTGCACATGTTAAAACCTAGATCCATACAAGTCAAATTGTACAATTAGCTATGGAGGGACAAAGTACTTCTTCCATGGCTTTATCCTTACATTTATGATTAAAGTACTTGTCATTTATTTTATTATAAATATTGTGAAATAAGTAAGCCTTCCTGGAATACACACAGGTCTGATGAGAAGGAGGCAGGGAGGGAAGAGAGCCCCTTCCCCTCCCTAAAGGTAGGAAGCATCTTCCACCCATGGCGAGGCACTACATCATTGCTGCAGGGCACCCCTAGTGACCCCAGCTCAGTGCAGGGGTGGGGGCAACCTTATCTCCTCTCCCCAGTCATATTAGAGAACAGGGAGGAGCTTTAGCTCCAAATTGTATTAGGGATGGGCTCCCAGGGAAACCCATCCACTGCCAGGAAAGTGCAATGGCAAGCTTCTTGTTTATTTTTTTTTTCTGAGAAAGGTATGGCAAAAGTATCCCAGGAGGGGATTTGAACACATATTCCTGTCCATGGTGAATGGTTTGGAGCAGAGTGGCTTGCCCCAACAGGCCACCACTTGCTCTGTGGTGGTCCTGGCACAGCTTCCAGCCTGGAGAGAGGGCACCTCAGCATCATGTGCACCTGCCTGGGGCAGCCTCTTCTCAGGCACAACTTGTTCTGATGTTGGCATTCTGCAAGTCATTACCTTTTTTTAATTTTGGAAAAAGAAAAAAGGTCAGCATAAACAGTTCTAGGTTATTTGAGCTCCAAGAAGTGTTAACCTGTGCGTCAAATAAATGGCTTGCAAGATGTCAGGGGTTTTCTTTTGGGCTTTTTTTAACCTATTTTTACTATTTTTGTATTAATTTAGGGGAAAAATTGTATAATGAATCTCAATGTATAGTATAAGCCTAAAATAAAATGGCTGTCTCTCTCTTTGCTTCCTGTGCTCCCAAACTGCTACAGAAATTCCATCACCAGTGTAACAAACTGATTTTCCTGGCCTAACACAAATAATCAGGATATGTATCCTTTACAACTGCCCTCAGAGAGGAATGGTAGAGTAGCTCAGGGGCACCTTCTGCAGCATGGAGGCAGCAACGTCCAAAAGATGATGGGCACAGTGTTTCTCCAGCCGAGCAGGCACACCAACAGCTAAGACAAAAATCTCGAACTGATTTGATAAAAAACTTGGAGTTATCTCATCAGACAATAGCTAAACCTACTGAGATCTGGTAGGTAGGTAGACCTGAAGTATTGCTATTGAACACAATTTTTACTATTACAAATTTTCTTACCAAGACTTTAGCATCCACAAAGTTACGAAGTGCCATTGTCACCTCTCCCAGCAGCAGAACCACAGCTGCTGCCCCAGGATCTTCTGATGTCTGTGCTCCATCATCTTCCCATACACAGGCAGATCACCCATTCACACTTTTTCCCTAATGTTTTGGAGAAGGGGAGCAGCTCCCCTGTAGGCCCTCCCAGAGGATGCAGAACCAAACCACTGCACCAGGGACAAGGGTGACAGTCACAGATGCTCTGTCACACCTGGATGCAGCAATGAAATGCTGTTCACTTCACTGTAAAAGGCAGATGAGCCACATTCAAGCCCATCACTGCAAACAATAGCAGGCCTGAGAGCTGGTGGCTTTTTAGCTGCCAGAGGCTTTCAGCTGCTTCAGTTTAAGGGGAAGTTTCAGTCTGCAATTTAAAGGCGACTCCTGTCACCTGTTACAGCTTCTGGCCTTGTCCCTTAAAGTTATTCTTTCTCCCATTGCCTCAATTCAGAATCCACAAGCACTGTTAACAAAAGTTCTATCTGAAACTCAAATTACATCAATTTTTCTAATAGCTAATGTAAGAGAGGCTGCATCTAAGCATTGCACAGGAACTCAAAGAGCAAAACCCATGTACAAGGCTGGTGTGCCTCATTTGTGTTAACAAGGTCTCCTTTATGCAATTCCCCATAGATCTAATTTACAAAATTCATGCTTTCCAAATGTGTAATCAGTATGTTTTATTCTGAAAATCCCTCTATATGTATACCTCCAAAATAGAGGAATGTTAAATCTGATTTTAAGGTTATAAAGGAATACTGTTCAGCCCAACAAATGTTCGTGAGCAGCATGTCTGAATTCCATGTGCAATTCTTACACTGCTGCATAGAAAACAGGATATTTTCATTCCAAAATACCACATTTCCTCATTTGTACAACTAATTTGCACACAGAAACTAGGCAGGATTGTGGACCCAAAAGAGTGAAGTGTGTTCATGTTTACATTTATCCTGTAAATGCCACTTAGACATGTAAAGCTTAATGGCAAATTTTTTTGCTGATTTCAGTTTACTGACAGAGAATAACTGAAATATATGCCAAGTACATAGAAGGAACCAGGGAATAAGACATAACAGTCCATTAACAGGGAAAAAAAGTCTACTTCAAAATTTATACATATGAGAAATATAAGAGCCACGTTAAAGACCTTAGTTGAGTATCCAAACTATATACAACAGCATATGGTAGAAATGAATGCAGAATATTCCATTCTGATTCTTTCTGGCCACATTCAGTCCTCTGAAATGTGCTCCATTCTGTGAGGAGGCATACTTTTGAGCAAGGCTGACATTTATCTTCCTAGAAATTACTGAGTTGCACAGGTGAAGTTTGCTGGAAACAAAATTTTAAATGTATACAAACAAATGGATACCAGAAAACACAATTTGTGAAAAACATGCCTTCACATACTGGTTTTATTTCATAATAGGCAATCTGTTCCCTGATGCTACAAGTAAAAAATTATTTTATATTTGTCAGCTATATTCAGAAAAATGAGATGCCACACTAATGTATATATAGTGCATACACCCCCATACCAATTATGTATTTCTTATACGCCCAACTCAAGTTGGCTTTGTATAAAGAGGAGGAAAAGCCAACCTAGAAACGTAGCTGAAAGCTGGTAGGAAGAATGGTTAAGCTGTCCTGAAATTAGTAATGAATCAGCAGGGGAGGAGCAACAGAGCAGTTGGTAAGGAGTTTAGGAACAACGAAGCTGGTTGCAGAAATGCGGAGCTGTTGAGCAAGGACAGTACTCAGGTCTCAATTGCAGAGGAAAGGAAGGTCTAAGGTAGTATGAAGAGTGAGAAAAGTTATATAAGTGTATGTAAGATTGGCAGCTCTAAGGTATATTAAGGCTATCTAATAAAAGACAATATCTGTCCATATAAGGAAAATAAAAATTCACAGCTGCCTAATTATGTGATTTCAAATATAGATTCAGTACTTCATTGCTTTGGCATAAGAAGAGAATATCATTTGTAATCTAATTTGGAGCCCAGAGCTGGAGACTTTAACATGATGCATAAACAGTAATATACAGAAAGAGGCCGGTCAGATGGATTCTGGCTCATAACTTAGTGAAAAATGACAAATGGAGCCTCACTCTTCATTTTATTGCAACTCTTACTTAGACAGAAGCAGCTGACTTTACTGGTTCTGAAATAGCCATACCTTCCTGATAAAATACTCATGTGTTGGAAGCATTTCTTTTCTTTTCTTTTGAAAATGCGATCAATTTTCTTTCTGGACAAAGTGAACCCTCAGGCACATTACCTGTGGAGAGAAGTGGGAAATGCCAGCTCTCTTAAGGTGATTCCTGAGTCAAGAACATCCGTCTGCAATCGAATATCTCTCTTTTCTTTCCTCTCGGCATGCTATTGAAGCTGTTCCAGGCCTATCTATTGGCAGTTTTGCCAATTGGTTTATCATACCCCTCTTTGCAAGAGAGGTGGGATTCTGCCAAGCCTCTCCTGGTGTTGGCTCCAGGGGCAGTGGCCACATTATAGTTTCAGAATTATTTCTGCTCATTAGCCCCTCTCATGGGAGGCATTTCTATCAGTATGTTAAATCTTACTAAAGGGGTGGCTACAACAGCTTCTGCAGGAAAGCCAACAACATTTCGTTGATCTGATGTGCCTCTGGTATTTACAAGTGACATAACTTTGTTAGATCTAGAAAGGAGAAGCATTCAAAGCTCAGTGTCAGGACATCATATTATATTTAATATCAGCATTAGGGCAGATGTTACACAGTAGATTTATAATATGGAAGTTGCAGAAATGGGGAGAATAAAGAAAAAAGAGAGAGAATACTTTTAGAGTGCTCATTCAGCACTTTCCAAACATCTTCATTGGCGTTATTGCCTCACAGTCAGTGATGACACCAAGCCTGAAGAATCTAATTTACAGGAAAAGGTTAAAAGAATTTGGTTTAAAAAAGGGAAATGTGGAGCTATGTGACTTCAGAATTATGGAAAGTATTGCTAACATCAGTGAGCTCTTTTTTTTTTTTTTTTTTGCCCAGCATGTGCTTCAAAAGCCAAAATCTCAGAATGCAAAATGTTTGAAGTGAGAAGCAAATAATAAATCCATGGAGAACATTTCCCAGGTAGAAATGACAAATACACATTGGAAAGTGTAAAACCAACACAGACAAAAAAACAACTCAGGTGAAAAATGCCTAAATTTACTGTAGAGAACTCCATAAAAACCTACACAGAAAAAAATGTACTCACAGCCCTAGAGAGCTCTTCAGGTGGTCTGTTCCAGCACCAGGCCAAAAATAAGGTAAGAGTTTTAAATTATTGACAGCTACAACCAACAGGGCTTTAAACTGTGGAACCTGGGTGAAAGAGAAATGAAAAATGGCAAAAAATATGGGAAAAATATATTAATTATATACTTTGTGTACCTCAGCACCTCTCTGCTAACTTCTTGGTAGGTATATCCAATAACGCATGTTTAAAGCACAGCTCTGCACATTCCAGACAAGCGTTTTCCTCTTCCCCTTGAAGCCAAAGGCTGAGTTTCATTTTGCCAGTCTGCTTTCATGGGTCCCCCTGACACTGCCTTAGTGACAAAGGACCGGAGAGACAGAGGTGAGCACAGACCAACACAGGAAACAACCCATACTTGAGCCATGGCAAGCCAAAGCTTTATTACTCGTTCATCAGAGAGCTGTGCAAAAGAGGGCATTCAAATCTTTAATGTACTTTAAAAGCTTATAAGAAAAATTGGCCTCTGGTACACTGTGGATGTGCTAAGGAGTAGAGCTGTGGATGCTCTCCAGGCATGCTTGCACTTTTCCAAAGCTAGGTAGCCCTCAGCCTTTGGCTTCGTGCCCTCTGAGATTCATATTGCAGCTTTTATCAAGATACCTCTTTGGTGATTTTGTTTAGATCAAACAGATCTTCTTAAATATGAACTCTTTTATTTACCCCAGAAGGTTTCCACACCTGACATCTCTATCCTCTACTAGTACATTTGGATGTGAAGGTGGCCACAGCAGGAAGGAGAGGGTTGGAAAGCAAGTAGAAGTCCCATTGTTTCAGTTAAGTGGCAGCTAATTTTATGAGGGTCGGTTACCAGTGATTTTGTGAGCCTCATTTTCCATTACCAAATTTTAAAAAGGTGCTCAATATTCCACTCCTAAGCCAGGAAGAACCATGGGTGTTCAGTATACTTCAAGCAGAGTATAACAATTGTATTGAAATCATGTTGCCCAGTGGAAGTAAACCACTGGGAGGGGAGAAGAGGTGGACAGAGTAGCTGGATTTGAAATTTTCAGCAGAAAAGATTGTTTTTATTTCTTTTAAAAAGAAGTTCACATTTTTTACCTTTGGTCTGATAGGAAAGTCTTATTGAGTCCAATAAACTCAAAGAATATAGAATCATTTACAAAAATTTCTGTGCAGGAGGGGAGAGGCGGAAGATCAGCTGAGGAAAGACGTATCTTCTGACTTTCTTCTCTAATGACAGATGCCTTATGACAGACCCAGGTAACAGCAGTATGGCTGGTATCAAAGCAGTGGGGTAACTGTGTTTGTATAAAATTGTGTTATGGAACAATAAAGTGGTAAATAGTTACCTGGTGAGATAGTGCCCACCAAGCTTATTTCATAATGCTGAGGAAAGGAAGGAAGGTATTGAGCTCTAATTCCAGGGATTGGAGAAGATGGGGCTTCATGGCAAGGCAGTAGCAAATGCAAACAACAGCAAACATTGCACTTGTATGGAAACAGATTTGAATGCAGAATCAGCTAAATTTTTCCTCATCCAACAAAAATGGAAGTCAGGGAAATATTGTAAAAGTCCAAAACCTCTCTACTGTTTCTAACTCCTTGTTATGACTCACGTGTAACATCATCAGATCCCTGGTACTGACACACCATTCAAATCTGTAATTGTTTTAGGCATATTACCATTATTTTAAATTCAGCCAGTGAGCAAATATAAAAGATGTTCAGGTGGCCAGTCATACATCTCATGTAGTCAAGGGTTATCTTTGCATCTACCCCATTCTTGAAAAACATATAAAATATAAAACCATATTCAGGTGGCCAGTCATAGATCTCATGTAGTCAAGGGTTATCTTTGCATCTACCCCATTCTTGAAAAACATATAAAATATATGTATTTCACAGAATAATGAGAAAAATCTATACAAAATTCTAATCTACCTGCAAACAATTTGCTTTAAACAGGCCAAACAGAATTGAAAAATTGTTTCCAGCAAATACTTTTATAAGATCTAAATGTGAAGGGAAAGTAGCTCTATTCAAGCCTTTTGAAGAGAATGAATGAGAGAATGAATGTGAAAAAGCACCTGGAGTGCAATTTAAAGAGGCAAGCAAGCGAATCATGACCAGAGAATGTCTATAAAACCTTGGCAGTTGACCTTCACTAGGTGAGGATGGTAAGTGGTTTGGAGAATCAGCATTTCATCAAGTGGTTGAGTATATTTTTCAAAATATGAACCAGCTCATCAGGTAAAAACCGATCATGCAAGGTTTGTCCATTTGCCTGCTCTCAGTGAGCATGAAAAAAGAAATCATTCTTAAATGAACCTTTGGTGTCTGCTGACTTTTGTTGATTCCAATATGTTTCTGTTAACCGCTAAGGGGAAGAAAATCAGAAATAAAAATGCTCCAAAACTTTATTACTTTTTCTTTTCTCAAGAACCTGTCCTACACCTCCCATGACCTTCTCCTTTTGCCATGCCAGACCTCTCCTATGAAATTCCCCAGTTTCGGCCGATTGACTCAAGCGCTCCCCTAATACACTCTTGCAATTGTAAGCACTCAGGGGTTCCACTAAAAGGGTGGCTGGATGCAGCTTCAGGACTAATTGTATCCTGTGAGTTATAGAATTATGCACCAACAGCGAAAAGGACACAATTACAAGGTGAACTATTGTGACACACACTGTGTAATGTCATACAATCAAATGCAATGTTTAGTAAACATGAACCTCTTTGTCATTTTGTATTTATTTATACAGGTTTAAAAAAAATAAAAATAAAGCACACATTTAAAAATACCCCTTTCTCCATTGTGTCTCTGCAGCATTATGCAACTTCCTGGTGAGGCCGACAGGGACGCAGTGACTCGGTCAGCACCTGGGGAACTAGGCAAGGACAAATGAGGAGGATGCAATTCTTGTTTGATTGAATTGCACCTGCAAAGAGAGAGGTACAACCTTCCAGAGAGTGTGGGAGAGAAAAGGAGAAGCTTACCGGGGATTTGCTAGGAACTACCTCAGTGGGAACACCAAATTTCTGCAGAAGTAGGAGCCTTAACTAGGTCACTGCCTAAAGAACTGCATTTTTCCAGCAATGTGCCAGTAATGGAACACCAAAGGGTTTCTAATGTCTGGGCTCTCCCCTTGGCCACAAAGCCTGTGGGAAAAAGGAAAGGGGGAAAAGGTCTTCCACTTACGGTTGGGAAAGGGGCAAATCTCTGGCATGCCCTCAAAACAGGGAGGTGATGTACAGCTCTGCAGAGCCAGTCTCCTTCCAGTTTGCCCAAGGACCCACCACACCACCATAGTATGCAAAGGCTCTGCTTTGCAGGCATCCAGCAGGACTGTTCCCCTCTCCTCTGGGAATGACAATGCACATTTCGAGACATTTCTGTCTTTCTTCAGTGAAAAATTTTCCTGGCACCTTGCCCTCCTGCAATGCCACCCTCCCTCTCTCTCCTTGCTCATTCTCATCCTCATTTATCTCACACACACACACATAAGAGATTTCAGTCCAAAAAGGTGATCTCAGTCCATTTCCCTACAGCCTAAGCCAACACAACTCCATTGGCAAAGGAAAGCAAACCATAATTCTGGCAAAATGATCATTTTTCTCCTTTCCTCAATACACCACAGGAAACAGAGAAAGATGATCTAATGACTGATATGGAAAATACTGCTGAGAGTGCAAAAGCCAAGCATGCTACTAATTTTTACAAAAGTTGTACTGTGAGTTTAATGCAAGTACAATGGATGGAGAGGCCATAACATTATTTTCCCCAATGGTTACAGAATCACGGGGGGTTTTGTGGTGGCAGTTTTGCTCTGTGCTTTTAATACAAAGAAATTACAGTGTCAAATTGCACTATTTTGGAGAAATGACTATGAAATTTAATTGTGTTCAAATCCCACAGTAATTGTGGTACAATCATGTCAAATTTCAACTCCATCTCTACATTTGCAGTGTACTTGTGTGCATGGTCACATTTTGTGCACTCAGTGGCACCCCTAGCAGACATATGAAAGGGAGATCCCACGTAGGCTGTTCAGGGCCAGCTCTATTCAATATTTTCACTACTACCAGCATGGATAGAGGATGGGAGAGTATCTTAATAAAACCTTGTCTGTCCAAGTTTGGAAGGACTGCAGAATTTCAAAGCCTGAGAACAGAGTCAAGATGCACTCAGATCATTGAAAGAATGATGTGAAATCAACTATAAGAAATTCAGAACAGACAAGTCCACAGAGGAAAGAGAAATCAGTGATGCGAACACAAAATATGGAAAAGCTGATTAAGCAGCAGTTTTGCAGAGTATCAGAGGTTGCACTTGGTCACTGCTTCACAGTGAATAAAAACTATGGCAATGCTATAAAGCCACCACATCTGATCCTTACCCAGTTTATTAAAAGAATCACATATAGAAGACATGGAAGAAGGGGGTTTTTCTGTTTTCCTTGGAGGTGATGAATCTTCAACTGAACACCGTGGGCATGACCCTTGGAAAGAGTATGGAATTGAATGAGAATGAGGAGTCAGAAAAGGCACTTTCTGCAGGAAAGTCTACTTAGTTTAGGAGAGATGAATTTGAGGAGAACCACAGTAATACTTTTCTGTATGAAAAGGATATATAAGAAGAACAGGTATAAAATGTTTCTTGTGTCCCCTGAACATGGGACAAGACACAATCAGCTTAATTTTCAGCAAATATAATTCCATTTGCATATCCTAATTTCAAGAATAGGCATGCACTGGGAATATGCTGCCTGGGCTGGCTGTGGAACCATCTTTAGCAGAGTTGAAAGAACAGGTTCCACAAAAACCTGCTTGAAACAACCTAGATACTGATTCCGTCCTTTTTCTACAAGAATCCAATATTTTCCAACTTAAGTATGGTATAGCAATTTAGGTTGCCACAAGCTATGTCCTTTTAAATTGGCTCAGATTATATATTCAGGAACAGAGGTGCCTGTTGTGTTATTTAATGTAAAAGCTGGATTCCTGGCCTGTGGTGGCTGGGATGTGTTAAAAAAAAAAAAAAAAGAGAAATTTATGTATCTGTAGCTAATACTTTTAAGTATGGTAATTGAAAAATTTGTAGCAATTCAGCCACAAATAAGTGGAGAAAATCTGATGTCTTCTACTGTTTTCTGATGCACTTTTATATGTAGCTGTGAAATTCAAGCTCTTTGGCTCATAGAAAATCTCTGCCATAAAACATTCAGTAAGGAGGGTCCATGAAGTACAGAACAACAGCAGAAGAAAGAGACAAATTAATTTGCTGGATAGACAATTATTGGAAGCTTAGGAGATGAAAAATACCAGATTAAATACTTTCTCCATTTCTTTCTTGTGAATCAGTCTTTTGGTGTTTAATGAGTTCCTATCAGCCTATGCAAATAATTCACAATGAATAATTTATCTGATATTTTTTCTGTTTGTGGGATATCTAAAAGTAAATTGGTTTCCTCTCACATATTCATTATCAAAATTATATTAGCACAGCCTTAGGTGAGGGTGTTTTCTTTGCAGTTGCTTTACTCCACAATTTCTATTCATACCCCCTACATGCAGCAAATCCCACCAAATTCTTTTATCCTCAGGGCAAAAATTCCTTCAAGCTGAATTAAGGTCCCACTTTCAACAGGCTCTGCAGAACCTCTCTCTCCACTGATGCCATGGAGGGGGCTAACCTCCTAATCTGAGCATCTGTACCCAATGTGGGCATTGGATTAGGCTGGCCTAATTAGTGGGAATTATCATCAGTGCTAAACTAAGGACCCTGTTGAGCTACCAGTTTATTAACTGGCTGAAGTGAAGCAGGAATAACCAGGGAAACAGAGGAAGCAATCCTCCAAGCATCCCATTTCTGCCATTAGTGTCCCCCATATCTTCCACTGACTCAGCTGTTCTTAGTCAACATTACCACAGAATCATGGAGTCATTTAGGTTGGAAAATGCCTTTAAAGATCATTGACTCCATCTGTGTATTATGTATATGCTTACACTTGGTTTGTACACAAGTAGTAGGAAAAGGATTATGACCTTAATCTCATTTTCAAATCTCATTTTATCAGTTCCTGCCTGAAGAAAATTGTCACCATACTGGAAAATGTCCACCATTTCAGGTACAGGGCATGGACCAAAAGGAAGAACTCTCCTTCTGCTCCCTGGAACAAAGAATTAAATGCTTGTGTGGAGAATTTTCAATTTGCCTCTTTCCTGAAGTTTAGGGATGCCAGACAGATCAACTAATACAACAGGCATTGTTTCTGTCATGTAACACTCTGAGAATACCAAACAATGACAGACTACTGGCAAGGTCCTTCAGCAAGCACCTTTAGAATAGGAAGAAAAGCTGGAACAGGACAGTTGTTTTTCCAATCAGTTCTTTTGATAATCACATTATATAGAGGTAGTTCTATAAATTTCCTGGTGACTTCAGTAGAGAGAGTTGAGGAGTTCAGTAACTGAACACGATGAAATATTTGTGTTGCTATCAGCTCTTGATAGCAAAACACACTGTATTGGATGTTTCATGTGTCCAACTCCATCAAATGCTTTTTTTGACATTTTCAGAATGCAGAATGTCATATCCACCAAAGTATTTGCCTTTGCAGAATCATCTTCCTCAGAAGCTCACCTCAGACTTCCTCTTTCACCATTTCAAACTGCTAGAAAATGTCATTCAAAGTTATCAAGAGTATTTTTATTTACAAATGGAAAGGCTCATTTTCTTTCCTGCTATAGAAAGCCAGCTTAAACTGCTGAGTGCTTGTGGCTGGCCTATTAAGGTAAAAGTGAGAGAGCTGGCATGGGGGAGATAAAAAGGGGCAAATGAAAGAACCGAAAGCATGCAGAGAGAGAAAAGAGATTGACAGAAGAGGGAAGAGTCAAATAAGTAAGTGGGGGGGAAAGCAGAAAAATAAGGCAAAATACAGTGATGCCCCAATAGAAAGGAAGAAACAATGAAGAAAAATAAGGATATTGGGAAAATGCAGAGATGAATGCAGGTCTTAAAACAATTCTGAGAAAATAGATAGGGATGTCAAAATCCCAGTAATTGAATTTTTGCCTTGAAAAGCCAGAGATAGATTTGCTTAAATGTTTAGCCACATAGAAATAAACTCCATGTCTCTGACTGCATGTATCTCTCAATGAAGTCAACAAGAACCCACAGCAACAGCAGCATTCAAATCCATGCTGTTTTCACCTCAGAAAAGGTAAACACAATACTCTTTCCATACCTACACCATAATCTGTCTTTTTGTAGCCTCTAACACACTTTCTAATATATATATATCTATCCCAAAACCACTGTTGTTAGCCTTCCTGTATTGATGGCGTCCAGCTGAAGAGAAGCCAGAGAGCGAGAGCTCACATATTGTCTGTTCTTAGTAAATAATCATTAAAGGATAGATTGGCAGCACCACAGCATTGTCCAACACTCAGTCTATTTGCCTTGAGTCAGCTGCTCTGTACTGTCTCCCTATTCTTGCATAATTGAATACTACATCTTCCTTTTCTTTTTTTATTGTGCAGCGACTGCTCTTATCTGAAAAGTATTGTAAACTCATTCAAATTTCATGAATCTGCATCAGGACTAATGCAAACTAGTGGTACAAGAAAACCAAATGAATGGGTAAAACGACACCTCTCCACAACCCATCAATTTTGGCTGTTTCTGCAGTTTCTTCTAATTGCAACTCAGGCCTGCCCAGCCTCTCCCACCTCCTTTGCAAAGGACACTGAAAAATTTATGACCAGCCAAAACTTACTTAATCATTTCAATATCTCAGACTTACAACATGTCTCATAAAGTGAGTGCTCAAATGCTTGAAATCATCACTCTGAGGCCACGTTTCTTGGACCGGTGATGTTTCCATCCATTCGCCCAATGGTTCTGATGACACGACCTGCAAAGAGGGGCCAGACAAGGAAGCAATAATTCACCTAAGAGTTGGAGAAATGCTTCATGAGTGGCACCAGTTCAAAGATTTCTTGGCAGTTTAGACAAACCCTGAATGTCATCATCACAAGAGCAAATGAACAAGTAGGTCTTTCAGACAGTGGTGAAAGGCGGGTGGTGGTGAAGGGCTGTGGGTAAGCACAGGGGGACACAGGGTCACAGGGAGGGGCAGGGAGCCAATGAGGTCCATGGTAATCTGGAAGGGGTGGCAGGTGGCCAGAGGGTTTCTGGAATTTGTGGAGATGCCCATTTCCTACTTTTCCACTGATTTCATAGGTGCAGTTGCACAATCTCCCAGTTTATTCTGTCTCTCTAGAGGGGCTCTGGTCTATAAGGACATAGTACAGCACCTGCTCCCAGCCCTGCTCCCTCAGGGACCTCAACCCATGCCTTCTGGGGGAGATGGTTAGGTTGCCAGGGTGTCCTTACAGTGTCCCACCCCCATGGAGCAGCTGACAGAGGGGATCCACACTTCTTCCCAGTCTTACGGTTTCCACCACATCAGCTCAGGTGCTGCGCAGTGAGGAGGGGACAGGCAGGGCCACTAAAGGCTGCCCAGTGGCGCTGCCTCTCTGATGGTACACGAGGGGGTCAGCACATACACCCCGTGTGTCAGAGACAGCAATGCTGGAAAGCATATCCTAAAATGTAATGGGCTTGGGTGTTCAAGAAAATCTTGTCTGTGCAAAAGCCTAATGGTTCTTCATTTTAACATCAGTCTAGATACCAGAGCCATGATAACCTGTAGGGAGCCATCAGGTTTGCAGGCTTCTCTATATGTCTCATTTGGGATGAGAAGACCCATAATATACAATCATGTAGATTAGCCAGAAGGAGCAACTTACACTTTCATGTACTGTGTGCTTTGTACACCTAAGCAACAGAGCAAATTCAGATAAATTCCTGAGTGGCCTATATAATCAAAAATATCTATATCTAGTCCTTAAAATAGCGGGAGGATTTGTCTCCTTTTTAAAAGTCAAGGTGTCCAAGTACATAATATTGAAGGAATGAAAACTTAGTATTTCCCTCTAGAAGTCTTTTAACAAAAGAATGTGTCACAATGATGTACAGCTGGTAGAAAATAAATTTGATAAAATAAAAATATTGAATAAGTATTATTTTTAAGGACATTGTCCCATAATATTTTTGGTTATGATGCAAAAGCATATCTTTGCTTTGCACAATATGAGCCTTCCCAGAAATACTCTATTAGTCGTAAAATGTCATGTTGTAAAGCTGAATAATCCATCAGAATGCAGAACAAGCAGGTTTCTTATTTAGAGACAGACAGAGTTCACCAAAGTTATGAGGTCAGGTGAAAAGAAAAAGGGGCAATTTCTGCATTTTTCAGTCACCAGGGTTGTGAGAAAAACCCATTCTGAATTCTTCCCATTTATGTGCCCATGATGTACCTGCACAGCCCGAGGTTTCTTGTACACAGAAAGCAGGATGCATTAATCATGAGGAACAGAGGGCCTGGAGCTGCAGTGTGCCACTGCACTTGAAAAGCCTCTAAAATATGCTAGTGCCAGATCTGTCTGGGCTGAAAATTGTGTACTGTTCACAATGGTGCATCTGAAAAGAGTAAAATTAGATGTATGCTCTCAGAAAATTTGCTGCACAACTATTCCCAATTTCTTTCTGCCCTTCTGTAGGGGTGTAATTTCCATCTTTGTCTTAAGCATGCTTCTTCTGTGTCTTTCATCAGACCTACACAGGTCCTGCATGCCTTTCTCATGCAAGTTCATCTCAATGAAATCACTTACCTAAATAAGGCAAGCAAGATTTTCCCGTTACCTCATAAGGAATTCATCTGCTGAGGCTTCATTGTCTGTAGCACATGGCTTTTGTTCCTGGTCTCCTCCACAGTTGTGCACCTAGGCACAATGATAATCTGAGCTTTCTCCCCATGTACACCTGCCAGATGGTGGTGTGTATTAGCTCTGATGGCAAGCACTGAGCAATACAGCCTGCTTATTGTAATACTGAAGCAAGAACAGCCTCGGCCACGTTCCCAAGCATTTACTCTTTGCCTGGAGTTCCTCAGATTTTTCAGTGCCAGCCATACATCACAACTTTAAGAGTGGAGGTGACAATTCAAAATATGAAAATCATTGCAGAGTAAATGAAGCAAATGATCGTTTTTGACAAATACACATGAGTGTGGCACTCAGAAATCTGGCTTGAATGTCTCTAAATAATTAAATTTATCTACTTCAGTAACTATATTTGAATTGCAAATTAATTCTCCGACTCAGCCCTGCCACATATGTGCATACCTACTGGTGCCTGGGCATTCACTGGCTGCTACCTGGGAGGGGCAACAGCACCTTTGGGCAAGTGCATCTCGGTGCAGAGAGCACACAAGGGCAAGGACACTTGGCTTTGCTGTATTGTCAGTCACCCTTCTTGTGCTTCCTTTTGGTGCTTTTAACTTGGCACTTCACAGTGCAGGACACCCATAGCCCAGGGACAGCTGGCAGTGCCAAGCACAGAGTTCCTGAGGCAGGGCTGCTCTTGCAAACCTGGCTTAGCTCTATCATGTGTGTTGTGGTATCCCTTAACTTTATGGTCATACACTATCCTCTCCACCACGCTCCCGTCCTTTCTCTTTTCACACAGAATAGACCAGGTATAATTGCTCACCTGATATTCCTCACTAGGGGAATGGTGAAATGCATTGTTAATTGCATGTGTTATTTCCATCTTTGTTTGGTGCTCCTCCAATGCCACCCGTATTGTATTACAAGTCAGAGACAATTATCCATCTCCCTACCACTCTTCAGTATATGAGCAATGACTTTCTTCTCCCGAATGTCCTGTGAGATGAGGAGCCTTCCTTACATCCATTTTACAAATAGAAGCTTGAGGCACAGAGATATTAATGTCAACAGGGTTAACTCACTTGAAACATTTACAGTTTGACTTTCTTAGGGAACCAGGCATTTTATTGCACTATATTTCTCCAAAGCAAAGCAGAGTTTCCTGGTCTCCATTGGAAACTCCAAGCATTCTTCATTTCATTTCAACAAGTCAGACTGAAGGGGTCAGATAAGAAATCCAGAAACTGAAGAACACACAGGCATCACCTGTGAGAAACGTCAGTGAAGAGATGTGATTTAAATCCCCATGGAATTTGGGCACGTCAGGAAGAAAATGAAGTTCTCCAGGGCAGTATTTAACAGCCCATCCCAGGAGACTTCCTCTTGCTCCATCTTATTCACTGAACACATTCCCAGTTCCCACAGCAAATAATGCCAAGGTCCTGGAGGCGACTGCCTGTTTCTCTCCATAGCTGTGATACATCCTCCAGCCCATGTACTCCGAACTATTTGCAGGTCCATGGAAAACCCTGTGTGTGAGCAGGCAACCCAAGGCTGCACTTGTTACCATTCAAGATAGTAAAGTCAGATTTGCACAGACAATTTGAAAACTGATTTCTTTTCTTGTGCCAGGTCCCCCTCAATTGCTGTAAGAAACCCCTTAGGACAAGTGACAAAGGGACAAGGAAGTTCCCAGATTTCATGCTTGTAGTCCCACAGTGCTCACAAGGCAGGAGTAGTCCCCTGCTTAGGTGTCATAAAAATGCGAGTAGGGAACAGCCTCTCTTAGTTTCTTAGCAAAACGAGATCCACTCCACAATGGCAGTAAATGAACCCTTGCACCCTGACTTATTCTATTCCTCAGGCCAGAATCAGCCCTCCTGAGAGCTTGTGACTTCTGATGCCCCTGGTTCAGTCCTGCCTGAGCCCTGCCCTGAGCTCACAGGGCTCAGTCCTGCCTCCTGTTCCTGCCTCCTAATCGCCATTCTTCCCTCACCCATTTCCATGTCCCTCTCCACCACAGACACAGATACAGTGAACATGCACAGCCCCCTGCACACAGAACGTAATAAGACAGCAGAAACCTCAGTCTCTCAGGGCTATTTTCACAGGAAGTGTAAGGGACAGATCCTGATGCCAACACAGGTCCTCACCCAGTTTTCCAGCTGTGCCCTAAGGCTCTACCTGTACTAAACTGTTTGGAGCTTTTTCACTTGAGAAAGACTGTCATCTCTTCCTTGCAAACAGCCACATTTTTCCAGAGAAGAGAAATTGAGTACAGTTTTGACAATGGAAGTTTTAGATTTAAACCCTTAAATCTGGCAAAGTTATGAAACATTGAAAAACAATTATATAAATATTGATATATCCTAGAGTGAGGCTTGATTACCTGGCTGCATTATTTAAGGAATCAGAAGGAATACACATGTCATTTCTCAATAACCAGACAATCTCAAACGACAAAACAGTAACTAAATGACCACAGTATTCAGTGTCATTTTCTCTGTCAGGTGGTCAGTCCTTTGCAAGTCAGAGATTGAGGGATGAAGTCTCTCCATAGTGTCCTTTCTCTTTATCTGAAAGTAAAATGCAAAGCTTTTTAGCAGCACTTCTGATTTATTCCTTCTGCAAACAGGCAGCATCCTCTCCAAAATCTTTTCATCTCTCTCTACAATGCTAAATTACATGGTCCTAATCCCAGGTGAATCAGATGATTGTGCCTGTCTGCACTGTGGAGGCACTTGCAGACAGCTTAACTCGACATAAGCAGCATCTGCCCTGCAAACATCATACCTGCTATCCACGCCTAGAAGTGGTTATGGCTGACTGACAAGCATTACCTGCAGCACATCTAGCTTGCCATTTAGGCCCAAACCTGAGGTCTGGGACCAGAAGCCAGCCTGGTGAGGCTCCCAACCAGCCTCACTGCTGTGACAACCAAACTAAGGGGCAAACACCTGGCTTAAGACAAGACGGTGCTCTGGCTGGACCCTGTGTACCTGTAGCTGCAGGTTGCTTCCATCAGGACAAGGGAAGCTTTGGAAAATGGTTCAAGCTGGGCAGATGTTCACTTGCAAAATAATGTGCAAGAGGTTTAAGGAGCTGCTGTCTCAGCAGGGAGCTCCCTCTCACCCAGCTGGAGGCCACAACCATTACTGAAACAGCTCAAACTTGTTAAACAGCTCCAAGCTCTTTCAAATGCCAGTGCCAGTTCCAGAGTTAGTTCATGCTGGCAGTTAGTACCTCAGCACTACAGGCAGAGTATTTAAGGAGTGATTTCAAACTCCCTGTGTGTCACCAGCAGAACTGATCCAGCAGGAGCTTGAAGGCTTCACCATCCCTCCAAGAACCACAGTTCCAGGCTGGCAGTCTTGGCAAAACAAATGTGGGGTCTGGAGCCTGTTCCTGCATGCAGGGCAAACTTGCAGTATATATTTCCCTGAATGATTAATGTAGCACTCACAGAGCTAATCTATAATAGAAATAATGGCACCTCATCTGTGCTTACTGTATGCAACAAATACATGCCCCTGAAGGCTGGCCAGCCCTGGCTCTGCCATTTTCTGAGGATGGCAGGGAGGAAGACTGTCACAATCACAGTAGCAGAGCCCAGGATGAGCCATGGCTGTGGGATAATGTCCCACGTACCCTGGCTGGGTCCATGATGTTTTGGTGCAGGCAATCTCTCCCAACTTTGACCACAGTGGGGGGGAAAGAGCAGGTGACTGGAGCTGCTGGTTCTCTCCTGAGATTGAGAACTGCCCTTTTGGCTCAGGGAATCATCCCGATAGCCCTGCACTTGCAGAAGTCACTGGGGGTTGGAACAGGTTATCTTTAAGGTCCCTTCCAGTCCAAGCCTTTACCTGTGATTCTATGAAATCTCAAAAATACCCTTTGGGATATTTTTAAATAGAAACCATACATCTTCTTTTACTCTCTGATTTCTGATTGGAGTGCCCTTGTCAAGTCTGGTCTCTTTGACTAGGAAAGCTTCCTCATAATGCAATACAGTAACATGACTTCAGATCGGGGACCTCCAAGGAAAACTCCAAAAGCTGCAACTCCAAGAGTAGAATTTGCAGAGCCATCAGCACTGAGAAGGCACCACACACGCTCAGCACAGCGTTCACCAAGGGACGCCCACCTCTTTGGCTGTCAGGCCCTTTGCTTTTCTTCCATTTCCACTTCATCATCTCTCATCAAAGTGACAGGTGTGAGACCATGGATCTCAATTAATGTCTGTTAACTGCTTGGATGGAATTTGATGGAATATAAAATGCTACTATTAAATGTATGAAAATAACTAGAGAGAATGAAGTGTACATACATATATATAATTATGTATGTCTACATATACATGTACTTGTATACATGTATATGTATATAGGTATGTATGCATAATTTTTCTCAAGAAGCCAATGAAAAATTACTGGCTTTTGTCTCCTTCTGAGCTAGTTACTTTCTGATTAGGTACAGCCTTGACAATTATTCCACAGCTTATTATATGAAACACTAGAGTGTCTCATATGTAAGCAGTACCCTTACAGAAATAATTATCCTTTTGACATAATGTTATATATATGCTTCTTTGTTTAGGCATCCTGCAGGTTAATAAAATCAAGAGCCAGATGCCTTGAGACAAATTAGCTATTTCCTGTCAATAAAATAAAATGCAGTACACTTCATTTACAGGAATCACACCATTAAGTGCTTGGGGCTGCCTGTGCTGCTCATCCCCACAGAAGCACTGGTTGTTATTGCAACCCTATTACCACACAGCACTAGTCCATAAGTATAGAAGAGTTTATCTAAATAAGAGTCATGAGCAATATAAGATGGTTCTGCACCACAAAGATCCATCTGACTTTTGCTTAGTCACCCTCCAATTCATTTTTCATCTACAAGATTCACTATATGCACTCACAAAACCAGGATGCTTTTACAAATGTTTGAATAAAGACAGTGCTCTACAGCTGTTTGACACTCCTTCTGAAATGACATTCGTGTTGGTGAAGATCCCTCCAACAAGAACAAATGGTCATAGAATCATTAGAGTTGGAAAGGACCTGTAAGATCATTGAATCTTCATCTAACCGTCTACACTGTTGTTAATAGACAACTTGAGAAAAGGAAAATTCTGAAAAAGTAAAAGAACATTTTAAAAAATCCCTCTTATCATCCTACATTTTTCTTGTATATTTGTAACTCATCTGAGGACTGTTTTTCTCTCTGGACATTGGTTACAATATTTTCTTGCTCTGGCCCAGTTTGAAATAAATCAGTAAGGTTCATTTGCAACTAGCACAGTTAATTTTGGAAGACCTGTTGCCATGCTGTAGTTAAACTGCATTATGTTTCATTGTGTTGTTTAACATGCAAAACATGTGGTATCACCCTCAAACGTTTGTCACATATTCTCTTTTTAAAACTTGACATTTGTGAGGGTTTTCAACAAAAAGAGTAATTTAGGCTCTAAGTGCTAAGTAATTAAGCATTACTCCCAAAAAGCCCGTGTTTTGAGTTCTGTAATTTATTTAAACCTTCTACATTGACAAGGTCAAAACAGATGAAGTACAAACATGCAAAAACTGAATATTTGGTGGCTTTTTGGTGGGTAGGTTTATTTTATCCTCAAAATTCAGACTTTCAGCAGTCAACTAACATAAAACAAAACTTCTGACAATACCTCCCATTCTTCAATGCTGTATGAAAAGCCATCTTAACCAGGTGAAGAGAGAAGTATGATGGGGTTCGTTCACACAGGACCCTCTCTAAGGCTCCCAGCCTGCAAAGCCAAGGACACGGAAATAACCTCTGCTGGGCATTTTTCTTTAATACAAAAAAACATACTGGAGGGAGTCATTCATTTACAGTTTGTTGAAGACAAGGTGGAAGTCCTGAACTGACCTATAACTGCTTTAATGGAAACAAAGAAATTTGTACCTTAATCAAAGGCTACAGCTCCCACGGAGTGCCACACCTACCCCAATATCCCTTGGATTAATAGCAGACTGAGCCTTGCTTTGAAAAAGCTGGATTTTTTTGCGCTCTCTTCCTGAAAACTGAACAAATGAAAGTAAAACCAACCAATAAAAACAAACAAAAAATCCTCTTTTTTAAACAATAGTGACCTTTCCTCAAGAAAATAACAATTCTGATAAAAGTTTATTGTTTCTCCAACTTCTGTTGACCAGGAAGGAAAAGGTCAAGTTCCCACTGCAGCATTTTTCATCTGAGCAATTTTGAGAGGACAGAGAGCTCAGCACACTGAACGTGAAGCCCCAGAGGTGACCATGTCAAGCTGAGCGCTGGCTGCCACCAGTGACCCAGCCCACTCCTTCTGGCCATGGTGTCCAGTGCCACCACCCCCCGGCTGCCTCCACTCCTGCCACAATCAGAGCAAACCCACCAAACACAGCCTTGCTCCTGTCACCCTGTCAGAAACCGCAGTGAGCAGGAGAAGCTCTAACAAAGCAAAAGACCCTTTTTTTTTTAACACAAACCAGAAAGTTCTGCTATGAACTATAGAGCTACGTAGCTCTAGGAGGAGAATTGGATGTTGGGGAAAAAAATCCCTGATCTTTTCCATCTATCTGCACAAGTGACAGTTGTAGTTAGTTGCACCCACTTGAAAAATGTGGCAAGGATGTGGCACCATATTCATATTCCTTCCAAAAATACTGGTGGTCCCAACGGGGACCCTTCAGACCCTCCAGCTGACCCCACCCTTCTCCTAGTTCTGCCTTGTGTGCCCCTTTACCCCTCCCCATGCTGCGAGCCCCAATCCACCTCCCTGCTCTGACACAGAGGCTTCCTGTGCCTTGCAATGGAAACAGCAACAGCAGGAGGCTTCACAGCTCACTGCCCTCAGCCCTGCAGCCTGAATATGAGGAAGAAAAGCAGGGATGAGCCATATAATGACTTTAGTGGAGCAAGGGAACGTGGATATTAAAGTGCAGCAGAATATGGATTAGAAGCAGTTGAACCTGGTTTGCACACAAACTCTTCAACATCTAATGCCTCTGCAAAGCTACATTTGGCCAATCTGCTTGTATCTTCTGGTAAAATTTATTTATAGGGCAGCTTTTCATTTTTACTCATGCACAATTAGAAGTGCAGAGAGCTAAATTATTTTTAGCAAATGGAATTTGAACTGAAAGGGGAAATACCTCCTTATATCCCCTAGAAAATGAGTTCCTGGTGTCTACTTGAAGGAATCTTCTGTTCAGCACCTCTGGATTGTGCGTGAGTTGCAAACCGATGTGCTCTGGCTGATAGGGGAGCCCTTTGTACTGTTTAACATCTGTCTTTTTGGGTGCTTAGAGGGAGGAAAAATCCTACCAGTGAATTTTACAAAATAACTAGATTTTGTGCCTGTGAATGTCCTCACTAGAGAGCCTGCTCACACCAGTCAAATCTCAGTATAAAGAATACTTATTCAATACAACAGGCTAATTTCAAAAGCCCAGCATACAAGGTAAGAATGAAAAGAATCTTGGTATTTGCTCTATGTTTCCAAGGTGTTCAACTCACTTACAACTTTACATTTTAAGGAAAATTACAATAGGGTTTTAAATCAGCAGCATCTCCAGAAAAAGATTTATGATTCGTGCCTCCATATTTATCATGTCAATGGGTAGAAACAAATGAGCATTGTCACATTCTGACACTCTGACACTGAATAAAATGTCATGAAAGCCAAATGACACCCTTGGAATTTACAATTTTTATTCCAGGAGAGACAGAAACTGGTTTGGGGTTTAGTTTTTTTTTGTTTGTTTGTTTGGCTTTTTTGGAGGGGAATAGTAAAGAAATCAAAACAATTAAGTAGAGGATCTTATTTGCTTTCTTACCTCTAGAATTCCAACCTCTTCTTTTTAACAGTCAAGGAGACAAAGACCTGCCATCCAATATCTTCACAAATCACAGCCCAACCTGTAAATACAAACCAAGCACTTGATATGATCTTGAGGCACTTCTATTTTCTATTTAATACTGTTTCATGCATTCATGTGCTAATAAAGGTTAAACTAGGTGATCCTTCAAAATTCCCTCTACACTTTATCTGCCAGAGCTATAAAAGCAAAGAAAATTGGTGCATTTATATTGTGAGAAGAGAAAGACTGCAAGCTTTGTAGTGAAGCAGGGTATTTCTTCTCATGTATCATTTCAGCAACAGTTGTTTACAACAAAAACATTTAGTCAGAACTGGATTTTTATGAGAAATCCTCATATGTTACTAATCTTCTGCTGACATCAGACTGATTCTCCTGGATCTTTCATTTGCTTTTGGTGAATCACCCTGCTCATAAAGTAAATTGCCTTGTCTTGACTTTGATTTTCATGTTGATATTCAGTGTGGCTTCAGGTATATGCAGCAGTTTACCCCTGAGAAAATTCAGTGTAGTCCAGCAAGCACAGTCTTCATTCTAAATTAACACACAACATCATTGTACAGTGGGGAAAAAATGGAGGGATTAATTCTGAACTCTTCCAGTAGAAAACAACCTTTTTATCTCAGACTCCTAAAACAGAACCAGATATGAAACTAGGTACAACATGGCCCACATAACCACAGATGAGAACAGACAGCAGTGTCTATCAAAATATCTGCTTGTCCCCCTCAACTTCCCAGTCTTGTCTTCAGCCCTCCTGAAGTACCCATTTCTCCTCCTCCATAATCCAAATACACCAGTCCCATTTCAACTTTCTCAGTAGTCTGAAATACATACCAAAAAGCCCCTCTGTCAAGTCCACAGAGAACCTATGGGGGCAAAAACAAGCTGTCTAAAGTCACCCCTTCAGATCTCCACATTCTTCAAAAGATGAGAGCAAGGTCCTAAACACAAATGGTTGTTTTGGCTGAGAACTCTCAAATTCGGATCACAGGATGAGGAAAAGATTGAATGAAAACCTCTGCCATACATAGAAAAAATCTCAGATTGTCCAATGAATAAAGCCAAAATAAGATATCTATGGAGGGAGTGGGTTTAGCAAACGTGTTTCCACTGTTTCCAAATAGCTGAGATAAACATGAACTAGCAAATCTTGATGTGTCCACTCATCAGGATAGAGAAAGAATTATCATTACAGAATAAATTGTGTTCTCCTTTGGACAGAGTTGATAAACAACAAACTACAGGGAAACAAAAAGAAGCAACAATGTCCATTGCAAAGGAATTACTATAAAAACCCAGTGTATTATTATAAGATTTCATGATCACACAGGATGAGCCAACACCAATTAAAGGACAAATTCTACTCTGAAAATACAAGCTCATCTTCCATTTACAGCAGCAATGATAGAAGAGGCGAATTTTGGCCATGACCTTGTCTTTTATTAACATCCTAGATGCCAGAAGGCAGATTGACAAAGGCATTTTTCAAGCTAAAATCGCATATGGACCCATTGACACAAATACAGGGATTTGCAGAAAACCCTCACAGGATGCCTGAAGTGGCTTTTTAAAATTTTTAATCACAAACAAATGAGTCATGTTAGAAAGAGTACACAGAAAGAGAACTACTACCATCACCAGCAGCACTGATTGTTTAAAAAAAACTAAATTAAGCTTATCAATTCTAGGCACTTGAAGTTTCTTTTTTCCGTCATTTGTATCCACACAGTCAGTCTGAGAAAGCACCCCCAACACTAAAACATAGATTCAAAAAAAAAAATCAAGAAAACCATACACAGTGCAAATTTTTAGAAAAACTCACTATGGCACAGTAAAACTCTTTCATTGCTTTTCCACCTTTTCAATTTAATCTGATAAATGTACATATTAAACCCTTCTATCAATAAGTCTTCCATAATCAACCACATCTGAGTTTTTCCAACATAATTATTCTGATCTACTTCCTTCCTTTTCCAAAGGCATACATTGACTTAAGTTGCATTTTGCTTTTGATTTGGAGCAACATAAACTGAAATTGAGAAAAATATCTAATTTTCTTAAATCAGCAAATTCTTTGCATGTTCCAGATATGCTTCAATTATTTTGGAGAATAATGTGAGCTAGTCTTACTAACTCAGATCAGGTCTAGTAACTTCCTGGTATGGCAGGCTAATCAGTGCTTCTTTAGTCTAGAAAACAGCTCATCTTTTAAAATCTTCAGTTATGTTCTCTGAACCACGTGTTTTGTTGCATCACATTGCATTTTGTTGGGGTTCTTTGCTGAAATGTCTTCCTTGAATAATTTTTTCACCACAATTGGTAAAATGCAGATTACCTAAGCGTTTACTATTGTCTGCATCATCCTTCTCTATTTAGTGTAGTCTACAGATCTTGAGTTGTGCATTTGAGAGCAGTGCCATCATCCAAGCTATTTACAGAAAAATAAACACTGTGGCTACACCAAGACCTTGAATTCGTGTGCTAGAGGGTTTCTGCATTTCAGTTATTGTTCTTTGGTTTGAAGTGGTGCCTACAGCCCTCAAAAACACACTCATTCCTCCTAGGTATCAGGTGATGTGTAATAAAAACTGAAAGGGAAGATGAGAATAATAACTTGTTGGCTGGTCTTTTTTGCCCAGTTGTCATTTATGCTTCACCCATGCCTTCCTTTCTGTTTCCAAGTTAAATTTTGAGCGAGCTTGTGCTGAAACTCAACACAAAGCTATTTGAAATATTTAGGATTCAATCTGACTCCTTTTCAAGTAGATGGAAAGAAAGATGGATATTATTTCTTTATTGCAGAATAGAAAATATTCCTGTATTTCTGCTAAGACAAAGGCCAGCAGGGTATGTCAAACAACTACATACAGACATGTCAGAAGCATTCCCCATGCGAGTCTTAGCATGGCATACAGTTGAAAACCACAGTCTTTTTTCCAAGCAACAGCACCACGCCACTCCCATCCTGTCCTCCTCCTCAGTCCTTCCTGACCCAGGTCCATTGCTCAGTCTTGTCCATAATTTTTTCTATTTATTTCCTTGCATTTACTGCCTAGTTTATACTGGTCTGGCAATGAAGCAGACCAAGTCATTCCTTTTTGTCTTAAGAAGAACAAGGTGGATAATTTTTGCAAATTATTTTTACATGCACAATACTTAGAGTTCGAGAGATGAACTTAAAATTCTACCATAAGGACTGAGCAGCAGTTCTTAAACAAATCTGTTTGGTTTTATCACTGGTGCTTTATTTTTCCTTTCTCTCTCCTCTCTTGCTGTTTCTGTCATGAGTACCAAGTATTTTCACTCCTGATACCACACTGTAATTTAAGAAAGCTTTTTTCTATAGTTTAGAAACTATTTCAATGACTGCCACTAATTCAGATATATCTTCTTCAAGTCTTTATGCTTTAGCTATTGAGGCAAGCAGGAGTCTTGAAATCTGTGAGAAGTACTTATTTAAAATTTTATATCTAAAAAGACTTGCTAAGAAATCTCTTCACAGGCTTTGATTCCATGAAGCAGCCATGATCTGCCTCCAAAATCACACAGAAAAAAACATCCACTTTGAGAAAAATTTAAAAAAAAATAAATCATAGTACAGAACACACTACCCTGAAGCAGAGTTCACATCCAAACAAAGAACATGGGATAGGAGCACAGGTAGTAATTGCCTCAGTTCCTGTGCTAGCTGGGATGAATGAGGAGAGGTTTAGGAAAGCCCAGCTTACCAATAGGTGGCTTAGGGGATGGTGCTATCGTCAAAATTTTGGGATTTTGATCATGGGGCAAACTCCATGTTGCCCAGTCTCGTCAAAGCAGATGGGCTTCATTTATCTAGGAAGGGCAAAAGAACTGTAGCCCATAAGTTGGCAGGGTTGGTTAGGAGAGCTTTAAACTAGGTTTGAAGGGGGAAGGGACAGCAACTGGGCTCTCCAGAGAGCCCGAGTTGAGAATGAAATCAATGGCCCAGCTGAAGTGCATGTACACCAATGCACGCAGTATGGGAAACAAACAAGAGGAGCTGGAAGCCATAGTGCAGCAGGAAAACTATGACATAGTTGCTGTCACAGAAATGTGGTGGGATGACTCACATGACTGGAGTGCTGCTATGGGGGGTACAAGCTCTTCAGAAAGGACAGGCAGGGAAGGAGAGGTGGAGGGGTGGCTTTATATGTTAGAGAGTCTCTTGACTCTGTTGAAGTTGAGGTCAGCAGTGACAAGGTTGAGTGCCTGTAGGCCAGAATCAGGGGCAAGGCCAACAAGGCTGACACCCTTGTGGGTGTCTGTTACAGACCACCCAACCAGGATGATGAAGGAGATGAATTGTTCTACAAGCAGCTGGCGGATGTCTCAAAATCTCCAGCCCTTGTTCTTGTGGGTGACTTTAACCTGCCATATATCTGCTGGGAGCTTGATACTGCAGAGAAAAGGCAGTCAAGGAGGTTCCTGGAGTGTATAGAGGACAATTTCCTTCATCAACTGGTAAATGAGCCTACTAGGGGTAAGGCCCGGCTAGACCTACTATTTACAAACAGAGAGGGGCTGGTAGATGATGTAGTGGTTGGAGGCCGCTTGGGGCATAGTGACCATGAAATAATAGAATTTTCAGTCCTCAGGGATGTAAGGAGAGCCACCATTAAAACCTCTACTTTGGGCTTCTGGAGAGCAGATTTTGGCCTATTCAAAAAACTGATTCAGAGCATACCCTGGGAAACAGCCCTTAAAGGCAAGGGGGTCCAGGAGGGATGGACATGTTTTAAGAAGGAAATTTTGAGTGCACAGCAACAGGCTGTCCCAGTGTGCCGAAAGGCCAGCCGGAGGGGAAGATGGCCAGCTTGGTTAAAGAGGGAGATTCTGCAAGAAATCAGGGATAAAAAGAAAGTTTACAGACTATGAAAAAAAGAGCTGGCTACTTACAAAGAATTTACAGATAGAGCTAGGTCATGCAGGAAAAAAATTAGGGAAAGAAAAGTGGAATTTGAAGTAAATTTGGCTATTTCAGTTAGGGATAACAAAAAGTCCTTCTATAAATATATTAATAACAAAAGGAGGGGCAAGGAAAACCTCCATTCTCTGTTGGACTTGGAGAGAAATATAGTTAAGGAAGATGAGGAGAAGGCTGAGGTACTTAACACCTACTTTGCCTCAGTTTTCACCATTAAGACAGGTGGCCCTCAGGACAACTGGCCTCTGGAGCTGGTAGACAGAGAGAGGGAGCTGAATAGCCCTCCTGTATTCCAGGAGGAAATAGTTACTGACTTACTGAGCCAGCTTGATCCTAACAAGTCTATAGGACCAGACAGGATCCATCCCAGGGTGATGAGGGAGCTGGCAGAAGAGCTTGCCCAACCGCTCTCCATCATCTTCCAACAGTCCTGGCTCTCTGGGGAGGTCCCAGATGATTGGAGGTTGGCCAATGTCACCCCAATCCACAAAAAGGGCTGCAAGCAGGACCCGGGCAACTACAGGCCTGTCAACCTGACCTCCGTGCCTGGCAGGGTTATGGAGCAGTTCATCCTGAGTGCAATCACACAGCACCTTCAGGGTGGACAAGGGATTAGACCCAGCCAGCACGGGTTTAGGAGGGGCAGGTCCTGTCTGACCAACCTGATCTCTTTTTACGATCAGGTGACCCACCTGGTGGATGAGGGGAAGGCTGTGGATGTGTCTATCTGGACTTCAGCAAGGCCTTTGACACTGTCTCCCATAATATACTCCTGGAAAAGCTGGTAGCCCATGGCCTGGACAAGTGTACCCTCTCCTGGATTAAGAGCTGGCTGGAGGGTCGGGCCCAGAGAGTGCTGGTGAACGGAGCTGCATCCAGCTGGTGGCCGGTCACCAGTGGTGTTCCCCAGGGGTCTGTGTTGGGTTCAGTCCTGTTTAACATCTTTATTGATGATTTAGATGAGGGGATTGAGTCCATCATCAGCAAATTTGCTGATGCCACCAAGCTGGGAGGGAGTGTCGACCTGCTGGAAGGCAGGAGGACTCTGCAGAGGGATCTGGATAGACTTGAGGGATGGGCTGATTCCAATGGGATGAAGTTCAACAAGGCCAAGTGCCGGGTCCTGCACTTTGGCCACAACAACCCCCTGCAGCGCTCCAGGCTGGGCACAGAGTGGCTGGAGAGCAGCCAGGCAGAGGGACCTTGGAGTACTAATTGACAGGAAGCTCAACATGAGTCAACAGTGTGCCCAGGTGGCCAAGAAGGCCAATGGGATCCTGTCCTGTATCAAAAATAGCGTGGCCAGCAGGACCAGGGCAGTGATCCTTCCCCCGTACTCTGCGTTGGTGAGGCCACACCTTGAGTACTGTGTTCAGTTCTGGGCCCCTCAGTTCAGAAAGGATATTGAGGTGCTGGAGTGAGTCCAGAGAAGAGCAACAAGGCTGGTGAAGGGACTGGAGCACAAGCCCTATGGGGAAAGGCTGAGGGAGCTGGGGTTGTTTAGCCTGGAGAAGAGGAGGCTCAGAGGTGACCTCATCACTGTCTAGAACTACCTGAAGGGAAGTTATAGCCAGGTGGGGGCTGGTCTCTTCTTCCAGGCACTCAGCAATAGGACAAGGGGGCACAGGCTTAAGCTCTGCCAGGGGAAATTTAAGTTGGATCTCACAGAAAAATTCTTTCCAGAGAGAGTAATCAGGCATTGGAATGGGCTGTCCAGAGAGGTGGTGGATTCACCATCCCTGGAGACTTTTAAACGCAGATTGGCCGTGGCACTGAGTGCCATGATCTGGTAAATGGACTAGAGTTGGACCAAGGGTTGGACTTGATGATCTCGGAGGTCTTTTCCAACCCAATTGATTCTATGATTCTATGAAACTCAAGGACAGCATAACATCTACTAGGGTGTTTGTTGTTGGTATTGATGTAAAAATGCATGTCTTCACTGAGGTGAAGGATGGCAGTGCAGAGCTTGAGAGAGAAACAGGGCAGCACCTGAATCCATTGTTTTAAGCATAGAATCATTATGGTTGGAATAGACCTCTAAGATCATCAAGACCAACCATCCCACTGTATGGCACTGGAGAGGTGCCCTTTGAGGTAAAACAGCTGTTTGTGTCCTCTTACATGAAAGATGTTATGTTCTTTAGCAACCACCCTGTCACATGCTTTGAGTTAATGCAGAGACAAACTCCTGTGAAGAAGGAGCAAGAAGCCCTTGGCGCTACTGGTGCCATGGTCTCTCTGCATCACCAGAGTAGCTTCTGCTGGCTCCCAATTCAAGAAAGGGTTAGAAGAGGTGGGAGGCAGGACCTTGAGGTAACTTGGCTCTCAGAGCAAACCAAAGCATCTGGGGAGATCAGCAACAGGAGACCAGGTAGACCTGAGTCCCCACCTCTTCTGTTATCCCTGTGTGCACACTGAAGGAAATCCAGTGCTCACACCTGCCTGCAGCACAGCATTCCCAAGGCTCCCACTGCAATGGAGCAGCATTGCTCTGCCCCTTGCACAGATCTGCAAGCCTCATCTGAAACAGTTAAGTACAATGAAGTATGATTTTAAGTTCTACCTGTAACTCACACTGAGCTATTATAAAAGGAGGAACATTACCCATATTATAAATGTTACATGAGTAAACGAGGAATATGAATGACTGAGACTTATTCATTTCAATGAGCACATCTCTCCTGGAGAGTGTTACAAAGCCACAGGATGTCCCCAAGTTTAAGAATTTGCATTCCCATCTCTGAGTTAGATGAAAGACTTGCAAAAGTATATGTATCTAGGTAGCTCCTTAATGACCCTGTCTCTCAGGGGAATTCTGTGCATTGCATATTCAGGAGGAAGATGACAATAGGTTATCCCATACACACTTACCAACAATAATTGCTATTTAAACAGCTGCTTTCTCCTGAAAAAAGAGCTTACCAGGCACCTATATTAATCCTCTGAATGAGGGAAAGCCACAGATCTTCTAAAGATGTAGATAGGGAGCACTGGGGTAGGAACAGAAGCCATTTCCATAGCCTAAGGCTGTGTCTACATTGCAATTAGAAGAAACATGTGGAGATAAACAGTTAGTGCTGAGGACCTAATGCCACAACATTTTTAAAAACAGGGAGGGCAGAGAGGGGGGATTTACTTCAGGCACACTCCAGTCTGATCTGATGAGCTGGATTAGCAGTGGGAGAGATGGTCTTCATTTCACCCAGGAGAAGTTGAGTTCATGAGCCCTGAGACCACTCAGTAACGCAAACCAAATTACATTGGTCTAGACAGATGGAAGAGCTGTTTCAAAATGCATTCCCAATCTGAACAAAACCACTAAAGTAAATGCTCACTTCTTCATCCTGTTCCTCAATACCTTTGAAAACACTGTAGTAAGTCATGCGCAAAGGCACAACTCAAGGAGAAGAAAGGTTGCAGAGTCGTTTCTTTTTTGCCCAAGCTTCTACACCTTTCATGTTGCTTTGATAATAAAGAGAATGAAAGTCTGAAGCAGAACAATTCAACTAAACTACAGTCCATTGCCTGGTTCTGAATAAAGAAATTTCAAGCTTTTTCACCTTACCTATTCAGCTATTCTAAGACAGAAAAATTTCTATAATTTTAAAGGTTTGTTTTTATATTTTGTTTTCCTCTGCATTAATGAGACTTTTTTTCTCTGAGAATTTCACACTTTTCTCAAGATTACCATTCCACCTCCAGTTTCTTTAACACACCTATTTCTGCACTGTGGACAAGAATGAGCTGGGGTTTGTTAGGTAGTGTCTTCCCAGCAGATGCTGCCACTGAAGTGCTGAGCACCTCTCACAGCAACATCAAACTGTTCTTCAAGAAACTTCAGTGCCAAAGTTGCATGTTGATTTTGCTGCACCAGAATTCACGCTTCCAGGGCATCCTTCCTGCAGCATTAACAGGGAGACATCCACGCTGGTGCAGGAACTGTAACAAGGGCAGGCAGAATTGCAGCCTCTCTCTCTCCCAGATTGGTTGAGAGGGCAGGTGCTTCGTTTAACATCTTTCTTAAACTGGAAATTATTATAAAAACCCAAAACCCACACACAAAAAACCTGACTACTCTTTTCCATCCTGTTGCTCACAGAAACATAATTTCTTGCAGGTATAGAGAATGTAAGTGACAGCATTAAACCAAAGTGATTTGTTTCAGACAAACGCATTTGGATTTTTCCTGAAACTCCTTTCCTGCCCTTCCAGGTTCCCAGACCTGGTGAAGTGAGATCAGGCAGTGGGTACAGAAACTCCTCCCTGCCAGAAAGCCAAACCACAAGCAGACATCTCCAGCCTGGCCAGCCACTGGCCAGGGGTGAGCACAGGGAAGGGAGCAAGCACAGTGTAATCTGGCTATAAACCATGCCCATGGGGGTGCTGCAACTACCCTCATTCTCCCTGGGGCTGCCCACTTGAGTAGGCAGCAAGTAGCTCCCCAGTCACTCTTCTCTTTCCAAAGATACTGTGGCCCCAACCTCAACCCCTTCTTTGGTTTGAGTGGCTCTTTCTTCATAGGCTGGGGAAATAGCTCGTTTCTGGTTTTGAAACTAAACCACTTGCCTAACAAGTCACTCAGGACCAAAATTCCCTGTCTGCATCACCAAAATTTTTACACCTAGCTAGATTAGAGTGTTAGGTGGAGAGCACAGCAGAATTTTCATCTAACAGCCCAAGGACAGGACAGCAGAATTTTCATCTAGCAGACCCACTGTGAAAGAAGAGTTCACACTGCCTCATGACTAGACATTTCCATGATGTCAACCCGTGCTTTGTGAAGGAGGAGGTAACATCTCCACTGGCTTTGCCTGATCCCACCTCAGGATCTTAGATCCAGGATCCAGCTTTACTATGCTTTAAAAATAAATCCATTGTATGGGATTGGTCTGTTTCTGCTCCTTCATGATGTGCATGACAGCAACACAGCAGAAATATAGTCCATACCCTTAATTTAGTCTCTGCAAAGCTCTCCTGTTACTCTTTAATGTAATCAATTACTGAGTAATCTGAACTGTGGCCACAAAATGAGCATAAATTGGCATCAAAGCTGGGACAATGCAAGAGGTGGTGTTAATTCCCAACCATCTATTGTAATCCTGCATTCAGTGGAGAGATTTCTCTCCTGGTAAATTTTAGTCACTCTTTAGACAAGTCACTGCTTTCTTTTGATGAGGAACAACAGGAAATGTCTTTTTAGCACTAAAATTATACAAAATGTACTATGCATATGTGTACACAGGCAGAACTGAACTGATAGCATTTATAAAGGTTCTGGCCCCATTTGCTCTGGTGGATAAATACTGGTTTCAGGTAAAGTCCATATACAAAAATACATATCCATATATATATATACACATTCCTTCAGTAAAGGAATTTCCCTTAAAAAGTATTTTGAACTACACTTTGCATTAACTACAACATAAGCCACATGCACTCTTGCAGATGACAAACAACAAAGGGGAAATGATTTGCATTATTCCAGAGCAAGGTAAGGCAAGCAGCTCGGGATCCCTGCACTCCTATTCTCTTCATTGTCTCTGGGGAAAAGAGAGAGCCAGTGATGTTGGGAAGGCTGCACAGCCGCGCTCCTGCGCTCCCTCTTCCTCTCCCCCTCTCCAGTCCCTTCCTTCTCACAGTGCCGCAGAGCTTTCCAAATGAAGAAGCTGTTTCCATGACACCAAACCCTTAATTTGAAGCATACATATAAACAGCCTAGGATTGTGATCACAATGCACCATCTCTTTTTGCTTTTTTTCTTTTTTTTTTATTTTTTTTTGTTCTACTCTGGACAGAGACAGGCAATCTTTATGAAACCCAACACAAAAATCACTGGTTGTATACAGCAAGCAGTTCCACCTTTAGTGTTTTACAAATACCTTGATTTTGTTCTGTATTAAATTTCTTGTCATGATTAATAAACCTAGGAAGCAGACTAGTTGATTAATCAGAGTGCTTTGTGTTTGTGCTTTGCACTTGCAGTCAGACACATCTCTGTGATGCTTTGTTCTTTTGGTGAGTTCTTATCTTAGTGCATCCTTTCTCCTAACTCTTTACTTATCCTTGAAAGTTATTTTTTAGTCACTCTTTTATTTTCTCCAGAAAAGTGTTTTATAGCCTTCTGTCACAGCAAAGTTACAATGAGAAACTACAAACATAAATATTCTCTTTTTTAATTTATCTAAATATTTATCTATTTATCTAAATGATAAATAAAAGGACATTCTTCTTGCATAAAAAAGCCATGAGAAAATACATGCCACATTGAGGAAGACATAATCTCAAACTGATATTGAACAGTGCTACAGTCAGTCCAACATACCCCATAAGCAAGTATTTTATTTTTTAATTCCTTTTTTGTGTCTACTTAATCACACAGCTATTTTGTCTTCCTAAATAAATACTTAGGTCAAAATATCCTCAGATAAAACATCGCAATTTGTTTTATTCCCAGTGAAACGGGAGCAGAAAGTAAAGATGGCAGGAGAATGAAGGTTTTGTGCATCCATAGCATCCCCTCTCTCAGCTACTGCTACAAATGAACTGTGATGGCAGATGCATCATGCAATAGCAATTAAGTATTATTCATATCCTTAGCTTTATTAACAAGTCTGAGACACCTACTGCATATACACCCACACACACGCTAAGCCAATGTCAGGGGAAAGCACGCATTTGCCGAATGCCTTATTTCCCATTGCTCCTCAGGGTAGCTGCCCACGGGATGCTGTGCCCTCGGCTCACTCCTCAAACACAGCAGCCCTCACCCCGCTGCTGCAGGGGACAAATTACACCGTAGCTACAATTCATGTGGCATTACCTCAGTGTGTGGGGGATTCCATCTGGCCACCACTGGTATGCTCACCATGGAATAGCAGCTTGCTCCTTTGGACCAGATGTTTCACTGGCCTGAAAGACATGAAGTGACAAAGAACAAGGGCAACACTGGGAGCATCTTTTTAATTTGGAAGCCTGGAGACTGCTTCTGAAATCAATGCCCAAAAGACAGTGCTAAATAAATCAAGTGATTGGATGCAACAGCAAACTCAACAGTGTCCATTTTCTTGTCCCTAGATTATCCAGAAATTCTTGCACACAAAAGAGAAAACTCCATGACTTTATGGGACATACTTGCAAACAAGTGATGTATTAGGGTAAAGGATGCAGGGGGATTTCAGAATTGGAGCAATAAATTATTCTATTGATACCTTTTATTTTATCAACTAACTAATTAATCAATTATTTTATTGATTTCTTTTCCCTGTCCAAGTGAGGCTTCCTTATGATATAGACTTTTTCCCCAAAGCAGCCTGGTTCAAAGGCTAAAGAAGACAGCAAGACTCCCTGAGCTGGTGACACCAGGTGTCCCATGAGCTGAAAAGTGCTATGCATGAACGTGGACACCCCCATCCCTGCCTTACAAAAGGTCTACCTTACTGTCAGGTAATCCTCAAGCAACAAGAGCATCAAGCCTGGAGGATCAAGTACAATCCAAGCCCTGATGAGAAAACTGAACATCAAGGCATGTGCTCACAGCTTCTTCATCACTTTTGGAAAATCTAACAGTCTCTAAAAATAATTTGGGATGTGACAATGAAATGAGATAATGATGCATTTGAATGTCAGCTGTAGGAAAGAGATGGGGTGCCTAAGCCAGGACAAAGTTGCTTGCTGGATCACACAGACAGGGCAACACCAGTGATAAGCGATTTGAAGTGCAGCAAAGGCTTTTTCAATTGTGGTGTAGAGTTTATTCCATTAGGATGCTGCTGTTCTGCATGTTATTCTGAGAGCTATTCATGCATCTTTATCTTTTAGTTGAAATATATTTTTTCCCTTTAATAAACTTGCTTATTCAGTCTCACTACCACACCAAAGGACTAATTGGGATTTAATTTATCTCCCTCTGTGTACCTGCCGTAGCCACTGCTGCTTTTACTTTTTCTCCCCTCTCTGTCAGTCTACTTAACTCTCTGTCTTTTGTGTGAGCATTGTAGGGTAAGGATCATACCTACTTCTATTTTTGGAAACTGTTTACAGGGCATAAATTATGGTAATTAAGTCCAGGAGAATTAGATTATAGTGACTGCCAGACATGGAATAGCCACTGTCACATATCCTCAGAACAAGACAATCTGGTTTTTGCCCTCAAGGAAGAAAGAAACAAGGAAGATGCACCACCAAATTAGTATTATGAAAGTGCCTCTACCTCTAATCTCTAGAAAAGTACTTGGCCAATGCTGCCTACAGCCAGGGAATCAGGGAGAGAGCACCAAGCATTTGAGCTTTACCACAGAAAGGATATAATAACATTAGTGACTGCTGAATTTAAAATTGAATTCTACTAAAGTTCTCATTTGAAGCTAAACTTATTCCCTTGCTCAAGGCTTTGAGGGTGGGCAAAATGGTGGAAAAAAACCTTCAAATGCAATCTTCGTTTTACACATTTCTGTTATTTGAAAGGTTTCAAAATTATTAATGTGCTACATTTGTCCTCAGTTCAAGCAGCGGCTTATCTGTTTATGAAAAAATTGAAAATATTCAAATAGAATTTCCCATATATTTCACCTAAAATCTGTCTATTTGTGTAGCAGAAAAAATGGTCAATTATTTTAACATCAAAATGTGTGTCATAGGCCTCCCAGAGGAAATAAAATAGATTCTTGCATGAAGGTGCTCAGATCAATAGTTTTAAGGGGACAGATGCTGATGCTGAAGTAGCTGCACTTTTGACTCAGGCACTTCAGGCTGCACTGGTGTGATGCTCCAGAGGTAAGGCAGTTTAAGACAAGGTGCAGGCTCGGTTTCCCTAGCTTGCTCTTGACTGCTTTAAGCACTGTCCCTCCACTGGTGCCTCTAAATGTCCAAAGATGGCCTGTGAGGAGGGAAAGAAAGGATGTTTTTGCCCATATCTTGCTACTTCTTGGTGTGTTAAAGATATCTTAAAGAGCTGTGAGTCTGGTTTGTTTGGGTTTTGCTGGCTTTTTCTATCAAGAATGCAGGCTGCTTCTTGTACGAGGGGCAGTCTTTGCTAAACAGGGCAATAAGAATTCCATGGATTCTCTTAGAGCCAAGAGATTTCACAGCTCTGGAGAAGACTGTCACTCAGCACCCAGAGTAGGTCTGGGTGCCTGCATGTATGAAAAGCAGGTTATTCTGAATATGTTTCACCTTGTTGTCTAACTGATGCAACGCCATAATGTTGATTAACATATCCATATTTACCTTCCTATAAAAAGTATCAATATAAATTGCAGAGCTTCACAGACTTTTACCATAGTGGGCTTGTTTCTGTGGACTCTCTTCCCAGGTAGATGTTCTTGAGGTTTTTTTCTAGTAACAAACCACTTTGCCAGTGTAAGAAGAAACCAGAATGCTCCAAATATTTTTCTCCATGCTGACAATCACGATACACAGATGACATGACTGATGAAGCATCAGGAGAGCAGCAGGGAATAGACATTTCAGGTACATGCCAGAACTTCCTTTAGGCTGTTGCACTGTGAGCCTGCCTAGGGCAGTTTTACTTCTTCTGCAGCAGCATATCATCCCAGGGCAGCAAAGCTTCTCCACGGTGCAGTGCTCTGAAAGAATCCTGGGCAGAGCCGTAGCCACCTGGAGTCCTCCCAGTTGAAAGAAGCTGCCAGTATCTGCCTATACCCTGAAAGTTTCTAAACAGACATCAGAACAGATAGGGAGATGCATCCCTTGTTAAGTCAGGATTTACATTCTCTTGTATTTACATTGCAACTGTTTTGTTGCAATCAACCCCTTGGACATTTCTGGGATGGCTGAAATAAAAAGAGAGGATCTCAGGCAACACCTGACTGTTGAATTCAGAGACCTAAGCCCCATAGTCTTCAAAAAATCAGCATCTTCCCCTGTGACTATGTGACCAATGGAAGATACTAACATTTCAATCACACAAAATAGCCTTGAGTAAGGAAGAATTTCAGAACATTAACCTCAGTAATTAGTTTCCTGTATCACCTACTTTAAAGGACACACACTGAGAAGGAGGCAATAAAGAAGTTCAAAGAAATTAATCCTTTTTCCAATACTTTTTCTTGTTTCCTCAGGCTGGCCCAAAGGAAGAGAGAAATTTTGCCCTGAGAGCTGGCAACCTTCCTATGGTTGAGCTTCTAGACCTACTCTTTTCCCTGTCTTATGGAGGAGCTAGTTTTTGGGTACTTATGTAAGGTGTTGTAGATGTTTCTTTCAAGGTCCCTTGACTGAAATAACCCCCCAGTGTTTTCTTTCCTTATTCCAACATGCCTTCACAATAGATTTATGTACACCTGGCAAAGCAATGTGTAGAGCCAAGCAATTTGGATAGCTCACCCAGCAGTTCACGATTCATCACTAGCTTGGGGAAGTCACCATGATACCTGCAAGATATCTATCACAAAGATTTTTGCCTTATTTGTTAGTGTCTTGATTGGTGAGTAGTTTGGAGGAAAGCAGCCAAGGCTGCAGAGTTCAATTAAGACTCCCCTATTTAATGACCACCCTTTACCAATCACAGATTTCTGAATCACTCAGTCCATTCTGTCTTAATCCATCTTCTGACTCCATATCACCCCAGCTAAAAAAAGCCTGTATTGGATATGAACAGTATATAGAAGAAATCCCTATACCTTACTATAATACCACAGTTCACAAATGGGGATAAGGAGCTGAAAGAAACATGAGATGCAATTGATAAAAGAGTGGCACCATCCCTGCACTGTGCACACAAACTGACTCCCTTCAGAAGGGGAATCCCTGAGGTGCCATCGTGTGGGGAACGTGCAGACCAGGCTCTGTAAGGAAACAGTGGGAAAACCTGTTTTCTCCAAGGAGCTGATGCAGTGTCACTGACACATGGAGCTATTGAGTGGCAGTGACCTATCCAGTGAGCAGCACCAACTGCATTTTTACGCTATGTGTCTTTTTAATTTTAAAAGATGTTGCCTGATTGAGGCTGTTTATATCTGTATTTCCTAAGGGGATTTTAATAGCCAAGCAACAAACTACTAGATAGACATATTTATAATAGTAATGATGACAGACCTCTGACTATAACATCCTAAACTATGGCATTATAGCAACCTGCACAGAAGTTTCTACACCCACAGAATTTCAGCCCCATTCTTGGGGCTGCTGTATTCCCCTTTGAAACACAAACCTAATAATTATCTGGAAACTGGGGGATAAACCTGGCCAAGTTACGAGAAAAATTTAATTAAAGCACACCTTGACAAAAGAAGAGAATAGTGAGCTAACTTCCATTTAAAAAGTGTGGAGACAACTCTGATATATTTTCCAGTCATAGAAAAGGTAATTGGATGAAATGAAGGGGAAACAAATTCAATGTGATAAATGTAATAGATATTTATTGCTACAAAGGATTATCTAAAATTACATTCAAGCAAGAGCTTGATGCTAGATATGATAATTTGATAAGAAGAAACTGCCTTTCCTTTTCATATTATATCAACTTCTTTTATTATGATGTACCATAAAGGGGCGAAAAATCACATTACGGATTTGCTGGCCTGTGGGATAACCTTGAAATTATGCCACTGAATTTCCACATCTTTTTTTAGATCTCCAGTATGGAACTAAAATAGTGTTGAAAGTACATGGAAGATTAGAATGTGGGTAAATACAGAGTATGACCTTTTCTTGCTGCAGAAAAAGCCCCTGCAACCTCCACTCATTGGGAGTCAAGGCACAAATGAAAGTGACTGAAGGGAGAAGAAAAAAACTTAAGAAAAATGGCAAAACTTTCTCAGCCATGAGTATTCCTTATTGAATGAGAAAGTGTTACTTTAAACCATCTTTCCATATGTATTTTGTGGATGTAAATCGGGGAGACATATCTGTTTCACATCTATAATAGTCCCTTACCACAGGCTGTAATGAAGCACATTGCTTTTGCCTTGCAAGTAATGACTCATGTGCTATCTACAGCAAACTGAGCAGAGAGGGGTGGCACAATAACTACAAACAAAAAAAAAAATGTGTTTTTGACAATTTCTGTCTTCTTGTAACTATCCTCTTCTGCTCTCCTTCAAGGAAAAAAAAACATAAGTAGCAGTTTTGCCAGAACAACAGTGCTATAAATGTTATAAACAAGCATTGTAAAAAAGGAGTGTTACAAAGAGTTGTGAACCCATATTTTATCTGCAAAACAAACTTGCTGACATCTACAGCATTAGAAAGTAAATGGAATATTTCTAGACTGCAAGTTGTGAAGAGGTGGAACCTATGTCTGTAAGATTTTTCCTAGCATTGTAGTGCTGCTACTAAAATATTAATAAAAAATTATATACACAGCCCAAGGAATGTGACCTTGTGCTTAAACTGAAAAAATCCCACTGAACAAGTGTATGACACCATCAGACACACTCACTCCAATTTGTTCTAACTCAGTATTGACATTTTTCTCCATTATCCATCACATTCATGAGATTTTAATATAATTATTTCAGAACATTGCTCAGCTCTTGTCTGCTCTTGGAAATATACCAAAATAGCTACAATTATTCCGAGATGGTTTATTTCAATATAAATCCCAAAGCGGACACTCTTATTCCAAAATAAGGGTTCCTATTTCCAATTTAATTTAATCTAGTTCTAAAATATTCTCCTGGGAGCTTATTCTGGAATAGCTATTTTGGTACATTTCCAAATGTAGGCAAACCTAAAGTCAGGGATTGGAGACTGGAGTTTGTTGAAGAGAAAACTCTGTTTCCACTTGAAAAAAAATCCAAATCAAGTAAGCTTAAGAAATTCATCCCTTCCAGAAATATAAGCACAAAAGGGGTAGAGATCCTATTTCAAGAATACCAGTTTTTACCTCTGCAAGTGTAGACATCAATTAATGTTTCACATCACAAATCCTCATAAAAGGAGCCACTCACAAACCTCCTCCGTCCCTTTTACTTTCATCTAAACATCCAATGTCAAAGCAAAAGAGCATAAAATAAGACAGTCAGAAACTAAACCAAACAAATAATCTTGCTCAGGCAGCCTTCTGATCCTGAGAAAAGGGAAATGTAAAAATCTCCACTAGCCCAACTCTTAATTTTACACAAAAGGTGTTTGTATGCTGAACTGCTAGGCAGGATACAAAACTTTCAACAGGCAAGCTGTAAGAGAAGGAGAATGAAATTGTGAACCCATGTGGGGTGTGGGGGGGAAAGGATATTGGTTACTTTTGAAAATCAACTATACCTTTTACTATTCCAAAGGCTAAACTTTCTACAATTTCTAGAATACAAATGGGAACTTGGAGAAGATTTTAGTTTAATCACAGACTTAGGGAAGTAGAATCATTGAATGGTTTGGGTTGGAAGACGCCTTAAAGATCATGTAGGATCTGTGACAACAACTTCCTTGCTGGGCACAGTATGGCAATTAGCCATGGTGAAACAGGGCTAGGAGTGTTCAGGGACAGAGTGGTTGACGTCACTAAAACATGGACAAACAAGAGGACCTAGTCTGACTCAGCAACCTCCTCTCTATTGTTTGGCTTCACTGACCACTTGAAACCAATTCTGTTATCAATGGATATTGACAGATGATCATTACCCGAAGCCTCTGCCCACCAGTGTGTATGGGCACAAACAACAACAACAACACAAATCAAATGAGCTTCCTAATTCACTAAATGTAAACCTTTGATCCAACCAGGATGTTTCTATTACATCTGTTCAATAAGTGTTACTAGAGACATCTACCCTTTTTATGGATTTTGAAGGCTGGCAACAACACACCTTTTTTTTAATTTTCCACTCCTCAGCCTAATGAGAGAATTCAAGTTTTTCTTATTTTCTTTAGAGCCCTTTTTGCAGCCTGACCATGCACAAAATAGTTACAGAAGCATTAACCAACACTGCCACCAGCTTCCCAGAGCCAGAACATGTCAGATGTATCTTACATCATATGGCCAACTTTGAAATCTGCCCCAGGTATCACTGACATGTGAATCCCCCGTTCTTGTAACTGTGCTCTTCTCTGGGACTGCCCAAAGCCCACCCTAACCCAGTGGCTCTGTCAGGGCTTGCAAAGGCAGCATTATGTCCTTGTGAGACAGTCATCTCAGCAGCCTGACTTCACTCTGGGTTACACGTCACAGGCAGCCAAAACTTTGGAGTCAGGGAAGGAGTTTCCTGCTTTAAATGTAGTCTGCTTGGCAAGCAAAACATATGGAAAGGAAAGGAATACAAAGAGTAGCTTCAGGTCCCTCTCTTGTCCTCAAAAATACATCAATGGCATCTACACCAGCAATACTTCAGGTCAACAATGGCACCATGCCACAGTTTTGGTTCTCCCTCTTCCATGTGCAAGATTTTCCCTTCTTCCTCCAGGTGCAGAAGAAGAGCCATGATCATTCATTCCCCTCCATGCTGAGCTGTGTTTCACAGCCAGAAGAGAGACCTCAGCATGTCCTGAGCTGTACAGACCAGCTGTGTTTGAGATGAAAAACATAGAGTAAGAAATTACAGCAAAAGTGTAGGTTGCTCCACAAGTCCCAGGCAACGTCCTCTGATCAATCCCTGCTCTGGGATGTTACCAGCCCTCCCTGTGTCTTGGTAAGATCATCGCCTTGCCAAAGCTGTGTGGGGTACCAAGAGCCACAAAGTGAGCAAATATCCCCATCTAGTGTCTCTGAGCACTACAGAGCAAATTTTGCTCTTTTCCATCTCTTCTATCCCTTTCCAGTTGTTCTGATTCTTAGTGAGAAGGAAGTTGGTTGATTTTTCTTCTCCTCAAAGACAGACTAAAAATTACCACTGCCCCTGAGAAGGGCATTGTGCAGGCTCTGGGTATGCAAACAGCTCAGCCAGCATGCTGCTAATTACACTTCTGATCTGAGCTTTCTCTGGAGCAACACCTGCTTATTATTTCATCTCACATGGTCGATCTCGGTGAGATTTCTTTCTTGGCTCCATTCTGCTAATCTGACCACAAGGAATTGACAAATTAGTTCTAGAGGATAAATCAAAGGGGTTTTCTTGTGGCCCTTGCCCTCTGTTTTGCATACAGTGCTTCCTGCTCATGACTGTCTCCTCAGTTCTTCTAGAAAAGCTGCTTGGCTACAGAGGCGTGTTATTTGAGGGTGAAATGAATTAGCCTCTGTTTGCTCCAAATTTAATTCATCTATTTAAATAATTTAATACAGCATCCATCAGTATGAAAGCTGGGCAAATTGAATCCAAAGGATTTGAAGACACATAGATTAAATAAACTACCTTCAAATCCTGGCTCTCAAATTATCACTGTCCCTGGATTAATTCTACCTTAATTAGACAAAATAATCTTCTCAAAGTGATTAAATTTTTGAAATAAAGATGAAATAAACACAAAGCAAAAGCAAATGGAATATAAACAGCCAGAAAGCATAAGCCACAATACAGAGCCTTAAATCATACACTGAAACTCATTCAGTTTACGTTCTCATTAGAGCTCCATAAAATCATGAGTGGCATGAGAAAGATGAATAAGGAATTTTGTTTCTCAAAATACAAGAACTAATGGAGGGCATCACAGGAAATCTTCAGCCAGGGCTTTAAAACAAACAAAAGCAAGGACTTTCTGACAGAGTCATTAAATTGCAAAACTCATTGCCAAAAATGCTGTAGATGCTGAAAGAATGAGTAGAATTTGACAAATCAACTGAAGACAAGGCTACAAAGAGTTATTAAACACAAAGATCAGAAAATCTTTAAGCCATAAACTGCTTACGGGTGGGAGAACATATTGGGGAAATATCACACAATACTTTCCTTGCTGTTACACCCTTTCCTTAATTATCAGCTACTGTCAGAAACAGGATACTGAGCTTGATGGGGCTTTGGTTGAGCATAATGGGGCTATTCTTATAATCTGACAAGTCGTGAACTGGATTTACTTTAAAATGTTGACACTGGCTTCAGAGTCCTGTACCAGAAGGTGACTAAAGAGCATCCAAGTTAAACTCAGCTAATGGAGTTTAGGATAACAATTAGCCTCTCCGGCTTATCTAACTTGCAAGAGGTCATGTTGCAGCTCCAGTCAAATCCATTAAGCATCACTATTATAAATTCTAAGGCAGACATTTTCCTACAGCAATGGCTCACAATGACAACATGTTACAGCACAAAAGCCAACACTCCTCTACAAAGGGTCCCAGACAAGCAGCTTGATTAGCAGACTTAAAGGGAAAAAAAATAGGAAAAAAAGTAGTTTACAACTTCTGTCCCATTTAGGTAGCTAGGAAACAGTCAACACTGCTTTGAAGTTTATGGAGAGTCCTTTGGAAAAAAGCATAGAAGATCACATGGTCCCTACCCCATCTGAACTATAATGAAGAGTAACACCTACATCTCAGGGTGAGAAAGAAGCTTGTCCAAGCCAGCCCTCAGAAATCAGGAGAGCAGGTTGCCACCCCAGAAGACAATGTAGACCTGGTGCTAAATTCAAAGAGAGGTAATGAAACAATCCAGTTTTAGAAGCTTGCAGTAAGTAGTGCAGGCCCATACCCCATAATTCAACAGGTAGCACCACCTGGCAAACTAATCTCTTCTTCAATGAAAATGCCAAAATTTCTGAACAGGAAAACATCAAGACAGCTCAATTTTAAGCTACCTACCCTAGATAACACTACCAGGAGAGTCACCAGGATTCTGAGAGCAGTACAGCAGTTGATATTCAATATTGTCATACCCCAGGTCTACTGCCAGAGCTGGATCATCACATCACAACTGCATTTTTCAGAAAGCCAACAATTCATTTTTATCTACTAGAAAATACTGCATATAATAGGGAAAAAACACACCAGATTGATTGCTGTTTTTACTGAAGAAAGACACTTGACACCCTTCTAGGAGTGGTGTGCAGCCTCCAGAGTTGCCTGGAAACATAAAACACAAGAAGAAAATTCAGGTATTAAAGGTGCTCTCAGAAGCCAGGTGAGGACAGCTCAGGCCTCCACAAACCTTGTGGAGAAACAGCAATTACCAGGAGCAGCAAGGTGAATTGACTGTCTTTGTCACCCATATCAAGAGCCCTCAAAATCCAGGCAGGCTCCCAAAGGTGGCATTGAGGCATGCAGGCAGATGTCTAGCTTGGGGTGCCTCACCACTGACACATTTCACAGTGCATCAAAGCCAGCTCTTTTTTCCCATCTTTCCCTCAGTTCTCTATGCAAGGTCTGTCTTCATCTTCCACCCTTATCTTGCCATAGCAGGAGCAGCCAAAAAGCCTAACCCAGAGTCACCCTGCTGACTGCCCTGAGCCCACTCACACTTTGCATCTTCCTTTGGGTAACAGTTCTCAGCCAGACTTGTACTGCTGCTGATCTTTACTCTTGAAACAGCCTTCAAAACCCTTTTTGAGGCTTCCCTTCACCAGTCACCATCCTGACCCATATTCATACAGCCTTAAAATGACAAACCCTGGAATCCTGCCAGCTCAAATAATGCAGATCCAAATGACTTTAAATCTCTATTTTTTCCCTCTCTGCATTTTCCATACACAGTGTTAAGACCCACAGCAGAACAACTCTGTTTCCCTGTGTTATTCTGTAATTTGCAGTGCCACCCACCAAATGGTACAGTAGAAATAGTTAATCACATAAGCTTGGGATATGCATAAGCTGTGTTGTAAAAGTGCTAATAGATATATTTTAATTCAAAAGAGATGTGAGAGGTGGAAAATAATACCTTATTAGTATGCTACATGTTTGTGCAAAGCAGTAGCCCGTTCTCTAAAAGATATGTGGAAAAAATAGTGGAATCAAAGCCTTCAGCATCTCCTATAAGAACACATTAAAATCACCAATCTTTATCACTTTCTCATTAGAATTATTAACTCCATTGCTTTCCATATCACATAATTTTGGAACATTGTAAAAATATTATACATAGTAAATCTACATTTCTGTGTGTTCACAACCACTCCTATCTATCTCTGGGTCCAGCCTCAGGTATAAGCAGCCCCCTGTTTCCATACACTTGCAGTTTGCCCAGCACTTGGAGAAACAGGTTGAACCTGAATCAGCACAGGAAATGAGCTCAAAATGAGCTGTTAGTTCATCTTCTGAATAGGGGCTGAAATAACTCAGCACAGAAAAGTCTTCAACTTGGTTACCTTTTTTTCCCAGAACAGATATTTTCCTCAAACACACGTAATTTATGTGGATTGCTGTCAACACACTTCTGGTTTGCAGGTTGTTTTTTCCCATTCTCTCTGTTCACTGTATGAGCAACAGCCTTCACAGAACATGTCCAATTGCATCTATGACTGAGCATTCATTTTATTGGCTCAGGGACAGAGGTTCTTCAAAGAGATAAGGGAGAATAAGAACAGGGAAGTACACAGATCATGATTAGGCAGGATCATAAGTTTAAAAAAAAAGTTTGACAAAGCAATTATACCCAAGCAATTAATCCAAGTTTCATTATGACTTCTTAATGTGTTTTTGTTAGTCAACTCAGTAATGCCATCACATCCATCACATTTACATCTCAGCTACAGAACATGGAAATGATACTGCAGGATACAATTTGAAAAAAAGAAAAGTAATAATTTCTTTTTAAATTTTGGAGCATAAGGGGGAGAATAAATACTAGGTTATTTGAACATATTGAGAGTGTTTTCATTGGCATAGGGAAGCATAGGATTTCAACCTGTTATCTTTTCAAACTGAATTTGTTTCAACATGAAAAATGGACAAATGGCTTGTGCCACCTACTACCATGGCACACTCTGGGGACCAGGGGCATGACTGAATTTTAAGAAAGCATTAGACATTCAGCCCTCTAATGTACAGACTGGCACACTGAAGCCTGTCAAAAGAGACCATGTTGCCACAAGTAAGGGCCTACTCTTGCCGTAATTCTTCTTGGCTAATCAGGTCTCAAACAGCACAGCCAGATGAGAACGTTGCTCCCCTGGGCTTCTACAAGTTTTGTTGTACTTTCCTTCGTACTAAGTAAAACAAAACAAAGCAAACCCCTCAAGCATATTCCACTCTCCTGGGCTGTTCATCTTCCAGCCTCCCAGGGTCTTTAACAACATGAATCAGTCTAAACAAGCTCTGCCAACCAGAGCAACTGGAAGATGCACTCCTCAGTGTGGCATTCATACCACAAGGCCACCATGCAGCTGCAGGGTCTGCAGGAGGGCACAAATGACCGAGTGACACTTCAGCCACTCCTGTCTGACAACTGCTTTGCAAGCTCCATCTTCCAAAGTTGCCTTGAAAAGGAAGTAGTTTGAATCCATGTGGGGTCCAGCACACTAACTACCTCAGGGATACTAAAAAGATAATAAAAAACAGAAAGGAAAACTTCTGTAGCAAATGCTTTCACTTCCACGATCACAAAAGCTGTAAAGAATCCAGAGGTCTGGAAAGTGAAGCTTCCAGTTCATTCTGAGCACTGGAATAGGCTGTCCAGAGAGGTTGTGGAGTTGCCTTCTCTGGAGACACTCGAGAGTCATGTGGACACAGTCCTGAGTGAAGTGCTTTAGGGGATCCTGCTTGAGTAGGACCAGGTGACCTCCAGTGGTCCTGTCCAGCCTTACCCATTCTGTGTGACTCTGATTCATCAGTTCCTGGGAACGAGGTGGTGCTCCAGCCAAGCATCCAGTAGCCTTTACATGAAAGTCAGAGTGACATACTAGGTAGATAACATGAAGCACATGCTCAGTTCAGCAGGATTCAAAACATCCATTCCCTTATCATATCTATTCTGTAAGGACTAATCTTGTCTATAGCAATTGTGTTTTCATTAGTTATCACTGATCTTGATTAAAAAAAAATTTAATAACTTTTAAAATTGGGATTAAATAAAATGCTGGTCTTCCACAGGATATTTAAATCTCATGCAAATCTCTAAAATCAACTTTTATATAATGTATGGCCCACCACTATTTGAATTACTCACACAATACAATATTTTATTCTTTCTGTTCTGGATCCTTTACATCACCTTGGGAGAGTATTCCCCAAAACACAAGTGTATGTACATTCAGAACATACTTGCATAAAACCTACAGTGCAAAACATAAAACTCAAAACTTGTTCATGGGCATATGGGTTTTTGAAGTTGAACTGCACAAAACTCCTAAGGAAATGCAAAAGACTGAAGACTTGCTTACCATTTTTGCACTGCTACAGCTTCCAGGAAGATGCAATATTTTCTTAGTATTTTTCAAATAAATCTTTATTAAGAACATTATTATTATTTTGCTGTCATTGTGTTTTGGTTAGCACCTATTCACAAAAGTTTCAGTTTTGGTTTTGTGATTTTTAATGTTAAGGTAGAAATTGTGGCGTTCCATTTGACACAGATATCATGGAAGTTATTTGACATTTTGGGGGTTTTCTTCTGTCCCTGGTTTTACAACACAGGTAACTTCACCACAGAGCTTAGGGTCTCCTAAAAAACAGTCTCACAAATGAGTGCAAACTATTGCTGCTGGGAGCTCAGTGGGTAACAGAAACACCAGGTGCTGCTGAACACTCAGTTCATGCATGGGGAATAACTGGAATTGGAAATAATTAGATGAATATTTCAGTTCTGAACAGTGCCTGTTCCTCTAATCCTCTCAGTTGCAACTGTATTTGCTGCTTAGCGATATCAGGTTTAATTCACAGTTCCTAATTAGTGTTATCAAGCACCACTCTCTCAATTTCATTACACAGAACTGGATGAAACGTTAGGTCAAGTGTAACCCCAGGTGAGCTTATATTACAGTTTGCCTCCTGGTTTCTAAATGCGCTCTGCGTGTTCCACCTCGAGCAATGGCAAATCCTTTGTAAGCACTGAAACTGTTCAGCTGGGTCCCCAGGGCACCCTGAAACACAGCAGACATCACACAACAACTGTCACTGCCCTGACTTAAGGAGGTATTTAGTTATGGCAGTGCAGCTGATAATAGCAAGTAGACAGCCTAATGGCTGATAAATGCCACCTGGGCTAGCTGAAAAAGCACAAATCACCCATCACTTGCTGTTTTTCCTATTCTTTCCATCCTCTTTCCTGACAAAGACTCTGACATAAAGTTACATAAGCAAAAACGGGTAGTTCACATCCACAACAAATTATGAGCATGAAATATGTGACAACTTTATGTATTTACAAGGCTTGGAGGAGGCATTCAGATCACCAGGAGCCTTAACCACATGGTTTTTAATATGCATTTCTAGCTCTCAGGGATATGGTGAAAAGTGTTTTACTGCTGGCTGAGCACTAATGGATTTGGAGCTGTTAACTGCAGTCCACAGGCAGCCTGAAATGAGGAGCTAATGTGCATTTAATTTTGCTCATTTGATTTTAGCAAAACCAGGTTTAGTTATAACACAGTAGTGTCAGCATCAGCAATCTGGGAGTTGAACACAATGGGAGAAAAGAATACAAGTGGTCAGTGAAACCTTTTGAGAAGGGGAATTTAAAAAGAAGAAGGTGGAGAACAGAAGAGAAACAAGCAGTGAAAAGATATAGAAAAAAAGTCAGAGAAACAACAGCAATAACAGGCAGTAGCAGAATAAGCCTCAAAAGGGAGTGCCTTGAATAAATATCCACACATCTTGTTGCTGGGTAAAGACCAAGTCCTGCTGAGAAACTCTCTGAAAACATTAATATCAGCAAACAGAGAGACACCAGCATTCCAAATTTAGATATCAGCCCTCAAATTAGGATTTGAGTGCTGGATCCTCTTCTGGAAAACGAGCAATCTTGAAACCATTCAGTTAGTTCTGAATACACTTACGGGCTGCATGGCCATTAAGTAGCTTCTGTTAAGTTTTCTCCCTGAGAAACATTTGAAATATAAAATTTCAAAGCAAAAGAGGAGAAAATGCTTTTAAAAGGAAGCTTAACATAAGATACTTTGATATTTTACTGTGAACGTTCACCTCTAAGTTTTGCAAGTCATAATGGGCTGGCAGGATGTTGGCCAGGAACTAAAACATGACAGAAGTGCATGTGTACAGACAAACAAAATCATCTAAGGCTGTCAGAAGATTTGCTACCAGCAGGAAGAGAGTCCAAAGAAGCAAAAGGGTAAAAGACATGAAGACTAGAAGATCTGAGCAGGGACGTCTCTTCTGCAAACCAGGAACATGACCCTCTTCCTCAGATTCAGACATGCACTTCAGGTACATTCCAGCTTGTAAGGACCTGAAACTCAGATGCACATTCCCAGGGAGAGGAAGGATCCAGCAGAACACAAGCAGAAAATGGGGCCTCCCCATGTACTTCGGGGTGAGGGAAAAGCAAGAGTGCAATACCATGTCCTAAGCAGAATGCACAAATCAGCAACTGGAGTGATACCAGTTCAGCCGACTGGCACCAGCACAGGGCAGCATCCTGGCAGGAAGACCATGAACCAGCTACAGCCTGAACAACTCTTGGCATTAACAAATGGACCAACCACAAAAAAAATCACAGTGGTTCATTTTCATCCTTACAAATTCTGTTACTAATGATTTCACATTGGTTCCAGAGAACCATCCATAGCTCTTACCCTGGCAGAGCCTGAAGCAGGGCCAGCTCTCAGCAGACAATAGTTATATTCCTCTAATTTTTAAGATTAACTATGTAATATAATTTTGTTATCACCAGCAAAAGGACTCTCCCAAGAAGCAACCTTGGAGAGCCAGGGGGGTTGGGAGGGTACTTTTAGAATCACATAAAACTATCGCCTTGTCTTTAGCACTGGCCAGAACTTCACTGTTTTGCATGTGGGGAAAATAAACTGAAGACCACAGAGGAAAATCCACCATCTCTGAGAGACTTGAAACAAGTACCAGTTAAAACTGTAATGTCAAATGGCCAAGTTTTTTCCTGGAGTGTAGACTTAGAACCTGCTGGCAAATTAATATTTAACAGGCATCTCAGGACTTTAGAGGTATGCTGCATTCTACAGGCTTTATCATAGTAAATGAAAGAGACTAAATACCAACTAAGGTTTTCTTATGCATTCATACACCTCCTTATAGTGGGATACTTTTGCAAGGCATATACATACTGAAGTACCATAGCAGCTTAGGCCAGGTATGAGCAGGGATCACAACACAGGAGTGCTGCCCTCCACCACGCTAAAGCTGTTCTCAGCTGCACAAACAGCCCCATCTGACATTGGATGCTGTGTGGGCCAAGCTGCCTCCCGTGACAAATCAGCATGTTTGGCTTTGGGTACCATGATGGTGTTTTGCGGTCGAAATTGCAGACAAATCTAGAAGGATTAGTGGCTGGAGAGCAGGAATTGAACTGAGAAACTTGTTCCTCCTGCCAAATAAATGCAGCAAATGAGTCTTGGGGAATGGAAGCAGAGGGTGCTATGTGAAAGAAATGCATATTGCTGTCTCCTATGAGGGGCCGAAAGGACTGGCTGTACCAATTAAATCAACTTCATGGTCAATACCACACTACTGCACAATCATCTGTGGACAGTGATATTTAAATCAAGAACATTTACTATTAGTTTAAACTGAGTTCACAGTAATTTTTTTAAAAATTAATATAAAACATTGCTGAAGTGAAATCAGAGCCTTGACAGCACTCCATTAGCTGATCTCATGCAAGCCTAGAAGTAACTTCTCAGCAAGATACATAAAGTTATGAGAAAGTTGGTTTTTTTCTAGAGAGAAGATATATTATTGTCACTATTATTTCTGAAATTCATTTCTAAAATGTTGCAAGACTTAATTTGAGTGTGGCCAGCTTTTTGCTTGAGTGCTGCAAATCAGTTTGTCTGTATAGTGAAAAGTTTTTTGCTGATAAAAGATACTGAGGACTTAACCCTCTTAAACCTGGACTATTAAATGGCTATGAAGTTCTATCAGCTTCCAAGCATAGGTTTTTAAAAATTAACTTATGAATTCATATGACCAATAATTACACACCATTTAAAAACTTCTAGGAAATTGTGTTGCTGGTGTTGTTATTATAAGAGAAACTCACTCATGAATGGTGAAGCTGGTGAACAGTGTTGGTAGGTAAGACCACCCATCAGAAGCAAGAAAATTCGTAATCGAAGTGTTCAGCCAGACTGACACAGATTTGCTGCAAAAAGTGAAAGTGTGCAGACATTTGAGTTCCCTGCCTAGTGGGAATACCTATGGGAGTTTTCTTTCCCTGTAAAGAGGTTTTATTTCACCTCATCTCAAGCAAGGCCCTCTCTTGGAATATTTCCCTATGTATATAGGGGGAAGGAGGTAATGAGAGCAGGGGAGAGAAGAAGCAAGGGAGAGGAGAAATGAGATCATATGATATTTTTAGACCTGACAGCTTAGATATATCTCTGTTGGAAAATCACTTTAGTTAACCTCATTTGTTTTATGCAGATACCTGGTATAAATAACAATGCCAAGTGTAACTTTTCTGCTGTTAGACGCTCATAAAGAATCCACCTACATGACACAACCATAAGCAATGAAGCTACTGCTCGACTAGAGGTTATCATAGACGTAGTGAATGGTTTTGCACATCTACTCACTTCAGTTTAGTACAAAGTGCAGTGGCTTGGATTATTTCAACTCAGATAGTTTGCAACAGCACTGATAGTGAGGTAGAAATCATTGCACCCACACCCTGAGCAGCTTCAGCAAACAACTTTCAGTCTGAGGGTAAGACAGGCAGTCACAGCTTCTGTGTTGAAAACCTTCTGAACCATTTCAACTCTGGGTTTTGCATGTGCCTGATGATACCATAAGAGAGCTGGTCAGTAAAGTTATTCTACTACACTAGACATCTAGAGTAGCCTATGGCCATGACCTGAGAAGATACAGACTATGGTTCCACTTTTAGTCATGATTTATGTTCCCTTCTCCATCTCTCTTATGAACGGGCAGAAATATCAGCCTTCAAACCACAGCAAAGATTCGATCCTGCCCCTCTGACCCTTCCAAAACTCAGCCCTCTGACAGTAAGGCTTCTTTGATGCCACACTGGTACAATTTCTGTAAGCAGCTCCAGCCTCTTAAACTATACCCTGGGGAGTTTTCCTCACCTTGCACAGTCAATAGTGCCCTTATTTCAGTTGAGCATTCATTAGCTTTCTGTAAGCAAGCCACTGAGTGGGCAGGGAAGAGCACAAGAAAGGATGTGTATTGAGAAGACACAATGTTCTTCTCTGGCACCTTGGGAAGACTGGCACATGGTAACATTCAGGAATAATAATTGCACCTCTAGCACTTTCATTAGCTACATGATCAATCTTTAATAAAGATTTAACATACTGATGTTTTTGAAAAGTAACGACCAGTTCAGATCCACAGCTAGTGAGGGTCAGAAAATTTGGTTGTAAACAGAGAGTTGAAAAGCAGGTTAGTGATTCTGACTTTTGCTAGAGAAAGGCAAAATCTCAAACAAACAAACAAAATTAAAAAAAAAAAAAAAACAGAACATTTTTCATCAAAAACACTGGCAAAGTAGGAATAGTAACTGTCATTTGGCTGACTCACGTTGCCCCTGATGTAGGCCAAGTTCTGTAGTCCAGCTGTATGTCCCACCATGCCTGAAGATCTCATTTCCCCTCACTCATGAAAATCACTGCTGCTGGGAAACCTGGCCTGCAGGGCAGAATGGGGGCACAGGAAAAACAAGTAACAGCTTTCCTAAGGAGTTGGTATAGCACATCCAAAACCAAAGGCACAGGTTTTGGCTGTACTACCTGTTTTCGATGAAAATCACCTATTTCTGCCAAAATGTTATTGAAGTTCAAGTGATTATTTCATTACATCTTAACTGATTGAAAATGTTGCCATCTTAAAATTTGTGAATTACCCTTCTTGAACCATTGGAGACAATGATGGACTAATCTTTCTTGTTACATTAAAAAGGAGAAAATATGGTGCTATAATACCTGACTAATTTTGCTAGACTTTCAAATCTAATAATAGCATTCTTCATAATTGATTTAAGTCTTTCTCAATTCCACTTAAATTAGCTTTCTGCTTTAATTAAATGACAACATATTTTATGCCAGGAGAAAATTGGTCATTTTAAACTCCTGGTATAATTACAAAATATCACCACAATGCACAAGACCATCCTGAGGTCTATAGGTATAAATAAGCATAAGAGGTAATTTTATGCTTGTGTTTTCCCTCCAATATTTACAGCATATTTGCATTGCTCATATGTTTTACGCTGCTCTGTTTTATAGTGTTTTGCAGACAGTCCTGTAATTCTCAGCATGCAATAATAGGAATTAAATATTTATGACTGTGTATAACTTCAGTTCTCTCTGCAGTCTTCAGAGTTCTCCTTAGAAGTCAGCATTTGTCAGCTCGGAGCCTGCACTGGCACCAGCGATGGCTGTACTGGCACTGCCTTGTGCTACAGCAAAGACTCTCTCTAGCCCCAGCTCATCCATAATTTCAGTGCATTTCATCCCAACATCTTCACAGAAAAAATGTTATCAAAGTCAAAAATGTTGCCCTAATTCTCAAGCCTGAGAGCTGAAATTTTGGTTTGATTTCTATTCATCTCATGCACACCTTGGAGTGGGAGGTTTGACTCCATGTGGGACATTCGTAATTTGTGCCTCTGATAAGGCCAAGATGTCAGACTATTCACATAAAACACACAAGGAAGAGACGTACAAACACTCACCATGGCATTTGAGTTTCACCTGGAGTCTACAGTGAGGGACTGAAGGGCCACGTTTTCAAGGACAGCCACTCTTCTTCCATCTGAAGCCACAGCAGGACAGGACCGGACCAAAAGGGCATCCAGCCTCTCAGCAGAGCCAAGCCTGCAGCTGACACACACAACAGCTGAGACAAAACTTTGCCTACTGGTGTCCCGGGTTCTGCACCCTCCTGGGTCTGGGTCTCATCAGTTACAGTGCTGTTCACAGACTTCGAGATCCATTTCTAGCCAGTGGACGGAAAATCCACTGAGGAATTTAGATGACACAAGACAAGAGAATGGAGTTGATAACTTCAAGGAGAGACATAATCTGACTGTGGATCACTTCAAGTCCTGTCCCCAGCTACCACAGGTACGATGGAGGACCACTGCTCCCTTACATTCAGCACAAGCCATGAAGTGCTCCAGCAAGCTACAGTGAACTCCAGGTGCATAGTAAAGGATCCATAAAGGATCATGTGCTTCCAGAAGCAGTCAGAAGGATTAAAATTATCACCGGTGTGAATGGTACTGGCACTGGGGCTCTCTGGCCTTGCCCTGTTAGTAGCAGGCCATCCCATGCATTTATTCTAGAAATTTTGTAATTAAATAAGTAGCAAAAATGAAGTAATGTCTGTTTCAAATGTCTAGAGATTTTATTTCTTTCTCTGTTCCTTTATCTGACCATCTGTGCTGCTTTAAAAACAGGAACTCAAGTTGGTGTTATCTCCATCATACAAGAAATGGACCTTGGTAAATCTGTCGGTCTCTCCCCACAACTTGTTTCTCTGCTATGTAAATTACATAACTTTATGAAGTTATCTTAATGATAATATGGTACTCTTACTTTAGGCTTAATTTCCTTTCAAGGGGGCCTCAGAAGAGGGAGCTCATTTACAATGTTCAAAGGCACATGTATTTCCTTATTGCCTGAACTTTTTAATATTAATTCTTTTAAGACAAAGCACAACATGAATTACCTGTATCTGTAGTCACTCATAAACACACAAACACCTACATCTACTCCCTTCCTGCTTTTTCTCCATGCTGGATTTATTTTCTTCTTAACACAAACTGTTAGTGAACTGGTAAACCACTTACATCAGCACATCTCACTATTTTCAACCTTGAATGTAACCACCTAAAGAAAAAAAGGTCTTGAAAGTAAAACATTCCTTTACTGCATGTACTCTTTCATATCGTTCCTAAATGTAATTTCAATTTTTAGCTGGCAGAAGCTAGGAGGGGACACCAATGATTTCTCTTAAAACATTATGGAACAATATTTATGCCTCCAAAGGCCTATTCAGGAAAAATGTCCTGTGTCTCAGTGTGAGCAGAGTTATGTGCATTCCCGTTTGAATATCGTCTCTGAGCGCCCTTCCTGAAAGAACATTCAGTCTGTAACTTGGACATTCATTAAATAGAAGTGAGGCAATTCTCTTTGTAGTGGTGTGCAAAGACATAGAAAATTATCCCTTGTGCATCATTGCATATGACAATTTAAATTTTTTTATACGTGTATGATTATATTTTATATATATATATATGTAAAAATATATTAGTAATTACTCACAGTGATAATACTGCTGCCTATTCTGGCAGTAAATGTCTCTAAGAAATCCCAAGGGATATTGTCATTGCAACAACATTTTTCCAAAGTTGTTGGAATTAGACAAGTGGGATGGACAATTGCTATGGGCCACTCACTCCTCATGTGGAGATTTATTGACTATATAACCTGTGGTAGGTTTCCATGACAGATCTCTACCTCTGGCTGCACCAGTTCTTTACACAAAAACACAGGTAAAGCCTTCAAATCATGTGAAGACTCCCAGCACTAAAGCATAAGATCTGAAAATAATTTAAGGAAATATTAAAATTTTTATAAAATATAGCTCTGTAAACTGGTTCAGTAAGTGCTTGATGTGGTCATGTATGCATGGCACTGTTCTACTACATCTATCTGGAGATCTCTGTCAGTCTGAAATTAACTTGAGTTTTAATAAACATGGCAAAATGAAAACAACTAATTAAAGGAGGGGGAGGGGGCGCAGGGAGGAGTTACTTCTTAGCTTTCAGTTTCTGCCACTATGACTACAAACAAGTAGCAGAATCCAATCACTGATCTTACATTTGAAATCACTGAGATGCCACACATGACATGCTGATGTAATGGCTGTAGAAAAAGAAGTAAGGTGAAGAATAATTAAGCAACTAATGATATATTTCTGCTATACATATACACAATATGCAAGAAAAAGAAATCACGTCAGTAAGAAGGACACATGGAGGAGACCTAGTGATTTTCCTGAAAAATTGTCCAAGTTTCTCCCTGTAAGTCTTACTTGGGAACACACTGGGTTGTAAGGCAAATTGTTCTCACATATTGATAATGTGGGAATATTGATTTTCTTCATTAAGTCAGAGTTATAATCCATAAAACTGACAACAAAAGAATTCATGGTACTTTGCCCAATTTTCAACTGATTATCATCCACTCCAAGCAAAGCTGCAGTAAGCAAAAAATTGAGTGACTCATTCAAAAACAGACCAAACTGCTTTTCTATCAAAAATTTAAATGTTCACCTTTGGGGACATACTGCAAAATTTAACTAAGAAACTTATTTGTCCATGATCTACTCAGATTTCATAGATTATTGTTTACTTGAAGTAAATCAATTTAAGCATTATCAAAAATCAAGTCTTTACCTATTGAGCTCTATTGGGCTTGGACTCAAAAAATCCTAATTTAGTGTGAGTCACAACTCTTTTTAAAACTCTTTTTAAAAACTTGTGCAAGTCTGTCCAATATTTCTTATAGAAAGGACAACTTTGCTATAACCATTTAGCATTATTAACATGCAGGAACTATTCAGGTTTTTAAACTGGCACTCATTTATTTATACAGGTGATTCTACAACGGTTGTCATAGTTTCAGTAATAGACAACTGAAACAGGGAGAGAAGGCCCACTGCATGCCAGAATGGATGCAGTAGGGATTATTGAGCTGGGACAGGTCAGTGACAGTGCAGACCACACACTTCACAGGGGTGGTGACCAGACCAACCACTCAGCTGCAGTGTGGCTTATGACATTTAACGCCTGGCCTCCTTGACTCACAGTTCCAATTGCTCCTCCAACCAGCACAAGATGAGCATTTCTCACACAGCTGGAGATGACCTTCCCTCCTGTGGGCAGGAGAAGTCTCCAGGATCACCTGCAACACAGGAGAGGCTCAAGCATTCCTCTCAGCTTAGAGTCATTGAATCATTTAGGTTGAAAAAGACCTCTAAGATTATCAAGTTCAACCCTTAGGTCTCTTTCTGCAGCAGTCTCAGAGAGACTTTTGGCCTGCTCACAGATCTTGGTAGAATTACCCCAAGCCACAAACCCCAAGCATTTGGGAGAGTGTTCAGGGAAGTATCACTGTGTACTTCTCTGATCTTCCTCTCTCACTTGAGTATCTGCAGCTAGACAAAAGGCAGGATTACTGCTTAGGTGGACACTGGTGTGAAATGGTATTTTTTGCTCCTGTTGGATAGGATTACGGGCCAAAGTTTGATATCCAGAATTCAGAAAAAGAATGAGGCAACATCATTTTCTCACCATTCCTTTTTTCCTTCTCTTTTTGGTATTCCAAGACTGCAAATAACTCACTGTTTTTAAGAAATCGATGAAGACTGTCGTGTCCCTGCAAGTAAATGAATGACATTTAGACTTTCTCCTATACAAGTTTGAATATCTGATTGATTTTATGCTGGAGAATTTAGTTTAGGCAAGCAGTACCAGTGAAGTGTCATGCATCAAAACTAGACAGACTTCCATTTGAGATCTCCTGAAAAACAGAGTGAAACTGTATAAACTCTCCAAGTACACTTGGATTGCTCGACCTTGTAGTAATACTACTTATATCACTCAGGGAAGTGTAGCACAGAGTGAGGTTACACTTCTACCCATGGCCTCCTCTTTGCCCTACCCTTCTATATGAATGATACAGACTAAAAAACACGTCCAGTGTGTTCTCAGAACAAGGGTGTTAGTAGCAGAGCAGCAGTTAGCAAAGTTTGCAAACTGTGCCATCAGAAAAAAGCAGAGACTCTTCATCTAGCAAACTTCCTGAGGAAATAAGGTGGGCAGTGGATGAAGAATTTGTTCAGACCTTGGGCACACCTGAGCAAAACTGGACCCAGCTTTGTCAGTGACTCCAGAATGCCATCAGGAACTACAGCTTCCATCCCAGTACCAAACTGAAGGTCTCAGTTGAGTAGTCTACAGCTAAATCTCACCTTCTGATTTCATTCTGTGTTTTCAGATTAATTTTATCTTTTCTTACCAATGTTCTGTTATTTGACTTGATTTTCTCACCCTCCTTATGAAGGACAAAGGTGGACTTGAGTTTTAAAATATGACAGGACAAGACTATATGCTCTGCAGCTTCTGTAACCACTTTTTCTTTTGGATACTAACCAAAACAATAACACTTTTATCTGAAGAGCATAAATATTTTTGAGTTAATCAACAAAGATAAAACAGCATTAATTAACTTTAATATTCTATAAAGTCATCAACAGAATAAGAGTGGGTTGACTGAAAAACATATCAGTCAATAAAGCAACAATCATCACTCAGGGAAAAATATGTTTATCTGTGGCTGCTTTTAAGAGTAGAAATTAATTTAGCCAAGTTTCGGAGAGGAATCAATGTCTTTTTGTCAGAGCCACCATATCAAAATCATTATTACTTTCTGACTTCTATCACGATAGCAAAACCCAGAATCCCATATGGCATATGAGTGCAGAGGCCCATCAAACAGAGCTCAGGGAGATGATATCACATACACCAAAGCCAGTCCCTTTCTGAGCTGGATTCATTCACACCTCCTCTGATGTGGGTGAAAAAAGGAAACAGTGCAGGATGAATGTGCCAGCTCAAATCCATGGTAAGGTGTGCTGCTGCATTCTCAATGAATTGCAGGTGCAGGTCAGTTTTACCAACAAGAAAGGAGCCACAGGCATTACTTCTCAGGAAAGCACAGGTTGTGGTCACCTCACCAATACATGATAAATAACAGCATGCCCCACACAGGCTGTGTATTGTAAATCAGTGCTGCCAAACCATGCCTGTTGAAGCAGAGCTAAACATGACATTGAAATTTTTTGTTCAGCTTGTATTTCAGAGTGAATCCATTCAGCCCAAGGAGACATAAAGCCAGAAGAGATCCTCTCAGAGAACCTGCTCTTATCCAGCAGCAGCATTGCTGCTTCACCAGGGATGAGGATGCTTTTAATGCATCTAACCAGCAATGTCATTCAAATGACCCTTCCCACAGAGCTGAATCCTAATTTGATGAGCATGAAGAGCATAGCACAGAAGTGAATCGTGACAGCTTTATACCCTGTGCCCTCTTCATCTCCCCAGACATCTCCACTTCTGCTTTCAGTGACTAGTTGCCAAATTTTTGGACAAATTAGTCACTACCCATCCACCCAAGTTTCTTCTGGCAGAAAAGAAAAAGCCTTGTGCAAAATCCATCACACTGAGGGACAGCAACACAAGAGTGAAAATGGCTGTTGCCAGCAGACCACTGCTCACAGAGTGCATGGGACCAGCACACAGATCCACACACCAGGCTCTCCCCGGTCACAGTGTCTGCAGACCACCACCCAGAAACCCCCAGCACAAAAAGAGGGACAGGGCTGGCTCCCTAGGACTCTCCATGTCAGGTTTTTCCATGCTGAGAAAAGCCAGGCCATTGCAACCAAGGGGTGGCCAGATGGTTCCAGCTCTCCAGGAGAACTGGTCTCAGCACCACAACCCCCATCACTGCACACAAATTACTCTCAGAAAATGGCTGAGGGCTCCAGTTAACATGATACCACTATTACCAACTATCTCATACAACAAAAAAGGCAACTTTTAAACCTTTTTCCTGAACATTTGAAGGAACCATCTCCTAAATACTACCTTTCCTTTGAACTTCTGAGTTTACCCAGGCAGCATGTCATTCCATGCCTACCTCCTGCCTGACTCCACTTTCCCATCTGCATTCTCTCTCCCATTTGTTTCTTTTCTATTATCAATGTCCTCCTGGTTAGATTCAGTATAAAAGCAAGTTTTCATGTCAGTTCTTTAGGTATCTTGATCTAAATTTGTTCTGTTGAAAAAGAAGTAAATGGCATTGAGCAGCCCAGGCCATTCCACGACCATCTAAGATTTGCAGAGTCTTGTGAAGAATACAATCTGAACTCTGCTGCAAATCCTTGTCATATCATACTGATCAGGCTCTATCAGCTAATTAAAGATTTACTCTCTTTGAGAATGTGTGTCCTTTTTTCACTGTTTTCTCAGACACAAAGTTCTGATGTTTTCAGTAGCACCTGATTTTTATGGAAGGCATCTCTTCCAGATAGACACTCTGGAAGCAGCAATAATTTCTGACCTATTATGGGTAAATCAGCAGTATTAAGTGATCTTCAAAGTACTTCTGTGGATGGTACAAAATGTATATAAGCTGCTGCAGCCAGTTATTGACAAAATTATCTACCTTCTGGTGCCATTACACAGAACAGCCTAATATGCATAATTACTGTAATTATGCAGAGTACAGCACAAACAAAAACAAAATTATATGCTGCTTCACACTGGCACTCTTTCAGCCAGAAATTCATTTTCACATTTACAGTACTGCAAATATGGACAACCTTATTAAAGCAGAATTTGAGCATAATTATGAGTACCAACTCCACATTAAATTTGTATTTTCTATCTTCAGTAAGTTGTAGGTAGCTGCTGTGATGTCTTTTGATGGTACACTAAACCACCTAAAGTCTAAAAACCTGTAAAATTGTCACTGATTTTCTTTAACAGTATCACTGATAGTTAAATATTACAGCATCTGTAACCACCTGCTGCCTTCAAACTAACAGACCATGCTTTACATAGCACAAGGAGCAAGTAGGAATCACCAGAAAGAAGTCCTGACTTTGAGACCAAATGGATCTAAAACTGCGTCTTCAGGTAATTCTAAAAGGAAACATATTTTCTGGATTGGAATTTAAAGTATACCTCTTAATTTCCCCCACAAAAGGAGAAAGAAAATATTGTAAGTACTATTGTTTTATTTCAATTCAATTATTTTTAAGAATAATAAGAATAATCTTGGAGCACAAGATCTGAGACTTCCTACATTGCAGTAACCTGCATGAGCACATCTCTTTTGAGAACACACATCCCTTTATATTCTATGATAATATCTCAAGGTATTGTTATTTTATGCATGTGGTTATATAAAACAAGAACTCTTGTTGGGACACAAGACTGCTCTGACCTTGGGGCTGACACAGCTGGCAGCTGGGAGGTGTCCTGGACTTTTCCCTCCTGTCAGTCCAAGCAGCTGGACAAGGCTCTGGGATGAGGACAAGATGGATTTTATTGCAGGCAAGAATTTTAGGTGCAGGTGTTGAGAGTACCTGGCAAGGACTCATCAGGCACAAGAAATAAGACACAGCTGTGACTGAAAGAGTATCTAGAACCTGTCTGGATAAACAGTGAGTGATTTTACTGCTGGAGTGTGATTGCAGGCAGTGAGTTGTTACTGGCACAGAACACCTGCCCTTGGAAACTCAGTAGCTGGAAGAGGAAGAATAATAGACAGCCTAGTTTAAAGCCTCCAAGAGAAGAAGGTTGATTTCAGCAGCAATTTTGGAAGTCTTTTTCACCAGTTGTTTGGACACCAGATCTTTCACAAGCGGTTTCATCTATCCAGGGTTTTGATAATTGGGAGAGGGAAGGTGGAGAAAGAAGGATCACTGCAAGCAAGACGCTGAGAAAAGCAAAACTATGAATAATTTGTTAAAGGACTAAATTAGTAGAACAGTTTTCCACACTGACACATTATGATGTCTTCCTTCAGCTCAGAGTGGATATCCTGGCAGACATTAAAACCAAGACCATCAGGAAATGAAGAGCAAGGGAGAGTCAGCAAAGATTTCACATGTGAGAGGAAACTCCTGAAGCCCTGCTGTGGGTCAGCAGGACAGGGATGTTCAGACTTGCCCAGACTGATCAAGCACGGGAGAAGAGATCTTGACACCAACAGCCAGACTCCTTCAGCTGTTGACCTGTCCTGAAGATCCCCAGGTCCGAAGAACCACATAAGCACAAAAGCACTGTTTCTTTCCACATGTTCCTTTAGTCAGCTCTGGTTCTCATTTTATGAGTGAAAGTTAGAATGCTAACATTTCTTAAGGAGAAAGGGCTCTGGTGTCTGCATAGAATCATAGAGTTGATTGGGTCGGAAAAGACCTCCGAGATCATCAAGTTCAACTCTCAGTCCAACTCCAGTCATTTTACCAGATCATGGCACTCAGTGCCACAGCCAATCTCACCTTAAAAACCTCCAGGGAGGTGAATCCACCCCCTCTCTGGGCAGCCCATTCCAATGCCTGATTACTCTCTGGAAAGAATTTTTTTCTGATCTCCAACTTAAATCTCCCCTGGCAGAGCTTGAGCCCATCGTGCCCCCTTGTCCTATTGCTGAGTGCCTGGGAGAAGAGACCAACCCCCACCTGGCCACAACTTCCCTTCAGGTAGTTATAGGCAGTGCTGAGGTCACCTCTGAGCCTCCTCTTCTCCAGGCTAAACACCCCCAGCTCCCTCAGCCTCTCCCCATAGGGCTTGTGCTCCAGTCCATTCACCAGCCTTGTAGCTCTTCTCTGGACCCGCTCCAGCACCTCAATATGTTTCCTGAACTGAGGGCCCCAGAACTGAACACAATACTCAAGGTGGGTTCCTGTTTGTCTTTTGTGTCTCTTCCCTAACCTTTTGTGAGCACATTGGACAATTTTGACAAGCAAGAAGCCTTAAAGTCATTAAGTTCCTACACATTTCCTGAAAATAAGATGTGGGTGGAAGAGAAAGACCTTATTAATGTTGCCTGTGAGGGAAAGGCTGAAGAACAAACACCCGTTTAGAAACCAGATTGAACACAAGAGGCAGAAAGCACGTGGCTATGAATATCCCAAGTGTGGGGAAAGCTTGACTGAGAACTCACACCTTAGAGGTCTGCAGAAGACCCAGACAGAAAGTTAAAACTACAGAAACACAAACTTTCCTTCTTCATATGTTTTGACATTTAGTCTTATCATGTGGGGAAATCCAATTTATTTTAGTTTCAGAACCTGAAATAAGAAGGGGACCAGATGTGTTTGCACTTGAGGTCTAAGTGTGCATATCTGTGAGTCCACATAAGCTTCATGAAGGAAGGAAACACTCCTCAAATAACACATGAAGTTATCATGCTTTTTAACTGCCCTGAGACTCAGGAATTGCCATCTGTAATTGCTGATAAATGATGACCACTGAAAAAAATCAATGAAGCTCTGGCTGTCAAGTCGACCATATAACACAGGCAGGGCAACAGCTAACAGGAAAGGAAAGGAAGTGTTTGGTTACCGCAAAACAACTTAAAACTAAGGATGAAAGCTTTATAAGCAGAGGTGGGATTGTGGTTCATGCAGCAGATAATATTCTGCTTCTGAGTGAAGATTTATCCAGCTGAATAGATTGGGTTTGACTCTGATAAAAGTATGTATTCAATCAAATTTTGGATCAAATAACAGCCAACTTCTTCACTGTTAATATGGGGAGGTTGGGGGTTTATATATACATTCTCCCCCTATATCACTCTGACTACATAATCATCTTGAGGTATGGCAGCTATGGCAGCTGCTTGAAGACAATGACCCAAAGCAGATTTTCAAACATCTACTTTTTTTATCTTGCCTTCTTCTAAACTTAATAATCACAGAAACAACATCTAAAAAGGTTAAAATATTTTAAATAAGGCACAGGATATTCTAATTTCATTTCTCTAATCACAAGATTTTCCAAAATGTGACTATTCAAAGAAAAATTTCCACTGCAAATGTTTGAAAAATAAAATGCATTACATAGAACAATATCAGCCTCTGTCTTAGAGTCACCATATTTAATTTCCATATCTGATTTATTTTATAGGAGTGTTCATTTTGCTTCATCCCATTATGTTGTAAGAATGAATTACCTTTATGCTCAGATAAAACCACCTCCCTAATAGGTTCATTCATCCTTTTGGCCACGCTGCTGGTGCTCCAGAGCACAGCACCAAAACTGCTGAGTCAGCACATCGTAGCCAGTCACAAATTAAGATTGCTCATTTATTGGAACTCACTTATGGCCAAAGACCAATTTTTCACAGTTTGTAGGTGTGGCAGGTTGATAAATCTGGAATCACAGCCAGTCCTCAGGATGAAAGTTGTCTGAAAGCTGCATGGAACTTTGGTTTTTCAGAAGGACAAAAAGCGAAGGATCTCAAGAAACCCAGTTTGATTCATAAAAGAGAAACTCTTTTAAGAGCCTTCTTCAGCTATCCCTAGAGGAGACCTGGGCCCTGTTCTGTGAAAAGGTATTCTGGGTTCACCCAATCATAGATTGACTGAGGTTGGAAGGCAGCTCATCCAGTTGTTCTGCCCTGTGCTCACAGCAGCCTTAAGAACAGACAGTTGCTCAGGGCTGTGTCCAGTTGTGTTTTGAATATATCCAAGGATGGAGGCTCCACAACCAAACTGGGAAACTTGTGCCAGGTTTGGATCACACTCACAGTGAAAAAAAAATCGTCTTGTGTTTAAATAGAATTTTCTGTATTTCAGTTTGTGCATCTCACTCCTGTCACTGGGTATCAGTGCAAAGACTCTGGCTCCATCTCTTTTATGACCCTCATTAGGTATTTAGACACACTGATGAGGTCCACTATAAGCCTTCTCCAGGCTGAACACACCCAGCCCTCTCAGCCTGTCCTCATATATCAGATATTCCAGCCCCTTAATCTTCATTGCCCTTCCCTGGGCTTTCTCCAGTGTGCCTATGTCTCTCTTGCACTAGGGAGCCCAGAGCTGGACACAGCACTCCAGGTGTGTTTCAACAGTGCTGAGTAGAGGGTAAGGATCACCTCCCTCTACCTGCTGGCAATACTTTGCCTAATGATGCCCAAGTCAACATTGCCTCAAGGACTCATTGCTGGCTCGTGTTCAACTTGGTGTCCATCAGGACCCCCAACTCCCTCACTGCAAAACTGCTTTTCAGCCAGCAGTACTGGTGTCTGAGGTTATTCCTCCCCAGGGGCAGACTTGGACTTTTGCCTTGCTGAATTTCATGAGGTTCCTATCAGCTCAGGTCTCCAGCCCACTGAGGTCCCTCTGAACAGCACAACCATTTGGTGCATCAAAAATCGCTCCCAGTTCTGCACTTACTGCAAACTGGCTACACTTGTACACAGGTGATCCCTTCTTGAAGAAGTTCCAATTTTATCAATCAATCACCTGAGAGCACTGAAAAATAGCTCTGTGGTAAAATATTGGTATTTACCTACCTCTCAGCAGACAGACATGAGTTTTGCTTAGGGGCACTTTTTCCTATGAAGTTCAACAGTAAAAGAAGTTATGCTTCTATACAACCTGTATCAACAAATGTAATAAAAGCTACCATCTGTCTCTAAAACATCACATCTCTTATTAGACCAAATGGTTGTTACTAGTACTACTGCTATTGCTACTATAAAATCTCAATTTTCTTATTTGGGCTTTAGGACTAGGTTTTATGGATACTTTACCAGTAGTTAAAACCCCCTGCCTCTTACCTCTGCATCCTTTAATAGATTGCCTTGTATATTCTGTAAAACTCTTATTAATCACATTTATTGCCTGAAGATTCAAGCCTTCATTTGAGAGATCCATATAGGGAGTGAGGAGGTACTTTTAGAGGGGCACATTTCTGAGCTGTCTACTTCTTCCATTAATCAAGACACCAAAGGAAAGATCTCCCCCAGTACAGCTACACCAGTTCTCAGCAGGCAACAATCTCCATGTAAGGTCTGTAAAGCATTTCTTATTTAACAATTCCAGCTAATTAAATAATCAGAGAAGCATATGTCTATGGAGAATCAGAGAAGTATATGCCTATGAAGACTGTTCAGTCCCAGGCACAAGTGTGAGGATGGGGGTTTTTTTCTGCCTTCTAATTAGCGTTGAAGCCAAATTCCTCCTTAACTCTATCTTAGTCCTTATTTGAATTTCTCAGAAGCATTCTCTTTAAGAAAAGCTGTGATTCAAATACTTGCAGCTTTGCTGATGTTCAGATTAGATCTCCTCGTGGAGCAGAGCTTTCCCCAGGCAGCTCTGCTTAGCAGGACACAGGGCTCGGTATTTGTGTGAATCAATCCCGACCATTTCAGGGTCACTTTTAGCAGAGGAAAGCCTGCCTGTTAAGACCAGATAAGAGTGAGGTCATTGATTTATTTTTTCCTCTGTATCTGGCAAGGTTTCAGTTGAAGCCTAAAGTCATTATCTCTGTGGAAATACAAACACAAGTTGGTCCCTTGAAGCAAGTTAATTTAGTTTGAAAACAGTTAGGGAGTTACCTTCTGAATTCAATTAGCTAATAACTCCTGATGGGTAAAGGTCACGGAAGAGCAAGGCACAATGCTGGTTTAAGTTAAATGCAACTCCAGGTAATATCAGAGCAGCACTTTTCCCCTTCTTACTGAATCATGGCTGCAGCTCCTGGCCCCCATCTCCAAATTCTCCATCAATAAGAGAGACAAATTTATGCCAGAAGGGATCACCCTCAGGGATGAGAACAGCAGCAGTATCTTTGAGCCACAGCCCCTTCAGGATCTTCGCTTTCTACAGGAAGGAAATCAGCAGGGGCAGACCTTGCCCCTTTCAGCCAAACTGAATAAAGCCTCTCTACTCACCTACATTAATCAGAACAATGTGTGCATAAAAATCCAAATCCCTCTGCAGCAAGACTGCAGCCAAATGCAGGATTAACTCGCTTTTCTCCCAGATGTAGAGATGTTTCTTATAGGAACTAATGCTGTAGGAGAGCCTGTGTTTCTGCAGGAGATACAATACTTCTGGATCATTCATGGGGCCACCAGCTACAGAGGCTGTTTCAGGCTGGGCTGGGAAAATATTTCCAGCTTAACATCCAAGTCAGAAAATAATACTATGATAGAAACACTGACAGGCTTGATCACAGTATAATAACTGTTGGTATTACTATAATAGAGGGGAAGTAAATGGTGGAAGGGCGGCACATTGCAATTGTTCTTTCAAGGAAACACCAGGCTCTGAACTACCCTGGGCAATCACAAGCTGCAAGCAGCTCCCTCTTAGAGAAACGATTTTTCATTTTACAATGTGAAAGCAAATTTCTTGCCAGTATTACCTCAGGTCATTAGCTGTATTGTAATTCTTGTGTTTTTCCAAACTGATTTCCCCCTTAATTTAATTTTGAGCACCTGATTAAATTTACCCTCCCCGAAGAAACAGACATTCAATTTAACTTCAGCTCAACATCCTGCTTGTACTGAAATGCCGTTCTCATGGCTGCACTTCTAGCTATGGAGTAATTTTATCACTGTTTTAAGGTGACATTCTCTAACCAATGACAATATGTTGCTTGCTTCTGCACATCCGCGTTATACACAAGCTCAGAAAGCAGGACAATAAACTGTACAATGCAAAAGGCACTCTTCAGAGAACTACAAATCATTGAATTACAGGGTGAGGAAGGCCCAACGTAGCACTGGTATTCATTTTACTTACTCATCCCACAAGGAATGAAATTCAACACCAAAAGCATGGGTGTCTCTTTGGTTCATTCCTATAGTCCTCAGGGCTCTCACCTTCTCAGGTGGCTGGATCCATGCAATTTTCTGGATACATTCTCTTTCAAGATTCTGAGTGGACATCCAGACTAGGTCTAAATTATTTAAGCAGGGATCTAGCCTTTGAACCCTGTGTGTCACTGACCTAGTCTATGTGCCTTTCTTGCATACTGATTCCTCATAAAAACATTATGCAGAAGAATTATATTACATCAGATGAAAGTACACTTAGTGCAGTATCCCAGGGCTGACAGGAGCCAGCAGCAGACACCAAAAGAAGCAATTTTAGACAGGGGTAACCATGCAGTCATTTTCTCCATTCTCTCCTCCCTGCATCCAGCAGCCTGCCAGGCAGGCAGCTCCTCAGGCAGGAATGTCATCTTGCTCCCTAATAGTCCCTGATAGATCTTCTTTTTCCATTAATTCATCTGATTGGTTTTGAGCCCATCTAACCTCTTGACACCCAGTAGATACTGTAAGACTGGTTCCAGTTTAATTGCACACCGCAAAGACCAAGTTGTTTGCTGTTGTTTGCTTAAGCCACTACCCAGTAATTCCCCCTGATGTCCCTTGTTCTTGTTCTGGGAGAAACGCAAATAATCATTTGCTACTTATTTTCTCCATGCCACTCATGATTTTAAACACCGCTATCACATGCCTTTCCACCTTCCCTTCTCCCATCTAAAGACTCTATTTAATCAATCTCAATTCAGAAGCCATTCTCTGTTTGTGAAAACACTTGTCAGGTTTCTCTGTTCCTTTCAAGCACTGCCATACCTTTTCTTAGATGTGAAGACCAGAATAGTGCACAGTAATCAAGAGGTGAATGCACAGCAAAATAATTATTTTATTTTCTATGTCTTCCCTAGCAATTTCTGACAATCTATTTGCTTTTGAGGATTGCTCTGCCCTAAGCCAGTATTTCTTAGAATTACTGACAGCTAATCTGAGCTCTCTTCCCTGAGTCATAATAGGTAGTTTAAAGCCCATCTTCAGCACCGTAGAGTCAGGTTTATTTTTTCTTCTGTGCATTCCCTTGTGATTAATGGCACCAAATGCAGGCTGCCATTTTGCTGCAATGCCACTTGATATCATAAGATTCTGTCACATTTTTAAAAGAAGATTTTTATTTTTTTTATCTCAGATAACTCAGTTAAAGAACTATCCAGCACCATTTAGGATATTTTCCAGACCACTTATGAGTATGCCAGACATCACAGAACTCAGTAGAGACCCCCATGGGATTCCAATTGTTATCTCCCACTGAAATACCTGGCTGTTTATTTCTGCTCCTCACATCAGTTCCAGCAGGGATCTTTCCTTTCATCCTGCCACTGTTTTGCTTCTTTAGGATCTTCCGACTAAGGAGCTTATCAAAAGCTTTAGGAAAATCTGAGCACATTGTACCAACGAAATCACCCTAATCCACACACATGTCAGTGCTTCAGACAAACAGCAGCAGGTTTCTCTGACACAAGTTCTCTTGACAAAAGCCACATTGACATGTTTCCAAAGTCCTTTTTAAATACTGGCATCAAATTGTTATTTTCACTTTCTGTGGTACAGTAGATCTGAGGGGAAGAGATGCAGCAGTTCCTGGTCTGCTGCTGAAAGCTGGCTGAATCAGAGCAGACTGTGATTGCAATGACCAAAAGTCCCTCCAGCTCTAACCATGCAAGCAAGACACCACTTGCTCTCCTGAATGATGCCAAGCACTGCTTTTCCTCCCAGGGATTCCCCATTTAGTGGCTCCAACAAGCAGTTCCTCACAGAGTCACAGAATATGCTGAGTTGGAAGGAACCCACAAGGATCATCAAGTCCAACCCTTAGCCCTGCACAGAACCATCTCCAAGAGTCATACCATGTGCCTGAGAGTATTTTCTAAATGCTTCTTGAACTCTGTCAGCCTTGGGGCTGTGAATAGTCTCCTGGGAAGCCTGTTCCAGCATCCAACCACCCTCATGCTGCTTACAGCAACAGTCTCCCTCCCTATCATGACAATTTCTCCACTAACACTCCTATATTTTTTTTTCTTCAGCTGCTTGGTTCTGTGGATTGCTTCCACTCCTTTGATGCCCTAAACACTCCCACAGAACTACTTTCCCCTCGGCAGCCAGACCTTTCCTGCAGCCACACTGTACCTTCCTTGTGAATTCAGGCTCCTCTGGAGCTCACAAGGGAGGGTGGGATCTGCTTCCACAGGGGTGAGGCCTCTACCTTTCTCCCCGACCTTCAGCCATCCCTGATGAACATTACACAGTAGAACTCTCTTTTAAGAAGGTTTAACAAAACTACAATTCAAAATTCATGTGGGCTGCCCAGTGAGGAAAATTTTGAACCTACACAACTATACTGGTTCTTCCCCTCATGGTCACAGATTAATCATCTTAGTGTTATGGCTACTCATCTAAACCCTGGGGCATTAGTAATGCCATAAAGTAATGCCAGAAACAGAGTTCTTCTGATAACATCCAGGTATTTGTCAACAGATCTGGTAGTTATTTCAAACTGTAGTTTATTTTGTAGTATAAATTCAACTTTGCAAACACACTTGGTTCTTTCTAATTTTACCTATTTTCATGTTAACGGGCTTATTCTTACCTCATTCTTACTCCTCCAGGTTTTTTCATTCAATTCTTTAAAAAACATAAATGCCCACATTTCAGTGGCTACTTAGCTTTTCAGAATAAGTCACAAGTTCTTAGAGCTGTACTGTACACATACAAACAGAAAAATCCACCAGGATCTTGGGCACTGCTTTGTATGTATGAGGTGCTATCTGTAAAAGAATTCAATCAGAAAATTCATTACAAAATGTGAGAAATGGCCCAGAACCTCCTGTCTAGTGTATGCTGCAGTTTATAAAGTGGTGTAAATGGAAAATTGTTTCCAGAAGCCATCAGGTAAGATAGCAATGATAAAGACTTCCAAACAAGAAATTGGAAAACAGACCACACAGTGATGCCCACAAATATGCCATTATAATTCCAGATACCAATGCTCTAGTTAAGTACATCTGTATTCACTCATGTGAAGTGAGACCAGGGATTAAAAAAGTTCCTGTCTATGTTATGAAGTGTGTTACTACTAATGGAATATTCTCAACTAAAGAGGTAAAACCTTCCAGTGGAAGAAAAATAATTCATTTGAGTTTTTTCACTGACACTGTCCCTGCATGTACTTGTACATACGAAGGCCACATGAGCTCACAGAGCATTGTGGAAACACTTGCCTTAAGCTTGTCAGTCTTTTTAAAATGGAAAGGTGAAACAGGTAAGGTGGTGTGCTGGTTTAAAGGCAAACCAGCAGGGGAAATGAACTCATCACGAGAGAGATTATAAGTCAGAGCTAAAATTTAATAATAATATTACAATAAAAACACTGACACAAAAGGGAAATTGCTTTCAACTCACAAAACCCCAGCAGTATAACCCAGTGTCCTGGGGCACAAACCCAAGTGGTTTGTTTGCCCTTGTGCTGAGACCCCTGTGGCTCCCCCAAGTCCAGAGCAAAAGGAAAAGAAAAACCTGTTGGTGCAGGTGAGGGCTGTGGTCTGGGCGAGAGCAGTGATCTCCTCCCGTCGAGGTCCTGCTGCTCCTCTGGATCTGATGAGAAGTTACCACAGTCTTCTTACCCACCACTTATGTACCCTCAGGGAGCACCCAGTCCCTCCCCCTGGGCGGGGACTCACCCAATGGGTGATTAACTCTGGGAGCCAGGGGGTGTTGAACTGTTGATGGCCCATTAGCAGCTCCGCCTCCCTCAGGCTGGGTGTGAAGGTGATAATGACTCCCTGGGCAGCTGCTGCTCATGGTCCATTGTCCTTGGGGAATGATTAGAGGGAGTAGAATACACAGCTTTGATCACCCCCACACAGGGTTAGCTGGTCCCTCCTGCTGAATTAGGACAGGTGGCACTACTTTCCTGTTGTGAAATACCCTCAAATGTTTCATTTCACATGAAATGTTTTTTGAGCAGGACTATTTATGTCACTAAGGTTACAGTACCACTAGGCAGTAACTGGTATCACTTATTGCAAAAATTAGTGTACTGAAAAAATCTCCCTACACAACATTCCAGAAGCCAGGAGGACACATGGATAGCGAATAGTTCAGTACTTAGCACTCAAAAAGGAATGAAAACACAGAAGCATTAGATCCCAAACCCAACCACATTAGGACAACCACTGCACAGAAACAGAGCTTGAATGAACAGTTTCCAACTAATTAAAGCCTAATAGCCATAGCAAAGTTTCCAGCTCTCCATGCTTCCCTAAATATTTCAATTGTTCCATTAATGTTTGTCATGTAATATTTTAGCAATATTTGTGTCTCTTGATGCATTGTTAATGTCCAGACGGAGTTCAGCTTCCCCAAGTCTTTATTATGTGCTAATTTCCTCAGGTGCCTGAGTCAGCCTCTCAGAGATGATGTTCCTCCAAACCCAAGCCTGTTCCAGCTGTTTTGAGTCATTTAACCAGGGCAGCAGGGTCCACTGGGTGGAGTGGGAACAGATTAATTCCAGACTCCTCCTGGTGACATCTGTAATCACCTTTTCTCCAGCCGGGCTCTGAAAAAGGCCCTGACCCTGCTCCACCTCCCAGCAGCAGATTCCTGCTGGAGGAGGGAGGGATGGCGGAAGGAGCTGCTGGACTCTCCTTCAGTGTCTTGGTTTGACCCGGGTTCCTTGCCAAGGGCCAAGCTGCCCCTCTCTCTCTCCCACTCCTCCAGGTGAGGGGAAAAAAAACCAAAAGAAAACTGAAATCTTGAAAGAAGCTTGAACAAAACTGAATTATATCAGAATATATATATTTCAGATATTTACAATTATATATACAATTGTACATACAATAGGGAGCTCTTGAGGGGGGAAAAAGGAAAAAGGAGGGAGAAACAGGGACAAAGGAGGGACAAAAAACCAGAACAGACAAGTATAATTAAAAACTCAAGAACTAGCAAAATACAATCTCATTAACGTCCCTCAAAACAAAGCCAGCCTCTCTCAGTGCCCTGTGTGGGCCATTGACTTAAGAGTTGGACTCGATGATCCTTGTGGGTTCCTTCCAACTCAGAATAGTCTGTGATTCTGATCTCCTACATGGTAGATAATGGCAGGCACTGCAACAGGCCTCAGGCTCTGATAAGTGAGACCAAGGCAGGGACTCACTGCTCCCAAACTTCACCAGAAGAAGAAGGAAGAGAACTTCTTATCTCTCTCTTATGTGTACTCTCTTGTTATGTGAAAAAACAGTGTGGAATACCTGGGAAATGGGCATTTCCTTAGTTACAACTGGTCAAAACTATCACACTCAGACAGCCCATGGCAGGACAAACCTGCAGGCACAGCAGGGGCTGAGGGGCTGCAAGGACCCCCCGGCACCCTGCCCTTGCACACACTTTGTGGAAGAACCAAGACCAAATCTGGCCCACGGAAAAAGGGTCCTCCTCGCTCTTCTGCATTCAGCCACCCAAAAGCTGGTCACAGTTACTCAGGAACGTTACAATATTTGCTTGTTTCCTTGAAGTCTTGTCTTCAAAAGTCTCACAATTGCATGGAAACTCATCTTTTATTTAAAACAAACAACAGTTTGGGGCCTCCATGGAAATGCAGACATCTGAACCCCAAATGCACACAAGGAATCTGACAGGTCCAGAGATCTCCAAGTCCATTACCATTACTCCTTCCCATCTTCCAGCCTTTTAGCATCTGGATTTAGCAACACTGCACAGAAGCCCAAGACATAGGGCTCATCATTTTTTGTTTCCAGGCTTGGGACTGTTATCTGGCACTGGGTGTGAGGAAAGGGAGCAGTTTTGTCTGGTCTGCCAAGAAGAAATCACTGCTGCCCAGCAAAACTCATGATCTTCCAGTGTGGGAGAATGACTATCACCAAAAACAGGCTTCACACCAGAAATGTTCAGGCTAAAAGTAAAATCTTATAAAGATTTTGCAAAATTTTTTGTCATTTTTTATAATTTACAAAATAAAATTTTGTAAAGATGCTTCTGAAAAACACACAGTCTTTGGAACTACAGACAGGGCAAATGCAATGCTTCCTTTGAGTGGTGGGTGCAGAAGGATTTGGTACATTTACTGGCCAAGCTTTATGTTCTGTCATCTGGAGCTTCCTGCTTGCTCTTTATTTGCAATATTTCAAAGAAACCCCTTGGTGAGGAAGCACATACTGATGGCAGTCTTTTCCCTCCCTCCCACAATAACAACCCCACAGCGGCTCTTCTGCAATTATCAGAAGTGCCCAGGAGCACTGAGATGGGAATGTGAATGCATTGAAGCATTAAGTGGTTTATAATGAACCACTGACCCTTAGCAAGCAATTTGGTAAATATAAACAGCAGTTACCTACGGTGACCTACTCAAGTATGTCTCGGCAATAGCCACAGCAGGCAGATGGTTCTCAAGGTGTGTCACTACTGCCTTGGGAGGAGCTGAGCACAGAGCTCGTGGCACAGCCAAGCCTTTCAGAATCAATGCCAACATGTCACAACAGTTTCTGGCTGTAACTGTTCCATGGTTTTCTAGTGGGAAAAATGACATGATGGGTAATAAAAATGAAATAACCAAAGAGATTATACTAGGTATTTTTAATGAGACTTTTTAAAATTATTTCTTGCTAAATACTAAGAGGCTCCAGACTGTTGGTACTGTGGTTGCTGACTTACCAGGATGCAAAACATCATGTCAGCCCTCTGTGAAATGGCAGAAAATGACCTTGAAGTCTGCTTTCCTACAGGATGGTCAGGAGATATGGAGTCTAACTTTTCTGGTTTATTTTTTTAAATGCTGCTTGTTTCATTTTCATTAAAAATACCATCTGGCAGAAATCTTATCTCAGATATCAACACCCAGGTCTAAGAGAGGAACTCTGCCCCACAAACTGTTCTGTGTTATCAGCTTTCTTAACTGGCAACTTCAGCTCACTCAGCCAACTTTTCACAGCAACTATTTCAAAGCGTAGGCCTGAGGAATAATTCCCTTAACAGCTAGCTGTGCAGAAGGTCAACACATTATTTTATATATCTCAGCAATACTTACCATCTTCAAAACCTTGAAAAGTTTTAAAATCTTTTTTAAGATAGGAGGAATTATTTGGCAGCATCTCCCACACAGTGAATGGGACAGATGACACAAATTTTGACAAGACAGCTGCAGTTCTGGAGTGATTTGGAAACACCCACCCCCGTGTCTGGGGACAGGCTTTGGGTCACGGCTGGAACCAGATGGGGAGGAGTGCTCAGCAACAATGGGAACTGTGCTCATGCAGAACTGCTATGTTGTTTTCAGACTACACCATGGTGTGAACCAGCCATTCCCTTTCTCATCACTTCAGACTCCATACTGAAGAAAACAGTTTCAGTACTCTGGTTTTCACTCTTGTATTGTGATTTAAGTGAGTAAGTTGCACATTGTGCTCTATTTTAGGCTTCAAGAGCAGCAGATACAAGAAAAACAGCTGCACTGAACTATATCCAGTATCCACATCTTCTAAACATTTTCATCCATATTTTGTAATGATGAAAGAGTCTTAAGGGTATAAATACATAAACTCTTTGCACATAGGCAGAATACTTCGAGTATACTACCTTCAACATAGTATCTTGAAATCCCCATGCTTTCACTTAAGAATTCATAAATTTGCAAATTTTCCAAAATTCTAAGAATTATGCTTTTATCAAGAAAAAGTAAGCATACAGTAATAAATAAAACTCCTAGCTATATGCCATGGGATTTTTTTTTCCTTTAATTGTGGGAAAACAACAGCAGTCCATTTCAAGTTTTGCCCTGGTAGATCAAATATTGACTCTTGCACAGAGGTTTGGCTTCTCAAGGCCACTTGGAAAGTTGACAAACCAAAGAAGAGAAAGAGCTTTGACTTTAAAAAGGTTATTTTAATATTGACTTAAATTAATGCACTGTTTACTACGCAACTTATGTGCTGAATTAGACTATTGGAGTTAACTGAAGGAGATTTAAGACATATACTTATGGTCTAGGGAACACAAATATTCTATTTCATATCCAAAGACTAAGAAATTTTGCTTTGAAAGGAAACCTCTAGGTCCTTGCATTAGACCAAGAAGAAAAGCTGAAAAAATTGAATCTCTGAAATATTTGCAAAATTGAATTGGAATAGGTGAGAATGTCACCATAAAAAAGGTAAAGTCTTCATTTATTTACAGCAATTCTAAATGGAGCACAAAGATTTCTGAAGCAGCAGAGAAGAACCAAGGCCTGTGCACTCCACTGAGCTTCATTAAAGTACAGATGATCACTTTCTGGACTCTACTTAAACTCCCAGAAAACTGTGTGTACCCAGCAAAAAAGGAAGCAGAAACAAAAATCCAGTATTGATTTCAGTACTCTATAGTGACTAGGTTAAAACTTATTTTCTGCTACAAATTTCTACTGCTTTCACCAAGATTTTTATGGTTGTTTTTTCTTACTTTTTTTTCTCCTTTTTAAGAGACTACTGCAATATCCCCATCATCTTCACTCTCAAAGGCATAATAGAGTAAACTTTTTACTGAAAAATTATATAAGCTTGACTATTACAATGTGTGCACAGGAACTGGGGTTGTTTATGAGAATTGAATAGAGATTCCAACTTACATTTCCTACATCTGTGAACCTTGTATTTTAGAGAGGAAAATACCAGATCCTCAGATTTTGGGAAATTGCAGACACTTGAAAAATATATGACTTCAATTTTTTAACTGGTTTAACAAGCATCTTACTGCCATCTAGTGAACAATGTAAAAGCAACTAACACATCAAGGTGCATGAATATTTTTCATCAAAAGCTATTTTTCTCTTTCATAAGTCCAAATAGAAAAGAAAGGCAAATTTAGGTATGTAACACTGCTAGAAAATAGATAATATAAAAAATTTGCAAGATAATACTGAAGAGGGGCAGGCAGTTCAGCATAAGGAGAGGAGCTGGAAATTTTTTAAGACCATGTCATTCCACTATCCTGGGAATGCAGCTTTCTTTTTTCCACAGATCTTGATGTCATCTCCCCCCATACTGCAGAAATTAGGGTCTATTTATTTGACAATAGCTATAGATTCCCTTTCTATTCTCTGCCTGAATGCAAGGCAGGTAGTATACCTATAAGGTTAAGAAAGGTTTCAGTGGCTACCCACAGAAGGCATACCCAGGCATCACCAATAAACATCAGCAATATCTGTCTCTGTTCTGGTTTGAGAGAATAAGAAATGGAGCTGCCACAGGGCTTCTTTCCATCCACAAGGCTGTGGTTCAGTCACCTGCAAGGGCAGCTTCGATTGTCATCTGAGCAGAGGTGACAACTTTTTCCCCTTTTCCCAAGGCTGACTGAGCTTGAGACTTGGACCAGAGTATGCTAATCTCAGTTCAGATCTGAGAAGCCAGAACCACAGGTGGGACCCTGAGGGCAAGACCCTGTGAACCCCTGCGAATGTCACTGATGGAGATCACTACACCTGGCACAGTGGGGTTACTGCTCTGCGGGTTAAGGTCTTGGTCAGCTACACCTAAGCTAGATGAGTTCTTTTGGCTAGCAAGCTCCCAGCTGGGATGGTTTCAGGGCACATCAGCAACATGCTGCCAAGGGTAGGTCCAGACATTCAGCACTGGTTTTCCAGTGCAATACCTCAACTGTCCTTCACAGTTCACTGACTTGTTGAGGACAGCATACATCAAACAGGTGATGTTCAGAGCTACCTTTTTCCATCTTCACTTGTCAGTACAACTGTCCAAAAAATTTACTAATGCACAGAGACATTTTGGGCACTTTCTTTGAATACATGCTTGTTATAGGAAGAAAAAAATGGGATAGAGCATAAACACACTTGTAATCCACCCCCAGGTGACAGCCAAAGGAAAACTGATGGGTCCCCGCATGGATTACATGATTTATCGAGTCAAGAAGGTGGTTTCACAATGTTTGTTTATATTCACAAACTCATAGATTCTGTCAGCACTTACAGAGGCAGAAAGCTTGGAACAGGAGGTGCTTTAGAAACCATACTCCCCCATCACCCAGTGACTAGCAGTATCGACCTCCCTGTTTTGACATGCTCAGTCAAACACACCAGTAACATGCTCTGTTCTATTCCTATCACACAGGCCCTGCAGTGTTTCTGACACCAATGCCACAAGAAGCAGAGTCAGCTGGAGGAGGAAGGGAAAGAAATGAAGCAGAACTTCTCTATGGCAGGTGTGTTTGCAGAAGAAAAACATGAATTCATCTCCAAACACCAGTGCATTCCCCAAAGGTGGGTTACAGGAATAAATATATCTATGCTATCTCTGTGCTACAAAGTGGCAGATTTCACTAAGTCTATGTTTATCTTTACTCGGCTGTAGTGCTTCCACTAGCTGACAACACTAGGAGCAGTCGGGATGAAGTTCATGTCAAAGCAAATGGCACCACCAGTACTGCTCAGCCCGATACACTTTTTCTTCAAGGATGCTTTGCAGTCAGTGCACACAAGGCTGACCCCACCATTCTAGCCTTAGCAAAAACCAAAGAGGAGAAGACTTCCCTTGCTGGTAATTTTAATTATGGTCATTCTGATCCAATCCTGCTTACAAAGCAGATGCTTTCTCCAGCAAAGTTTCCTATGCTATAGATTTTCTGTCATGAATGACAAGCAATGCAATATTTTTGTTAAAATGTCCCTGTAAACCATGAGGATAAGCCAACAGCTAATTCCACCAGCACAATATCGAACACCTGCTCCATCTGTCCCAGGAAACGGTGACAGGTATCTTGCTACAATATAGTACGCTAATTTTTCCAAGATATTTTTATATTAGGTGATTTAAATTACAATGAGGTGGTTTATTACTACAAGCAAGAACAGACAGAGCCTCCACAACCATTTCTAAACTGCTTTAGTAGCCCAATCACCTCTCTGCTTACATAACTTTAGCGCCACCATTACAATCCTGCCACCACCAATCCCTTTGCCAAAACTGAACCGACCTTGTGGGCCTGGATATGGCATGTCATGCAGGAACACAGCCTGTAGTGCAGGGAAGGAAATGAAGGAGTTGAGAGATTTCCCTTTGTCCATGGTAAGCCCTACCAACTTCATAAGAGCTATACAACAGGATGAATGTAGCGGTGTTTCTCTTATCACATTTTAACAGCATCACTTAATTTCATCAATTTAAAGACAAAAATTAGCATTCAGTTCAAGTATTTCATCACTGGGCAAAGAAAGAAGGCTGCCTGTCCTCCATTTAGACACTGAAGAGTGATAAATATTTGGATTTCATCTTGGATTTCATTTATGAAATTTTTCATTTTTTAATCACTTGCAGAAGTCTTGAAGAGCACAGCAGCAGCCAGAAAGTCTTTCTCATTGCTCTTTTGAACTCTGTTCCTTGTCTATATATACTTAATTCCATATGAACCTCAAATTAGTTCTATTAAAATAATGTTATATTCTGCAGATAAAGCCCATTTTGTCCTTCAGCCTTTTCTCCACTCAGAAGAGGACTGCTTTTTTCCTATTTTTACTGCATTAATTTTACTAGGTTTTTCTCTCATTTATAGGTATCTGGGAATATCTTTTGACTGAGGGATGTTAACATTATGCAAAGTGCACATTTCACAACTACTCATTTTCTTCAGCTTCACTTTTCAAATCACTGCCATCTCTTATGGCTCAAAATATCATCACGAAGAGCAGGGACAACTGTCTGAACCTTGTGAACTCACAGAGGCCATGACTGTCACTTTTCTTACAAATAGTGAGATTGAGGAAAGCTTGATATTAAATTCAGTGCTACTAGAGTTGGATCATGTAAGACAGTAATCTATCAACACATTTTAGCAAGCTTGTATGTAAAGCTCATCTGAATCTGGAATGAGTGGGAGTACAAAGATTGCTGAAGTGCTTTTTTCCACCACAACCAGAGTGCTCAAGACAAGCAAACAGGTTTTGTTCATCCTCCTTTTAATGACATGCCCTTGATAGGGGACAGAAGTCAAACTTATGCAGCAGCACAGAAAAATACAGGATTTATCCTACTCCCAGCATTTTTGGAGGTATAATCAGAAAATGGACAACATCAACTCCATGTGAAAAAAACAGGATAAGGGGATCTTGTGTACCATCAAGTCCATTTCCCCTGTATGCAGTCATTTAATAGAATTTTTGTAATTTCACACATGCTGATCAAGCCTGATAACTATGCAGGTATTTTGCTCCCATGATTGTCAGAGAGTTGTTCCAGAGCCTTACCCTTCTGCTCCTCAGTAATCATCAATCCTTTCAGGGGGGCAAATATGCCCAAGGAATACTATTACTGTGACAGTAAGAATATGAGTGGCATGACCCCTAACTTGGAGAACTCAGACTGGAATTTATAGGCAAATACAACAAGAGTAGGAAAGAAAAGGAGAACCTTCTGCATAGAAGTCAGAGCTTTGGGAGCAAGGAACACTAAAACCACAGGTTAAGAAGTGCCAGTATGCCCATAAGGTCTTGTTTCTCCCACTCGCGTGAATTTAATTTTGTGAAATATCTTTTTAAAGGGTGGATTCTCTTGCAGGAAACCAGAAAAACAGTAGGATTTGTTCAAGACACAACATATAATGACAGGTGCCTCACTGACCCCTTTCTTCTTTTACAGAGCCTGTATTCTTCAAAAATGGCCCTCTGCATTTTCCTTTGCCTCTGCTCTTTATGTGCCTGTTCTGTATCATTTCAAATAAGAGAGAAACTGTGCTGCCCATTCTGGAATAGGTACAGTACCACCCTGAAGGTACATTTATCATTTGCAGAGACAGGGTGCAATGCAGACGTTCCTCTGTTAATAGCCTGACATCATCAATCTGGAGAAAGACTTCCTGAACCACCAGTCTCTCCAGAGGTTGGCTTCCACAGTGCTCAAAGCACAAAAGGTCAACCATGTTCCCACTTTGGATAAGGGTTAGCTCCAGCTCTTTCACATCTTAATTTTTAAGGACCCTGGTTACAAATTAATTGACACACTTGATAGATGACTTGAACTGTCCCAGCCAAATATGCATGTCTAATTCAATCAGAGACTGTGCTGCAAAGCTTTACCTACTGCCTGTCCCAGCCTACTTACTGTCTTCAAAATCTTGTTATTAAATGCACCAATGAATTACATTTTAGCTATGCTTATCTGTGACAAACATGTAACTGTTTTGTGATATGAACCACAATCTATTCCCCACTGAGCAAAACGACCTCTCACAAGGAAAACTCAAACCAAGTCACCTGGGTCATGGAGACAATCACAGGGTTGGAGCATCTCTCCTACAAGAAAAGGCTGACAAGCGTTGAGGTTGTTCAGCCTGGAGAAGGCTCTTGGGAGACTCTAGAGCAGCCTTTCAATACCTAAAGGGGACAGATGTTTTACCCGGGCCTGTTGTTATAGGATAAGAAGTCATGGTTTTAAATTTAAAAATGTAGATTCACACCATGTGCAAGGTGAAATTTTTTACAGTGAGGGTGGCAAAACACTGAAACAAGGTTGCTCAGAGAGGTGGTGGATGGCCCATCCCTGGAAACATTCAAGATCACAATGGACAGGGCTCTGAGTAACCTGATCTTGTTGAAAATGACCCTGCCATTGCAGGGGTGTTGGAATAGGGATCTTGAAGGATCCCTTCCATTCCAGACCATATGATGACTCTGTGAATTGAGGCACTTCATTTCTGTGTAACCACACTCCCTAACACAGCCACCATGTGCACCACGTGGAGTTCATGATGAGTTACTGCCCAGTTGGTAGCAATTCACCTCGCAACAATTCCAGATTTCAGACCGTGGGCAATGCGCTTTTCCCATTTCGTGTGTTCATGAGGCCAGAACCCGCAAGCTGCACTTGACACAGATGGGTCAGGGGGTGGCTGTGCCGGGTCAGGGGTGACTGTGCCTGGCGGGGGGCAGCTGTGCCGGGTCAGGGGGTGGCTGTGCCGGGTCCGGGGGTGACTGTGCCGGGTCCGGGGGTGACTGTGCCGGGTCAGGGAGTGGACGTGCCGGGTCAGGGGGTGGCTGTGCCGGGTCAGGGGTGGCTGTGCCTGGCGGGGGTGGCTGTGCCTGGCGGGGATGGCTGTGCCGTGCCCGGTCGTGGCTGTCCCGGGTCAGGGTGTGGCTGTGCCCGTCCCCTCGTCCCTCCGCCCGCAGTGGCTCAGCCCGAGCGCGGGCGGGCCGTCCAGGCTCCTCCCCGCCGCCGCCGCTACTCGGCGCCCGTCGCAGACGTGCAGCCGCTCGGCGGGACATGGAGGCGGGCGGCGGGGCCGGGTCGCGGAGCCCCGCGCTGCCCCTGATGCTGCCCCTGATGGTGCTGCTGGTGGCGGCGGCGGGAGGCGACGCGGGCGCGGAGAAGCCGCGGCCGTCGCGGCCGCGCGGGGACGAGCAGTGCCATTACTACGCGGGAGGGCAGGTGTACCCCGGGGAGGCGGCTCGGCTGCCCGTCTCCGACCACTCGCTGCACCTCAGCCAGGCCAAGAGTAGGTGCCGGGCGGGGATGGGGCTGCGGGGGCGACGGAGCCGGGGGATGTGCCCGCAATGCGCTGCGGGGCGGCGGCGGCAGCGCCACGTCAGGCGGAGCCCCGAGCCCTCCCCGGCCCTGCTGCGGCCTCCGGGAAGAGAGGCAGGGACAGAGGGAGGGACATCAGCTCCCGTCGCCCTCCCAGACCGACATTTCCACCGTGGTCAGGGGGCTGAGAGTCTGTCGTTTCGCGGGCGCCCGGCGAGGTCCGCGCTGCCAGAGATGGCGAAGGGGATCGGGGAAGCGCTTTGAGCCAGAAGTGTTTTGTGCTCACGGTGCGATCGGAAACGCGGAATGGGCACCTCGTGCCTGCGCGCCCTTGTGATGAAAGGCTTTGTGGCAGAGCTGGGTGCGAACACCTCGGTTTGCGTCGCAGGGGGATGTTCGGGGGCGCCTGCCCAAGTGGGCAGAGGGTCTCCAGAGTTCGACAGAGAGAGATCACACAGAACGATCCTCACTGTGAGAATTTACAGCTTTAAAATACTTTACTGAGCCATGGTACAAGTTCTGTTCTAAACGTTTGCAAGCAGATGCTACCAGAAAAAAAAAAGGGAAAGAGGCCAAGATACTTGTAACCAATATGGTTGGGTTTTCCTTCCTTTGCAGTTACAAGTTACTACAGACAGGCGTTTATAACCACAAAAACAATCTCATTAATATAGAATGGGATCAAGATAAAAAGTATTTTATTTAATTTCTTTTCCTTTTCCCTCTTAATCTGGAGGTCTTTGTTATATATCCTCACTAATCATATTCTACAGTGTGGGCTGGTTGTCTAAGAAAAGGAGAGCCAAACAATGCAGTCACCATCCAGATAGTAATTAAGATGCCATATATTTTTCTCAGAAGCACTTCCCTAATTTCCTGGAGCTGTATGTCAATGTCCTTGACATCACAAGTATATTCAGATCATCTTGTAACTCCAGCATACCCTATCCTTTGTCTTAGAATACACATGGCTATGAAAACAGTACCTGGCAGATTAATTTTTAATATTTTAAATTCAAGGTTAATCCCTTTGGATAGGAATAGTAAATACATTTCATGCATTTTAATTGGATATTTTTAAAAACGCTGCTATCTTCAAGTTAGAAGATGCGATTTAATATATGCTGCATGTTTAGGCCTTTGTCTCCAAACATCTGTAACATGGTTTTTTTGTAGATTTGAATTTCAAATAGTTTTTCATGGCTAAAAAGTAACAGATTGAGTTTGAATCATCCCATGCTTCTGGTTCACAGCAGCCATTCATAGCCAAACAGTGAGGGTACCTGAAATATTAATCAGCTTCCCCTTCAGTCCAGAGGCTGTTCTGCCTTGAGCTGGTGGTGCACACGTGGTTTGTTCAGCTTGCCCAGATAAGGTTTGTGTGGCCTTGATTATCAGTGATTCACAGGGCTCATGTATAAGCACAAGTTGGTTAAATTATTTACTTTCCATGTGTACAAACCCCTACATTTCTTCATGATTCTGTATCCCCTGATAAGAGCGGCAAAGCGGTTTCATTTTGTAACTGTGTGCAGGAGGTTGTTTTTCAAGCAAAAGGAAGAACAGCTGTCCATGGACAGCTTGGTTTGAACACAGGCTTCATATTCGGACTTTTAATTTAACATTCTTTGCATTTCAGTCTCCAAGCCAGCGCCTTACTGGGAGGGAACAGCAGTCATCAATGGAGAGTTTAAAGAGCTGAAATTAACAGATTATGAAGGAAAATATCTTGTCTTCTTCTTCTATCCTCTTGATTTGTAAGTAAGACCACAGTAGATATACCAAGACTGAATGCAGCTACACTAGATTCATAATTCATTCATTTTTCTCTTTTTTTGAGGTTTTGTAATTTTGTTTGTAAGCATTTGGGAGAGAAGAAAGGAGTGACAGAAGAAAATGTATTCTTTGCATTTATGTTTTCATCATGCATTGGTAAAATTGTAACACAATCTTTGTTCTAATAAGTGTGTCCACTAATTTGTGTCTCCACAAAAAAAGATCAACTATATAACCCATTCAGGCAAGCTCTGTGTTCTGTTTGATGTTGTAAATCACTGTTGCACATAGAAGACAACATCCCCTCTATATTTTCTAGAGTGTAGAGAGTGTATCCAAGAGGTGGCATTTTCCCTTTAAGCTCATCCCATTCCCTAAGAGCACTTAATATTAACCTCCTTTGTTACTGCAGTAACTTTACTGATTGAGTGAAAACATCTCTGCTTTCTGAGAGCCAATCCCATTCTTTTCCACAAAATAAAGAGGAGAGATGCATAACTACTGTAATAGTATAATATCATTAGCTTCACACCCCTATAAATTGTGATGTTTACCACTTCTGTAGTGGAAAAAGTTGAAGATGAAATAGTTAAAACTTGCAGACAAGCACAGTAACAATGAAGTACAGTATGAGCCTCTGAAAAAATTGGCTTATTGTGCTTAAATTCAGCCACTTAGTATTCATAAAATCAAAAAGAAAGTAACTGTAAAAACTCTGAATCCAGATTGTAAGGTAAGTGTAGATTTATAATCTTCAGTAATTTGTAACTAAGCCAGAGTCTCAGAGTGGAAGATTTGTCAGGCAGCATTTTAGTTAAATACTTGAAGAAGGAATAAAACCAAGAAAAAGCTGAAATAATTTATGATAAATCCACCATTTTAAATTAAGCAGAGAACTTACTGGATGTCTCATGAAATTTTGACTTTATCATGTCTTAAATTTTCTAGTACATTTGTCTGTCCAACTGAGATAATCGCCTTCAGTGACAGAATTGAAGAATTCAGAGCAATAAATACCGAAGTAGTAGCATGTTCTGTGGACTCAAAATTCACTCACTTAGCATGGTATGTATCTTACTCTTATCTTTCACTAAAAATTGTTCATGGGTTCATCTTATGGAACAGTGGTCCCCAGGTTTTAACCTATATAGATATATTATAATGTGTGAAAGCATGATACTATTGACACAAATGTTTCAAATAAAAAATTTTAATCCTAGTGTGTGAAAGTACCTTGAAGCTTATTCAATGTGTATTGCTTGAAATATGTCATGTCTCAGTCCAAGAAATACTGCAAATACAAAAAAAAAAAGAATGCAAGTATCTGTAAATGCTTCACACTGTCCCAATTCATGACCACAGTGGCATAAAGATAATGCGGCTGAACAGAAAGATGTGGCCAAAACCTGCATAAGATCTACTGAAGATTTTCCTCAAGCCATGAATAATGTTCATCTCCTTTGCATGCAGAACCAAAAAAAAGGTCGCTTGTGCTAAATCCTTCTGTCCATACTAGTCTGGTTCGTGACTTCTGGCTTTGTGTAGGGAATATAAATGTTCATGAGAAATACATCTGTATCTCATTTCTTTTGAAGGATTAATACTCCTCGAAAACAAGGAGGACTTGGACCAATGAAGATTCCCCTTCTTTCAGATTTGACACATCAAATTTCAAAGGATTATGGAGTATATCTGGAAGATCAAGGACATGCACTTAGGTATTTCACTTGGTTACAATTCTGTTGGGTTTTTGCTGAAGTGGAACTTACTGTTTTATTTTGAAATTCGAAATCTATTTGAAATTTTTCCGTGATATAGACTTTATTTGGGGATTCATGCAGAAAGACAAAATAAATATTGAAGAACACATAAAGATCGTAATGAGTCAGAAGAGGGGTCAAGGTTTATATCCTGTTTAACAGCAGTCATCAGCAGATATGTAGGGCAAGGCAAATCTGCAGGATTCCCCAGAACTGCAGTTGCTCAGGGACCCAATATCAAGCCTCAAGAGATACATGTTTCATAAAACTAAATAGTTGCTTTTGGGATCCCTGTAATTCCATAATATCTGCAGCATCCCATGGCAGGGCCTGTCAAAGCTTATTTTATGTTCTGCAGAGAAGGATCCTTTTTCATTTTAAATTTACCCTCAGGTCATCTGATACCCCAGTAAAAAACAGTAGGTTACTGGGATCCTGAGGGGGTGGGTGTTGTGTGGTGGTTGCAAAGATCAAATTCCTCCCACCCAGCAGACATAAAGCAGTGCATAAACACTATAGTTAAATCTGTTTTCTAACAGACACAAATTTTTTTCACAGAGGCCTTTTCATTATTGACAACAAGAGAATCCTTCGACAGATCACAATGAATGACCTTCCTGTTGGGAGATCAGTGGATGAAACTCTTCGTTTAGTACAAGCATTCCAGTACACAGACAAACATGGAGAAGGTGCTCTTTTACATATTGTCATGTTGAAGATCATTTTACTTAGGCTGGAAGCTGTATTTGTAGCTTTTTGGAGGAAAGGTACTCAGTAGCATTAAGGCCTGGCCTCTAATTATGCCATGACTGAAGTGGTTTGATTGCCCTCCTACAAGGTTCTGGGGTCCCAGTGTCTCCTTAGGTTGTTTCTAGATTAGTAATTCACGTTTTGCTTCACATCCATGAGAATGCAGAGTGTAAAGCATTCCTTAGTCTGAATTAAGGCATTATATACCATGTGTCAAAAGCATAAATTGTATGAAAAGTGAGACTGTGAAGAATCAGCCCCTGTATTTCAATATATTTTTGCATACTAAAATAATTGAGATGCAGACCATCCTTGTCCTGTGCCATTCACTGAGGACCTATGACAAGTAATTGAGTGTGTTTCATGCCAAGGTGCATCGTGATACTGTGGAAGTTACAGCACCTTTACTTGTGTTTTCTTTACTAGTGCTATGTTATCATCTTCCCCCTGACAAAGAAGCTTTCACTGGCTTCAGATCATTATGTTATCTCAAGTCTTCATAATCCTCCAGTTAAAGCACAGCATGAACTTTTCACGTTTCAATAAATAATGTGTTTAAATAAACACAGTCCTTTAATTGGAGATTTGTTTAAATATGAATAGACTTATTCAGCAGTTTAACTCCAATTCAACTTGATTTCACTGAGCATTTGAAAGTACCTTTATATGAAGGTACAAATCATTGCTGTGCTTTGTTGTACAGATTTGAAAAGACAAATGCTGGTACTTATGCTACACACATTTGACTAAGGAAATTTACCCTGTCTTAGAGAATATTGATCTGCCATGTGTTTCCAGCTTTCACATGAATGCTGAGGAGCCTCCCTGGGAGCCTCATCAGTTTCTCTGCACAGAACAGGAAAAAACAGTTCTCCACAATTCCTAATTGCTTTTATGGCATTTTGTCTGTCAAAATGCCTCAGGGCAGTGTAACACAACATAATTCTTTGAGCTGTATCCTCAGGGGCAGAGCTCTGAACAGATAAGAGCTTCACTCCAGAACGTGCAGCTGTACAGGTGGTCACAGGGCCCCCATTCACACTGCGTGGTACACGCGTGCTGCAATCCCTTCACTCCTGCACAAGGCTGCAAACAAAATCTCTTGTGGAATCTTTGAGCTCATTTCTTTGCTTTAAAAATTTCCCTAGGTTCGGTTTTAGAGAAATGGGTAGCCTCTGTAGTCATCTGAATTTTATTATGAAACTTGCTTCTACAAGTAGGTGTTCATTCTCAGGTACTGCATTGCCAGTACTTTGTCTGGAAGGGCAGAAGAATTTAACCAAGGCATAGTTATCCATCCAGAGATCCACAGTTGCCGGATGGTGGGTGGTGTCAGGTATAAACTGTTACATCACCATCCCATGTGTAAGAAAATTGCACATTTAATAGTTTCAAGTATTTACATGTGACATGTGCGTGGTGTTTTACTTCAAGGTCAGGAAGAGAATATTAAGTGCACCAAAGCAGCATATGTAAAATTACTTCAGCTAACTTTGTCCTTTTTTTTCAGTTTGCCCTGCTGGCTGGAAACCTGGCAGTGAAACAGTAAGTCACTGTTTATATTTACATGCATGTACTGCTAACACACACCAAGTAATCCTCTACCCTAGAGCCAAATCCAAAATCCTTGCAACTCTCAATGAGAAAATATGAGTAATCTCATGTTATAATTACAGCTTTTGGATGACTATTGATTCCATTAGGAGCTTGTTTCCCTAACACTAGACATGTTCCAGTTGTTTCAAATTCCCAGAGTGTGAGCAAATTTCTCTTGATCAGCAATGAGTTCATGATCAAGAACTTTTTTTCCTGTTTACACCTGATGACAGGAAGTTGGAAACTCTTGTTTGTTCTATTGTCTTGGTTATTTGTCTGTATACACTCTTGGTGCTGTTGGTTCTTACTGCAGATCTATGCACTGCCCAAAAAAAAGAAAGATAAAAGTTGCCAGGCTGCTGCAGTATCTGCCAGAGCCAGTGTGCCACCATCAGTGCTCCAGCAGAGAGCACTGCTTTGCTGTGCAATTGCTCTTCCTCTGTTACTCCTCATCTCCATGGGACTGCAATCAGAGGAGCCAGAGTTCAGATAAGCAGCCATTGAACCTGTTTATGTTCTCTGGCCTGGAGCAAACCTCAGCAGAATAGTGAAACTTTCACTAGAGGTCTGAGCTGCCTAGTTTGGATGAGATCACTGTCATGGAGTGGTGCATGTGGTTTCCTTCCAAACAATGCTGATGACAGAGCATTGTTGTTTAAGAGCTGTCTCAGCAAAAAGCAGGTCCCAGCAGCCACTAAGCAGAGTTAGAGAGCATTGTACTTGATAGTAAAAAATAGTGGAATGTTAAACCATGTTTCTTTGCTGGATGTGAAAACTTCCCAGTGTGACTGGAGGCTAGGAGTCAATATTTTCATGCTAACAGAGGAGTGTTGTAGTGGGGGAAGCTGGATATTAAGACTGTAAAACGAAAAGAGGGCTGACTGGCCTGACATTCATATTTTGTCAGTGAAAACTTTAGCCCTTCATAACTGGGATCACCAAGATAACATGGCACGAATATATTTTCTAAAAAAGTCTTACAAGGCTGAGATTAGCAGCTCCAATACTGCCAATTTAAAAATCTAAAACAATACATAAGCATTCTCCATCTCTTCTGTGCTAAAGTTGCAGATAATTTAAATAGCAGAATAGTTCAAAAAGCCTGTCTCAAAGATGTAGTCATGCCTTCTAAATGTGTTTAATTAGATCAAACCAGAGGAAGCCATGAGAGTGTGGTGGCCAAGGAAGGAACTGTAAGTAAATTCTAAGGCTCTGGATTACAGACATGAATTTAGTAAAATATCTTGCTTTTGGGGCAAGCTGTCAAAATTCTTCCTTTGGTAGGCTTCACTCTCTCTCATGCCTCAATTAGTTAATTCTCTCTGCTACTGCTGTGAGGTACCTTTAGAGATAAACAGTAATCTAATACCAAATCAACTGATAAATCATTCAGTGCTGCTAGTGAGTTGACCATTTCATCTTACTATGAAATACTGTGCTGTTTTGGCTTTACAGTTTGTTGTGCTTTCATGGCTTTGGTTTTTGACTAACATTTTTATTTTCTTTCTTGCACAGATAATTCCAGATCCAGCTGGAAAATTGAAGTATTTTGATAAACTAAACTGAGGCTTGCTTCTGTTGAACTACATAGGTCACATTCAACTTAATTTTTCCCAATAAAATTTCACTAATTTTGGTACATTTGTGAGTTTGACTAATATGTAGCTGAAGTAAAACATTAAGGATCTCGTCGTTTAAACAAAAGTCTAGCCTGTGTGAAGCACAGGTATCTCATTAGTTATCAAAGAATATTCTTAAAAACTACAGGTTTTTCCTTTAAGTCCTCTTTAGATGCTGAGTCTTCCCCCAATTTACTTCTGTTAGCACCTTGGGCTTAGATTCCTAGCTTTTGCTTTTATTAGGTTACTTCCACAAAAATCTCTTCTGTTCGGTCACATTCTAGGAACTAAAGCTACAAAAGAGCCACTTCATTATGATACATTAGTCTGTAGTCCAGAGGCAATAGCAGCTGACCCAAAAGCCAGGAATAAGTTACAGTTGCTGAATTAAATCTCCAGTCTGTCTGAAGCTGGAAAACATTTTTAAACTACTAAGAACATACCCTACACTACACACATCCCAATTTTAAGAGAGTAATTGTAGTGTTTCCCAAGATTATTAGTGACATGTGCAATGATCACACTGGACTCTTGTGGCTCATGCACATAGATTTCCTCAAACATCCATGTAAGATACACTGGAGAACCCTTTCCTAAGAAGGTCTTGTCTTGCTTCTAGAGTCTGTGCAACTGGAAAAACAGCAACTGAAATGTGTGTGAGCTTTTCACCAGGGTCATCCTCAAAAAGGTGACAGGCACCTTCCTCCCTGCTCCAATCTACACCCCTGCATTGTTACTCTTGGTTGGATCCCCACACACCTGAGAACTCACTTCTTCCCCCACCTGACTATACAAGTCCCTGCCCTATACACAGACACTTCAGTACAGTTCTGCAGAACTAGACCAGCAGTTGCATTTTCCCTGTGAAGTTACATTATTGTGCAGACTTGGGTGAGTGTTGAGCAGCTCTCAGGGTTATTCACTGCAGACACAGAGCGGGAGCAGCCGCTTGACTTTGCTTCTGCTCTGATACAAGTAACACCCAAGCACATGCCTATGGCAGAGGAAACCACAGGCAGAGCACAGAGCTCCACCGGGACCCAGCCTGCCAGTCCCTGTGAGGCCTGGGCAAAGGAGGAGTCCCTCATCCCATCCAGAGTGCAACAAGCAGAGCAGGATTCGTGCCAGTCACGAGACAAAGGCTGGACTGAAAGTGCAGTAAAACCAACTGAGCATGCAGTAAGTTTAGAGCAGATTTCTGAACTAAACCCCTCACTCCGTGGCCCATGCTGCACCAGCTCCTCCAACCTTTTCCCAGACTGCTGACGTGGCTGCAAAGGAATGGTGTGTATTTGAAAAAGGGATACCAGAAGATTTTACGGTAAGTTTGAGTAAGTAATTTTAATTCTTTTGTTTAACCACATAAAAATAAAAACATTTAAAACAAAGTGCTTCTTTGGGCACTGAGTTCAGCCAGTCCCACAGAAATCTCCTTTTAGATCACTGTTAAGCAAGCAGGTAAGGGGAGGCAATCCTGCTCCTCCTCCTCATGGTATTCCAAGACATGATGGCCACAGAAACATTTACTTCCCTCTACAGAGCCGCAGTCAATTATACAGATAGGTTACTGTAAATAGGAACAAAGATTTTCTACCAATTCCTTTAGGCTTGTGTGGAAATGGTTAGTCACCTACAGCAGCAGTAGGTTGGATATTAAGTTGCAACATAAACCCAACATAAATTATTATACTAAAATATTTTAATTCTGAGTGAGATCTGTGAACAATTTTCTCTCACACACAAAAATATAAAGCAGCATGCATACCTTGAACAAAGATACATGTAGCCTATCACCAGAGAGGGTGACAATGTGGAGTTACCTTCTCAGAGTGAAAAAACATGAGCTCATATGTATAGTAATAAACAGAAAGATGAATAATATCTTTTACATATTTGTGTATATATACACACACATTCTGTATGCCTGTACAGACATTTCTGTAACTACTGTCATTGTGGTAAGTGATTAAGTTATCCTGAACTTTGAGAATATGCTTCATTTGCAGGACTCACCTTCTTCACTAAGTCCAGAAGGTCTGATGTCATGCCTTCCTCCCCACTCTATTACCTCTACTTCTCTCCAATCCCTTCCCAAAGGCTGAACTTGGAACTAGGATAATTTTTAAAAAAAAACACAGCTGAAAAGGAAGTAGAGGAAGAACTTTGTATCCCCCTAACTTACAAGTATAATAAAAAAGTGACCCAGGTAGGACCACCGGGTCAATAATAAAAACCTGAAGATAGTCAGGAGTAGTACATAGTTCTGAAATAGATCCCTCCATTTCCTGCCTTCCTATTTATTTTTTAACATTGAACATTGATCCCTGCAGCAAGGGGAGAGAAGCTGAGACAGAATTTCAGTTTTTTATTTGTGTGGTCAGTTAAGTCTATTCAGTTTCCAAAGAATTGTAAAACTGAGAAACCCAGAAAACAATATATCTCCACAGCAGCATAACCATTAAAAAAGATTATAACATCATGTAGCTCAGTCAGCACTGCAGTGTGGCTGAAGAGAGAAACTACAGGAGGAACTAAGAGGTTACTATCAGGGCAGTGCATTAACCTGATCAGGCAACACCTCTGTGCCTCCACTGGAAAGCTGCTGATCCAACCCATCAGTAGGAGCAGCTGAGTCTTGGAAAGGAAAGGCTGATGTGCAACACGGGGGTTATTACAACAGTCACCCCTCCTCAGAGGATTAGCAATCAGCTGTAAGGAGCCATGAACTTCATGCCATCCTAGCACCAAAGCAAGTTGGTCCCAGTTGTGAACTTCCCAGTTTTTCTTACTCAGAAATAAAAGCATAACATGCTGCTTTATTTTTGTGCATCTGTGCTGATTTAAATACTTGCTGGATTTTAAATATCCCGGGGAAACCAGTCTGGTCTTATGTATTATAAAGCATCACATTTCATCCATCTAACTACCCTTGAGCCCAATTCTTCTTTGGGTGTCTTGGTCAGACAGAATATCAGAGGTCCAGTTTTGTGCTTGTGATAAATTATCCTCATGGCTGAAAGTTGATGCCTCTCATCTCCTCATCTTCCTGATTTCAGAATGTTGGGCTTTATTTGCCAGTTACTGGAGATTATTAAAACTTTCTCCATTACATCAGAAGCACTTCAGTATCAATTACTTTCTTCCTGTTATTTATTTGCCATAGTTATACCCACCATGCTGTTCCCTCTGTCCTTCACAGGTAAACTGGACAACCTTTAAAGCTGTGGAATACTCATACTGAGTTTCAGTCCACCAAGGAACCAGATAAATAATCCAGCCAAGGAGGAGGTTGTCCTCCAGCTGTGTCACCCCTCAGTGAGATAAAGACCCTCCCACCATTAAGCACCTGACTTGGGAGCTGCTCAGCACAGATTCTCTGGTTCCCTAACTCCAGCATCAAACAACACCATTACCCTTTGAGCAGCATTTTTCTTTTTTGTTCCCAATCCTTAATAAACCACAATGGTCTCTTTTACAATACCATTTCTCCCAGTCCCACCCAATCTCACCATCAGATCTCTAGTCTCCAATCCATGAGAAATAATTCACTAAGGAACTGACTTACTGTTAGAAAAGGCTGGCAAGGACTGGCAGTACACAAACAGAATGCCAGAGGATACCATCTGGCCACTTCGTTTCATTGCAAAAATAAGTTTCCTTCCAAGGGAACATGAAACCATCCAAAACAGAAGGTGCAATAACCTTGTGAAATCCTCACTGATAGGGAACACCTGCTTTACACTGTGTACCCACTAGTAGCTTCTGAGCCTCTGCTGCTGCCTAGATGCACGTGGCCTTGTTCAAAAAAATGATGACTCTAAAGCTAATTTACACAAGAATGTAGGTCAAATTGCTCCATGTGTGTGTATCTACTTATTGCACATGATTTTCTGACAGAACTTCTCTCTCTTATCAGGAAAACACAAAGGAGAACTACTAAGGGAAAGGAGGCAGATGGTGACAAGACAGCAAAGGTTGTAATGAGATCTCTCAAAGTAGACAAAGAGAAGGTATCTGAAGCTTGAGACTGTATTATTTCAGCCTTTTTTCCTAGCATTGGCATGTAAAAGTAGATTTCAACAAATTCTAGTATCAAACAATAAAAAAAATCCAAATATATGCAAATACATAAAGAGCACTAAAGAGATGGGTTTGTTGTGGAGTTTGGGTTTGTTATTCTATGGTTTGGCTTGGTTTGGGTGGTTGTTGGGGGTTTTTTTGAGTATTGCAAGCACCTGTCCATTAGCCATCTCTTTCCAAGACAGTGCTGCTACAGTGCTGATGCAGCACCCAGTGCCAGTCAGATTTCTTTCATGACTGCAGTGAAGTGTCGCTTCCCATCTAAATACAACATGGACTCTGAAATAAAATGGAGAAAAGAGAGAACCACATTAGTAAATTACTGAGCAACTACAACTACATAGATTAGCTAAAGCAAGAAGCAATCCACACTATCATCAAAGCATAAAATAAATGTGGTTTGCCATGAAATCCTGTTAAATTATTCAAATGCCAATAGTTCATCTATTAAAATAACCCACGTTCCAAGAGAAAGTAAGTCATATTTTCTACAGAGTTGTGATGAGAATATATTAATTGGATACTTGCCTCCATAGGTATTAGGTACAACCCGTGGGACCTCATTTTCTGATATAAATGTAAAATGGAAGATATTGGTAGTATGGTGCTCTCTGGTATTTGCATCATAAACTTCACTGTGTACTCGAATCTGGATGTAGTTTTTTTCTGTGTAACAGACCTACACAGTTAAGACAAGAGTTATAGCTTGTAATTTATCTCTGGTGCTGAAAACTGTAACAGACTTCATTACACTGTTTACCAAGGAAAGTCACACACTCTCACAATGCATTGTTCATTAACAGTGATTAACAGTGATGACAGCAAAGATAAGGTTTGCCCCTTTTCAAAAAGAAACCATCACCTACCTGTGCAGAAAGCAGTAACAAGGACCCAATCTCAACTGGCTTCTGAAACATGATATCATCAACAGATACAATAAAGGGTCTGGAACTCCTGAGGAAGCAAAAGAGAAATTTCATCTCAACAATAAAAAGGATGTTTGGAGAAATTCAAAATATTTCACTGTCAGCATTTTAATGAAAGGTTGCTAGAGAACAAATCTCTTTCTTAAACAGAAACACAGGAAGTGCTAATGAGTCATGTCATCACCAAAGACAAAAATAACTGGAGGAAATCTCTCACACCAGTAAAAGTACACACTCTCTAAGGACGTTACTGCATCATTATTGTATCTTAAAACTTACACTTGCTAGACAATCTTCATGCCATCATTGCTCAGGCCTCAATTTTCCAAGCACGGACACAAACCACTTAGGCAATGCATACTCCATTTAACTTACAGATAGACTGTGCTGGGTGATGACTTCAGTCATGCTTTCTAAGCTCAAGCAATTACTAGAAATTCAGAAACTATTCCACTTGTGTATGAAATGAAAGGATGTATTATTTATTTCATAGAATGTCTATTTTATATGGTTACAAAGAAAACATCTTCAAAAGTCCACCTCGATATCTCAATAAGTTAAAATAGAAAATGGATGTATTTTCTATCTTGACAAGCAATGTTTAAAAACCAAGCTCCAAGGAGCAAGATGCAAATCTCTTCATAAATATGACATCATGGCTAGGCTTCATGAACAAAGATTTTGGGAAGGGCTCTACCCACATGGATTTTAGGTGAGGCTCAGCGTGCACAGAACTGGCCCCACCCTTTAACTCCTGAGGTCCATCTGCCACGGCCAAGTGAGCTTGGACAGTGACAGGGAAGCCTTCAGGACTAGAACCTACAGCCCCCGGTACTCCCAGCAGGTCTCCCATCCAAGGACTAACCGGGGCTGACCCTGCTTGGCTGCCGAGATCTGACGGGATCGGGTGTCAGGGTGGCATGGCTGTACTAATGTGACAGGTGCCCTAAGGAAAACAGTGCTGTGCACTAACAGTGCAAGATTCAACTAGACACTTACATATTTTTCAGCTCAGATTGTCACTAGGTTGGTAAGTTTGGCTTCCTGACCTGTGTATATGAGCACAGTGATCTGGATTATATGAATATTCCAAGCACACAACTCACCCATAGCTGCAAGCAGTTGCCCATCCCAGTTCAAATGCCTTTCTCATGAGGAAACCCCCAAAGATCCTATTGAAGATGTTCCGTTCCTGTATGTAGAAATAAAAATGAAAATTCTTTTCAAAGCACTCTGTTGAAGTCTGCACTTCAGTTCACAGTACTTAACAGAAGTCCCAATACCTGAATGTATAAAAAGCACTACTGAAATATACATGCAAAATGCCCAAGGAAACATCACTTAATAGGAGCTCATCTGACTCATTTGACCACATAAGATAACTCCAAATTGTATCAGCAACAAAAGGCCAAACTTTCTGCAAACATTTTGCAATGGAATTTCTTTACACAGAATAAATAGTACAGTGAGAAAACAAGGCCATTAAAAATCTTCTATTTTGCAGTGGTAATCCATACAAATAATAAAAAACTTGCAAAAGAAACTATGATCTAAATACATCACGAGGACTGCAGAAGCGAAACGAAGTAATGGTACTACTAATCTTACATGAAAATCCAACCTCCCATTAGACCAGAGTCAGAGCCCCATCCAGCCTGGCCCCAAATGTTTCCAGGGATGGGGCATCCACAAATTCTCTGAGCAACCTGTTGCAGTGCCTCACAACAGTCACAGTAAAAAATGTCTTCCTTCAATCTAATCTAAACCTCCCCTCTTTCAGTGTGAAGCCATCACCCTTTGTCCTGTCACTACATGTCCTTACGAAAACTCTCTCTTAAAGTTACCTCTTAAGTACCTTTCTGTAATTCATGAATATTTTTTCAAAATACCTCAGGATGGCAAATCTGTAGGCCTTTCAGCTTTGCATCTTCCATCCACACTGAATTGGGTGGTAATTTACGACTCCGAAAACTTACTGTCCTTTGGAAGAGACAATAAACTTTACAGCCCACAGAATCAGCAGAACTCAGCAGCCAAAAAAGCATAAATTGAAAATGTAGATACATTAAAAAACACCACAAAAATACAGATACATTAAAATAAACTCCAAAACAGAAATGGTATTGCCAAACACTGTTCCAACTGACCTTGAAGCCTCATCTAAAGCAGCACTTTGATGTGTTACTGCAATAAAACTACGCTCCTGAACTTTCAAAAACTTCTGCTAATGTTCAGATTTATGTGAATGAAGAGGCTCAAGAAGAGCACATGAAAGAAAAGATGAATCACAACCACAAAACACATACTTGGTCAGAAAAGCCCTGCTCTGTTTTTTAAGTCATAATAGGAATTAGAAGCACACGATGAGCTAACAGAGTAATTCAACATCAAACATGCAGACAGTTTGAGGCTTTCAAATCCAGACAGAACATGTTCAAAATTCATCTGCTAATTTTAAGGGAAGGCATATCTCCCTTTGGTAAACAGCTTTAAAAATAACAATTGTATAATGTTAAGTGAAAGAAATTATAGGTTGTCATAAATACAACACTGCACTACTGCATTGGACACTGTTCCATCACCACTGGCATCAGATGATTTCACACCAATCTCAAGTATAAAAGAAGTATGCTAACAACAGTCTCCCTAAAATAATGTGTTTATTACATTTAGAACACACTACGAGGTTATTTGGTTATCATACAGCCAGTTCCTGCCCTCACCAGTTTTTTTTAATTAGGCATCATGGCAGAAGACTCTTAGACTGTGCAAGTCATGGCTGCAAAACCATTCCTTTCCCTTATTTGGTTAAATATCATTAACTTTTTCCTCGAGATCATTGCTAACAGCTTGCTCAGAAGCTGTTTGTGCTTAGTGCTGCTTTCACCACGTTGGCACAGCTAATACTGTGTAACAACAGAAGACTTTTGAGAGCTGCAGAGGTCACATTAAAGTTTGTACCTGCATTCCAAATAGAATGTCACAGAATTTAAATGTGTGCATTTATTCCAGATTACCCTCTTACAAGCACCCACTCAAAAGGCACTTCACTCTTCTCCTTCAGAACACATCAGCTCTCCTCCACCCCTCCCCTTCTTGCCTTGTGTCCAGCGTATTAAGGAATATGTCATGCACAATGTTTCTTTCTTCTGCAGTGGGAGCCATTTTCAGTAAAGAAGCAGTGTTGAAATCAATCCTCCTCAGCTTGTTCACTAAATATTACAAAAAACCCCACAGTATTAAGAGTTCAAAGAAAAAAACAAATAATGGCTCTGAAAATTTTAATCTGGAATCAACTGTCTTTCCTTTTTTTTCTTTTTTCCCCTTTAAGTTAAAAGCTGTAACTCTGTGATCTAATCAATGCAAACAGAAATAGGGCTCTTAGAATTGACTGCATGGAAGGAAAAATAAAGCAGTAGTTCAATACATATACTGTGATATACACCCACTGCTCCTACAGAAAACTTGAGCACTTCCCTCCAAGTAAAGAAAAACATATCTAACAAGAAACCCTACAGAACAATCACATTCATGTTTTGCCAATGGTACAAGAATGGAAGTTTATGACAGAACTCGTTACCATAGGATGCAATGATTGAACTTTTAGCTTAAAAGATCCTCTGTCCAGTTTATCCAGTCTTCAATGTTTCTCTAATTCTCTGCTTTAAAATTCCAGCTTGGAACAAAAATTGGAGCTACACACTCCTTCCCCTGCTCTCCACCTTTTCTTTTTCTAAGTTTCTTTCCAAAGGGAACATGGGTACCCAGACAAATAAGGAGCTGGGATGCACTTAGCAGGCCTGCCATGGGGGTGCCAGAGCATTAGGAGAGCCTGTGCTGCACTGGGACCTGAGCAGAGGGAGATCCTGCAAACACAGGGGTCCAGGGGGGTGCAGGAGTGCCCTTCTCTGTCAGTTTAGCCAAAGAGTTTCCAAGCATGTGACAGCAGGATTTTAAACTCTCTTACACTACTGACACATGAGCCAGAAAAAAAATATCTGATTTTAAACAAATTAGGAGCATTCCTAAGTAGCAGAACTTCTGGAGTTTACTTTCTTCCAACTATTATCTGAGGCAGAAGTGCATACTACCAGGAAATACAACTTACATTCCCCTTGCTTGAAGATTTCTTCCTCCTCAGGGCTCTCAGGAATGAGTGGATTAACAAATGCTGGCCTATGGACAGGAATTTTTTTAAAGTTACAAACTTTACAAGAATTTGTCCTGCAAATATTTTATTCCATTTTTGCTCACATACATGCTACAGGTTGAAAATACATACTTCAGGTTATATCACAGAAATAATTGCATTATTTTGAAATGTGGAGCTGCCAAAAGAACATCACATTAGACTGAACTCTGAAGAGACAGTTAAGTGATGCAAACACTACCTAGGGTAACTAAGAAAGAGAAAGGGATGTGTCTATGCTTCTTAAGAAGCTAAAATTGTACCTATAAATTACAAAGAAGACTATTCAAGCAGAAAGCTGCTTAGAAACTCCACAAAAGAAATCATGATGATCTAGGATAGACTAAACCAAAAACTGAATGGTACCACTCCTCCTGGAATAGAAGCAGCACAGTGACATAGCCAGCAAGTGTTTTTATAATCTACATGTTCCCTTGACAGCCTTATCAGCAGACAAAAGCTGTTTACCACGTGTACTACTTATCACAGAAGATTATGACATGCCTTGAGCACAAATTTGTGTGATTATTTTACAGTACAAGTAAGTTTACTTTAATATAATTATATAACATTTAATTATTTTCACAAGCAAGGCAAATGCTTAGTTTCAAGAGCCATTCTTCCCCATAAGTTTAATTATTATTTTTCTATTTCCAACATTTATACAAATGTTCCAAACAACATATACATACACATGCACACACAAATACACACTGAACAATTCAGCTCTACCCCAAGCCTTTACTTGTCCTGGTGACAAGAGGCACACAGAGATCTTTTCTCTATAACAAACTGCTCCTTCTTGGTTTGCTAAACCTCTGGATTTTGAAGACAAAGCAAGAAGACTCTCCTTCTCCACTGCAGAGTTTATTTCCCCTCTCCTCAGCTCAGGACACATCTACATCAGCTCTCCTGCCCAAGCCCCAGCTGCTGAGATGCAAGTTTGCTTTGGTCCAAAAGCCACACAACCACATTTCTGTGGCACTACAGCCAACCTATCATACCCTGTACCTCTCTGAAGGGTTTTTACCTCACATAAATACCTTCCCTATATGGACAGAATGCTTCAAAACATATACAGCAGCCACTGCATCTATCTGCACAAGTCCATGTAGGCTTGCCTTCAGTCAATCTGCTAGTGCATAATTACATCAGATTTGATGTAATTAGTCCTTAAAATGGGAACCATAAATAAAAGTGGTTTTCTTAATGTGTACTATGTTCATTGGTTCTAAAATAATCTGAAGGAAACCAACCTAAAAACTACATCTAATGTTATCAGAACTACATAATTAATTAAACCCCCTTCATTAAACACATCCTTCTTCACTGATTCCAAGCAATTATTTAAACTACTTAGAAACAGAAAATAGTTCATTACTTCAGTAGGCTATACAGGAAAAAGGTTAAGAAATACAACCATTTTCCTGATGTTGGAGTCACAGACCAAAACTAAAACTGAACAGCCCATTAGTTTAATGACTAAGGAATTACAGAGAAAGCAAAACCAGAAAAATAACAAAATTAGCACTTGGGGTTTTTTAAGTTCTGTGGGAATACTCATCAGTTCCATGTTAACTTGCATATGTAACTACACATGCAAGTGTCAGCCTGAATTATTCTGAAGACACTTATCAAGTGTCTGTTAAGGAATTAATGGTATTGTTCACTCAAACACTATTTAACTACTGAAACTCAATCTTTAACAACAACTAGAATGCAGGTGGGTTTCTGGCAGATTGATTCACTTTGTGTCCATTCAGGCCAGTCACTCAAACACAGGGAAACTATGTTAGAGAAAAGGGTCAGATCCCAAGATTACCAGCAATTCCTGGTATTACCTGACTGCTGAAATCAATACTCTGAAGCTTGTCACAGGAAAGTCAACACTTGCCAGCAGAAAACATTGACTATGTGATTTATTTAACAGCTTCTACACATACAGAGCAAGCCATTTTCAGCCATATTTGCCATTTTCAGCACAGCAGAAGTCAGGAAACTACTTTCCTGCCCTACAAATTACCGTTTATTTTCTGGATCCCGGGCCACCATGACAAAAGTTGCATCTAACACAGGGCTGTATTCACCATCATGTAGCTAAGAGAGACAAAACAAAAATGTATTATTGAACTCAAAAAATTGTAAACGTGCATAGCAAGCTTTTTAGTTGACATCAACTATTCAATCACACCATTAATTTTGCTTCCTTTCTGTCCTCTTTTCCAACATCTCTCACAATAGATCAAAGCTAAGGAAATAATGTAAATTAAAACTTAATTTCAGGAATTCTGCAATGTAAATGTTTAGCAGGGACTGCTTATTAACTGCTTTCAGCTGGAGGGGGAGTTAATCAACACAGGCATTGTAAAAGGACCCACTTAACATTTATTCTGAGAAACACCAAAAAATATTTTTTGTTAATGCCAAATTGCCACTAAACCAGGAGTGAGGAGAGCAGACAATAAAGGTGTAACATTATCTTCTACATATGAGACTTTACTTACGGAGACCAAGTTAATAATAAATATTTATGTGTTTATCTGAATTACCACAGAATCATAGAATCACAGAACTATTTAAGTTAGAAGAGACCTTAAAGACCATCTAGTTCCAAGCCCCCTACCGTGGGCAGGGACACTTTTCACTAGACCAGGCTGCTCAAAGTCCCATTCAGCTTGGCTTTCAGCAATTCCAGAGATGGGGCATCCACAGCTTCTCTGCACCACCTGTTCCAGAGCCTCACCACTCTCACAGTAAATAATTTCTTCCTAATATCTAATCTAAAGCTAGTCACTTTCAGTTTGAAGCCATTCCTCCTTGTCCTGTCACTACAGGGTCTTCTAAAAAGTCCCTCTCCATCAAGTCTGCAGGCTCCCCTTCAGGTACTCGAAGGCCACAATTAGGTCACACTAAAGCCTTCTCTTTTCCAGGATGATCAGTCTTAATTCTCTCAGCATTTCCTCATTGGAGAGGTGCTCCATCCCTCTAATTATCTTAGTGGCCTCCTCTGGACTTGATCACAAGGAGCCACTAATATCACTGAAGTGTTTATAGTGTATCTTTGTTACTCTAAGGAATTAAATAACTGAATTAATGTTTCAATTAACTAATCAATTCACAGCAAATACTTACTAGAAATGTTAAGATTTTTTAATATAATTATTAATGTTTCTTTTGCTTCCTGCACAGTGTAGCCTAGTTACAGCCTTCATTTGTGTTCTATTACTATTTAGTAACTCATTAAAAAAATTAAGCTACAGACTTGATAAGATGAGCACATGAGATACAATCTAATACCAAGTCTAAATACCAACATTAAAATTTATAAATCTATAAAATGCAAAGACATAAGGAAAATAAAGTTTTTCTAAAGCAGGAAGAAACATATTTAAGATAATGCAGAGCATAGACACCTTTTTTCTGCAGGAGTACTGTGCTGCACTTCAAATACAAAATGCTCATTGAGAAAAATATATGTCTTGAAAGATATGCAAGAATGCCTTGTTGCACTGAGACTACTGGAAGTCATCTTGGTCTTCAGAACACTAGGGCTGTCTCAAGCCCTTCAAAAAGTTACTCTAGAAAATATATTTTAGACTGCTCATGTCATCATCCAGAATTTCCTCTGAAGCACCTCATGCCTGTCATGAGATGGAGAGAAGTCACAGGAACTAACCTGCAGCATGTGCATCGTCACTTCCATTGAGGTCTTCCCAACCCAAGAAACATTCCCCGTGAATTTGATGTCACAGTCTGGATATATAATCTTCTTGCACAAATCTACAAGACATACATTAGGGGTTACTGGAGACAGATGACTCACATCTAATACGAGAAAGGCCAGATTGCCCAAGACTTTTATGTGTTCTGAAAGTGGCGACACACACAAAGAGAACCCAGAAGAGACGGTTGTGGCAAAGTACTGCCAGTCTGCAGTTTCTGCCTTTCCAGACTTCTAAAGCCAGAACTGGAGCAGAAAGTGGTCACAGAGGTGGACAGCAGACCCACAGAGGTGTTCAGCAGAACATGTGACACAGGCAAGGTCCAATGCCACCAGAACACACACTGTTCAAAAACGAAGCTAAGAAACTCAGGTGCCAAAATAAAACACAAAAGTGCAGGAAGAATGAAATTTGTAATTTCAAGGGAAGTAACATATGACATTCTGAAAAGCACTATAAAACCCTGTTTCCTCCTCCTTTCAACAAAGTCACAATACTGGAGAGTTCAAAGCCAAAACAAGATGAAGTGAACTAAACAGGAGAGTGAAGAAGGTATCCTCAACAACCATGGGAAGGCAGTGGCTGCTGAAAGAGTAAGACAAACAAATGAAACCATTTCTACTGATCAAACTGGCACTTACTGATTTTATCCACCAGAGCTGTAACTATGGATAGGGGAGACTTTGGCTGTGTTTCTTGCTTGGTGTGAGTGTAGCAAATAAGAACTGTGGAGAGACCAAAAATGGAGTCACCTCTTTAAAAAAAACATCAGCCATTTTTGCAAAGCATGAGAAGTACCAGAAAAACCAGCAAAACACAAACTAAAGTATCCTATCGTAGGAGAGCAGAACTTCCACATTGTCATATATGTAAAACATGGGATTGCTATAAAGAAAACAGCAATGCAGCAGCTCACTTATGCATATATATTCACTACAAAGAAAAATATAGCTAAGAACTTCAAGTCAACCCATCACTCTAGTCCAGATCCCACATAATCTCTTCTCCCTTCCCCTGAAGCCCACTGGCTCAGACTTTTCCTATCTTCTATTTTGATTTCATGCAGTTTGTCAAGAGTACATGCTATTTGAGGACTTTTCAAATACTGATTCTTTTAAGGAGGTGAAAATTAAATAAACTGTGCCTTACAGTCATGAAAGCACAGAGATATTTATCACACTGCAATCACTACCAACCAAGCCACTATTTAAACTAATTAGCTTTGTTCATAAGCACACATCCAAGTAAACAGACTCCTTCAAGTAAATCAAGGCTGCAAAAACAAGGTTTTTCCTAGTGCTCACATGATTTTTACTCAACACAGATTTCCATAAGCAAAAGTATCAGCTTTTACTTAACAAGATGTTTTGGTTTGAATACTTTGGCAAAATGTCAAGTATAAACCAAAGGGACAAAGGCTCCCTTTTTCCCTGCCCTGCCAAGAAAAGGAAGAAGCAAAAATAAAACCTCCAAGATTCAAACTTCAACTAGTTATATATATATTTATACAGAAAAGAGAAAACCAAAAGAAAACTACAGTATAGCACACACCTACACAACTTAGATATAACAAATTCTTTACCTCCCACCAAAAACAGATCCCATCACTCTGCATCCACAAAGCACTCCAAAAGACACCCAGCATGAAACAAAGAGAATAACAAAAAATGTTTCTTCCTCAAACTAAAACGGGATGCAAAGTAGCAGTGGCAGCAGCCAAGGCCCAGCACAGCTCCACAGCAGCAGCACCTCCTCTCAGGACTGCAGCCATGATGGGAACTAAGCTCCTCCTGCACTTGCTTTTATACTTGATTTGACATCAAAATGATATGAAATATCTCTTTGGTTGCTTAAGTCTGATGATGCTTGTCCCCTCTAATCTATGTCAGACAGTCTGGGCTTGCTAAACTGAGGCCTGGCTAAAACTAAAGCCAAAACTACCACACAAGTTAAGAGAGAAGAAAAATCTCTGTCCTTCCAAGTAACCAACTTTTTCCCTAAAATTACTGAAGACACAATTCTAAAACCTGTTATGCCTATCAACTTGTTACATCCATACGACCATCCTGAATATTGTGTACCTGGGACAGAATCTTGATTAACCCAAAACAATACACCCCAGTGGAACTGACCAGAGCACAGCATGACTGCAAACAAGGCAAAGACATTTTGTGCTATCGCAGGAAAAAAATAAGGTCTTCACAGAATTCTGGGGAAAATCAACAAGGCACATGATGAAAACCAGGCTCATCTCATCCAAAAATGAAGGGTAGCCAATAGCTCAAAGTCTCCTTTTCTAATTCAGAACAGGTGCTGAAGCCAATATCTTTCACCTCCCAGAAGGAAATATAAATCATCCAGCTATTGTGTCTATCCTAGATAGACATGCATTCCCTTGTTTCTCTGCCTTCCTCAATTTTGGACATCAGGACCCTCAGAAGGAGCAGGAAAAAACTGTTCCATTCACAACTTTCCCTTAATAAACACTTACTCTTTGTCAAAAACCTCCATTAAAAATCTCCCAGACAGCTACAGAACTCTGATGAAGAAGGATGTCACCTGGTGACTTTTTAAGATAAAAGTATCTCCAAGTTATATGAACAACCTAGCATTTATTTTAACTGCAATACAAAAGTGAAATATCTTGAACTTTTCAAGACCACAAATAAGTGAAAAGAAGAAAAAAAAATTAAGAAAGCTAACTCATGAAACCACTGAGTTGTTTTTACCTTTAACATCAATTTGGAGACAGAACCCAAGAATATACATCACTTGTTTTTAATTCGTTCTCAGTGCATACATTCTGTTCTTTCCAGATTATACTCTCTGCTCCCTAAAGGGAAGGCTAAAGTATTTGCAATCTCTCTTGGGTTTTGTGTCTGTTTGTGTTCAGTTTTTTTTAAGAAAAAAAAATCCTAAGTTTTAGTTTTCAATACACAATGTGCAAATTATCTCTGAGTTAACACTCAATGCAGATTCATAACATAGGATCACTTTCCAGTAAATTATTCTTATAAATCATCCTTTAAAAATTTGACAGAGGCAAGAAGCTGAAGCTGAACAATTTTTCTTCTGTTTGTTCTTTATCATCCTTCTGTTCTTTCAGCATCTGTGTCTTCTTTTTTTCTTCTTTGAGACAGCACAATTATGGGATTCCCTGCCATACTGTATCCCACCACACAGTGCTTAGCAGTGCTCAAACTCACTGTGCAGTGTTTACAAGGGCACAGATACCTACCTCCTAAACTGTCGAGATCTTCAAGTATCCTTCCAAACCTGTAAGACAGGGGGTTTGACAATTAAATATCTACTTACACAGTCAATGGAAGTTAACACCTTCCTGTAGGTGTAACGTGGTTGCTTTGTTACCTTACACTGTTGTGTACATTCAGGTATTTTTCTCTTATTTCAGGCTGACTTCCTAGAGGTAGAATAACTTCCAAGTAGCTATCCTTCATCCTCCTAGGAGGGAGATCTTCCTGCCGTTTTGCCAGTAAAGTATGAAGAGCTTTTCTTTCTTGCATTGCTTGCACGTGATCCCTGGTAAAAAATAAACATTCTGTCTGGAGTATGACAACAGAACCACAACCGTAGCTAAAAGATGTCACATTGATGATCACCAAAATGAAAAACAAAACGTAGCAAAAACAGCAAGACACAGTAAGCACACTTGAAAAGAAAGTGAAATGAACATAATGAGAGATGCTAAGTAAGACTATTGCAGAAAACTTAGAAATAGTTTAGTGTACAAGTGCCAAGCACGTACTTCACAGTTATGAATAAAATGAACCTAATTCTGAGTGCCACCAAAATGGTTCCCCTCAAAATAAACAAAACAGACATAATTTAATCTATTAGTTTTTGTGTACCTTCATGTCTTCCATATCTACAGTATCACAACTCTTTCCACAGAGCCAATTTTAAAGGACTGAACATAATTTATAATCTCTCTCAAGAAGTAAAGCAGACACACAGCACTGCCTGGTACTAAGAACAAGAGAACTAATCTGCTAAGAGTTCCTCTCATCCACAGGTGAGTTTCCCCTTTACAGCATCAGTTCATACAGCAAGCTAGAAGACAGGGAAAACTAATCTATTTCTCTCTCTCTTCGTATCCAGGCATCTTACAACTATATAGGAAAGTTACAGAAAGAAACCATACAGAAAAAGGAGCACTGCTCCTTCAGAGCTGTTTTTCCAGAACCACCAAGTCAGAACTGAAATTCTCACAACTGAGTAAGGGCCAACTTGCTGTCACTTCTCTGCAAATATATCAAGTTGGTTCATGTGCAGGTATCTATAAGATGCAGCAGTCTTGCCCAACACTCTCTTACCTGTTCCACCAAAATTCCCTCCTCCTAAAAGTGCAACCTAACTGAATAAAGCAAATCTTTCATAACATCCCCAGAAACAACAGCAAACTATCGAAAACCCAAGGGTTAAATATGCAACAGCCTCAGTGTAAAGCCAAGAAATATGCAAAACTATGGATCCATTTCATAGAAAGGGAAGGCATAAAACATCAAGCAAAACTTCTGGATATGTGCCATCCCTTCAGCTGTGCATGCTGCATTGCTGAGGTCAGTGACAGTTCTGGGCCCCTCAGTTCAGAAAGGATATTGAGGTGCTGGAGCAGGTCCAGAGAAGAGCAACAAGGCTGGTGAAGGGACTGGAGCACAAGCCCCATGGGGAGAGGCTGAGGGAGCTGTGGGTGTTTATCCTGGAGAAGAGGAGGCTCAGGGGAGACCAGGTGGGGATTGGTCTCTTATCTCAGGCAACCAACAGTAGGACAAGAGGGCATGGGCTCAAGCTCTGCCAGGGGAGGTTTAAGTTGGATATCAGGAAGAAGCTCTTTACAGAGAGAGTGGTCAGGCATTGGAATGGGCTGCCCAGGGAGGGGGTGGATTCTCCAACCCTGGAGGTTTTTAAGGTGAGACTGGACGTGGCACTGAGTGCCATGATCTGGTAATCAAAGTGGGGTTGGATTAAGGGTTGGACTTGATGATCTCAGAGGTCTCTTCCAACCCAACTGATTCTATGATTCTATGACACTGTTTCACAAAACCAGTAAGAGGAAGAGAGAGGGAAAGCGAGGGGAGGAAGGGAAGGAGCAAGAGAAAGAGAGGGGAAGGATGGAGGGAACAGAAAGACCATTTTTACCAAAAAGAAAATTTGCCTTAAGTTAACTTTGAATGAATTTTGGGTATTAGCCTTTTAAGATGAAGGCTTACTTGGCTTGAGTTTTATTTCAGAAAGTCAAGCTTCAACGTATTTATATTCCCTCTTTTTTGTTTAATAAGTTTTAGGGAAATATGAATAATCCATGGTCAAAGAGAGTAAAAATCTAGCAGAAAACTACAGTTAGGTTCATTCATTTGTTTGTTTGTTTTAAGCAGGAGATACAGTTTACCTCATCTGGGCAACAAGGCTAAGGCAGAGTTCAGAGGAAACAGAACAGTAACAACCTCATCCAGAGAGTTAATGTTTGAAGTTATGCCACTGCATAGAAATAGAATATACTAGATGGCTAAGGAAAGATGCAAAGCCCAAGATGATGCAACTTCATACTTTTTTAAAAACTTTTTTTTCCAAGGTCTTTCAATAAAAGGTTTAAAAGAAATTAATCAGAGAGTAAATCAGAAATTTGTCTACACACACAAAGAAACCAAACAACAAAAATTTAACTATATTCTGTTTTCACCAGTCCCATCCTGGCTCCTCGGAGGTCAGCACGAAAACTCTTCTTGGCTTCTGCTTCAGAATTTGCACTTCAATATACTGAATGTATATGTATATATTCAATGTACTGGGCTCAACATTTTTAACAGACAAATACTGTTACACAGTATATGACTGTTACATGTCATACAGTAACAATAATTCATCTAAGTATTAACTAACATTAGCCCTAAACATTCTGAAAAATGTTTATCTATTTCTGAAATAGTTCCAACTCCATCTAGATTATGTTTAACAATGAACAGATTAATAGTTTCAATTACAATTTAAGAACAAAACCAATATAAACATATAAGCAAGTTATTTCTTTTTAATGATAAATGAATACAAAATGCCACTGGCCTTTACAAGAAAAATCACAAATTAAGGTTTCCTTTTTGCAAAATTAATGGATGAAGGTGTTCCTCCAACATGCACCTCTCTTCTTTCCCAGCAACCCAGAAGTACCAACATCAGTCCTTTCCTATTTCAAGTTTCATGACCCCTATCAAGCTTTTCTCTCAGACTTGTCCTCTTCAGTCATTCTGTGGCCTAAACTCAATTTCATCCCCAGCTGTTCAGTCTCCACATGTATCAGCTCTTTGTCACTCCATTTTGAAAGTGAGATCTCAAAGGCTACACAATCCATGCCCTCCCAACCTCCCCAGATTAAACCTGTCACTCTCAAGCACACCAACTGTTGTCCCCCCAGCTTTACTTCTCCGTGGTAGCTGAAGTATTTAGTACACTGCAAACCATTTCTGCTGCATCTTCTACAGCACATGAGACATACCCAACTAAGAAAAACACTGTTGTGGTGATCCTGGCTTCAGTGGGGACCATGGCTCAGGGGGAAAATAGCTGGAAGATCAGACTTAACCAGGGCACCCTAAAATCTCAATCCTCCAATGGCATTTCTATATGGCATCATTACTCCCCAGCCATTCTGGGCTGTAGGAAAGGCTTTTTAATAAAACAATTTTTAAAGCCCTTTCTTGCTGACCTGCTGAAAACTTCAAGCCTCCTCATGCTTATATACTGCTGTTCCTAAGCAAAAATCAGCTTCCCAGATTCAGGGGGTTTTGTTAGCAGGCCTACAATTCTGTTTAGATAAACTGAATCAGAAGGCCTTCATCAAACATTTCACCCAGACAAGCTTCTCTTCGTTTCCCTATCAGTGCACAAAGTGTGAAAGAAAAGCTCAGCAAACACAGCCATAAGAAAATTAACAATTCACATGGGACCAACCAAGCTGCTGTACATAATTCCCCCAAACTGCTATCCTGACTTTTCCAGAACTGTAACAGTAGTGGATTACAGTCTACTCTGGCTTATTCAGTGTAATGGAGGGGCAGGAAGATAACCTGAATAAAGTCAAAACATCAAGTATTTAAATTATATGTAAATTGGTCAAAAATTAAGTTAGAGCAGACAAAGAAAATGCTGAAGACGCTCCTGATTAAGGAGACCCTGATCCCAAGCTGACAGTTTTCCAGTGACATGCAGCCTGCTTCACAGTGAACCAGCCTCCAAATCCAGTGCAGGACAAATTCACCATGTGGGCAACCCCCTTAGGGATAATTCAACAGGTCACAGCAACATGACATTGCCAGCCAGACTCCACAGCTATCAAACTTCCATGGAATTCAAAGCTAATGGGACAACCTTTTAAGCATCAAGATCACATATGTTGTTCCTGTGGTGCTGAAGGTCTTCTGCCAGAGAAATCTCAGAAGGTTGTAACCCACAAAATACCAGTTCAGAAGCCTTGTTTCAATTACTTTTTCGCTGGATCTTTTTCTTCCTCACTCCACAAGCTAACAATGTTAACTTCCACTACCCCAACACTGAGCTCTTCCTCAGTTTCACAAATAAAGTAAAATACATTTAATGCACACTGTACCTCCAGTTGGTAGATGCTCCCACTATATCCCTCAACTTGTTCCGCACTGGGGAAAAAAAAAAATCAAAGCAAATCAAGCTTAGTTCTGCAAGTGATGAATGTGAGGTTGTCATGTGTTAAAAGGCATAATCCTCATCCCAGAACAGGAAAATTAAACAAATTCATGCAAATAGCAGCCCAGAAACTAAAGTTTGGCCAAATTCACTGATGCTGTTAGTTGGCATATCACAGAAATGGGTTGAGTAACATGATGCCACAGTTTGTCGTGTATAGCCAACAAAGAGTGCTTGTTAGTGCAATTAGCCACCTCCAGTGTTAATTAACAGCTGAAACAGGGAGTAGATCAAGAGGAGATTGAGGAATTTTGATATGAAAATATTACAGCCTAAACACAAATTGTGGAGATAAATCAGGAAGTCAGAACATAAAAGTGACCAGTGCAGCTGGGAGACAGGGAATGAGAGGAATACTAATTAAATAATCCCACCCATGAAGGCAAATAATATCAGCAGCCTGGCTCTTGCCAGCAGGGTTTCATAGCCCAAATTTTAGCAGTCTCCATGTTAAGACACTGAAGACAGGCCTACAAAGTTTATTCCATCTTATTTGCACTATCAGAGTTAACACAAGTTATGCAAAAGTTTTTCCTAAATTTCAAGAATAATCTGCATAAGAAGGTTTTCTGCTCTTGCTCAGATGAGGTTAAATGTGCTAAGGTCCCATCAAATCTACAAAACTACCCCATCTCTACTAGGCAGGTAAATGCTTGTTATTTGGAAACACCAAAAAACAAGCAGCAACAATTCCCAAGCTCAGAACAGAAGCTGAGAACAGTATAGTAGGATTTCCTTGCTTATTTACAAGATTTTTTTAATACAAGGAGGTTCAAGTATTAGGGCAAAATAGGGACACATCAAGGAAGGGCTACCAAAAACCATCCAAAATTTCATGGTGAAATAGAAAGGGCTGCTGGTGAGTCACAAGCTGATCCTTTATCAGGCTCAGCATTTTTCAAACTAAATGCTCTGTCAGAGTATTCACAGTGATCAGCAAGCCGCCCTGTGAGCCCTGGAGCAAGCCGAGCCTGATTTCCTAGGACTTAAATCACATTCCCCTCTCATTCAGATCAACTCAGCTCTAACCCCTCCTCCTCATAGTCACTTCAGTTTCTGCCCAAGTCCCCCCACACCACCACCACAGCAATACCACAGAACTCTCCCTCTCTATTCCTTCCCCTGCAGCACCTCACTCCTTCACACTCCCAGCCTGTTTCTGCTCCACCTGCCCACTAGTCAAGCACCAGCCTGAGCCAGAAGCAGGCAAAGGGCTGACTGCCAGCACATGGATCCCAGTCACCCTCCAACAGCCAGCAAACACCACGGTCCATGGCTGATCCAGCACCCTGACAAACCTCTGATTCAGAAGCCAATTTTCACAAAGCTTGTGGAAACACATTTCTTGTTGAGACTGGTGGCTCATCTCTAGTAAACGGACTGGAGTTGGACCACGGGTTGGACTTGATGATCTCAGAGGTCTTTTCCAACCCAATCCATTCTATGATTCTATTCTATGATTCTGTGATCTATTTTGGCTGACATCGAGCAACAAAAGGGTTTCGAAGAAGAGGGGAACAAGAAGATAGGCAGACAAAGACAAAATAAAATAGATTGCTTAGGTCTCACTTCTTTACAAAATTAGGCCAAAAATATGTTTTGAAATTAGAAGACTTCCACTACTAATTCTAAGAACAAAAAAAAACCAATGAAAGAAACTGATTGAAAATGTAAGAGTTTATTTTTTTGGATGGGGGGAAGGTCTGATTACTTTTTTCCCTAACAATCAGTAGGAATAGGTACTATTTTACAGAATAGGTACTATTTTCCTGTTACTCACACTCCACCTGTGAAGCTGCCATAGCATGCACTTGATCAATACAGTGTTAGCAGAAACACTGTTACAGCTTTTAGAACACAAAATCTCAATTTTTCAACAGTGTGTAGACTGTGCTGGGATGGAGGGGGAATAAACAGCACTTTCTCTTTGCTTAAACTAAGTTCATCTTCCTTTTCAACTATAAAGAGGTAAAAAGCTCTGAGAAATCTCCAGTCCAAACCTGTAAAAAATTATATAAGCTGTTACTTCCATTTAATACTTCTGATTTCAATTTTAGACATAAAAATAAACATTTGCCAGGCTGAGAATGTGTAATTTTTATCCTAACAAAAAGAACATGTGAAAGTGTTTCTAAAATGTTGGCAAGTTAAATCTAGTCCATTTTATAGCTCATAAGTACATCGTTTTTCTCCCTTTTTTTTCCCCTCCTCCCTGAAGAGACGATGTTGCCCTTCTAGATGCTATTTATATTACAACAGAAATTTAAGTAATTAAGCACAAAAATGCATAAACTATGTTTCTTTTCTTATTTGATAAATGTCTTAAATGTGCAAAATGGGGTTTATTCACTGTTATCATGTTGCATATTTCACAGTGGATCATTAATGCCAGGGTCTGAGTTTATTTGCACTGTGCTGTGGCAAAGGATACAAGGGCAGCTGGACAAGATCACTGCATTCATTTTTGCCAGTGAGATCTGTATCTTTTGTCCTGGTGCCTTCCCAGGCTGTATCCCCTTTCAGGTAGACCACTGCAATGTATTTTACCCCCAGCTTGGGTAGAGAGCTCCGTCCAGACTTAGGTGAAAGATGCAGATTCAAATGTCTAAAAGGAATCAAAGTACTGCAGGAGCTGCTGCTGTGAGAGATTTTGTATCCCACAAGCCTGTTAGAAACGTGTTATCCAGCACAGCACCACAAACACAGCGTGCTGACAGAGATCTAGTGTAACAATACTGCCCCAAGTAAGATCAGAGCAGTCACCAAAGGCAAAGAGGCCTCAAGCAAGTCAACAGAGAAGAATTTTTCATGAATGCTCAAGTAAGGACACACAATAGCTGGGTGGGTTTAGTGCTATAGCAAATATTTTAACAGGTACAGATTACCACAACACACCATTATTCACATGAATAGGTGAACGTCCTGTGAAGTAGAAAACACAGGTTAGAATGCAACTAAAAGAAACTGCAATTTTCATCTAGTAAGGAGTTACCTGGTTATTCTATCTGCTTCAGTTCCATTTAGGCACATATTCCTTAATTTTAGTAACAGCAGGCAAGGTCCTTGCCTGATTTACAGTCAGTATCTCTGTGTTTTCAACTCAGTTTGTCCTTTCCTGACAAGCCAGCTTTCCAGTTCCTTGTCTACTGACTCTCTGTAGTATCTTCTTGCAGCATAAGCCCAAGCAGTTTTTCAAACTTGGCACTTACAGGTGCTGTTGACAAGCACTATTAACTTTGGAAAGAATAACTAGAGCATTTTTCAGGAAGTGTTGTCTCAGAGGAAACTTCCAAAGTTCTGCTTCATGTAGCCTTTGGAAGAACCATGGAAGAAGTAAGGGCCCTCACAACTGGGACCCAAAGTTGGGAGGAACATGTGAAGAGCTAGTAAGAAAAAGAATTGGTCCTGTGAAAGCCTGGATACATAATTAAAGGAAAATAGTTTACATACCCAGCAAAGGTTTGTGTAACATTGAAATGCCACAATTTTGAAACAGAATCTCAAGTGTTTAAAGTTATTGTACCCCTTGAAGTACTAATCAGAGGCAAGGCCATGGTGGCCTCACTGCTTCACTGTTTTTACAGGCCTTTTAGGTGGTATCATTATCCAATATCCAACTAAACAAGCAGCATGATATTTGCAAGTATGTAATATTCTGTACCCTTGCTTCTCTCCCTTAACTTCCTAAATTACCATTTATTAAAAACAATGAAAGTAAGTTCTCTAACTATGTGTAACCCTCATTTTTAATTTTACTGGATGACCTGTGACTTCTGTTTAGAGAACAAAGGGGAAAAAATATCTCAGACACAAGCAGAACTCTATAATGGAATTGTTTATACCTGGCTCCAGCCTTTTTTCTCCTGCCCTTAGAATGAGGGATTAGAATGCAAGAAACCTTTTTAAAAGCTTCTGAAACAGGAACATTATGGATTATTACCATTAGTGTGCTGAAACAATCCTTCAACACAAAGCTCTATTGACAAGACCCATTTCACAAGGCAATGCTGCTGATCCGATTAAAAGATTCCTCCAAGTTTATGAAATTTTCCATATTGACACATGAAAGGTTCTGTAAGACATTATTTCCACTCAGTTTCCCCATTTCTTGGCCATTCTCTCCAGTCTCATTGTACTTGTCTGTACTACATTGACTTTCCATCTAGACCTAGCCTGAGCAGCAGTTATTCTGCCAGAAAAGAACCACACAACTTCAATGATTAGACTTGTGCCATTAACCTCCAAAAACATACTGTGGTTTTCTGCTGCTTCCTAAACACTTCTACCATAAGCTAACAGCCAAGAGCATGTTCATCATCCAAACCATATTAATACATGCAGGGACACCACCTGAAAGAATAAATGCCTTAGAAACATTGTTAAATCTCCCGGAGTACAGCCAATTACTTTACCTTCAGACATGTCTGGAAGCCCTGGGGAGCCAGCAGTCCCAGGAGTGAATGTCCTAGCCAGAACAGAAGGAAGCTTCCTCATGGTGCACAACCTACAGGCAGACCAGAAGAATTTAGTGTCATTAAAAATAATGCCAAGAAAATAATTTAGGATTTAATTTTGGAATGATGCTGATTACTTCAGAAACACTACACCTTATTTTCAGCTTGATTTTTAGAACTAGATATAACCAGTGCAACAGTTCCAAGATAGCTGAAATTCCAACTGATACCTACCCTTATCTGAAAACAGGAAGAAAGGATAATTCACTGCCAGTAAGTGATGTCTTCACTGACTACTCAGAAGCCCTGGGACAACCAACTTATTAGACCCAACACCAACTTCTACCCTGTAGCATCTTAACACAGACAGGGTCCATGTGCATCTGGGAAGTTGTCCATGACCCTATCCATACACTTCTGCACTTGGCTGGTGTGCATAGCAGTGGAAGGAGGAATATCCCAAGAAGGATTCACAAGATCTTCCAAGCAGTCCCATTCAGCTAAGTCTGGTCTTCTCCTCCATGACTTAGCACTGCAGTAACACATGACAAGCCTAAAGTGCAGGATATAATCCTCTTAGCCATTAAGCAAAAAGGGACAACCATGAAACCCTTCAGAGAATGTAATCCACCCACAATTCAGTAAGTGTTCTACCAGGTAGTAGCCACTTCTACTCCTCCAGGTAAGCAAAACTGGGGTAACACAAAAACACACAGAGGGTGGGCAGGTGTAGAACCCCTCGTGACAGTTCACAGCATCACCCTGGCAAGGAATATGGATAACTGGTCCCTTCGTTTCCTTCACTGGGGACTGTGGTTTCATCATGAAAAAGAAGGGGCTGGTCCTTAGGCACCAGCAGAACAGCAGGACCATGTCTGCACATATACCAGAGGTACTTAAGAGAGCGAAGGAGCACACATACAAAAAGCCCCTCGGGAGCCGCAGCCTCACATGCACCAGGGATGATGCGAATGGCAATGGTGAAACACCTCCGCAGCTACAGCACCTTCTGCACTAGCGTGTCCCGGCACGGCAGCGACCTTGTCCCCGCGGAACGCGCTCAGTCCCGGGGCTCCCGCCGGGCCCGACCCGCCCGAGGCTGCTCTGCCTGCGGCTCTGCCCGCGGCTCTGCCCAAGCTCCGGGTGCCCCGCCCGGCCGAGCCCCGCGGCCCTCCCGGCGCAGCGCGGACCGAGGGTTGGGCACGGCTGGCCCGGCCCGGGCGGCTGCCCAGGGTCCCCCAGCACCGCCACTGCCACCCCTGAGTGCCGGCGCCTCGCCTGGCCTGGAAGGCTGCCCGGGGCCCCCTGGTACCTCCACCCCTGAGCGCCGGCGGCTCCCCCGGCCCGGGCGGCTGCCCAGGGCCCCCCAGCACCGCTATCCCTCAGTGCCGGCGGCTCCCCCGGCCGGGGCGGCTGCCCAGGGCCCCCTGGTACCTCCACCCCTGAGCGCCGGCGGCTCCCCCGGCCCGGGCGGCTGCCCAGGGCGCCCTGGTACCTCCACCCCTGAGTGCCGGCGGCTCCCCCGGCCGCTGTTCCCACCCGGGCTCGGGGCAGAGGGCTCGGGGGCCGCCTTACCGGGAGGGCAGCATGGTGCTCGCCGGGACCGGAGCCGTGCCAGCGGGGCCACGCCTGTCCCAGGGCCGCGGTGCTGCAGCTCCAGCGGTCGCAGTGAGAGCCCTCGCCCTGCCCGCCCCTGGCACCGCCCGGCCCGGCCTGCGCCGTGTCCCGGCCCGCGGGGCGGGGGTGGAGCACCGTTAGTCAGCGGGCAGGGCCTGCCGGGGTTACTCTCCATAAACGCCGTGGGGTTTATTTTTAATACTCTTGTTTCCACCGTACCGTGAGCAGGGCGGGCCCGAGGCCGGGCGGGCTCCTGTCACTCGGCCCCGGGTTGCGCCGCGTCCTGACCCGGGCCGTCACTTGGGGGCACTGCTAGGGAGGGAACCGAGAGCCTCGGAATTTCCTGGGGAGAAGAGGATTAAGGAAACGCAGCCGCGTTAAATGAGCTGTGCACTTTGCACAGGCGAGGAATCAGCAATTAATTCACCAGAATTATTTTTGTTCCGGTGAGCTGAAGAGGCTCGGAGCAGAGAGGGCACGGGGCCTGGCTGGGGCAGAGACACCGCAGAGCCCGTGAGGACCAGCCCTGGCAGCACTCGCCGTACCCCTGTCCGCATCCCCGGGGACTTGGATGCACACAGGTGTCCAGGTGCAGCCCGTGGCTTTCACACCGACCAGAAGGGACATGGTTCTTACCGGTCATTTCAGCCTCCAGGAAAATGGTGCTTACGGGAGGTACGACTTAACAGTGAAGTTGGTAAGCGCACCTTGCCTTAAGGACTTGTCAGAGACACCAGTGAGACTGGATGAGGACACAAGAAAACATGTCCTAGCAAACAGTCAAAGTACATTAACCGGATTATTCATTACTTGCAATGTAACACCTGATAGCTCTTTACACTGTCACCTTCTTTTTGATACATTGCTTCCAAACAAACAAAGCCGAGTCTATATGAACTTCAGTTTTGAACTGATCAGCGTTTTGAAGGACCAAGAGACTGATGTTGTGTGCCTTGCACACCGAGTAAAACCCTCCTGGCACTGCCCCTTGCTACCAGCACAGCTTTGCTGTGGTGGATGTGGTGCAAGCAGTTCCCTGCTGTTCCGTGACAGCACAACCAGGCAACAGGGAAGGGACCTGCTGGGTGAGCCTCAGCTGTGGAGGAGGCAGCAAGGACAGTGGCAGGGTAGAGGAAAGGCTTCTCTTAGGCAGCCCACACCCCAAACATCTTACAATCCAGTCCCCAGCTACAGCCCTTGCATTTGCCGGCCCAGCCAGCTACATACCTTCTGCTACATGACTATTGATGCAGGAGGGGGGGGTTGATTTTTTCATAGATTTTAGAAGTACTTGTAACTGTAGTAAAATGTGGATTTAGTGTGCTAATATTTCTAGCAGCTTAAGTTCAAGGTTTATACATGGCAACCTCTGCCATATATCAGTAGCTTGAATTCTTTAATTATTTAGACTCTCTTCAAGGTAGAAGGCTGAAAGATATCAAAAAAGCCTGCAGAATGAAACATAAACATAAGCCAACAACCTTGAGTCTAAGAACACTGGAAAACCTCCAAGAGCCCTATGTGTGCTGAGGAAGAGGAAGACTGATGAAGAGGAGGTCTCACCAACCTCAGACTCAAATCCTAAGGGGGTGGAACAGGGTTGGGACTGGGGCTGGACCGAGAAATGTGTAAAGTAATGATTGGATGGATCATATTCTAAAAGCCATGGAAATAAGAGCTTGGGCATGTGCACGCTGATATGTATTCCTGTGGGCCCTAAGCCTGATATTAAAGGAATTTCACTTTTTATCTTATCCCACACTAACTTGGTTCAGAGTCCTGCTTTGTTGGGGTCTCTCATGGTATCACCATGCACAGACCAGCTCTGTGGGTCTGCAGGGAAAAGTGTTCATGGCCAGGTTGGACAGGGCTTGGAGAAACCCAGTCTAGTGAAAGGTGGCCCTGCCACAACAGGGGGTTAAAACTGGATGGTCTTTAAGGTCCCTTCCAACCCAAGCTACTCTGTGATTCTATGAAAAAGCTGATAGTGCTATTGCAAAGCTGCTCATTCATGTCCTGGAAAAAAATGTGGAAACCTGTTATGCATACAGGCTGGAGATCCAAAAATCAAGATGCCATGAAAAGAATCACCTCTGGGCAGTGCAGAAGACTGGGCCAAAGACAAAACTCTGGTTGCGACACATGAGAAAACCATCTGCTCACTGTGCAAACCCTGAATAATTTTAAGGAAAAATTTATATTCTGTAGGTTCCTTTTAGGACCCTGAGACTCTTCCCTCTGATTTAAGTGTACTGCAGGATCAGAATAAAAAGGACTTTTACTGGATCCAAAACAAAAAGTTATAAAACCAAGGCCTGGCTTGGTTTTTTCCCAACATTTATTTCTACAACTTTTATACCCCAAATTATTTGCACACCAGATAGATGGTTTGTGGATGCAGGCAGACAATTAGTGATGTCTAAATCCCAAAATCATTAAACTGCATAATTACTAATGATAGATGAGATGTATTAGCTTGCAGGAATAGAGTTTTAATGACCTAAAATATGTCTTCAAAGATTATAATGGAAAATTATCGTCCTTTTATTTCCAGCATATGGAAATTCATGTAGTTTTATTATGTGAAACTCTTAATTTTGCACTTGCCCTGAATTCTGAGCAGTACTCCTGCAGTATTTATTTAGTTTCTGTACTATTCTCACAGAGATTAATATTTTTCTATGTACAGCCTAGTGTTGACAAACTGCAATTTTAAGCTGCTTAAAAAAACATTAGGAAGCAAATATAAACTCATAAACATCAATACAAGGTCTAAGTATGAGGAAGGAAATATTCAGCTGAAAATGCTAAGAGAATCCTGAATGTCCTCTAAAGACTAATCTGGAAAAATTACAGGTCAACACTGAATATTAATTGCATTTTCTGTATTTTGCTCCTGAATTTTGACAGCAGATACAATACTTGAAAATATTTAACACTGCAATAAAAAATTATTAATGCACTGCATTCTAATATGGAATAAGGAGTTGTTCTCCTTTCTCTCTTATTTATTACAAACAGAGAAACTTTGAGGCACGAGAGAGGCATTCATCCAGAAATTCATGGAATCTGCCTAGAGAAGGAGGAAATCAAAAACTAAAATAGGAGAAGTAAAGGGAGTTTGACTAGTTGGACAGCAAAGAAAGAAAATTGGTGCCCACTTGGAGCCTTTCTGTCCAGCCTCTGAGAAAAAAGAAATTAGAAAATTTAGATGAAAATTAAAACATGTTTTTAGTACAAATATGGCTGAAGTCCCATAACTCTCTGCATAAATTGTTCCGTTGCATCGCCATGGAAGGGTCTGGGGCAGCTGGCTTGGCTATTTCCTGTAGCTTCAGACTAGGCAAGACCTCCATCTGTGGAGAGGATGTGGGGAAAACATGCCTCAGTCACTACATAGCACTTTGTGTGCTTTTATTAATAGCAGTTCCTGTTGCATGCTAAAAAAGAAAGTGCTGGATGCTAATTTGCACAGAATTTTCTGTTTCTCCTCTTACAAGTAATATTCAGGGAGAAGATGCAGTGAGGATAATGGGAATTACATGCAAGCTTGTTTTAGATAATTCTAACCATTCTACTCCTCAAACACCAAAGTCCAGCCCTCCTGTTGGAAATGTGGATGGATTCACTGTCAACAGGTTCTGCATGGAAGAAGTTGCTGGCTGGTACAGAAAAGTGAGCTGATCCAGACTTCAGTGCATATTTCATTATAGCAGGTTATTTCAACATTGGTTTACCTTAAACACGTTTTCTAACCACCTGCCAGCATACTTGCTGTAGTGTTTTTAGCTAGGCCTGAAATTAGCAGGCTCAGAGAATCTATGTGGATTGGGAGACAGCTCTCACCTGTCTGGGTAACCAAGGAAGTATTTCATACCAGATGATGCAAACTTAAGATATGGGGCAGCAGTGGGAGGTGTTAGTTCAGTTCCATCATGGCTGCACTAAGAGGAGGACGTCTGGCAGCTCGTCTACTATGCTGGGCCCTGCTTCTGCTGCCTCTGCTTGCATTTTGTTTGAGTTCAGGGAAGCAGAAATATTTTGTTGTTATATTTTCTCTTTCTTGCAGGGTGTCTTTTACAGTACTCATAGATTTAGAGTAATACACTTTGTATTAACTGGGGAGTGGGAAGTTATTTCTTGTTATATATGTATAACTTGTGTAAGTGTGTGTTATATTGTAGTTTCCTCTTAATTCTCTCTTTTCTGTGATGCCATGAATGACCCTTCCCCCCAAAAACAGGACTTCGAGCCACGTTAGTGTAGGGTAAGATAAAAAGTAAAGGTCCTTTAATATCACAGGGCCTACAGCCCACAGGAATACAGGATGACATGCATGTGTCTCAGTTCTTGTTTCCATGGCTTTTATAATAAGATCCCTCCAATCATTGCTTTACACATTTCTCAGTCCAGCCCCAGTCCCACCTCTGGTCCAACCCCTGGAATTGGGTCTGGGGTCATCAAGACCCTCTGTCTTCATCAACTCTTCTTCCTCAGGCACACAAAGGTCTCTTGGAGTTCATCCAGTTCTGCTTTTGGGTCCCTCTGACCTGTGTTTATGTTTCATTCTGTAGGCCTTCTGATATCCTTCAGCTCTACCTTGGAAACAAGATTAATTAACTAAAGGAATTTGAGCTCCCTGTTCTGGGACAGGGGCAGTGATAGAAAGGCATTAAACTTAAACTGTTAGAAATATTAACCCTCTAAAAATCCACAACTACTGTGTTCCTAAAATCTACAAAATGTGAAAATCAGAACAAAAACCCCTTTGGCATCATCTGTATAAATACATGTAGTTAGTTTCAGCATAAACCTGGTTTTGAGGGTTTTTTTCCTCTCCCTCTTCTTTTTCCCTTAGCTGGTTGGGGGAAGGAGGAACCCTTTTCACTCTGTCCTGGACAGTTGGCATTTTGCCAGCTCAACCCAAGACACTTGCATAATTTGAGAAAACTTTGATCCTTTTCAGGAGACTTGCCACTACTCATTCCCTTCAAAAGAAGCGCAGATGAACAGGCTGTGACCACTCAAGGATAAAATCTGAGCCCTGTGCAGGTCATTACAGATTTCATCACTGGCCTCAGCTATGTCAAGATGACACAAAACCTGCTCAAAGACAAACAGACCTGAGACAAAATGAAGAAGCTGTAGAATACAAGTCCCATCAGTCTGATTCAGTCTGATTAATTCACAAAACTGAGTTCTTTTAGAATCTCTTTGTAAAATATTCTTACCATTCTTCTTCATCTTACTTGTTCTGGAAAAATACCTCTAGTGATATGTAACTAAATTAATTGCATCATAGTCTCTGAGATCCAGATATCTCAATTAGATGTTTTTCTTTCTTTTTTTTTTTTTGTTTTAATTCACTGCATTTCCTATTGTTTAGGAAACTATTTTTTATACTTTAAGGGTTTTTTTTTCTATTTTTTCTTTTGGCCTTGGGAATTTGAAAGCTAAATCCAATGAACTGTATTATCTGGGTTAACACGGTAGCAGCAAATTTCTGAGCAAGTTAAAGCAGGTCTTTCAAAAACAGTTAAGGTGGAAAATGTTTGGGTTTTGTTGTTTGGGGGTTTTTTTGCTGCAACTTCAACTTCTAAAATCATGTGACTTCTCTGAGTTGAGAAGAAAGAAACCAGGCACTTTCTGCTGTCATACAACAGTATGTTTCCTGATAGCATGACTTCCTCATTGTGAGATACAAAACAAAAAGAGTTGAGACAACACAAACACTGCTGTCTTTCACAGAGACAGTATTCCCCATTTCTGATCATTTCTAGGAATTGAAAAAAAATTGTATTTTCATTAAATGTATGAAGTTAGGTTCAGTCTGTTCTTTGCTAGTTTATTCAGATCTATTCTCCCTACCAAAAGCCCTGTCCTGAAGAATCCACAACCCATGAAATAAATCTCAGCTTTTCTACCACTAACCATTGGCTGTTGCTTTGTGATTTGGAAATGCTTCTGATCTATGGGCATCTCCCTTGTTGCTCCACTAGAGGACAAACTGAGCCAATTAGGGTGTTTTATAAATCCTAAATTACTCTTCCAGCGCTCCAGGCACTTTCCACTGTACGTCAAAGGGTTTTCTTGGCTAACACCAACCACCAAAATATACACTTCTATATACAATTCCCTTGCAGTATCATGTTCCATGCTGTCCCTTCTGTCTAAATAAAGGAGAACCTTGTCAGATGTTGGATCCACTGAAAAACAGGGTGTCAGTGTTGTGAGAGCAGCACAACTTGGTGCCTTCGTGTATCCCAATGCACTCTTAAACAAGATAAATAAATCTAAGATCAAGAGCTCCTTTACAGTATCTAGGAATGGATGTGGTAGTTGTACAGCAATAGAAGAGAGTGAAAAGAAAAGCTCATATATGCACAGAATGGCATTTCTCTGGCTGGCCCAGCTGGGTCCATAGACCACGTGGTCATGGAAATCATGATCTGACTCATTCCTTCACATACGTCCACATCTGTAGGCCATGTCCAGAGGAAGAGCAGGGCTGGAGATAATTCCTCAATCCTTTCATACCCCAAAGTCGTTTTGGGGAGTCTATGCACATGGACTTTCCTCATCGTACCCCCCACTCTTCTCAGGCACACCCATACCTCTACTGTGATGGCATCCCAGCCTCCCTCAGGGCAGACCTTTGGCAGATCCCAGTTCTGAAACCACTCGTGTCCTTTGTGCTTCTCCCAGCACTGCCCCTTCCCCTCCGGTCAGGCGGGTCACGGTGCCTGTTCCAGGCTGAAAGACGTCCCGATCCTAAGGTTAAACTTCAGTATTTTGAGCCCTTTTCCAACAGGCGCTCCTGCCAGGGGCGCACCCTGGTGCCAGACACCCTCCGCTGCGCCCCAGCACTGGATACGGATCATTGCTCCGTCTCTCGAGCGAATACCGAGTTGTTCTCCCCTCTCCCCGCAGCGGCGGACAAAGCGCGCCCAACGCGCCCGGGCGGGGCCGGACCCAGCGAGGACAGCCCGAGCTGGGGGCAACGCCTGCCCTGGCAGAGGCGGGGCGGGGGGCCCGGAGAACCCGGGGGTCCCAGAGATCCCAGAGCTTCCGGGGATCCCGGGGGTCCCAGAGATCCCAGGGGTCCCGGAGACCCTGGAGCTCCCGGGGGTCCCAGAGATCTCGGGGGTCTCAGAGATCCCGGGGGTCCCGGAGCTCCCGGGGGTCCCAGAGATCCTGGCGCATCCAAAGATCCCGGGGGTTCCCGAGATCCCGGCGGTCTCGGGGGTCCCAGAGCTTCCGGGGATCCCGGCGCTCCCAAAGATCCCGAGGGACCCAAAGATCCCGGGGGTCCCGGAGCTCCCGGGGGGGTCCCAGAGATCCCGGCACTCCCAGAGATCCCGGGGGTCCCGGAGCTCCCGGGGATCCCGGCGCTCCCAAAGATCCCGAGGGTCCCGGAACTCCCGGGGGACCCAAAGATCCCGGGGGTCCCGGAGCTCCCGGGGGGGTCCCAGAGATCCCGGCACTCCCAGAGATCCCGGGGGTCCCGGAGCTCCCGGGGGGTCCCAGCGATCCCGGCACTCCCAGAGATCCCGGGGGTCCCGGAGCTCCCGGGGGGGTCCCAGAGATCCCGGGGGTCCCGGGGGTCCCAGAGATCCCGGGTTTCCCGGGGGTGCCGGGGCCGCTCCCGCCCCGGGGGCACAGGCGGGTCCGGCCCTGCGGCTCCGCCAGGGGGCGCCCCCGCGCGAGGGGAGCGAGAGTCACGAGACCCCCCCCCGGCTGCTGCCGGCAGGGCCGGGGCAGGGCCCGGGCGGGGCGCGCCCATTGGCTGAGGGCGAGAGCGGCGGGTCGCCCATTGGCTGAGGGCAAGCCCTGTGGGCGCGTCCATTGGCTTGCGCGCCGAGGGAGGCGGAGCCAGGCGTCTATAAATAAGCGTGCTGGGGGGGCGGGCCGCATTATTCGACCCGCGGGGCAGAGGGGACGGGTGGGAACCGCATCGCCGAACGCCGCCGGGACATGCTCGCAGCCTGACTGACCGCAGGTGGCCGCCGCGCCCGGGACACGAATGAAGAAGCAGCTGCTCCTCCTGTTCACACACCGGGGACTCGTCAGCCGAGGGGGCCGCAGGGGGAAGCGCCGCCGAAAATGGCATCGTTCAGCATCCGCGCCGCGCGTCCCGAGGACTGCCCCGACCTGCTGCGACTGATCAAGGTGCGGGCGGGGCGCGGAGCGGGCGCGGGGCAGCGCTGCCCCAGCAAAACAAGCTGTTGCGCAAGGGCGGGGGCGGGCAGAGGCCGCTCACGGCTCCTTCTCTTCCAGGAACTAGCCAAGTACGAGGACATGGAGGACCAAGTGGTGCTAACTGAGAAAGGTACGAGGCGGGTCAGCTCGCCGGGTTGTCGGCCGAGTGACGGTGTCTGTTGCTCAGGTGCCCTGTGTTCTGCTCTTCCAGAACTGCTTGAGGATGGGTTTGGCGAGCACCCTTTCTACCACTGTCTGGTTGCTGAAGTGCCGAAAGACCAGTGGTCGTCTGAAGGTGAGGCTTCCCGATGCTTATTTTTGGATGCTAGATACACAGAGGCATCGTATGGTTAATGTGGTCGATTGTTCCACCAGTGAACTGGGGTAGGAGGAGTAGGTTGACTGGTAAACGCAGTAATGTATAGTGATGCTCTGCTGAAGTGGTTGCTAATCCTGGAAGCGTGGGAAGATCAAGTGTACCATAATATACTTGACTCCAGTTAATTAAATGGCTTTTCTTGTTTGACCCTGACTTACCTTTATGTAATTCTGTTAAATCACATTTTTTTCTTTAATTTGTCCCCAATCTTCAGGTTACAGTCTCTAGCTTCGCCATGTACATGGCCCTTCTGTGTACATGGATGGGCGGGGAGGTAACTAAAAGATCCGTTACACAATAAAGTAGATGATCATAATATGAGGTAAGGTCTACAGGGACAAGTGCTGTTCCCAAACCTTTACCAAAGACACAGTAGATCAGAAACCTGTTCGCACACTTCTCTTACAGTATGTGCAGAAATAGTTAAAATACTCAAGTTTATGTTTGAGTGGGCTGTTGCTGTAAGAGTTGCTTTTCTTCTGTGTTGAGCCACAGAATTATAATTGAAGCTACAGCTTTACTTATCTTGACTTTGTGGTGCTGAAGGTAAATGAAACAGTGGAAGCATAAGTGGAGGTGCTGTAAAGGTGGCCTGGGAGCAGGTGTTCTCAGTGTAGTTATTGAGGAATGTTCACAGACAGACTGTTCTGGCTGCTAAGGAAGCAGAGCTGGGGCAGTCATCCAGATTGTGAGCTGCTGTGTAAAATTCTTGTATTCCAGAATGGAAATACTGATAAATCAGTAGGGTGTGCATTACTTGTAGGAAAAAAAAGCCCTGTGTTAGCACTTACCATGGTAGACTATGATAGTGCTTTTGAGGACTTCAGGCTGTGGCTAGGGCTGACTTTGTTCTGTTAAGCTGATATACCAGTTTGTCAGAACTCATATTTTCAATTGTGTGCTTACTTGCAAACTTCATTTTTAATTGTAACTTTTATTGAATATTTGCATGTCACAAAGAATCTGTATGTTTAAACATGCATGTAAGACTTAATATTTTTGCCTTTTGAATTCAGACTAGCTGAAGTTACACCCTTTGTTTCAGAAACATGCGTTGTGGGCTTTGCCATGTATTACTTCACTTACGATCCATGGATTGGAAAACTGCTGTATCTTGAAGATTTTTATGTGATGGCTGAGTATAGAGGTAGATATTACAGAATCAGATGAGTTCCTTCTCATAGGGGTTTTATAAATTTAAAACTTACATGTCTTGTTGCTTTTTGGTTTTTTAGGACTTGGTATTGGGTCAGAAATTCTGAAGAACTTGAGTCAGGTATGTCTAAGTGATAAGTCTAAACAACCAGAACTGAGAACAAAGCAGAGTTCTTCTCTGTTAACTGTGTGGGGCTTCTGCTTCAGCACTGCTTTGACTTAGAGGTGACAGGACACTAGACAGCTTAAAACATTGTCTAGAGTCTGGGAAACAGTGAGAGGAGCCCCAGTGAAAGACAGAATGAACTCAGTGACTGCTGATACACAATTGCTGAGTAACCTCTCGAGTTCTTGCCCGGCTGGTGACCCGGGGCTGCTGTTTGAGCCTGTGGTGTGTCCTGCCTTGCAGGTGGCTGTGAAGTGCCGCTGCAGCAGCATGCACTTCCTCGTGGCCGAGTGGAACGAACCGTCCATCAGGTTCTACAAGAGGAGGGGTGCCTCTGATCTGTCCACTGAGGAGGGGTGGAGGCTCTTCAAAATCGACAAAGAGTATCTCTTGAAGATGGCAACAGAAGAGTGAGAGATTATTCCAGCGAATAACTTCTTTCTGCGAATATATGTGCTCTCTGAATAAACTCCTTCTTGCTTTCTGTGTGTGTACATGTTGTAGTGGAATAAAGTAGTGTGGATGCTAATAATGACAATGCTATGCAGGTGTGGTCATAGAGTAATTGGTACTGTGATCTGGAGTCGAAGCATCTGTGAAGTTCAGTATGTGCTTGTGTGCATCCTTTACCAGTGTGGGCTTGTAATCCTTTGTATATGGAAACTTCATTCTTGTAAGTGTCATTCAAATGTGTACAATGTACACACTGGTAGGGTTTGTTTTAATTATTGCCTTTTATAAAAATAAATTGTGTTTTCACTTCATGGCAGTACTTTTGACTTTAATTCTCACATATAGATTTCAGCTAAATAACATGCAAATTAATAAAAGACTTGCTGTGATTCACCCAAACATTTTCACAAGTGAAACTATTTACCGTGGTCCCAGTGGGATGAAAGGGTACATTTGTGTGCCTGTGGAGCCTCAGGGCAAGGTTTTGAGCACCTGAGTGTTTGGAGGGGTTTGAGATCAACCCCAACTTCCTGTGTGTTGCAGGGCATCCTGTCTTGTGAACTGCATTTTCAGGTACAGTTATTTAGAAACCTAAATTAGATTTCTTCTCTCTGGAAAGCAGCTCCAGAAAGTGGGTTTCTGTATGTGCTTCAGTGTTGTGTAGTCAGTGGTGATGCTGAGCTGCCTGAAATTAAGTGCTGTATTAAGCACTAGAAACAGATACTGTGTGTTCAAGCATTTGAAAAGCAGTAGGTGAAAGCAGTGCTGCTCAGCAATTTTTTAGTTTCCTTTTGAAACAAATCAACAACTTTGCAGTACTGTGTTGGCCCTTCTCTTAAGCTGATGGTGAAAGTGGATGCATGCAAGCTTTATGCTGCTCCCTTTCCCTGTGGTAACTCTAGAATAAAAGGCTTTTTTTGGCTAGCACTGCTTTTGCTTCAACGGAAGGGAAGAGACTTATCTGCCTTATAACACTAACTGGTTTAAACAAAGCAAGGTTTTAAACCTTGCATAAATCTAATTGTCACTAGAGAGCAGAGGGCAGTGACTGCTTCAACTCTGGGTTGTCAGCAGCGAGCCAGCTCTGCCCCGATGTGAGGCATGGCTGTCAGCTGTTGCCTCAAGAATGAGAAGACTAAGAAAAAATACAGGAGCTCTTGAAAGAGAGCAGGTGGTAGCTCTTCCTTGGCTGTGTTGGAGGATCAGAAGCTTGACATTGTCTTATCAATGTTTGTTCACCCCAGAAAACCAAACGTGTCCCGGGCTGCATCTAAAGCAGTATGGGAGGGGATTCTGCCTCTCCAGTTGGCTGTTGTGACACCAAACCAGCAGTGCTGAGTCCACTTCTGAGGTCCCAAACATAAGAAGGATACAGAGCTGCTGGAGTGAGTCCAATGGAGGCCACAAAGATTATCAGAGGGCTGTAACACTTCACCTGTGAAGTCAAGCTGAGAGAGTAGGGACTGCTCAGCCTGGAGAAGACTCTGGGAGACCTTCTAGCAGCCTTCCAGTACCTGAAGGGGCTACAAGAAAGCTGGAGAGAAACTTTTCACAAGAGCATGTGCTGATAGGACAAAGTGAACCAGCTTTAAGCTGTAGGAGGGCATGTTTAGATTGGCTGTTGAGAAATTCTTTCCTGTGAGGGTGGTGAGGCCCTGGAACAGGTTGTCGGGGGAAGCTGTGGATGTCTCATCCCTTGAAGTGTTCAAGGTCAGACTGGATGAGGGTCTGAGCAATGTGGTCTAGCAGGTGGAATCCCTCACAATGGTAGGGGGTTGGAACTGGTTGGTCTGTGAGGCCCCTTTCAACTTAAACCATTCTGTGATAGATCCAAGTGGTTGTCTGGACAAATTCTATGTGGACTGAGTGCAGAATCTGTCACAAAAATTATCTTGATTGATTAGGTCAGGTACTGTGTAAGAAGGAGTCAGTTCCAGATACTGCCCATGTCTGCGGTGCCTCAGCTGCTGTGAGAGCATTCATACCACATGCACAGAAGCCTGAGCTTCAAATCACTCTCCTACCCAAGGGGAACAGAAATATGTGTTTCTTCCTTGGCCAAAGATTAAATGCCAGGCTACAAACCCCCCTACTTGCTCTTGCCGAGCCTGTACTCTTCTGCAATTCAGCAGGCCAAAGGAGGTGAGAAGAAGCCCACCCAAAGCCCTGGCCTAGTAGCTGGTGATGGAGGTGGAATGGGAAGCACAAGATGGTCTCCAGCAGCTCCCACTGAGCATGAGGGTGTTTGTCTCTTCTCCTTGGTTAAGCTGAACTTTCACTGTTTGCTCTGTTGGCTACATTAACCCACTTGTGCATCTCAGTCCTAGTGCAATCTGTTTTGAAGTTATTTTAAGCTGGTGCTTCTGTGTTTCTGGCTCTGTGTATCAGACCAGAAGGTGATTGCTAGTAGAGCAGTTTAAGAATGTTTTTATTTTGAAATTAACAGTTCATTAGATATCTAGGCCAGACCTACTTCAGTCTCAGGCCCCAGACTTCTGAAGCACAATAAAGCTATCAAAGCTGCATGACTGAATGGAACAAGCTAACTAATTAGGCATTATAATTAGGAAAATAAGCAGCTTAGTCAAATTCTCAATGAATTTAGAATTGTTTATCATATCTTGTTCATTTTCTACCATTGCATTTTCTAAACAGATTGTGATGAAATAGATTCTCTGGGAGTCACAGAAAACCAGTGAGGCAGTGCTACATGAAAAGACATTTTCTAGTCACTGGTGATACTTTCAAACATTCACACATGAAAGGAAAGACATAGAATAAACTTTCAGATGTGACTTTTGCTGAGATCCTATTAAGAGGTAAGGTTTTTAAAACCAGCAGAACTATTTTCACAGTTTTGGTAGCAGTCTTCAGCAGTGATGTGGTAATGCCATGTGTCAAGAAAAGAACAATTTAAATTCCCTCCATAGCTTTTTTAAGCTACCAGGGGACCAAAGTGACTCTGGAACTACAATTGAGAGACACAGCAGAGTATTTTCTGTGGCTTGAGATGGAGAAACCTCACCTGGTGTGGCTTTCTTTGGTTCCAGGACCACGATCACACCACCAAGCTGCAGTGCGAGCAAATGTTGGGGGCTAAGCAATGGCTTTGAGCTGGTCTTTGGTATCTCACCAGTGAGATCCCAACACAGCAGAGGCACCGATCTTGCGTGTGGCCTGCAGGTGTGTCAGCGTCACCCTGTTCCCTGCTGCAGCCTCGGGGGAAGAGTTAGAGAGGCGGTGTTGATGACTGCGCTGATAACATCTCCAGTGAGGAGAGGTGCAAAGCTGCTCCTCGCTCTCGCTCTCAAACTCATGACCCGGTAAATCCTCCCAACGCTGAGCAAGCCGGCAGATTTCGCAATTGCCGTTTCCACGCTCCCGTCGGGTGGGCACAGAGAGGTGGCCCTGGACAAACTTGCGGCCGGAGGATGCGTCAGAGGATCACACCTGACTGGAAGCAGGACCGTCGGGCTCGCCGCCCCCTCTCTCTCCACTTGGCCTTTTCCTGTTCACAGGCTCCTGCACAATGATCTGAGCCGTAGCCATAGCGACGGCATGGAAGGAGGCTTTTTTGTCCACATAAGTTAAAACAAAACATATGAAAGGAAAACAACCCTTCCCCCTCCCCCCTTTTAGTAAAGACCCTTTGCTGTCAATGTAATTCAAAAAGCCAATGCAAACTTTTCCTCCGAATCGCATATGGGGGCTTTATTGCATTCCTGCACGCGGTGTTTTGTCCTGGGAGACTCGCCGTGCTGGAGCCTGGCCCGCTGGATGCGGAGGTCTCAGCTGCAGGGAAAACACCAGCTACGTATGGAGAGGGTCTCGGGAGACCTTTGCATAATTCCCCGCCACACAGCGTTGCCTCGGGCTGGAGGCCAGCCCAGAGGTGAGCGTCATGCCTCCCTTTCTTTGAGCTGACCAGAAGGTTTATTTCCTTCAGTTTGCACAAGTTTCCTCCTCGCAGCGCTCGCTCTCCTGGGCTCTCCCTGCGCATCCCTCAGGGGAACAAAAGCTGAGCAGCCGGAACGCACCGACGGCGGCACCGCGAACACCCCGACCGATGGCAGCGCCCAGGAAACCTGCCTGGCGTTAAATAATTCACCTCACGTAACAGACTCGGCTTTGCCCTGTTGTTTTTCTCGCTTGGTCAGGATTGTTTAAATATTCTTTTTTTTTTTTCTTTTTTAGTAAGTCAGGTTTCAGAGAAGTGGCCGCTATTTAAATAAAGGCATCAGCTGCTCTCTGAAACAAAGCAGCACATCAGCAGCGTGCCTGCTGCTAATGTTTAATCTCACTGCAAAATCAAAGCAGGTTCTAATTTCACTATCCAGGCACGACTGCCTCACAGGAATCTTGCTTGCCCTGCCCCCCCAGCCTAACATTTTTTGCTGTCCAGCAGGTTTTTGGTAAATTCAGTCTTGATGGAGGGCTTCAGAACCCATCAGGAGCTCAGACCAGCCGCCACAGGGAGCTGGTGGAGGAGGGGGTGTAAGGCTGAAGAGGGTGGACATGGGCTCTGGGGTAGGAGTACAGCCCAACACCAGGGCAGCTCCGTGAGAGACTCATCTCCCAGCCCTCAGGACTCACCCTACTGTGCTCTGACTTTTCCTGCAACCAGAAATGCTCCTCGTGGTCGATAACAGAATAAAGCACAGGTACACACCTCAGCTGAAAATAGTGAGGGAGGGGGAGGACACGGCACATTCAAATCAGCTTCGGTTTCATTTCACAGATTTGCTCCAGGCCAAAGCAGGAGACAAAACGCCCCAGGAGATAATTAGTTCATGAGGATGGAAAACAAACACCCTGTTCGGAAACTGCTCTCCAGTAAATATTTTTGTTTATTTGTGTTTTGAACTTTGCATATTTTGATTGTTCGTATAGCAGGTGTCAGCTGGTCACACCCACTCAAAGGGAAAAGGAATCTCAATTTCCTTGAACTCTCCATCAAAACAAAGAACCTGCTTTGGTAAGATGAAACCGGAAGCCCATCCTCTCCTGAAAGCTTTCTGTACAGCATGATGAGGCAGCTTCACATCTCCCAAATCACCTCACAGGAACCCAGTGAGCAGGGATGGGACATTAATTCCTGAAATTCCTAATTTAGAAACCTTCCACCACATGGGGAAAAAGCATGAGAAAGATGGTAGCTTTCCACACGAAAGCCCATTAATGTTTCCGAGGAACTGGGTATTGCAGTGTTGTTTTCAAAGCACACTGATAAAAGTGCACAGTGAGATTTTTCAAAGCTGGTTACTATAATTAGGCACACAGATACCACTGCGAATGTGACTTTGAGCAGTCTCTCTTTATTGCTCTCATGAGGAGCAAAGTCCAGTCTGGACTCTCGATGAACTCCCTGAACTTTCAGATCTGACCCACTTGAGTCACTGACACACAAACATCACCCCACAGCATGCACAGCAAGAAAAAAAAAGACTTGTAGTTTTGGTCTACAGTCTTGTGCCTTTTGCAATCAGTTCACATGATAGAACTTGGGTTTCTTCCCCAGCCAACTTCTTACCATGGGGTGGCAAAAATATACAAGAACATTTCCCACTACAGCCTCAATGTGTTTTAGCTACACTTGCAGGCACATGGGTCTTTCTTTCCACAATTAATACGGAGGGATGGAACAAAATCTGCATTCACCACTTCTAGAGGTAATAACCTCTGAGCAGAGCTGTAGCTTTGCCATTGAGGCAGAAAATGTACATTAAAGAGGAGGCAGGAGGAGAGGTCTGCAGCACTGAAGAAGGGCAGGTACAGGGACTGACCACAGCCTGCCACAGGAGGCCACGCACCCGATGGAGAAAGCGGCATCAAGAGAAACAAGGTAGGCTTTATTCTTTCAGATAATGTACTCAAAAGAAACTAGAAGACTCTTATTTCTCATACTCAGAAGTCTCAAAGGTAAATTCCTGGGATACATTAATAATTTCTGCATTATTTTTACCTCCCATTGATCTCATTAGCCATAACTCATGGATTAGCAAGCACTGGATTTAGTGGTGTAGGAGCAGAAATTATTTGTAGCTGAAGAGCAACAGGCAGAGAGAGGCAGAAGCAAGTGCTAGCATCAAAGAAATGACAGCTTATTAATCCAGCTCTAAACAAAAACAAAACCAGCTGAAAATTTGAGGGATAGTGGCCATCAATGTGTGCTGTTCCTTAGCCAGGCCAGGAAACACACCCGTTTTATGTAACTACATATCTCTGAAGGCTGTAAAGCTGTCAGATTGTAAAAACGGGTGATAAACCAAAGTTCACCAAATTACAAAGTACAGCTGGTACAAATGACAGTGAAGTCAGGACAAGGTTAAAGAATCCCAGAGGAAAACTAAAATAATTTATGTAAGCAAGTACTCAGGATTTATAGGCATGAGTTGACTACCTTCTCAGCCCAGGAAAGTAATAAAATTATTCTGTGTTTTCATGCTGGGTTTGCCCTCACTAAGATTTGTCTGAAATTTGATTACAGAAGTCCTGCAGGGACCCAGAACCCCAGAGCTCCTTTTCTTGCCATTTAGGCTTGGTGTCAGCGAGCTATTATTTTCTGCTGTTAATGGCCAAAGTACTTTTCACCCCTGCAGTTCAACATAGGCAGACATTCCTGCTTCACTTCCTGGCAAGATCAGTTTGCCTCTAGACCCCAATAGCCATGTGCCATCTGGTTTCTCAGCTAGGGTATTTTCTGGAATAAGCACAGGCCTGCAAAAACAAAAGGTCCTTTTAACAGAGGTCTAAAATCAAGAAAAGGTGTAGAGCAGGATGTGGCATTACCTCCTGTTCATTCTTAGAGAAGCTGTTGAGCCTTTTGGATCCAAGAACTGTTGGTCCTTTCATTTAAGATACAAAGCATCAGGTGGTCTTGTTTGCAGAAGTAAAGAATGTAAACCAAATGTAAATCCCCCTAAAGCATGTGCAGCTCCAATAAAAGGTTAGAAATACAAGTGTGCTGTGGGCTGTTCTGGGTCAGCCCTCACCACTTGTCAGGGTGCAGCCCCAGCTGCCCTGCACACTTCACAGCTACACATCATGGGGACAAGTAGCACTTCCAGCTGTCCTCTTTTGTGGCCTTTTCTAAATTCAGCCATTGTGGTCTTACTTTACTCAGCTTCAAACAGCACCCACAAACTCATCACAGGTGCTGCAGCAGAAGTTTCAGAAGAGTTTCTGTGTGAACTGGCATAGGAGAGAGGGGCATGGAGATGTCTGTGAGCAGCTGGAAGCCCTCAAACCCCTGGTGCTCTGGACTGGAAGTCCCGCTGAGATGCCTGGGGAAATGACCACAGACAACTCCAAGTGTCAAATTCTCATGGTGCCATCTCTGGTGACACTGTAGCCAGCAAAGCCTGCCTGATTGCAGCGTGGGGGACACCTTCCTTGCACTCATGTGTGGCCAACACACCACACAGACACACACCATGCCAGCCAGAGCTCAAACATCCTCTTCCAGCAAGGCTGAGCCCCAGCAGTTTCATGGCATGACAAACTGTATTTGGCAAGAGCCTGGGTTTGTCTGAGACTGCTTCTCAGCAGTGGGTGAGCTGTGGTAGGCAAGATTTAGTGCCTGCTGGGACACCACAGCCAGACTTGTGGCCGTGAGCTTGCTGTGGTCTGTGGTAGGAGTGTGATGGAGGAGAAACCCACTGAGGAAAACACTGCAGATGTGGGGAGCAGGCATGGGGAGCAGACATGGGTTCATCCCTCCTCAGGCTTTTGGGCATGCCGAGGGCAGGGGAGGGCTGGCAGTGGGAGGGCTCTGCTGCCAGGCCCTCTCAGCAGCTATTTTACATCACAGGGAGAGGAAGCTCACACTTCTCCTTCAGACAGGGAAATATCTTGTATGAGGAGGCTTTTGGACTTGAACGTGACAGGCAAAGGGTGTGTTACGGCTCTGTGGATGCACATTTGGCTGCCTGTCTCACAGGCTGCTTCCTGGCACAGTGGGTGAAGCATACAGTGCCCTACAGTAAAACAACAAATGTTCCCCAAAACAACTCTCTGCAACACAGCTGGCGTGAAACATGAATACTTTTTCCAGAGAGTCTCTTTTACCAAAACCCTGTAAACTGAGTCACCACCCCTGGCTGGGAAAGTACAGCTGGGTTGATGTCCAGGGCTGACCTCAAATCAGCCTTCACTCAACACCGGGAACAACCTCCATGAACATCAGGCAAAGCTGCCACCATTTACTGCATCCCCTTTTCTTCAAGGTAGTTTATATAGTCACATAGTCCCATAGTTATGTGTGACTCACACCATGTGTGAGTGAGCACACGTATGAGAGCTCTTCTGCTCTATTAAAGCTGCAGTTAAAAGGCTTTTCCCAGAGATATAGTGGAATTTTACTTCATTCACAGCAAATACAGCTCAGTACCTGAGTGATAATGTGCATAAATAGTACACAAGTTGCACCTGATCTGATACGATTTTTTGTGTAGTTTCTATTAAAGGAGTAACAGTGAACTTCTAATGCCCATATCCAGCTGTGGAATGAAAGTGCTTGCAGTGCACTGGGTGAACTGGTGAAGGGCAGGGCTCAAAGGGTTGCAGTGAATGGGGCTGCATCTGTCTGGTGACTGGACACCAGTGGTGCTCCTCAGGGCTCAATTCTAGGGCCTGTTCAATGGGCAGAACTGTTGGGGCTGTCTGGTTTGGAGAAAAGGAGGCTGAGGGGCAACCTCACTGCTCTCTACAGCAAACTGTGGAGGAGAGGTGGAGAGGGAGGTGCTAACCTCTTCTCCCCAGAATCCAGTGATAGGATACATGGGAACAGTTCAAAGTTGCATCATCCCCTGATGATGCATCCTACACTGGACATTAGGAATCACTTCTTTGCCAAGAGGGTGGTCAAACCCTGGAACGGGCTTCCTGGAGAGGTAGCTGATGTCCCAAGTCTGTCAGTGTTTAAGAGGCATTTGGACAATGTGCTTTGACTTATGGTCTCCCTGAAGTGGTCAGGCTGTTGGACTAGATCTTCCGTGTAGGTCCTTCCCAACTGAGATAGTTCTGTTCTGTTCTATACTATTCTGTATCATAAGGAAGTCTACAGAAAGTGTGTTGAAGACACTAAACACTGAATTTATGTCTAAAGCAATTTATTCTAAGTGTTTTATTCTTGAGACACTCAACTGTAGGATTAGAGAATTAGAGACTATTACAACCACCAATAAGTGTGTACTATACCATCTGTTTCAGGAATTCCTGGCCATTGCAACCAAGTGCCATGTTTTGTGTTCTTTGCCCAGCCAAGGAAGACATGCTCCAACCAGCAGCCACAGCATGCTGCCCATTGTGTGCCACAGGGTGAGGGCCTGGTCCCCACAGCAAGGACCAGCAGCCCCAGAGTGCCCCTGCCAGCTGCCTCCCTACAGGTGTTACAGGGCTTTTTGGCATGGGAGGAGAACCCACATCCCACTGAGCCCTGTGGTAGGGCTGACTAATGGCTGATCCACGTCTCTACTGCAATCCTGTTTGCTTACAGTGAGCCAGTCTCCACTCTTTTCCTGCAGGGCAGTGGGTGGGTGCTGTTTGGGCTATTTTCATGGCTTTTTTTTTCTAAAAAAGGGAGGAAGTCCTCCAGTAAGCCTCTGGGCTGCCTGTGTTGCCTGATGTCTGGTGTCTCAGCATCATTTCAGGATCACCTTTCTTGGGCTATCACGTCAGGAGAGGCCTCAGAGCAGCCTGACACAGTGAGGTCACACCAGCACTGCCAGCAATACCAGCTTCCTGCAAGGGAGCCCTAAAAATACCGGTCAGGCACCCAACAGCAGCCAGTTTCTTTTTAGTCAGAGGCTCCACGACACTCGATTTATCTGTTCTTTCCTGCCCTGTGACAATCCCTCATTCCACTGACTCATCTGAGAGTAAATAATGCCCAGGTAACTTGGCACTCAGCAGGAAACCCTCACCTCTGCTGTTGCTGATCAATGCTAACCTTCAAGAATGCACCAGGAAGAACATCCAGTGCGGTTTTCCAACAAACTGTTAATATTTATCAATCCAAAACGCACCACTGAACTGGGGCTATCATGTGCCATACTATTTCAATGAATCTACCTGTGTTTTCAGTAAGATAACAATGGCTCAGGCTTGGAGAGGCCCATTTAACTCCTCTGTTATAAACACAATTTTGCTTGTCTCTTCCCTTTCATTTTTTAGGACAAATGAAATAGATCAGATTAATAAATCAGTGCCTAAATCTTCATACCAGGAGAACCCAGGAGCTCTTCTGATTGCCTTGCTACAAGTAAGTTGTTCTCTATGAATTTTTTAAAAAATCTCATATTAATTCCCTTTTCCCAAAGTCTAAATGTTTAAACATCAAAATGTTTAAAGAATATATCACCTAAAGCAATCAAAAGAAAACTCATTATGAAATATAATAACAAGACTTTGGGGCTACTGTAGCACCTTGAGTGAAACCAAGGCTGGGATGGCTGTGTCCCTGGGTGCTTGACCATCCCCAGCCTTGTGTATCCTGGAGAAACAAGTTTTCCTCCTATACAGCTGGAAGTCACCCACAAAAGTATCCCTTAAGCTTTAACCTGAGGAGGAGCATGTGGCCCCCTCCAGCTGTACTGCTGAGCTGGGAGTAGGAAAGGGGAGAAAGGAGAAAGGGATGGTCATAAACCAATCCTTACTGCTGGGGGAAGAAAATCAATAGTAGAGAGCATGTATAAAAAAATCTACCATAGTTTTTTTGCATGATTTCACTGTGTGCTTTTCAAACCACAGTGCACACTTCTGCTCTCTCTTGCTTTGATGTTTCTTTTTTCTTTTTGTCCTCATCTCCACACCCACCACAGAGGGCAGGGCAGATCTGAAGACCTCTCCTGGCCAAAGGTACAAGCACGTACGTCCCACTGGTCAGGACAGCTGTCCCCTGAAACTGCCTTCACGTGAGCAGGAAACTGAACCTTAGAAAAACAACTGTGATGCCAACCTCTTCATAAATAAACACTCATAACCTTCCAGTATGCCCCTGTTATGCAAGGCACACTGGAACACCCTTTCACAGCTGCTGGGGGCCAGAAGTGCTGCAAAGCTGCTGTTGCCAGGCTTTGAGGGACAGCCACCTGGACCTGCAGCCTCTCCCATGAGGCAGGAGAGGCTGCTGGGGAGACAACCTGCACGTAGCCCTGTCGGCACTGGGTGATGTCCCACGGCCCCACACACCATGTCTATAGGAATAAGGGCTCTGGGAGCACAAAGAGTCCTCCAGACATGCCAGTGCAGAGCCAAGGTCCCCTGTAATGGGTCAGGTGAGGCCATGGGCCCAGCACAGCCATCACCGCTAAAACTTAACCTGGCTCAAAACCTTGATGTGTAAAATAAATTACATTTTAAAAAAGAGTGAGCCTACTGTTCTCTAGCTCTGAAAATAGTAATTGACCAGGTTTTAAGGAAATACTGTCCCAAAATCAGTGACAAAAGCTGCTAGTGGTAACCATACATGAGAAGGAGTTTGAAGAATCCGTATAGAAGAAACCTTGAAAGCAGGAATGATGAGGTGTCAGAATTCAAGAAAATTACTGAGGTGAGAGAAAAATGTAGGGAAGACTTCAGCAGGACCCTCAGGCCAGGGAGGTGCTCTGGGCAAAGCCAGAAAAGCACCAGAAAGAGGGATCACAAATGCAGTGAGAGGAGAAAGCTGAGAGGAAGCAAATTGGTGCAGACAACGAAGTCAACGATCAAGTATGAAAACATTACAGGATCTTCTGACTAGGGACCCCAGTGCTGAGTTCCTGCAGACATGGGCAGAAAGAGTCCAGCTGGGACATATGGGGCTGAGCTCATCCATGCTCCAGAAGCATCCCCTGGAGCTGGCAGGTGAGCCAGATGGGTCACATGATGCTCCTCAGTGCTGTTGCAGGCAGAGCTGTTTTCCAGCTGCAAGCAGAGGGGAGAACTCGTGTGCAAATAAAACTGCTCCACTTACACTTTTCACTCCACAAGGAAAATACAAACATACAGCAAGTCTCACAGGACTACTAATTAAAATTACCACTTCATATCTCCCTGGTGGTTATGATTTTATTTGTGGCAGTTCACTTACAACTGATGGCTATTGGTTTATTCATGGCAGTACCTTTTCAGGACAAAAACTGTGCTTTGAGCACAGCACAGCACGTTCTTAGCTGAGACTTGTGGCCTGAGGTATGTAAGGAGTTCTGCACACCTATGTTGCACTTTAGCTTAGGCTTGGGGTTTTTGCTCACAGTTCTGTTACTTTTGGGTGTGAGTCACCCTGGGCTGACTAGCCCTGGGCTGAGGGTGCTTTTACATCACTGCTCTTCTACCATTCCTCAACAAGAGACTCTCTTTAGCAGGTTAACCTCATCTGCAAATAGGACAGTAGTGTACAAACAATAATGCTGAAAAGCAACTGGTCAATATCTGGCTTTTTAAAGAGTTCAAGAAGGGTTGTGATAGTAAAAGAAAGTGCACTCACATTTATGTTACCTCTTTTTTTTTTCCACAAGCTAAGCCTTCTTCCCCTTTACTGTTTTCTTTTTGGTCAAAACACAGTTGCTGATTTTAGCATCTGTGTGTTTTGCTCTCTTCTACAAGGAGAGATCATCCTGATCTTGCTCCATCAAGGCAAAAGTACAGCCAAAGGTTGCTTGACTCTAGGGACATGTCCTTGTACAGTTGGATGCTGTGCAAAAGCTGCTAAATGGCAGAGTACTCCAATATTAAGTATGAATTGGCTCACTCTCCTGCTTGGCAGGGATGGAGGGAGCGAGCAGTGTGCATTTCCTTCAGCCAGTAACAGCTCATCCCTTTTACTGTCAGATGAACTCGGGGGTGAGTACAGGAGGCATAAACACAGCAGGCCGTGCCTCACTGATCTCCCACAGAACCACAGACAGGAGAGTAAGTCCTTTGCTCGTGGTAGAAGCTGAGTTTTCTCCAGCATCTTCCTTCAGTGCAGCAGTGCTGAGCCCCGAGCCTGCCCCGCCGCAGCTCCTGTGCCCGCTCCATGCCTGGCACCGAGCCGGGGGCCCGGCTGACTCACCCCCAGCTCCCCATGCCATTCCTCATTTCTGGCAGGATATGGAAAATGCGTCAAGCCTGGCACACGATAGTAAACATATTCCCTTGGGCTGGCTTTGGTGCTTTCACGAGCCGGTTTTAGCTTGGGCAGTTTGTAAACGACGCTTTTAAGACCGAAGATCAGAACCACTGGTGCGGCTCCTCAGTAAATGCAAAGATGACTTCAGAGGCCTTCGCTGAATTTCGAAACTGTTCAATTACAAAACTCTTTTTCTTTTTGTCCGACGCCGAAGTATCAGCGCAGTGCTTTGAACTGAGGTGACCTTAGTGATTCACGGCATGAATGAGCACTTAGTGTGCGCATACAAGAGCCCTGTACGAATCAGGAAATGGCTCTTTCAGGTCTCCTGACAAAAGGAAGTGAGTCTGAAGCTTTGCTAAATTTACAAAAAGGACGTTGGTGAACTTAATCTGGGGCAGGGGATGGGGGGAGGGGAAGAATCCCTTTTTTCTGTACACAGTTTTAAACAACAACAACAAAGAAGTTGAAGGGGCCAGAACTGCGATGGTGCGGGCTCTCTCACAGCTGCCTGCCTATGATCCTTAGCTGGTACGTGCACAGAGTCACGAAGACTCTTCTGGCTTCACGCCCCAGCGTGCCCCCCATCGCCGGGACAGTGAGAGCTTTCCTACGTCTGAGGTAAAGACGTGGGTTGGCATGGAGGGAGCATCACCGCGCACCTCTGCTCGAGGCATCCTTCCCTCCTCCTCTGTCTCCAGAGCCAGCTGCCCGCGGAGCGGGGGCACAACAGGGCTGCTCAGCACTCCCAGCCAAGTGCTGGATGTGGCTCACTTTCAGTTCAAAGGAACTGATCACTACTCAGGGGTACGGGTGCTGCGCCCTGGAGTTGAGCGAAGGTACTTCAGGTGACGACATGCAAGACCCAGATGCCGTGGGATTTTGGTACGGGACGTGGTATGGTCCTTGTGGCCTTCACACCGTAATGGCCAAGGCAGGAAGAACTTAGGCTCTACTCCTGAGGTTATTATTTATCCAGGCATGCAGTGGCTGAACTCACTGCTACCTTAAAATGCACATTGGGCAAGCCCCTGAAGGAGGAGGAGGTGTTGCCCTCCAGCACTCGCCTGCCCAGCGCTGCAGGCCACCTTCCTCGGGTAGGACTCATGGACTCAGGTTGGGAAAGAATTGCAGCAACAGCCTTCCTGACACAGCATCGACCCCTCAGCCAAAAGGTGTGAAGCAAGTGACCCATCTTGTTACTTTATAGGCTGTCTTACAAACTTCAGGTTAGCATTGCTGAGCAAGATCCAGACACTCAGACTATACATAACGTAATCCTTCACCTTTACTCTCTAACAAATTAAATCCTGGAGTCTTGTGAAGGTTTATATTCACACTACAAACAAAAAGAGAAGTTCCCTGACCAACTTGTCCCATTGCCCCCACTGCTGCTTTCATGGTGGGCTCAAAGATTGTGGGATCTGAGCACGACTTAGCACAGCTCGAGGCTACTCCCAGGCACACAGAAGCAAATCAGCTGGATCTATCTTTCTCTCTCCAAAAGATCCAGCAAAGCTTACCTATAACACGATCATTCCTCAGTAACTGGGGCTGGTGATGGGGCATCCAGTTTACCTGCCATGACTGGACACGGCCCACACAACTGACTGGTTTTGTGGGTTAATTGGTAGTTTAATCCTTTAAAAAAAGCAGAGCCTGACAGGTTAGTCTGGTGCAGGCATTGTAAGTCCATTCTCCACGCAGAAAGGTATTTTTAGAGGAAGAAGATTGGTAACCAGCTATAAGACATCCTCATCCCACCTTTGATTTCACCAGCTTTCAACACCAATGCAATGGCTACCAGTAACACCAGCTCAAAAACCTGGCTGTGAGGGCAGCATTATGGAGGAATCGTGAACTTCAGGACAGGATGAAAGTCCAGGTCAGATTTTAGTCTTTAAACAGAGGGACCAGTGATGAGCTTCACTGACATGAAATAGGAGAAAACAATACAACTGCATCAATATACCAACATGTCTTCCAGTGGGACCCTGAGAAAACTGCCACCTCCAGTCAGTAAGAACCACCCACAGTCAATAAACACAAGAATCAGCTAATGGTACAGACTTCAAAGGACAGGAGGTTGTTGCACAATTGGAAACATATTTTTTCCTGCCAAAACAACTTCTGCTTTGTAGTTAAGACATTGTTATCACAGGTTTTCCATGTAAACAAGAAGGTTTTGTACCTGTCCAAATCCCTCAGCAGTGAGGCTGACCCAGCCAGCTGCCAGGCCATCCAGGTGCAACAGCCAACACTGCTCTGAGATGCTGCATCCCAGAAGGTCCAGCAGGAAGCCACGCTGGCCTCCCCAGCAAGGCTGAAGAGCCAAAATGTTCTTTGTCAAGAGCAGTTTATTATGATGAAATTGGTTTTAGCAGTAGCTCAGAATTTGTAGGAAGACACAGAAATAACCTTAGCAAAACAAACAAACAAAGAAACATATCCAGCAGCAGTTTATATTTGTCCTGAAGTTAATATGCTCAAAATGAGGGTTTTCTGCTGGGGCTAATTAACAAAGCAGGAGCAATTCCCTTCATCTCCCAGGGCACTGTTTTCTTCAAGGTAAAACAGAATTCCCTCCACATCAATCCTGCTCTTTATTGCAGTGACTCTCCTTGAAGGTGACGGGTGCAACGACAAGTGCTCCAGACCATTTCAGTTACAACCTCTGATAATAAGTCTGTGTCTGGGACCTTCTGTAGTTGGAGCACAGAGTCTAAAACAGGGTTTGTCAATGACCACTTGTGGCAAAATCCTGTGTTTTTATCCAAGGCTGCAAAATTGTGCCTATTTACCTGTGCTAACAGGGTTATTCCAGGCTGGTGATGTTCCTTCTAGTCAAAGGAGAGGCTACACTGTCCACTTTCACTCAACCAACACATTGCCTACAGGATCATGATCCCAACACAGGGCCAACCCAATGACCTCCAGTTCTGCAATTTTCACACACTGCCAATTAGAGATCATGTTTTTGAGAGACAGCACTGCAACCTGGCCCCAGCATATCTGCTGGCAGCCACTGCAGCAGAGGATGCTGAGATGAGAACACCATTTAAGCTGCACAGACTCCCGTTACCAAGCCAAACAGCCTTCAAGTGAAAGGATGACCAAACTGTTGACATGAAGCTTGGGTGGGGAGCACACTATTTTTAGCTTACCTTGTAATACCCACACACAGTCTGGCAAGATAACACATGGATGCACAGTTACATTCCGTGCCTCTGTGCATGTGTGCACATATCCAAATATATTTATATTTATATATATCTCAACAGGGTTGACTGCTCTCCTGTTCCTCATTAGGAAAGTCTGTGCCAAGAGAGTTGAATGTTTATGATCTCTTTGGCTCTTATGAGCATGAAACTTTTTATTTCCTGCAGTTCTGAAAAACAGAAGACCTAAGGAAAGAATTTCAGCTGTCTTGCTCACATTTTGGAGCTATTTCCTTGTCATGTGTGCATGCAGGTGCTTGAAGGCAGTCATTTCCTGCTAGATAAAAGCATTCTGGTTTGATGTCCATCACTTGGGACATTTTTAAACAACAGTGTAAATATGCAGCATGAAGATGTGATCAAATGAAAAGCATTTAAGTGATATTTGTTTAACCCAGGATTTTTTAAACATGCACACACACACATATGTAAACAAATAAAGATTAACAGCTGTTGCATTTGAATGAAACAAGCTGGACATGAAAAATTTCACTCTGCCTCACAAGCAATAAAAAGAAACAGACCAACAGCTAACAACTGCATCAAAAATAAGAATGACAAAAGCACTTCTTGGTGAAGTCTAGTGTGAAAATACCTGAATTACCAAGTAATCATGTTCTTAAATGCCAACGTGGCATATGCCAAATATTACTGGAAAAAATACAGGCATCTAAAGCTGTATTCCCAATTCCCTCATTCTCCATATGATGTGAGAATTCCTAAGTGAAGAACTGTCTTTAATGGATGAAACAAATCTATGCTTGTATTGCAGGAGTGGTGTAACAGAGCCCTTACAACTATTGATTGATATTTCCCAAGTTTCCTTTCCACTACTGACAGAAACACTTTGATCCTCCCAAGCCTGCTTGAACTATGTTGGCAAGTGTAAAGTAAAAACAAAACTACACACACACACCTCTGAAACCCCATGCAAAACCTCTGCTCCCTTTGCCATATCAACACACATCTTTACCAGCCTAAAACAATCATGAAAACATGCACTGAACATGTTGGGAGACACTGTTTTTCTGCCTGAGGCAACCACATGCCTTCTGCCTGTATTAAAAAAGAGCTGGCCCATTTTACAATGCCCACACACACTCACATTGCCAAGGTCTGTTTGTTTTTCTCTAAAAGTTTGTGGAACGTGCTCAGCTGGAATACCTAACCATGCAATCATAAAGATATTTAAAAGCATTTTGAATGTGATTTACTTTGTATTTTCTTCCTTGATCTTTTTAGAAAGTTAATGTATCATACAAGCACATATTTCATTATATCCTTCCCTCATTCCTCATATTAACTGATTAATTAAGGAGCATTTAAGACTCATCAACACAGCTTTAAATGCTCTGAGCTGCTTGGACTACAGTAACTCATGAAGCATCGTGCTCCAAAAGAGACACTCATGGAAATGGCAACAAATGATGAAAGGGTTTTATTGTGCAAAGATTTCAAAATGCTGGAAATCCTTTTGTATTTCCCTTCGCTTCACTTTTTCCTCCTCTCCCCTGGCTGGGAATAAGGAAACAGCCAAGTTACTCTATAGCTGGTTCCCACCACCACAACGTTCTGGTTCCCATCGTGCTGTGCATTCAAACATAAACAAGAACAAACATTAACAGCTCCATTCCCATCCATCTACGATACAGGAACTCACAGATGCTTCATTATATACCTCCTGCTGGCACTGATGAGGCAGAAGACTTGTATAGAAAGGACGGGGAGACTCTCACAAAACACAAGAGTCATTGTAATTGTTCCCATTCCTAATGCCATGAGCCTGTGGCAGCCAAAACATTGTGCTACTTTCAGCTTCCCCTCACTGGTAAAAAATACAGGCACTGTCAATATCTCCAGAACCTCTCACAGATTGTGCAAACACCACATCCATGAGTTTAAAGAAGACAGGAGGAGGGAAAAAACTGGACCATTTAGAGCATCTGGAATTTTATTTTATATATAAATAATAAGAGACTGAGGGATTTTGAGATTTGCAGTGTTGCTCCTGCAATGGGACAATCGTGGGCACACTTGAGCCCCACTGCAGAACAGAGGACAAGGTCTCGAGACTGACCCAAAATACAGTGTCCTTTCACAGAATCCATAGCAGGAGTCCAAGCAGCACATCACCAGACTGTCCTGAGGCAGAAGGCAGATTAGTCACATTCAAAATGGATTCAGATGGTTTTCATCTTTCTCTTGGGAAATTGTTGCTCATATCTATATTCTTTTTCACCTATAGCCAGACAAAGGGGACAGAAGTTAAGGGGGAAAGGAATGACAAAACAGAATTAAATATCATAGGCCTTTTCTTTCCGTTGTCAAAGTGCCATTAAAACATTTTTCCTTTGATGTGGCAAACTGATCAAAATCTATTTGAGGAACATTCTCAATACCAATTTACTTGCAGTAGAGATATTTAACTGTTCATATTACTGACACTGGAGCACTAAAGATGATGTCTGCTGTAGAGAACTTGAAGCCCATAGTTGACATATGTGGAAGTAAAAAAGAGAAAGAACATTTCACAGTAACCAAACACCAACTGGAATCTGCTATAATTAAGCCACTTTCTCAAAAAGAATCCTTTAAAATTCCCATCAAGTGTGTGTTTCCCTAATCTTACTTACTCTGAGGTAAGACCAGGGTAATTTAACTCAAAGAAAAAGAATTACGTGAAGATGGAACCAGAACAGAGTGAAAATGAGATTTGCTATCTTCATGGAAAAACACAAAACCCCCTCACTTCCATGCAACTCCTCAACACAACAGCTGGATACAATTACAGTTTGCTTCTTCCACAATAGGATGTGGTTTGAGCTTAAGGTTGTCTATAATTATTGATGACAAACAAACTATAACAAAGGAGGTGCAATGCTGCTTGTTTCTGGAATGGAGAAATATGTTGCTGTCTCCAGCCTGAAGTGATTTTGTCCTTGGCTGACCATTCACACTTCAGAGACTCAAATCACTGAGGAAATGAGATTGTCTTTACTCTAGTAACCACATTCAATTAGGAATATTAACAACAGTTGAAAATACAGTGAGACTTTCAGGACTGATCTCATTCAGAACAAAAAAAATGTGTCTTTTCAAAGATCACAGCAGTGTTCCTCAACCTTTGGGATCAGCCAAATCCAACAAAACATCTGGACTTGGGTACGGAGTTAAATAACTGGATTTGATTTCAAGCACAAGTAAAAAATTGCCACCCCCACAGAACAGCTGAAATTGATACTGAACTCAACTTTCACCAAGTGGTTGCTTGAGGTCAAAAATCTATCAGTTCCCCTTATGTATCTCGCCCAGAAACCACATGTGGTGAAGCATGTAGGTCTTAAACCCAGAAGCATTCAGGTACTTCAGGCACCTGAGCAATTTATCTTCACTCTCTTAAAACCTTCCTCCAAACAAAGAAAATGTGCCTGAAGCAAAAAGCTGACATTTCAAAAAGTGAACAAAGGCCTAACACAAATTATATACACAGTAAGTAATGCTAAAAGAAAATAAAAGCTATTTATGGATTTCTGCTTGAAATGAACCTTGATATTTGTGCAGTGTCCCAAACAAAAGTTCAGTTTTCCTGGATTTTTATTATTTAGTTGCTCTGTCCCAGTTGAGAATAAGCACAATAATATTTCAGTGAATTTTGGAGAGGCTTTTCTTCCTCTTGGTTCCCCTGGGTATCTTTAAGCAAAAAAAAAAAATTCTTCCTATTATTTTGTAATGTTTATTTCACATGACTTTTTTACAAAATACTTGGAAAACATGTTTTCTTAAAGGCTTTATATTCAAATGTCTGAAGGAACAGCTAATGTGCCCAGTACATCAGCCAGTCAACATACCTTTTTGCCCTTGTGAAAATTAGCTATATCAATTAAAAATACATTAAGGGAAACAACATTAAAAAATAATTTTGCTTTTAAAGTTGGCTGTGCAGCAGTGGACGCTGTTGCTCAGCAGATGTGTGCATTCCATCACATCTGCAAACATGTGGGACTGGTGGTGGAGCATGGAAGAAAAAAGTGGTGCAGTTTGGTAAATCTGGGCTCTATTTACACAGTTGGCAGGAAGGAAAAAAATAGAATTTTTCTAGTAAACGGAACACTGCATACAAAAATAATGAGGAGTCCCTACAATGCCAGGAGCATTTTCTGATGAAAACCCAGTTTTTAACATGATGCAAAAATAACACAGGGCAAAGACAAGCAAGTAGAAAAGATGTTCATAAAAGACACCCTTTGTCAACTGCTAACAGAGCAGACATTATCTGACATTCTGTACTAAATGATGTCCAATTACATTATAATTATTAATAATAAGCCTCAAACACAGAGCAACTTTTGTCCTATGAAACTGAACCATCTTAAAAACGTTGAGAGGATGTTTTTGTTTTGCTTTTCTTGAAACTTGCTTGAGTTAGGACTTGCTTGAGTTTAGAAAGCAGCCCCAAGGCCAAGCCAAAACAGAACTGGTGTCTCAGCCGAGTTTCAGCCCTGGAGAACTGGGAAATGCTGCCTCCATTTCCCACCCGATGAAACACGTCTCATTTGGGGAGTGCATCACTGCAAGGTCAGGCACATTGTTGACTGTTACAGGCTGTAAGACAACACTGTACTCTGGCACTGACAAATCTTTGGAGAAAACTTATCAGCCAGAAGGAGGTTTCTGTCCCCTTGTTCATACTTAGACAAGGGCGACAAAGGAGGCAAAAAGGTTTTTAGTATGGGAGGAAGAAATGGGAAAGACAATAAAAAAGACCAAACCCAACCAACAACACAATCACAATTAACTCAGAACCCTCCCAGCAGATACATATTTACTTGTTATGCTCTGAAAATAAAGAGCTTAGATTACTCAAATGGTGTTAAAGAACATGCATATTCTTGACAAATGTTAAAACAAATAAAACTATCTGTCCCCTCTTTTCCTCATCAGCATGAAGAACAAAACTACAAATCAAAGTTGCAAATGTTCTGCTTTTCCAGGTTACTTTGCTGCTGTAGCTACAAACTATTATTATCAGTCTTTATCCTTTACCTGTTTGATGCCAGGTGATGCAGCGTTTTACTTCTGGGCTTGTTCTTTGTTTGAAGCAGCATGAACTTCCAGGGGCTTGTCACCAACTGCATCACCCTTGAGGAGTGAAAAATGTGCATAAAATTTCAACTGGGGCAATCCATGATTCATGTTTTTGCCAGAACAGAAACCCTCTTCAAAAGCTGAAACAAAAATGTCTTGCGAATCAAGTGGTGGTTGATGAGACTAATTCAGTACAATACACTCAAACATGATCTCCCAAACACTTTCTAGACTTTAGTCTCCCTGAGCAATTAGAGGATTTGAGAGAAGTAGTTCAACAGAAGTGCTTTAATTGACTCATTTTGCCTGCAGTAATAACAGAGGATGAATACCCACAGAGCAGTTGTTATTTTGCATTCTTTGAATTCTGTGTGGATTTATACAATAGGTCTCTTTTTGCACATATCCTTTGAGAGAGTGTTCTCACACTCTCCCCAAAATAAATGAGAGAAATCAAAGAACGAAGAGAAGCCTGTTAGAGTGTCTGGTCTATCTCCTTGCCAAGATGCTATAACAAACAGGCATTTGATTATAGTTTTAAATAGATATCAATAAAAAAATACTTAAAGGGCCATACACATGGCTTAAGGACTGAAGCAACTGACAGGTTGAGATGTGGGTCTGTCCAGCCTGGCAAAGACCAGACAAAGGGGGCATTTACATATTTGAGGAGTTAGGTTCTTCTCAGAGGTTCACACCAAAGGGGTACAGAGAAAAGGACACAGGAACATGGCAAATTTCCCTTAGATCCAAAGGGCAGAAAATTAGAAATGTATCACATCACTGATCACTGGAGCAGGTCTTGCAGAGAACTTCCTAAATCTCCACCCTTGGAAATACTCAGCTCAAGGCCTGAGCCTCCAAATCTAACTTTGAAGCTGCCTCTGCTTTGAACAGGGGGTTGGATGAAATAATCAGAGGTGGCACCCAGCCTCAACTGCTCTTAAATTCTATACATGAAAATTAAATGGCATTTCCTTCTTATTCTAGAGGGATATTTTTACCAATATGACTTAAATAAGGAGGGGATTTGTGACAGCCAACAAGGCTTCATAATGGCAAAGAGCACCTGACAAAGCTGGTGGCCTTCTGTGACAAGGTGACAGCGGTGTGGATGAGGGAAGAGTGACTGATGTCCTCTACCTGGACTTGTGCAAAGCATCTGACACTGTCCCACACAGCATCCTTGTCTCTATAAACTGGAGAGACACGGACACAACAGATTATGCCCCGGGTGGATCAGGAATTGGCTGGATGCCTGGAAGAGCTGCAGCCAAGAGTGTGGTGTTCCAGGGGAGAGCAGCCACGAGCGGCGTTCTCAGGGGTCAGTGTGGGGACTGGCTCTCTCTAACATTCTTGTAAGCAACACGGACAGTGGGATTGAATCCACACCTGGGAAGTTTGCTGACACCACCAAGCTGTGTGGTGCAGTCGAAATGCTGCCATCCAGAGGGACCTGGACAGTGACAGGACAAGCAGAAATGGCTTCAATCTGAAAGAGGGAAGGTTTAGATTAGATATTGGGAAGAAATTCTTTACTGTGAGGGTGGTGAGGCACTGGAACAGGTTGCCCAGAGAAGTTGTGGATGTCCCTTCCCTGGAAGTGCTCAAGGCAAGGCTGAATCAAGCTCTGAGCATCCTGGTCTAGTGGAAAGTGCCCCTGCCCATGGCAGGGGGTTGAAACTGGATGATCTTCAGGGACTCTTCCAATCCAAACCATTCTGTGATTCTATAATTCTAAATGTGATGGAAAATGTAACAAAAGAAGCCAGAATAGACTGAAAAATATTTCACAGGATGGGTCAAATTTATACATTACAAACCAAACACAATAAGGCCCAAATCCATGAGACCCTGCATATGTTGTGCTGGAGATATGGACTCAATATATCAAGACTCAATTATGAAGATAATTCTTAAATTTCTTATTAAAAAATGCCTAGCAAGACCTTTGAAAGGTACTTCTTTCTTTCAAAAACCCATTTTGTTTTGATCATTACTCTGGATATTTCATAGTATAGGAAGACACATCCACAAACCACACCCATTTCAAAATAATGGTCTACTCTGTCATTTTCCTGTACAGGAACTTGTAAGTTATGACATTTGATTACAATTTATAATGAATAATCTGACTAACGATGCCTCGTGTCAGGGTTTACTCAATCCTGAACAAATGAACTAAAAATAAGTTGTTTACAGAGAAGTCTGTTTATCCAGTTGCTTGTTTTAACTTCTAAAAGGTAATTATCATCTAAGTAAGCTTTTTATAATGTTCTGAAACAGAAAAAAAATCCAAAGCCACACACACACCTACACAAGAAAACAAGGGTCTTGAAAAGTTCCTTTGTTTCTGTGAGCTCAGTAGATCTCAACACAGCACTTATCTTCACTAGATCTCTTAAGTCTGAGTTATTTAATTCAAGACAATCCACTGGTAAACTGTCATTCCTCACAAAAATTCAATTGCTGAATTAGCAACCAAGAATTACTTTTAACTCCACCCACTGTATGTGCCCACCATGTAAACAGTGAGCCTGAGCCAGACTGCTCAAGCAGGAATATGGGTTGGCCAGAAAAGGACATCCTTTGAGCTGGCACAGCAAATACACACACACAATTTACAGAAAGGTGCCAAAGTCCTTGTAGTAGTTTTGGCTTTAGTCAGCATAGGTCCCCATTTAGGCCTCAGTTTTTAGCAGGCCTCAAAGGTTGTGACACAGATTAGAGGGGACAGGCATCATCTGACTTAAGCAGCCATAGAGGTATTTCATATCATCTGACATCATCAGGAAGTGTCGGGGAGTATAACAAGCAAGGTGGGAGGAGTCTCGGCTCTCTTTGGTCCCTGCTTCTGACCAGGACGGTTCCCGCTCCCTGACTGCTGATATCAGGCCCTCCTGCCGGTCGGCACGTCTGCTTAGCCGGGGACGTGAGCATATTCCTGTTAATTCCTCTTTCCCTCTTGCTGGGAGGTTTCCTTTGGGGAGGGGGTTTGGTTGGTTCGGAGTTTCACCTGTTAGCTGGGGCGACCTCGGTGAGCCTGTTGTTGTTTCCTGTCACCATGTGCTATTTCATATTCTGTGTTAAGCTCTCCTCTTCTCTGTATAAATATAAAAACCTCACTGTGTTTAAAGCCTTGTTTCTGCTGTTTTCCCTCACTCTCCTGCTCTGGGAGTGGACTTTTTGACTGGGTACCAGGCAGTTGGCATTTTGCCAGCCCAAACTATAACATTCTTTTGGTGCCGAAACCCGGGAACTGACCAAGGGTGTTGGCAAGTTTCCCGAGAGCTTGGCTGTGTTCCCGGGGATTGTTTAGGTAAACTAGTGTAGATTATCTTGTGTTTTGGGAACACGTTGGGCATTGAACGTAAAACAAAATGGAGAGCAAATTGGTAATAGGCCTTTTGTTAATTCCTTTCTTAGTTATAACTGTCAGTTTGCCTGTGATAGTGCTTATACTATTTCACATGGTGAGAGCTACTCTGCCTGGTACAACCTTTGACTTCAATTTTCTTTTCTCCCTCCAAGATCTGCCTGATTTCAACATAGAAGGTTTCATAGCAGGAGCATACACAGTTTTTGGGGATTCTTACTTGGTGTTTTTGATGACAATCGTGGGACTGGTGAAAACCCTAGGTGCATTGATAGGTTTGAGAAAGGTGGTGTTATGCTGGTGGTTTCGGTTCAGGACAGAGCAAGCTTCAAATCGGGGTTTTAATAGACCCTTATTGGGACGTCCCTTGAAGAAGTCACTGCCTGGGTGGCAGGGAAGATGGAGTAGCCTGGGCATGTTAATAGGACGTTTGACACCTCCTGTTACCTGGCAATTTACTCCGGAGGAGGTGCTCGACCCTAACAAGCTGGCACATTGCCTGGAGGAAGGATGCCTTGCTTATTCTGACCCAAACCACCAGCTGCTTGCCTTCTATTGGGGTTTGGCCCATGCATACCGAGCTGCAATAGAGCATTGCCAAAAAGGTACAAGGGAGGACACAGGGACCCAGATTGTGGAGGACACTACAAACACCCCAAACCAGACAAGTACCCAGATCAATCAGCAAAAAACTATTATTGCTCCTGTAGTGAAAAGGAAGTCATGGATAGGGACATCAGAGGGAGCAACAGTAGGGGAAGGAGCTGGTGAGGGGACAAGTGCGAGCTTTTCGACAGATGATACAGGTGCAGGACCTTCAACAGAGGGGGCCAAACAATCACCCGGGAAACAGGAACGGCCAAGGGAAATTAGACAGGAGACCATAATATCCAGATCACTGACCCCAGCAGAACTTCGGGACATACGGAAGGAATACAGGCGCCTGCCTGGTGAACGAATTCTTACATGGGTGCTCCGATGCCGAGATGGAGGAGCTGGGTCTTACGTGTTGAATGGTCAAGAAACACAACACCTGGGCACTATTGCAAGAGATGATAAAATTGAAAAGGAGATGGCAAAGACAGAGGGCGATTGCAATTTGTTGTTGCGACTCTTTGGAGGTGTGACTGGGGCATACCCGTATAGGGAGTCTTTACAGAGTTCCCCACGGAAGTGGAAAGCAGCTGTGTGGAGTCCCACCAGACGGGTGGCAGAAGCCACTGAAGGGAAAGGCGAATCGAGTCAGTTTGCGGAACTCAAAGCTGTCCAATTGGCCCTAGACATTGCAGAAAGAGAAGGATGGCCAAGGCTCTACTTGTACACTGACTCATGGATGATAGCGAATGCCCTCTGGGGGTGGCTAGACCGGTGGAAGAAAATGAATTGGAGACGTAGAGGGAAACCCATCTGGGCCGCAGATCTGTGGCAAGACATTGCTGCCAGAGTAAAGAAGCTGAACGTGAGAGTCCGCCATGTAGATGCCCATGTGCCCAAAGGTCGAGCTAATGAGGAACATGATAATAACAGACAGGCAGACCGAGCTGCACAGATCGAGGTGTCTCAAGTAGACCTAGACTGGCAGCAAAAGGGAGAATTGTTCCTGGCTCGATGGGCCCATGATGCTTCAGGCCACCAAGGCCGGGATGCAACTTATAAATGGGCACGAGACCGAGGGGTGGATTTAACCATGGACGTTATCTCTCAGGTTATCCGCGATTGTGAAACCTGTGCTGCCATTAAGCAGGCAAAAAGGTTGAAGCCCCTTTGGTATGGTGGACGCTGGGACAAGTATAGATACGGAGAAGCCTGGCAGGTGGACTACATCACATTGCCACAGACCCGCCAGGGTAAGCGCCATGTGCTTACCATGGTAGAAGCGACTACCGGATGGCTAGAGACTTATTCGGTATCACATGCAACAGCCCGGAACACTATCCTGGGCCTTGAGAAACAGGTCCTGTGGAGGCATGGCACTCCAGATCGCATTGAGTCAGATAATGGGACTCATTTCAAAAACAATCTGGTGGCCACTTGGGCACGGGAGCATGGTATCGAATGGGTATATCACATTCCATATCATGCACCTGCGGCTGGGAAGGTTGAGAGGTGCAATGGACTGTTAAAAACAACTCTAAAGGCACTAGGTGAAGGAACTTTGAGGAACTGGGATAAGCACTTAGCCAAGGCCACCTGGTTGGTTAACACTAGAGGCTCTATCAATCGAGCTGGTCCTGCCCAAACAGAATCCCTCCACACGGTGGATGGAGACAAAGTTCCCGCAATTCACCTGAGAGGCATACTGGGGAAATCTGTTTGGGTTACTTCTCCCTCGGGCGAAAGCAAACCCATTCGTGGGATTGTTTTTGCCCAAGGGCCTGGGAATACCTGGTGGGTGATGAGACAAGATGCTGAGATCCAGTGCGTGCCCCAAGGCAACCTAGCCTTGGGGAAAACCTAATTGTGTGCCTTGAGTTGTGTTTTGCAGGAAACCAGACACCGGATGAGAAAGACCCAAACAAAGCTGATACTGGTATCCCATGACGTCCAACGATAAGGCAGCCCTAACCTGTGAACCAGTCCTGAACTTGGAACTGTGACTTTAACCAAAAGGCGAAGGACCCAAGCTGAACTGATGCTGGGGCTGATCCTTGATGAAAGGCCACCTGCCTCGAAAGACTGCATATGGACTATACATATGTGCATATAAGCGCGGAAAAAAAATAAATGATTACTGTGGGATATGGGCCGTTGATGTCATATGATATGAAATAAGGGGTGGACGTTGTAGTAGTTTTGGCTTTAGTCAGCATAGGTCCCCATTTAGGCCTCAGTTTTTAGCAGGCCTCAAAGGTTGTGACACAGATTAGAGGGGACAGGCATCATCTGACTTAAGCAGCCATAGAGGTATTTCATATCATCTGACATCATCAGGAAGTGTCGGGGAGTATAACAAGCAAGGTGGGAGGAGTCTCGGCTCTCTTTGGTCCCTGCTTCTGACCAGGACGGTTCCCGCTCCCTGACTGCTGATATCAGGCCCTCCTGCCGGTCGGCACGTCTGCTTAGCCGGGGACGTGAGCATATTCCTGTTAATTCCTCTTTCCCTCTTGCTGGGAGGTTTCCTTTGGGGAGGGGGTTTGGTTGGTTCGGAGTTTCACCTGTTAGCTGGGGCGACCTCGGTGAGCCTGTTGTTGTTTCCTGTCACCATGTGCTATTTCATATTCTGTGTTAAGCTCTCCTCTTCTCTGTATAAATATAAAAACCTCACTGTGTTTAAAGCCTTGTTTCTGCTGTTTTCCCTCACTCTCCTGCTCTGGGAGTGGACTTTTTGACTGGGTACCAGGCAGTTGGCATTTTGCCAGCCCAAACTATAACAGTCCTCTAGTCACACTCAAAATAAATCAGATTAGAAGCAAAAAATGTGCTTCGATTAATGGCCCAGGAGACAGATCTCTTCTGTGCCACGATGCCCTCTCATAATTAGAAGCAGGCACATGTTCAAGACAGTCCTTCTACTTTCTGGCTCAACCACTCCACAACAAATCTGAGTGGCCAGAGGAGTTCACACATCAGAGCTCTATCCCACAGCACAGGGGGAAATATTTTGCCTTCTGCTTCTGACAGTTTCAGTTGAAAGGCAACTGATAAGAAATCTTCAAAACACATTGATTGTGAAGTGCTCCATACATTGAGATTCCATGGGATTAAAAATAAAAGTCATTGTTTGAAACTGAAAATTATATAACTGTCATTTTCACATTACACAATGCTTTTTGTACAGTTTCAGTACATGAGTCCTTTAAAGACACCTTGACTTAGCTCATAGTATCTAACAGAGATACCTTGAGACTTTAATTTCAAACAACAAACTTTAAAAAAACCCACAATTATTTATCTGAAACTCTTCCTTCCGTACAAAGGAAACACCCCAAAGCAAACCAGCTCAATGTCAAACCCCCAAAATGTGTGGTGCCCTTTGCCCTCACACAGCAGCCGAGACAGGTGCAGAAGTTTCTGTTGCCACCTCTGACAAAGTCTTGCAGGTGGCCAGGCCCTGTCACACTGGCACCTACTCCTAGAAATTATAACTTCAAGGGTAGGTATACATCCCTTATGCTTATGAAAACTCTTGAAAGGGAAAAACTGGCCACCAAAAAAACCCTCAGCAGCTGCACAAGAAAAACACAGGCTCATCCGGGCTCACAGATTAATAATTTACCTTTTCTTCTGTCCTCTTTTGTTTGCAATGTATTGCTTAGATTAAAGAGAACATCACTGGCTTACCTTATTCATCCTCCCCCAGTCAATCAGAAAGTTAGAATCATAGAATCATAGAATCGATTGGGTTGGAAAAGACCTCTGAGATCATCAAGTCCAACCCTTGGTCCAACTTCAGTCCATTTACCAGATCAGGGCACTCAGTGCCACGGCCAATCTGCGTTTAAAAATCTCCAGGGATGGTGAATCCACCACCTCTCTGGGCAGCCCATTCCAATGCCTGAGCACTCTCTCTGGAAGGAATTTTTTTCTGATATCCAACTTCAATTTCCCCTGGCAGAGCTTGAGCCCATCGTGCCCCCTTGTCCTATTGCTGAGTGCCTGGGAGAAGAGACCAGCCCTCACCTGGCTGTAACTTCCCTTCAGGTAGTTCTAGACAGTGCTGAGGTCACCTCTGAGCCTCCTCTTCTCCAGGCTAAACACTCCCAGCTCCCTCAGCCTCTCCCCATAGGGCTTGTGCTCCAGTCCCTTCACCAGCCTTGTTGCTCTTTTCTGGACTCGCTCCAGCCCCTCAATATCCTTTCTGAACTGAGGGGCCCAGAACTGAACACAACACTCAAGGTGTGGCCTCACCAACGCAGAGTCCAGGGGAAGGGTCACTGCCCTGGGCCTGCTGGCCACGCTATTTTTGATACAGCACAGGATCCCATTGGCCTTCTTGGCCACCTGGGCACACTGTTGGCTCATGTTGAGCTTCCTGTCAATTAGTACCCCAAGGTCCCTTTCTGCCTGGCTGCTCTCCAGCCACTCTGTGCCCAGCCTGGAGCGCTGCAGGGGATTATTCTTCTTTTCTTTAAGCTGAGCTTGAACTTCACTCTTACAGAAATATGAAGCACTTTCAAAAATGCTGCTCTAAGTTTCCCTTAAAGAAACCAACTTTTTGTAAGGAGGTTCTGTCTTTCCCACCTCTAACATATCTAATTCCTCACTACCCATACTAAGGATCAATTACAAAAGAAGGAATATTTTTTAGAAGTTTTAGACTCTTGTTCTTAATATCAACCAATGAAAGGAGGGCACAATATAACAGGAAACAGCATCTTCTGCCCAAAGTAATGTTTATCACTCAGTTCAGATGACCAAACTTTTGCTTGTCTGTTCAGAAGTTATTGAAGACAACAAGTCTTACAAGTGTTTTCTGTAGAAAGAAGATCTCTCAGCTGCTTATGTTGTGTTTTAAAAGATGATCAAAACAAATGTGACTTAAAAACTCTCTTAAAACTCATTTTAAGGTTTGCTACAGTCACAGTCTGTGATGCTGATGTTAAAGCTCCCCACTCAAAACACTGACACCGTAATTTCCATCAGAGCTTTCAGATGAGGAAGGTTCAGGTCCACAACTTCCTTGATGTTTGTTCTGATCAAGTGCAGGAAACCAGCACCCAAAGCTGAGCCCTCTTTGAACCTGGAAGCACTCTGTAACCAGCTAGCACTTAAATAAAAACATACATAGATTTAAAACCATATCTATTATATATTACTATTGCTAAGTCACTGGTGGTGTCCATCAGCAGACCAGACAGGAATGGAAACCAAATAATAACCCATAAGAGTTTCTTTCAGACTCTGAAGGTGAGAGGGAAATTAGTCTTCTATGACATCTGATTACTAGTTGGGCCAAAGTGGGAGAGAGCATGTGAAAGAAGAAAGTAACAAGATGAAAAGGAGGGTGGTTTTAGAGCTCTAATGCTGTTCTGGTTTTGCACAATTTGGCCACTTCAGTAAAAACAAAAGATGCCCAATTCAGTGTTGTGGGAAGAGAGAGAATCAAGACTTACTGGAAATACAGAAAAAGTCTTTTACTGGTATATAGACAAGTCAAAGAGAAAACTAACTGAAGAAAAATGGTTTTGTATGTGCTTCAGTACATGTTTTCTCACTGGCTGGAACAAAATCTGTAAGTGACCTGATGCCATAACACGTGCCCTTGTCACTTGAAGACTACGTCAGTTTGAGAGCTCAAAACCTTACAGCACAACACAGCAATAGGACAAGGGGGCACGATGGGCTCAAGCTCTGCCAGGGGAAATTGAAGTTGGAGATCAGAAAAAAATTCTTTCCAGAGAGAGTGCTCAGGCATTGGAATGGGCTGCCCAGAGAGGTGGTGGGTTCACCATCCCTGGAGGTTTTTAAACTGAGCTTGGCCATGGCACTGAGTGCCATGATCTGGTAAAGGGACTGGAGTTGGACTAAGGGTTGGACTTGATGGTCTTGGAGGTCTTTTCCAACCCTATCGATTCTGTGATTCTAATACAACAGTACAAATTATGGAAGTATTGAAAGAGAGGCAGAAGAGGAATGGCAAAAAAGCTGCATTTCATTAAAATAAACATCAAATTAACTGATTGACAAGCAAGGCCCAGTTATTACAAACTTACAGGTGGTATGTATTGAACTGTGGCTCTGAAATATTTATCATGAAGCAGTTTTCTGTAAATAACTTAAAATCCATTTGCATAGAAAACCACAGTCCTAAAAGCTTATGCTCTTGCACAAAATTCTCAAGCTGCTACAGTTCACCCACCCCTCTGACCTAAGGACAGCTATTAAAGCAGATAAACCCAGACAGTATTAAACACAGATTGCTGGGGGGAGAAACAAAAGGGGAGGAAAAAGCTGCAATTCCCTGGCTGAGCAGTCCAGGTAGTTCAACACTTTTGTATGCACTGGAAGGAAAAAAGTGCAGTAGAAAAGAAATTTAGAAAAAGATGATCCTACATGAACTGTGATATTATTGGGCAGAACAGAGACCAGTTACTCACAGACTAGCTGAAGGCATGCAGGGGTTAGCCCTCATAACTGCAAAACCCCAGTGATGAAAGCCTGATGCCACCTAAGGCTTCTCAGAAGGGTTTCAAGCACATCATTTTAAAAAACTGCATAAAGGCATGAATTAGCATGATTCTCTACAAATTCTGCACACTAAGTTTAAGGTAAGCAAGGTCTGATGGCCACATGTTCCATTTTACTGTCACTTTCCCTGAAGTGGTAATATAAATGCTAATACCAGTTCCACTGCCTTCTGTCAAATCACTTCTTGTGAGTGAAGATCACTCCAGGAAGCAAAGGATTTTCAGAAGATAACCCACTTAAAATACACCTGGGCCTCCCACCTGTTGGGTTACATTTCTTCTACCATCTCCTCTGCCTTGGGGAAGAAGTAGAAAAGCTGCTCACTTTATACTGAAATAAAAATTACAGAAGCTGAAAAACTACTCCCACTGTCCATTATCAGGAAAATGTTTCATCCTTCTGGAAATACAAGTATGAACACTCATTTTTGCTTATGGCACTTTGTGGAGAGAAACAAAGATTTTTGAGTTGAGAAAAAGGGTTTTTAGAATTGCAGACAGGTTCTAGGGCCTGCTGGCAGGTGCAGGATTAGTTCTGTGAGACCAACAACTAGCAAAAACAAAGGAGATAGGAAGGCTTTGGGTCATCCTGCCCACGGGAATGGAATGTTGGGGAGATAATGTTCTCATGGCAAAGTGAACATTTATCTAAAAGTGTCATCCAATTAAGAGCTGTGATGAGTTTTATGGACACTGTGATTCAACCTATAAGATGGAGCTATGGGTGGGAATTAGAAAAATATATTGGGTAATTTGGATTTAGAGGAGGCTTTTTAGTTTGGCCCTTGACCTGTCTTTGCTTTCTCCAGGGAGTTATTTAATAAACTGTCTTTGTGTGACACCTGCAAGCTGTGCCCTGATTAATCTTCTCTCGCCGCCACGATTTACCACCGAACTCACACCTTTGTATGCTGACAGCACTTGTGCAGTTTTAGCAGAGGGCTTTCATCCTGACATCCTGAAGAGCTGCACCCTTCAACAAAACAGCATATTAAAAACTGATTTGCTGTATGGATGGAGGGGCTGCAGCCACAGTATGTTGAAACGCAGCCACAGGAGGTCCTGGAATTCATCTGTCCTGGCAGAAGTTCGAATTCAGTGGATATGACCTCAATTTGGCACAGGCCTTAGTTTCATAAAACTTTCAGAAAATTAACATACCACATTTATTTAATGACATATTGCTGCACAAAAATGAAGTTATGCACAGCTGTGGTACCTATGACTTACCAAACAAATTAGGAGCAATGCAACAAATTGACAGAAGCCAAGAAGACCCACCCACATGTTGCTTGACTATTTGCAAGAATCCATTGTGCAGCAAGGGGAAAATGTTGGAGCAAATGTCACAAAAACAAAAAATAGTATCTTTTGCTCTGTTGTAGTTTCATTAAACTGGTTACATCTTCTGCAACAACAACTTGAGAATAACATTTAGATTTGTCTTCCCTAGTTAAGGAATCGAGCTGCCCAGTATCACAGCAGGAAATACAAACAGAAAAGCTTCCACAGGGCTGTCAAATTAAGACAGAAGTCCCAGAACCTATCCTAGAATGTTCTGCAACTTTGGTAGGTGATAGTTAAAAGTATTTTCTTCCATGTCACTTCGGCACCAGTAAAAACTCCAGTAAAAATGGAACTTAAACAGAAATTCTTTTGCTGGACTGATTGGGTGGATCTCATCATCTATATGAACAAAAGCTACTTTTTTTGCACTGATATAACCACACTGCTCTAGAGACAGACTGGAAAAGTTTTTCTAGGGTAGACTTCTCATCTCACAGCTCACATTAGGGACATACTAGTGCTTGCATGTATAGAAAAGGTACAGACTTTTATCATTAACTGTGACTGACCACATGTCCTAGTTCAGCAGGAGGGACCAGCTAACCCTGTGTGGGGGTGATCAAAGCTGTGTATTCTACCCCCTCTATTCATTCCCCAAGGTCAATGGGCCATTAGCAGCAGCTGCCCAGGGAGTCATTATCACTTCACACCCAGCCTGAGGGGGGCGGAGCTGCTAATGGGCCATCAACAGCTCAACACCCCCTGGCTCCCAGAGTTAATCACCCATTGTGTGAGTCCCCGCCCAGGGGGAGGGACTGAGAGCTCCCTGAGGGTACATAAGGGGTGGGTAAGAAGACCTCGGGAACCTCTCGTCGGATCCAGAGCAGCAGCAGGACCTCGACAGGAGGAGATCCCCGCTCTCACCCAGACCACAGCCCTCACCTGCACCAACAGGTTTTTCTTTTCCTTTTGCTCTGGACTTGGGGGAACCACAGGGGTCTCAGCACAAGGGCAAACAAACCTCCTTGGGTTTGTGCCCCAGGACACTGGGTTATACTGCTGGGGTTTTGTGAGTTGAAAGCAATTTCCCTTGTGTGTCAGTGTTGCTATTGTAATATTATTATTAAATTTTAGGTCTGACTTATAATCTCTCTCGTGGTGAGTTCATTTCCCCTGCTGGTTCACCTTTAAACCAGCACACCACATCCTGATAAAACATCACAGCACTATCTTAAAAAACAACAAAACAAAACAAAGCAAATCCACCCTTACCCATCTGAAGTCTCAATTAAGAATTTTACACAGCTTCATCAACACAGACCAAAGGAAGCTTCAGAGAAGACTTCTTCCATTAGAAATACCTCTCAGCCCATTCTAGTCAAAAACGTGACTTTTCACAACAGCCTCTCTACACACCAGGGAGAGAACACCCTCCCTTCAACAACTTCAGGAACAAAGCACAGTAAGGCTCAGTGGCTCAGTGGTAGGAGGTCAGTGAACACCTGAAACACTGGCAATGTTATCAAGTTGTTACTGTTTCTTCACTTGAGTCACAGCATTTCTGAATCTTGCCTAATCCATCAAGTTACACAGCAACAGTCAGGAACATCTGAACAAGGAGATGAACTTCAGGAGGACACCAAGCAATGGCATTTTGCTCCTTTGTGCAAGTAACATGTTTTGGCAGCTAAGGGGTGTGATTTAAAGACTCTGCAAGGAGGAAGAGAAAGAAGTGTGTTTACTTAGTGGTCTCTGCAATTCTGCATGTTGTTTATTTTTCTGCTGAGCTGGAAAGTGCTTAAATAAGCCTTATAATAAGATGGAAGTGTCGAAAGTTTTTTCCTTCCAATAACAACCACATGTTTCCTTTTGAAAGCTGAGACACAATAAAATAAAAATCTCAGCTACTTTTTACTTATGTTGTCAGTTTGCCTTTCTGAAATATTTTAACACTGCCCTTTTTCCTGAGATTCTTTTTGACAGTCTAGGCTTTAGGAAAGGTACAGCACCATTAACTAACGTTTCTTTATTCAAAGTGCTACACAAATGCATTTACTGAAGTGCCCTGAGTCAATACAGGGTGAGCTTCCATGGATGAGTCTCCACTTTCAGATGACTCATCAACTGCCAAGACACACAAGCATTTCTCCCACCCAGCTTGTTTGGAACTGGTCCTACACTTGGACCTATCCAGAGAACTGGTCTCTTCTCCCAGGCACTCAGCAATAGGACAAGGGGGCACGATGGGCTCAAGCTCTGCCAGGGGAAATTGAAGCTGGAGATCAGAAAAAAATTCTTTCCAGAGAGAGTGATCAGGCATTGGAATGGCCTGCCCAGAGAGGTGGTGGATTCCCCATTCCTGGAGGTTTTTAAACTGAGATTGGCCATGGCACTGAGTGCCATGATCTGGTAAAGGGACTGGAGTTGGACTAAGGGTTGGACTTGATGATCTCAGAGGTCTTTTCCAACCCAATCGATTCCATGATTCTATGAACTGGCCCCATATCCACAGTCTATTCAAGTGCCTTTCCAAAACATCTGTCTCCCAGTGGTTATTCCCCTCACATCTTGGGCCTCCAGGCTAAAAACACCATGTTCTGGTCAGAAAGGACTTCTGGTTTACAGCAACCCAGCAGCTGTACCTCGATGTTAGCCTGAACTGCTTCCAGTTGTGACCTGTGGCTCAATCAGAAGGGCCAAGGCAGAAGACCACGACTTTCCACTGGTTCAAAGGTGTTTTCAAATCACCTATTGGGTTGGCCAGGCTACACTAAACAACTACAGTAAGAGATGGAAAGCAGTCAGCAGCAAGGGCACAGTTTGTACTGATAGAACAAGCATATTGCCCAGAAATCAGAAATTAGAGTCACAATGAGTTTAGAACTGAATTTAAAACCACGAAAGTTTTATGTCACATCTCAATTCTTACTTCTTTAAGTGGCAGTTAAAAAAAAATTCCTTAAAGACCTTACAGGCTCTCCCTGGCACACGCTGAACCACCTTGCACAGTTCTCCAGTATTTCACACTCTGCTTCTCTAAGCCATCTCCACGTATTTCCTAGAAATCTGCTTGCGTTATCTGTTTCAGATTATACTAAAGAAAACTTACAAACAGCATTTCTGAAGGTTTAACTTGAAATAAGCTTAATATTTTTCCACAGCTAAGAAAGACAGAATGAAATACTGGTTGTAAGGAATAAAAGCCAAATCACAGTGGGGAAAAAAACACTATTGTTTGTAATTTTTTTGTCTGAAAAGGCAATGGTAAATTCAAAAATGAAGTTCCTCACACTTCTTACCTTATCACTTTTTTCCCCAGATTTCTTCTTCTTAGGATTATCCTTCCAAAGAGATTCTACAGCAATATATCCTTGAAGACTCCAATCATAGAGCTGTGTGCCAGCAACCTTTGAAACAGAAGGTTTTAGAAAGCATGAACTTAATGATCTGAAAAATATTACTTTGCTTCTTGTTTAAGTGGAAAAGGTCTCAAAACACAGCATGTTTAACTTGTCCTGTTCAAGCTCAGGGAGTACAGCATTAAAAAACATCTTGAAAAAAATGACACCTGAGGAATAAAAAAAATCCCAGCTGGCTAAAAAACTGTTTGAAGAGTACCTGAAAATATATCTGTACAAACAGGAGTGAAGTGATGCTGCATGGAAACAATTCTGGTTTGCTCAGTATTTGACATTCAACAGAATTAACTTATCCAAATTACTACTTAATTTGACCAAACTCATTTTAAGAACCAAAAAACCCACCTCTACTTAGTTTGTTATTATTTTGCTGTTTTATATTTTCACTGCTTTGATCCCTCTGTTTCTTTTTATTTGCTTTCTAGAACTGGTGGATAAGATGGCTCAAAGGAAGAACCAGCTGTCAACTCTCAGAACACAGCCAGGAAATATGATACTGTGTTTGCTCTGTTACACCAACAGGTATTTTACAACAGGAGAAATCCCTAAGTCCAATAAAATAGTTTCCCTTGACCCTTAAGTGATATGGAACTGTAGTATTCAAAGCATCCTTTAAAACTCAGGAGTGTCAGGTTTTTGTAGCAAGGCTCAGGTCTACACTCATTTTCAAATCACTATCAGTTTTCGCACAAAGAACAGCAAAATGGACAATTTGCCCAACATAAACAGCTATTAAACAAAAAAACCCTTAGGAAACTCAAGAAATAAGAAGGTGTTGCTGTATCTTCTACAGCAGGCAAAGCTGGAAAACCCAAACTATGAGAACAGGGCAAGCACAAATGTTTCTGAAACTGTTTTTGATGTTTCTGAAACTGTTTCTTGATGTTTCTGAAAAAGTTTTCGAATTACAATTTTAAGTTTCTTCCAGTCTCCATCAATTCACTGCTCAGAGAGTTCCTGAGCCAGAGCTGATTTCTATGTGAGTAACAATGGCCAAGGAATTTCCCTCCAATGAACTTTGTGCATGGGATTCAAGGGGAAGTGTAAATTTTTAGCACCCACAACACCCTGTGCCAAGGGGTTCTACTGTGGGGCACACATGGTGCAAAAAACACTTCCCCTTGTTTGTCTGAACCAGACTGATTGCACCAGTTACATACCACGGGGGTACAGGATGTGCTTCTGGGCAGAGATCATGTTCTACCTCACAGAAGAGGCTATTTAATAAACAGAATTAAAAGAAAACAAGCCCAAATCAAACTTGGTTGTAATAATGCCAAGGTCATGGGTTCAATCCCCTGTGTGGGCCACTGACTTAAGAGCTGGACTTGATGATCCTTGTGAGTCCCTTCCAACTCAGAATAGTCTGTGAATCTCTCATTGGTCTGTCTGTGAAACTACAATTCCAAGTCACAACTAAACTCAAAACATAGGGTTTTTTAAATACAAAGTAGCCTATTTGTCACTATATTTGATAATTACAGTTCAACTTTGGCTTTAAACAAGTCTGTAGGATGCACCAGGTTCTCTCTATAGTTCAAGGTGATAAAAGTCATCAGAAAAATCACATCAATTGAATCAGCTGAATCTCCAAACTGCTCAAGTCAAACATGACAGGTTGTGGTAGTTTTGGCTTTAGTTTCAGTATAGGCCTTATTTAGGCCTCAGTTTTTAGCAGGCCTCAAAGAATGTGGCATAGATTAGAAGGGACAAACATCACCTGACTTAAGTAACCAAAGAGGTATTTCATATCATCCGACATCATCAAGAAGTGTCAAGGAGTACAATAAGAGAGGGAGGAGGAGTTTCTGTCTCTTTCAGTCCCTGCTCCTGACCTGAGAGGATGTGCTGCTCTGACTGCTGAAATTAGGCCCTTCTGCACTGTTGTTTATCTAGGGAGGTGAACATTTCTTGTTTATTTCTCTCTCTCTCTTGCTGGGAAGTTTCTCGATAACAGTTTTTGGGAGGTTTTCTGGGGTTTGGGTGGTTGGAATCTGGGTTATTAACTGGGCAACTCGGTGGAGGTGTTATTATTTCTTTTCAATATGTGTTATATCATATTCTGTTTTAAATTTTCTTCTCTTCTGTGTAAATATAAAAACCTCACCATTTCAAAGCATTTTTTCCCCTCACTCCCTTTCCCTGGGAGGGGACTCTTTGACTCTGTACTAGGCAGTTGGCATTTGCCAGCTCAAACCATAACACAGGTACAGACAGTTATTTTCTTTTTCAGTATCAGGAGTGTTCATTCTCAGGCACTTCAGCACACTAGCTGGCTTGTCTGGAAAGATGGTGTGATGCCTTGTGCAAGCAGTGCAAACCCACCAGGACTGAAAAATAACCACAATAAACAAAAGGGTTTTTTTGTCTGCAGTGTTACTGAAGACACAGCTATCAACATCAAATGAGAAAAAAACAACTATCTCTAAGCCATTATTTGTTTCTGCTTAAAAGTACTCCGTCAAAATACTTAAAAACACACTAAATGCCTAACAGTACAAATTTTAAAATATTCTTATTATAGGAGTCATACAACCAAGAGATTTATGAATTGCATGATATGAGAAACTGGTCATTCATGTTGCTAAAGTAGCTACGCCACAAGGTACAGCAATCCAGACAGTTCAGTCTGCCCAAAACAACCAGTGTTGAAACACTGTACACACCTGCCAAGAGCCAGGACCCACACACACCTCCAGTTTGCATGGGTACAAAAATACAGCTCTAGACAGACTGTAAGTGCAAGTTACAAGGTCAGCAGGAACACAGGCATGGAATTTTTATAACCACCCAATGTATCCTCTCATGAAGAGAACACAGGCCACACACTGAGCTGGTGTTGTACACCTCTCATGGAGCAGCTGAGGAGGAAGCAGGTGGGTACTGCAGGTGCCACCACTACTCCTGGCAGTGGCACTTCCAAACAGAAAAAGTAACAGGAACAATAACAAAACAAACAGTTCATTCAACTGTTCAAAGTCTTCATTCAAACATCTATACAAAGAGTTCCTTTCAAAGGACAAGGTTTTCCATTCTGTCACCTGGAATTCTTAATTTCTGGAAGATAATTTCCAGCTTGTTTGTGTTAAATTACAACGTGCTGAAATACCATCACTGTGCAATGTAATATCACTTTTCCTCCTGTGCAAAGCTGTATTAATTTTAAAAAATATTATAGGCACTTGAAGAACAAAGTCACAATTTTTCATCTTTACTATTTATTGGCTTGCCTTTTGTTTAACATTTATCCCTCTATATACTTTACTCTTCCTTTTTATTGGGGATACTGGACACAGATGAGAATAAAATACCAAAAATATTTTGCTTGGCAAATTAATATCTACCACCTGTGACTGAGAAGAAATCATTTAATTAGAAAATGCATTTCCTTGCCATTGAAATAAAAAAATGTAAACACAGTGGAAAGAGACTGTACAAATATTGATTTTCCTTTCAAACAAGTTCAAAAGTCAGATCAAGTGGTGCTCAACAGGGACTCTAAAAGTTTGGAAGTCACCCCGGGCTACAAATCCCCTTACTGGGCACTGCTGGAGTAGCACCACTGCTCTCCAAGGCCTCACGTGCATGTAAATAAGCTTCCATATTCTAATTCCACATAGGACCATAAGAATGTTTTCCTGACTATACTGTATGTATATATGTATGTCTGTATGGCAAGAGTTGGCAAACACAGATTTGGGCAGGGCTCTCCCCACGTGCCCTTCCAGCCTGCACAGTGGATTTTTTAGGTGAGGCACAGCGTGCACAGAACTGGCCCCACTGTTTAACTCCTCAGGTTCATCTGCCACGGCCGAGCGAGCTTGGACAGTGACAGGGAAGTCCTCGGGACTGTCACAGCCCCTGGTACTGACCGGGGCTGACCCTGCTGAGCATCCAAGATGTGACGGGATGGGATGGCAGGGAGGCTTTGAACTGCCAGGGGACGGTCCCACTGAGACTGGAACTCAGGTACTTGGGATTCAGAGTCCAGAGTGCTCTCCTTTACACCACGGGACCGCCCTGACTATACTGTATGTTATACAGAATTACATACATACAGAATTATAATTAGCAATTCTTTATCTACACTGCATGCTGAGACATTAACTGAGAGCCCACTGTTTTTAATGCATTTACACTGTTACCAAAGCAGTCACAGAGCCATTACACAAGCATCCAGCAGCAAACATGGACCAAACAACCCCAACTCCTCCTTTTAACCCACTGCTCCCAGAATCCTGTCATACTCCCAGCTGTGCTGATGTTAATCCTTATGGACTGAACTGGGCAAGGGACGAGGTGTAAGTTCAAAAGACATAGAAATAATGTGCCTTCTTGCCAAAGAAACAAAACTTGTGTATTAGGAAGCTTCTTTTTCTTTCAAGAAGGAGGAAAACATAGCACACAGTACTTTAGGAAATCTGAAAGGTTCTAATAACAAGGGCAAAATTTAATTCTAATGATAAAGTGATTTAAGTAACTACACAATGGAAATTTTTTTCCAGATGAAAGATAAGCCACAGTGAATCAAAATATTTTGAATATATTAAGATTAGCTGGAAAGCAATACAGCTTCAAAATACCAGTTCCAAAGAAAAAATAAATTTTAAATTCAGTTCCCCTACCACATACACAGTCTGACCTTTTGTTCAAAGTTATAAAAATGAAAGTAATACTTGCAGTGAAAAATAAATCCCTTAAAAAATTATGCTTTATTAAGGGAAAAAAAATAATAGTCCAGGCATTTCTTTCCTCTCCAGTTAGATCATTAGTGTCTGTAATCTATTATCAATGATGAATTTGATAGCTATAACTTCATTTAGCAATTCATACATTTTAATTGAAGAAAAAAGTCTACTTCCAGATGAATCAAGTGTTGTACCTCAACTGCAAGTACATTTTGCTTCGTTTATTTCCAGCTCTCCAAAGGAAAATCTGAAATAAAAGTGCGAAGGAAAAACCCCACCAAATAAAAACAGCACAAGACCCAATGAATTATACAACTACAAATAAAAAAGCAGTGATGAAGCACTTAAATGTGGAAGAAAATTTTTTAAAAATCACAGACAAAATTAAATTTATGTTCCATAATATTTCTTGTACTGTTGTATTAACTTGGCAGGTGAGCTTTGTACTCCAGGCAAACTTTCCTAGGCTTACAGAAATTTTTTGAAAGGCCTATGGAACATTTCAAAATAATTAGTAAGAGGGCAAAATGTTTCCAATTTCAGATCAAAGGGTAAAAATTACAGATGGTAAGATAGGATACGCTTAAAATTTTGTTTTTTTAAGAAAAGAAAAGCACAAGAGAGATTAGAGGAACCAAAACAGTACTGAGGATATCACTCTCCTCACTGAAGTTTTCAAATTCATATGTCTAGTGTCCTGACCAAGTCAACAAAGCTAAACCTGTTCCAATCACATATCAGATTTTTCATTACAGTCAAACTAAGAACTGTGAATTAATCAAAGGGCAACCATGCACTTCAAAGTTCCCATAAAATAAACAAGGTATTGTGAAGCTGTTAGTAGCAAATCCACAGTTAAGACTGAACTGAGCTTCTCTCAAAACAGTAACACCAGTTTGAACAGCGTTCAATCACTTCCCACTTCTTTGTTCAGAAGGCAACTAGAATTTTAATACAACAAAAATGTCCAACAAAAATGTCTAAGCTTCTTAAATTTTGATTTTTTTTCCTGCCACTTGCATAATTTTCACTGTCTGAGAATAAGTCAACAGAATTATCTGCATTTAGAGCATCTGAATCCTGGATGCACTAAAAAAAGATTCCATGAGAGATCAGAGTATCACCCTGCTGGCAGAGCTCAACCACAGCAGCTTTGACTCTCCCTAAATCAGTGACCTTCCAGTTTTCAAAGAACATCACAAGTTCTTGAGAATATCCTATTATCGTTCTGATACCTCAGAGTCATTCACAAGTGGCCAATAACTGGATGCAAATTTACCAAAGGCTGAAACATAAAGCATTTCTGACACACTAAGACAGGTGTACTGGGAGTGGTTAAAAGCAGGATTTGAAACAGTGTTGGAGAACTGAGAAATCTGCCAGTACAACTAAGCGTGGACAGCAAGGCACGTGATCTGAGACATCAGTAGGGGCTGCAAGCAATTACCTGGTCTCTTCAGTTCTTTCTTTCAAAGGAAACCAACAAATCCATAAAAAGGAAAGCCACCCAATAATTATGCAGCAGCATTCTTACCCCCTTCTAGAATGTGCATTGCTACCTTTCTTAAAACCCTAATCAACAAACCCCAGAAAATATCCATAATGTTTATCTCAAAATGTTCCTATGATTTCTCCATAGAATCTTTTTCCCCTTTCTTTTCATCTGCTCTCAAGACATTTCAGGTTTCCTTAGCATTGCAAGTAAACACAGAAACTGTACTCACTAGGCATATTTATGTTAATACTATTTGAGGGTAGAGATTTAGAAAGGAAATTATATTCCTCAAACTGAAGAGACTCCTGCAGATGTTGGGAAAAAAATGTCACTAAAAGGAACAGAATGTCTGACTTCAGCCCAGACTGTATGTGCTCTGACAAAATAACTCTAATTCTGTTAAGTGCCAAGAACACTGACATGGGTTTTATAAATGGATTACCAGTAAATCTGAAGCTAGGAGGCAATGATCAAAGTAAAAGTCCCTTCTCCAAGGAAAGGTGTCATCACTGACCTTTGCAATGGCAGCCGCTTGCTGAGGGTAATACATGGAGGTAGCGATACCCATGAGACCTGCAGGGTACACCAACTTCTTTATTTTTGAGCCTGTTTCATAACAAAAAAAACCCAAACACATTGTTAGAGTATACCTTAACCAAGACAGCTGAATGGCCCTAACATTTTATTTATAAACAATTTTCTTAGATATAGTTTAGCATATTTTCTGTCAAGTCCTACTGTTTTCTTAAGAAACACGACTACTCTAACCAATAATTATTCTTCTAACCCTTTTAAGACAATATTATTAACATCTCTCCATGGTGAAAATGACCTTGTAACTAACTATATGGATGCCTCTGGTCAAGGCTGCATCCAGCCCAAGGTGGGCTTAGGGGCGGGGCAACGTTCAGCTCAAGCCAAAGGTGACAGAAACTCTCCCCTGCAGTCAGTGTGCAAACAGGACTGTGATTCTGTGATCTTACCCCATAGTCAGTGAGCAGCCCAGGAGTCCTCTGAGCTCTCCTGCACGGCAGCTGCTGCACAACAGGCTCTCCCCTGGGGGGACCACTCTCAAGGTCACACCTGCTGCAGAGATCCCTCACTCCTGGACACTGAGAGATTCCTTGCTGCAACGAATCCTCAGTGAGCAACTAACAGTTTGCTAAACTTTGTCAGCTTCATTAAGGTTGTATCTTAGACTGATTGTGCACATGTAATCCTTCAGATATAAACTGCTGCCCAAGTCTGGGACTCGGACAGGACCCAGCTGCACCTCGACCCCTCTGGACAGGAGTCTGGAAAGCAAGGAGGTTGTCTCTGAATCTTGTGACCCAAGAGGAGGATCCTCCCCAGACAGTTTGCTGACCCTGTTCTCTGTGCAGTAACTAACCCCACGTACCTTGCCATCAAATCTTGTTAAATCATTGTTTTGTAGCAATAAAGACACTAGGAGTGAGGTGCATGACTCCATATGCAAAACAAGGTTGAAACTAATTATCTTTGATGGCACTTTAAACCAAGCTGGATGACTGCACAATATTCACATGATTAAACCTCTAATACCACATTTTCCACTTAATGGGCAGCTGTATCTTCAAGTGTTATGGTCAGACCTGGAGGGTTTTATCTGTACCTTTCAAGAGGTCAGTTTTTCCAGTGAGTCCAAGGGGGAAAGTGATAAAAAGCCCCAGGACATTTGTTTCTAACTTTCTGTAGCATCAAAATTAAGGGGCACTTCCTTCTACAGTTTGAATACTTTCTGGAAATAACACTCAGTATTGTAAAGCATAACCAGACAAAAAGTTTTCAAATTATTGCTGCTCACAAACCATTTTTATTATGAGGTATTTTTATTTTTATTGAATTTAGGATCCTCTGAGCTTTCAGTTCCAGCCCCAAGATTGCACTTTCCCCTTCTGCCCCCATTTTGCAACAGTCCTAAAGGATGGAAGCTGATCTCATTCATGATCACACAGCTTGAGAAGCAGGAATTTGAACAGAAAGAACTTCAGATGGGTAAAGTTGGGGGCCTTGATTTCATTAAAAAATATGCAAGTTAAAAACCAAACTACTGCTTTCACCATCTTCACTAGAAAATGAAATATTTTGAGGAGTGTATATATTCACAGAATACTTTCTATTTCTATGTAGCCAAGCACACACTTACACTTTTTTCAATACATTCAGGCTCCACAAAGGTGTATTTTTATCCAAAGCAAGGCCTAACTAGTATTTAAATTCTACAACTTCACAGTTGTTACCTACAAGTTTTCTTCTTGTGTTATTTCATTTCACTGTATTATCAATCTCCCAACACAAACACAAAATACTTTTTCACAAATAACATTTTTTAAACTGTTTCTGTCTATGAAAGCATAAACATTTCTTCAACAGGTGTGAAGAAACTACCTGTATCCCTTTTCTATAGAGCAAACTGTGCAGGTATCTCTAATACAGAGTTCACAAGTGTGAGTATCACCCCTGCAGTTCTGTGCCTGGACACACAAGGAACTGGAATATGCAACTGACTGGACACTTGCCAGAGTTCAGGAACTTCTGTATTTTACCATAATTCATTCCTCTGTGGTTTTCTACACTAACATATGTGATCAAGAACTTAAATAATTGATTTTTTGGTCAAAAACCAACAAATGAATCCTTTCTCATTTTTGTCACACTAAGCTAGAACAGGGAAATATCAGACTAGATTCTGTTAACAAATACAGCATTCATAAAACAATATTGGATGGTTATTGATGAAGTTTCTTTATAATTGGAGGAACATTGTAGAAACACACTTGTACATTTAAGTCAGATCTCATTTCACAATTGAAAATTAAAATCTACAAATAAATGACTTCTCCCAAATCATAACATGTCAGTTCAAAAGGTTCCCACTTACCTCTGGCAAGAAACAATCCAATAATTCCAGCAAAACCTATCACACCAAGTCTTGGATAAAATCCAGCAGGGGGTTTTTGGAGAAATTCATAGCCCTCTGAAAAGAAGTCAGAACAAAGTGCTTTAATGTAATGTGAAAGTGTGTTTGTGATAAGGAATCATCAATACACACTGGTAATTGTTACAAAACACAAAGAGTTATCAAAACACATTTAACTATCATGCCCATTTTAGACTTGCTGGCATAAAATTCAAAGCCTTTGAGATGTTCTCTAGTGACACGTGAATGAAACTGAACATTGTATTCTATTGGATTGTATTTACCCATTTTCAAAGCTTTGCTCTTTTGCATCTCAGTCATATCTTTTTCAAATTAGTGCTAAAAACCTTTGCAAAGTGGAGTTTTACAGTTGCATGTTAACAAGAATTAGTTTCAGTAAAACGTTGTACAAAACACAAATCACAGCACAATGGAAAGACACAGCATAAACAAAGTTCACTCCAAGATCTGAGTGCAGTGGGGAATGGAAAACTATGAAAAATCTTCCATACAAATGACTTCAAAAGACTGAGACTGCTAAGATGAGGGAAAAGAGGTGTAGTATCTGAAATGAGCTCCACACAGCATTCCTGCTCAGTCCTGGTAAGCCTCATTATGAAAGGACACTTACAAAAATAAGAACAAATACAAGTTCTTTTGGATTAATTCAAAATTCTTTGGAGATCCATGGAAGTAAACCAAAATGAAAAGGATAAACATTACAAACAAAAGACCTAACATTTGCAACAAGTTATAATCATTACAGGAAGTTTCAGCTACCAGGCTGGGTCATGCAAATTCTACTGTCTGGGAATAAATTACGAGGGTTTTTCCCTTTTTTCCTGTATAACTAATTTTTAGTGACACTGATAAACTCAGATGCTTAGATTTTAATTCTTTAGAAATACAGTGTCATAAGTCACAAAGGAAATTTAAACAGATACATAGTGCAAATAAAGTAGTCCCAAATGCATTAGAAATTATACATATAATGATGATTATTGGAATTCCCTTTTAACAGAGGATATAGTACAGTCCTGCATTTTAAATTGCTAGTTAAGAAAACTAAGCTGATTTACCTCTACCATGCTCAACAGCTTTTTCTAAATTGGGCATAGCTTTGGCATAAAGATCCTAAAAAAAAAAAAGAGAACAACAGTAAATAGATACCAAGTAAGTAAAATATTAACTATAAACTGTAACTGACCTGACAAAAAAAGAAAAAAACAAACTCAAAACACGAAAGAAAAAAGTGCTGGGTCACTAAAATAACTTCTTTTATTCCCACTTTTTATTCCCTTCCCTTGTAGGGCTACACTTGCTCAACGTTACATTTGGCATAACTTATGGATTCTCCCAAAGCAGCCTTTGGACACAGATGAAATCTAATACTTTAAAATGCAGAACTCAACCTCAATATTTTATTAAGGTCAGGTAGCTGAAACTCAAGACTTAGCTCAGGTTTCTCAGCGTGCATTGATATTGCAAAAATACTTGAGGTGATGCAAAGAAAAGAAGTCCAACACTGCCATAAATCCTTCCCTGCACTTCACAGGGGTATGAGGCTCTCTGCAAGGTGATGAATTCCACTTTCCAGGAGGCTGTCTTAGACTCATCAAACTGCACTTTTGAGGGGACTTGGAAAATGAGATGTCCATACAATGCCCAAAGTAAATCAAAGAGCTCTGCATCAACCCCACAGACTAGTTATAGATCTTTTTCAGACTGAGAATATGTAAGAAGTAAAAGAATTCATACTGTCTTTTATAAAAAGAGGGAAAAAATCTCAATAAAAAGAACACTGTTAATTCTTATTTATATTAATAATCCTTCAGAGAGACAGTGTAAGGCTGTCTATAATTTAGGCACAAATTCATAAACCTGTATGCCCCAAAAAAGCAGAGAATGCTCTCACAATTCCACCTATGATGCATCTGTGCAGAAGTGACAGCATTTGTTTAGGATTCTGCATGGGGATAATACTTTTAGAACTTTCATTTCCTCACTGGCAAGAGTGAAGTGAACAAACCCAATCTGTCATGAAAATAAAAGTGTCAGCACGTGACATGTGACGTAACCCTAAATGGATGTTGGTCTTATTAAAAGCCAATTTAAAAAGAACTTGCTCTAAAGACCCCAGAGACTAAGACTGATCTTCTGTAACAGCTGAACAGCTTCTGTCACTGGCTCATTTCTACACCTGAGTTTTGAACTGAATTTTCACTATAGTTAAGTAATTTTGAAAAAGTGAAACAGATCTATGAACACAACTGATTTTATTCTCATTATCCTGGGTTATGTTTTTCATTTTAAAGGCAACTGAGACACACTTCACTATTATTTTCTTCAGCATAGCAGAGGGTGGGGGTGGTGTAAAACCAAAGCTACCTATGACTACAGTTAAGCAAACAAAACTACCCCAAACCCATGAAGCTGACATGCCCACCTCATAAAATGAGTCAGTAACCACTGCCAGGAAGTGGCTTGTTGTGTGTGAGCAGAGGAGCACATCTTATGTAAATGATCACCACACAGACAAAAAAACCCCAAACAAATAGGATGACAACAGGCCAGCAAGACATAAAACAAGGCTCAAGGCTTACCTGCAGTCAGTCCTAGTGGGCAGCCCAGCTGCTCTCAAATTTCATTTGAGATTAAGGTTAAGGTTACCAGAACAGAACCCAAGTGTTCTGGGAGGTCACACCTCAAATTACCCCGTGGAAAACCCCCCTCCACCTTCCAAACTGCAGCCAGTGCTCCTGCTGGCGGCACTTTAGAAACACATCACTACACTGAGTAACACTGAGTACCTCTGGAAAAAAGTTTCATTTCTGCCAAAGGAGGTCAGAACCACCACATGAACCCTCCAGGCAGAAAGGACACCCTGATCTGAACAGCTTGGCTTTCTATGGAGAACTGGACAAACAGTTTGCAGCTTACGAGGATTCACAACAGCCAGAGGCCAAAGTAGAGAACTGCCTAAAGTTGCCAAGAGGCAACCAGATGGCAAAGATGCCCTCCCTTGCTTCACAAGTGAGCCTCAACATTTGCTGTGCCAGGAAAGAGCAAGAAAGTCATCCTACAACTTTGCAATCTAATACCAACAATTTAGGCCTTAATTACAAAGATCTTGGTTTTCCTCTGTGCTCCAGAGACTATTTTTTGTATTTAATGACTGTTTACTATAAACAAGCTACCTAATAAAATATGTATGAGAAAAGTTTTGGGGTAAGGTCTGGAGACTGGGTTTACCACTGCCAGTTCAGCAAATACTGATTTATTTTTTGCAAAGTTGTGTTTTGTCAGTTGCAGTGAGGGTAACTCAGTAGTGCTGCTCCAAAACACAACACTTGATAATTTAAGGCTTTCTCCTTAAGCATGGAAACTGCAAACTTGATTATCACTCTACTGCCTTCCTCCACCACAGGACAGTACCAAATCCAGATATCCCTAGATATATTTAAGCATAAAGTTAATTTCAGATAAAAATTCTATGCTTTAGTCAATTTTAATTCTCTTGAAGGGAGACAAAATTAAAAAATGCAGGGGTTTAGTGCAGCAAATTAGTAGAAAGAAACAACTGGGTTTGTGTGAGAATGGAGTAGACATTATGACTTGAACTGTGGAAAACTTTAACTAATGCAGAAAACTTTAAGTAATGCAGCATTTTTGACAAATGCTTTCACAGCTATCAACTTTTACTGTGCTGCTACCTGTTAATTCTATCTCTGGAAAAAAAAATGCCAATCCCAGCTTGATCCCTATCCCTGAGCCACTCTCAGATGTGATATAACCATTATACCTGACACCAGGCTGTATATGGCTCCATAGCACGCCGCAGACGGGAAACCCCCTCTTCCAATTCAGTTTGTGGAGTCTCCACATATTTAGTCTCACGAGCTGGAGAGGAGTAGAGTGACAGCTGTGAATATCAGCAAACAAGAGGTTAAAACCAAAGGTTTAATTGTGTAAGTAGGTCTTGAGGGCATGAACAGAATACCTAACACTGTGCTTACTACATAAACAATGCATAATAAAAATTCACACAGGTGTGAGACAACCATTATGAGCAAAGTTTAATTATACAGTACATAATTATGATGAAGGTGACAGAATTCTAACTGCTATGCAATTCATTCATAGCTGCTATATGATCCAAGTCACAAGTTATAAATTAATATTAAACTAGTTTAATAAGAACACAAAACATGATTGTGAAAAATGTTTCTCGCCTTAATCAGCACTTCTGGCTCCCAGTTAACATAGTAAATGTACGAGAAATCACAAGCCGTGGTTTTCTGTATTCACACAAGACACCATCAAAGAGCCTGAGCAGCTTCTAACAAAGGTAACATCCGATACAAATGTATCTGTTTGTTACTGAGCAGGAAAATGGTACAACATCTCTATGCTGTGGTCATTAACCACATCAGCAACTGACAGCACTAACAGCACCCCGGGGCTGAGGGAGAGGAACTGTAACCAACAATGGGCACCTTCACACAATAAATACTAAACCACCCTCTTTAGGGTTTAGTATGACATTTATTAAAATTACTTAAGCATATTTAAAATCATATTGCATTAAAAAGAGAAAAAAAGACTAACACCTATACTGTTGAAGATGCACAGCAAAGTTCAGATCAACCCAAAATCTATTACAATCTCTAGCAGTTTATACACCATGCTGATGTTTAGTATAAAAAGCTTATACTTCACACTATATTTATAGTCCATTTAGTAATTTATTACAAACTGATGTTTACAAATACTGCTGCATTCAAGTGTAGCTAGCCCTCTTTTCATAGAATCATAGAATAGATTGGGTTGGAAAAGACCTCTGAGATCATCAAGTCCAACCCTTGGTCCAACTCCACTCCCTTTACCAGATCATGGCACTCAGCACCACGGCCAATCTCACCTTAAAAACCTCCAGGGATGGGGAATCCACCCCCTCTCTGGGCAGCCCATTCCAATGCCTGATTACTCTCTCTAGAAAGAATTTTTTTCTCATACCCAACTTCAATTTGCCCTGGCAGAGCTTGAGCCTGTGCCCCCTTGTCCTATTGCTGAGTGCCTGGGAGAAGAGACCAACCCCACCTGGCCAGAACTTCCCTTCATGATAATCTGTAAAAGAATTCTATCTCTATCCTAATAAAAAAGCTGCTAACCATAGCAAAATATATAATGACATAGAATATGTCCACTAATTCAGTAACTTGTGTAGCTGGATTTCCTGTAACACTTTACAAGACAAGCATTTTCAGTGTCATTTCCCTACCAGCTCTGGTCATCCCTGAAGTCACAGTCACCAGTTGAACCTGGATCCTGTTGGACAACCTCACAGCCACGTCTGGCACAAGAACAGAAGCCTTAGCAGTAAGGAAAGTCCCATAAATTTTATGCAACTGGACAGCTGACACAGTCAAGATCCAAACTAATGCTCTGTGAATGGCAAGAAAGGCAGCCAGAACTCCACGGCTTGCACACTCTGCCTTGCTGGAGCTGACAGGCAAGGCAATTACTCGGCACACAAGGACCTGCACACGCTGCCCCTGCACTGACTCACAGCAGGGAGGGGCAGGCACCCGCCAGCCACACCGAGGTCACCGCGGGGGGGTGAAGCCTGCAGAGCTCTGCAAATATCAATGTCCCCAGCAGAGCTCTGCAGTTACTGATGTCCCCAGCAGAGCTCTGCAGTTACTGATGCCCCCAGCAGAGCTCTGCAATTATCAATGCCCCCACAATGCACAGGTGAGCCGCCCACTCACACACCTCCAAAAGACTGAAGTATATGCAAAAATAAGTTTAATTCAGTGTCCTAGTTCAGCAGGTGGGACCAGTTTATCACTGTGTGGGTGTGACCAAAGCTATGTATTCTACACCCCCTATTCATTTCCCAAGAACAATGGACCATTTGCAGCAGCTGCCCAGGGCACACCTGACCCCTGGGGATGTGAGCTGGGTGTGAAAGACACCTGTGAGATAAGAGCTGTGATAACCCCCCTCTAGGGAGTTGTTAGCACCTGCACACCCAGCCAGAGGGGGCGTGTCTGCTAATGGGCCATCAGTGATCCCAAATACCCCATGACACACACTGAGATCACCCATTGTACAATTCCCCGCCCTGGGGGAGGTACTGGGTGGTCCTAGCTGGACCTGAAGAAGTATAATCTTGAGGGTTTTGTGACTAGGAGAACCACTTGTTGGACCCAGAGGAGGACCAGAACCTCGACAGGAGGAGACCACCACTCTCAATCAGACTGTAAACATCACTCTTCACCAGACTACGACCATCATCTGCACCAACAGGTTTTTTACCTCCTTTTGCTTTGGATTCAGGGGAACCATGTGGGGTTCAGCACAGGGGCTAACAAACCCCTTTGTGTTTGTGCCCCAGGGCACCAGGTTATACTACTGGGTTCTGTCAGTTAAAAGCAATTTCTCTTTGTGTCATTGTATTTATTGTAATATTTTTATTAAATTGTAACCCTGATTTATAATCTCTCCTGAGCTGGTTTCATTTCTCCTGCTGGTTTACCTTTAAACCAGCACATTCAGTTTCACTCCTTATGTAATAACACTTTAGTTTGGACTGAAGTGCTTAAAACTTTTAAACAACTACACAAAATGTGGCTATAAAGCTGCATTTAGTTATGAACTACTTCATTTTTTTTAATGCTGGAGGCTTTTAAAAGCCTATGCAACAACACTGGTGAGCCTACAGTTTGACAGGGTGTTTTGGAGTGCTACTTATGATATAAACAAGATGTTTGCAACATCTTGGAGAATAAAAAGGTAACAGGTATTTACTGCCACTACTTATTGTATTTTTTGTTGCTTAAGTCCAAATACTGTAAAGAAAGGAAAACTGAAAAAATTCTGTAAGTTACTATAGCAGATTCAAAACATTGCCAGACAAGAATTTTGATCATAAAAGAAAGAGGACATTTTTAGAAATAAAACATTTTCTGATTTAGTAGAGAATATAAAAGAAATTTTATTAGAATTTGCCAACAGTACTTAAAGTAAAAAAAAAACAAGTGGTGTTACCCAGATAAAAAGCAAAGAAAATATTCCTGTGGATTTGAAATATGACCACAAGCAAATCTACAAACACAAAAACATAATTTCTGAATGAAGAACAGAAGGCTTTAACATAGGAAAAGGATCTTACAAACAAGCCTGATGCTGTCAAGTGAAGAACATCAAATGCAACCCCCAGGTAAAAGAAGCAGAACTACATAGACCTCTCTATTATGGAAAACTGGGAACCAAACTTAAAGGCTGTTATGGGTTTAGCCAAGTAGGCCGAGAAGTTAGGCTTTAAAGTTCAGATTAAGCCTGAGATTGTCAGTTGACTTGAGCTGAGCTGAGCTAGCCAACAGCTGACTTCTTCCAGCCAATAATATTGTATTCCATAACATACTACATCATCTCAAAGGGTGTAAAATCCAGTGTGTGGGAGTGGCTTGGTTAGTTCCAGCATGGCTGCACTAAGAGGAGGACATCTAGCAGCTCCTCTACTATGCTAGGCCCTGCTCCTGTTGCCTCTGCTTCCATTTTGTTTGCATTCAGGGAAGTAGAAATATTTTGTTCTTATACTTTCTCTTTCTTGCTGAGTGTCTTTTGGAGTGCTTATGAATTTAGAGTAATGGGCTTTGTATTAATTGGGGAGTGGGAGGTTATTCCTTGTTATATATAACTTGTGTAAGTGTGTGTTATATTGTAGTTTCCTCTTAGTTTTCTCTTTTCTGTATAAATACATGCAGTGAGTTTCAGCATAAACCTGGTTTTGAGGGTTTTTCTTTCTCTCCCTCTTCTTTTCCCTTGGCTGGTTGGGGGGAGGAGGAACCCTCTTCACCCTGTCCTGGACAGTTGACATTTTGCCAGCTCAACCCAGGACAAAGGCAAAAATACAAAAGGTGGAGAGATGCACCTAAAGGCTTTCACACAACAAAATATAATGTCTTGCAGAATTCCTTAGATAGAAGAGCACTAAGGCTCTACCCACACTCACCTCCTCGATTTTCAGCAACTCCTTTTTGGAAGTTTTCTCTGAGGAAGCAGCATAAACCTGGAGAGAGAGCAAGCTCAGGCTGACGGGGGTGGCCCCCAGCCGAATTACCTGGAAACGTCACAGGAAGACAAGGACATGGTTAGGAGCCAATAAAATGGCAACACATCTGAACACACCCATGGAGACAATGTTTATGCACCTCCACACATGGTAAAAGGTGATATATTGAGATGTTTAGAAATTAGGAGAAAGGGGGGTTAGCAGTACACAATCTAAGGCACACAAATGGTAACACCTAAATTATTCAGATGGTGTTTGGCAAAGCCTAAGGATAAAGGAGACAGTAAATATAAATGCCAATCTCACCAGTTTTCATCTCACAAAAACATCTTGTTTTCTCTCATTTGAAACGAAACTTTTATTAACTTTCTCAGTATAAATACTAATATTATATTCATATTATAAACAATTTTGTGAATGCCCATAACACCTCTTTTTTTTCAGTCAGTACCCAGAAGTTCAGCATTTTATTTATAGTTAATATTTGCAGCTGGATTTGAGGAAAAGAATGAGACCTACAGGTGAAAATATCAGAGCACAATCACTGCTTTCTAAGAATTTCAGGAATGTCTTCTACTTTTCTGTTAGAAACTTGAATTACTTGACAACTGTTCTTGAATACTGCAGATTCAATCCAGTCACACAACACAACCACCATCAGTAAGGTGGATAGAATTGTCCCAATGTTCAGGATCTGCACTAAACTGTATTTCTTAATGGCAAAGTCTGCTTCAACTTAACAAACAGAAGATAAAAACCATAACTGCATAGTAAATCCAGAATGCTCAGTGAGCATCTTCCAACAACTGTTTATCCTTATTAACAGCAAAATGTAACTCCAGAAACAATAACTGAAATGGGAAAGCTCTCAGTGTCTCATATTCCTGTTACTGCTCAGGGAAAGTGCAGTTACAACAGCCTGTGCTTTGCTGTATCAGGTTATAGGTGAATGGATGTAACACCAGACTGGAAACACCTGGCTCTGCTCCAGCACCGGCTCCCAGCAGTCCTGCTGCTCACCCTGCCCTAGCTCGGGTGGCCCGATGCTCCCACCATGAGGCAATTTCACCTCACCAGTCTGGCAAAAGATCAGTCCTGATGGAGAACTGGAGAGCTTTGTGCAGGCTTAGCAAGCTGAACCCATCCAGGAAACAGACTGAGAGGAACTGTGTGGCCAGGGAAGGGGGGTGAAAAAAGGAGGAGGCAGCAAACCCTGCACCTTTTCAGAAACAGGAGGGTCCTTTGCACAGACCAAGCTGCTTGTGTGGCCTTGGTCAGACCAAAACATCCCTCATGCTGTGATGATGATAACTGGCCTCGTCACAGGACAACTGCTCTGCAACTTCGTGACCATTGCAGAACTGTTAGAAAATAGCCTTAAAATTATCCAGACCACATCAGCTTACTGTATACAAATAAGCATTTGCAGATGGAACGTTTATTAAATGTAACGAAGAGGCTCCTCAAACTTCCTTCTCATTTGTGTGCAGAGAAACAGCACACAAGAGCCAGGTCACAAGATTGCTTTTCAGGAAGATGGAAGGGATCTGAGGGCTCAAAGGGTATGGAAAAACTTGCTCAAAATGGAAGTTTTTCCTCATGTGAATTTACAGATGCATTACTACAGCACTATAAATGAAACACCACAATGACTGGATCAGCTGTTTCACAGCCAAGGAAAGACAAGAATAATCTCTAATAGTGTTTGCTTAAAACACTTTTCACATAATTCCATTAGCCAAGACAAAAGCACAAACACTACTAACCATTAATAACTGTAGAGTTTATTTCCTCAATCTTTCCTTTTTCACTGCAAAATTGTTCTGTCACTGAAAAGGCAAAAATCTAAATGCATTTTCATTCTGAAATATGTTTTCAAACAGTGTCAATGGTGCTGTCAACAGTAGAAACAGTAATTCCAAATGCTTTAAATATTTGAAATTTTTATATAAAGACACAAACAGCAGACCACAAGAATGGAAGCACTTTGGTTACACAAACAGGTATCAGTGATCACAGAACTACTCAGACTGAAAACGTCAACCATTTATACTATGGAGATACTGAAATGCACACCTTTTCCACTTTTTTTACTTTTTAACAAAATAAACTTAACCACTAAAAGTGAAAGTTGCATCTCTTCTTAAATGTGCTGGTCAGGACAGACTGTCATGGTCCTCTCTATCAGCTGCTTTATGGGACAGACAGAACTGGTGCTCAAGTACTGCACACATGGAAATATTTATTTGGGAGTATGAAAGATCAACCACTGCACTTTCTGTTTCCAAAATTCCCTTTAGGATCTCATTTCTTAATTCTGTACTAACCATACATTACTAAACCAATTGGTTTAGTAAAGCATTTTGACTGACTGAGATGTATCTTCAACCTGCCTGTCTTACAACTACTCTGTTGGTATCAACTACTCTGTTGGTATCAACAGAGCAGACCTGACATTCCTTCCTCTTGGCAAAGCTCTGCAGTGGCTGTAAGTAAAAAAGGTGCTACATTCACTCCTTGCTCTAGCCACAAAATTCAACTTCATCTTCAGACACAAAAGAAGCAAATTCTATCAGAAAGCAGGAGGGAAAAAAGGGCTGTGATATTTCATCTTCTATTGTCTTGCTTTAGTCTCTTTCTCAAAGTTCTTAACTAAAAGAATAATGGGAAGCATAAATCCCATATTCATTCTCAAACAAACAGGGGAACAAAGAGCTAAAGATTAAGTAGAACTTTTCTTTCCTCTAGTCTGTGGTTTCTCAATTTACTTATTACTGTTACTGTCACTGTCAAAACAGGAGGAAAAGGAAAAACAGCAGAGAAAAAAACCCCTTGAGCACACTTCTGAGAAGGCTGATATTTGTCCTGTTGTATGAAGCCACTGCATTTTAATCTTCTTTTCCTATTCCTCCTCTTATTTCTTAACTCCAACTATAAAAACATAAAACCAAAACCCAAACTCGTGAGTACTCCTGTTCCTGAAGCACAAATATCAAGGATGAAAAGCCACCTTCCCCTTTTGCTCTTAGAGGCATAAAATGAGGTTGGCCTGAAGCACCTAAATCTGCCTAACCTCAATGTATAAAAGTAATAGTATAAGGCAGGATGCCTGAACCCACATAACCCCTTTAATGACAATTCAATATCAATCAGGGAATTGTCAGTGATTGTAAGATAAAATTCTCACAAATAATTCCAGCAACTGTCACAACATCAATGCACAAGAAGAAAAAAGAAGCTGGGGGAAGAGCAGAGCAGGTGCAAGGCTGCTCAGCAGATCAGTGTCACAGAATCACAGACATGTTGGTGTTGGAAGGGACTTCTGGAGATCACCCAGTCCAACCCCACTGCCAAGGCAGGATCACCTGGAGCAGGTGACATGGGAACACTTCCAGGTGGGTTTTGAATGTCTCTGAGGAGGGAGACTCCATGACCTCCCTGGGCAGCCTGTTCCAGAGCTCTCCCGCCTTCCAGGGAAAGAAGCTTCTCCTCATGTTATGATGGAACTTGTGTTTTAGTTACATTAGTATATTTAGGATACATTAGTGCATTTCGTATGTTGAGGAGGCTCAGAGGTGACCTCATCATTGTCTAGAACTCCCTGAAGGGAAGTTCTGGCCAGGTGGGGGTTGGTCTCTTCTCCCAGGCACTCAGCAATAGGACAAGGGGGCACGATGGGCTCAAGCTCTGCCAGGGGAAATTTAAGTTGGATATCAGAAAAAAATTCTTTGCAGAGAGAGTGCTCAGGGATTGGAATGGGCTGCCCAGAGAGGTGGTGGATTCACCATCCCTGGAGGTTTTTAAGGTGAGGTTGGCCGTGGCACTGAGTGCCATGATCTGGTAAATGGACTGGAGTTGGACTAAGGGTTAGACTTGATGATCTCGGAGGTCTTTTCCAACGCAATTGACTCTATGATTCTATGATACAGACTAGCAACATTTGACACAGAAAATAGTACCCAGGAGAACCAAGATCGAGCATTACAATTTTTTTTAAAAAGCCCTCCTGCTTCTGGAGCAGCCGTGACAAGCCCCCGAGCGGAACACACCGCTCGCCTCGGCCTGAAGGGTCTGTTTGGGGCTCCTCTGACAGGAGCCAAAGGCCTTTCAGACAAAAAGCCGCAGATCGTGTTTTTCGCAGGTTTCACTGCCAACCCTCACGCACTAAAGGGAGACCTCCCACAACCGAGCTGTCATTTTTAGGTGACTTTCAGGGGACACCTGCGCGACCCGCAGTGGGTGCCGCAGTCCCGGCCCCGGCAGCTCCGGACACGGAACGCGCTCCATGCCCGGCCCTGCGGCCCCTCCGCGCCGCCCGCACCCCGGAGCGCGGCTCCTCCCGCGCCACAGGCGGCTCCGGGGCGCTGGAAGGAGCGATCGGGCGGCCGCAGCCACAGCAGAACCGGGAGCCTGTGAAGGGTGCAGGGACCGAGCCCCGCGGGCGGAACGGGGACCCCCAGGGCCGGGAGCTCCCGGTGCGGCCGCCCCTCCGCGGGATCGATGCCCCGGGCGCTGCCGGCGCAGCAGGGCCGGGGAATGGATGAATGGATGCACGGACGGACTGGGGGATGATCCCCGATTCCCTCACCTTGAACATGGCGGCGCCGGGCGGGCGGGGACGAGCGATGACGTCATGGTGGCGTGACGTCACGGGGAGGGCGGGCAGCGCGCGCCTGGTGCCGCCGCCGGCCGGCGGGACCGGGAATAGCCCGGAGGGACCGGGAATGGCCCGGAGGGACGGGGAATGGCCCCGAGGGACCGGGAATGGCCCGGAGGGATCGGGAATGGCCCGGAGGGACGGGGAATGGCCCGGCGGGACCAGGAATGGCCCGGAGGGACCGGGAATGGCTCCGAGGAACAGGGAATGGCCCGGCGGGACCGGGAATGGCCCGGAGGGATCGGGAATGGCCCCGAGGGACCGGGAATGGCCCGGAGGGAACGGGGAATGGCCCGGAGGGACCGGGAATGGCCCGGCGGGACCGGGAAATGGCTCGGAGGAGCGGGGAATGGCTCGGAGGGACCGGGAATGGCCCGGAGGAACCGGGAATGGCCCGGAGGAACGGGGATGGCCCGGAGGGAGCGGGGAATGGACCGGAGGGACCGGGAATGGCCCGGAGGACCGGGAATGGCCCGGCGGGACGGGGAATGGCCCGGAGGGACCGGGAATGGCCCAGAGGAACGGGGAATGGCCCGGAGGAACGGGGAATGTCCCGGCTTGGGATTGCCGGTGACTGCAGTGCAGGGGTGTCTCCTCGGGACGCAGGTGGGGCAATGCCGAAGCGCCGCACACACCCCCGCCAGCCCCGCCGCCGGCCCAGCGCGGGCCGAGCAGGGTTTGCAAGGAGGATTCGGGTGCTCAGTGGTCACAAAATCAATTGGGTTGGAAAAGACCTCTCAAGTCATAGAGTCCAACCTACTACGAACCTTATCAGCCAGACCATGGCACTCAGTGCCACGTGCAGTCATTCCTTAAACACTTCCAGGGACGGCGACTCCCCACCTCCCTGGGCAGCCCATGTATATATGTACGTATGTATGGCCAGACTTGGCAAGCGAAAATTTGGGAAGGGCTCTCCCCACATGGGTGTGCCCTTCCAGCCTGCACAGTGGATTTTTTAGGTGAGGCACAGCATGCACAGAACTGGCCCCACCGTTCAAGTCCTCAGGTCCATCTGCCACAGCCGAGCGAGCTTGGACAGTGACAGGGAAGTCCTCAGGACTGTCACAGCACCCGGTACTGACCGGGGCTGACCCTGCTGAGCATCCGAGATGTGACGGGATGGGATGGGATGGGATGGGATGGCAGGGAGGCATTGAACTGCCAGGGGACGGTCCCCACTGAGACTGGAACTCAGGACCTTGGGATTCAGAGTCCAGAGTGCTCTCCTTTACACCACGGGACCACCCTATGGGCAGCCCATTCCAATGTCTAATCACCCTTTCAGTAAAGAGTTTCATACTGATGTCCAACCTAAACCTCCCCTGGTGCAGCTTAAGACTCTGTGCTCTTACTGGACTGGGAGAAGAGACTGACCTCTACCCAGATACACCCTCCTTTCAGGCAGTTGTAGGGAGCAATTAAGTCTCCCCTGAGCCTTCTCTTCTCCAGGCTAAACAACCTCAGCCCCCTCAGCTGCTCCTCACAGGACTTGTGCTCCAGACCCTTCACCAGCTTTACTGCCCTTCTGTCTCACTGCCAGTATAATTTGGTTGGATGTGCTGGTTTTGGCTGGGGTAGAGTTAATTTTCTCCACAGTGGCTGATATGGGGCTGTGTTTTGGATTTGTGCTGGAAACAGTGTTGATAATACAGAGATGTTTTTGTTATTGTTGAGTAGTGCTTGCATAGAGCCAAGGCCTTTGCTGCTTTTCAAAGAAGTTGGAGGTGAATGAGAATTTGGGAGAAGACACAGGCGGGACAGGTGACCCCCATGGACCAAAGGGATATTCCAACCACATGGCATCATGCTCAGCATGCAAACCACTGCTGTGGTTCAAGCCCAACTGGCAGCTACGCACCACGCACCCACTTGCTCACTCCACTCCCCCACCAGCAGGAACAGTGAGAGAATCGGAAGGGTAAAAGTGAGAAAACTCTTGGGTTGAGATAAAGACAGTGTAACAGGGAAGGCAAAAGCTGCACACACAAGCAAAGCAAAACAAGGAATTAATTCACAGCTACCTATGGGCAGACAGGAGTTCAGTCATCTCCAGGAGAGCAGGGCCCCATCACACATAACAGAGATCTGGGGAAGAGAAACACTATCCCTGCAAATGTACCCTCTTCCTCCCTCCAGCTTTATACACTGAGCATGATGTCATGTGGCACACAATATCCCTGTGGCCAGTTGGGGTCACCTGTCCCAGCCATGTCTCTTCCCAACCTCCCATGCACCCCCAGTCTCCTGCCCGGGGACAACAGAAAAAGCAGCAAAGGCCTTGGCTCTGTGTAAGCATTGCTCATCAGTAACAAAAACATCTCTGTATTACCAACACTGTTTTCAGCACAAATCCAAAACACAGCCCCATACCAGCCACTGTGAAGAAAATTAACTTTTCCCCAGCCAAACCCAGCACAATGGGGCTCGTGTATGGATTGGGTTCTGTGCCTTTCTAATCTCATTAAAAACATCTAATGTTTGGCTTTAAACTATGCCTGCATGAGGGGATTCCTGAAATTAGATCTGGTTTTAGGACTAGGAGGAGGGATGGTAGAATGTGGAGAGTTATTAGTAGATGTTCTCATGTGTTTGAATTTTGGATAGATGGATAGGTTGGTGGTACTCCTCGCTGCGTTACGACAAGTATGAATAGGATGTAGGATGTGGTTAGTAGGGTTGTGGCTCTGGTTAGGATGATGGTGAAGGTGGATCAGTTGAAAAGGGCAATTATAATTGTTAGTTCTGTTATGAGGCTGGTAGTGGGAGGGTGGGCTGTGCTTATGAGATTTGCTAGTAATCACCAGGTAGCCAAAACAAAAAAGCAAGTACCCTTTTCCCTGTGTTTTTTACACTCCTTGGTCTCTGCATCACCTGTGGCATCTCCCAGCTCACTTGAGTGAGTTTGGATGGGTACAAGTTTTTTCACTCATATCTGCTGTGAGGAAGGGTCTTGTATACATCCCATGCTGTCATGTAACTAAGTGGGAGATGAATATTAAATTCCTGTCAGATAATGGACCTGGAACAGACTGCCCAGGGAGGTGGTGGAGTCACCATCCCTGAAGGTGTTCAACAAACAAGTGGATGTGGCACTTAGTGCCATGGTCTAGTTGACAAGGAGGGGATCAGCCAAAGGTTGGACACGATGATCTTAAGGGTCTTTTCCAACCTAAATAACTGTGTGATAAGATAAACTAAGACAATACTCTGTTCTCATTTAAATCATGGGAAATCTGTTCTCATATGGTGAGCAAATAAACGGCCGCTTTGTTTCTTCTGATTTTCTGGTCAGGGGTTTCCACATGGTTTTGTGTTTAATGATTTTCCACAGCACCCATCGCCAAGGCCACAAACATATTAGCAAGAAAAGAGTAAGTCCATCTAATCAGGTGACATGTTATGTTCACCTCATCATTTTCTGACCAGTTACGTGGATCTTGGTGCTTGTTAACATTTTAAAAGGTATTTATCCTCATACTTACTATCTTGGTCACATAACACCACATTTCAATGCAATCAAGTGCCTTGCTTTTACCAAATACTGACAGTTTTTAGGTAGCAGTGAAAAATTACCCTGATACTTGTAAACATTAGTGTGTACTCTCTGTGTAGATTTACTGTTATGTATGGAAAAGGGAGGTTCCCATAGGCTGTGCCACACACTTGCCATCACAGTTCTGTTAGGGGGCTGTTCTATCAGGACTTGTGTTGATTCAGGCTGCATAACTTTTGAAACTTCGTAACAGCCTCTCCTGCCTCAAGATGGACAGGACGGGGCTCCATCAGAGCATTCAGGGCACCTGAATTTCACTTGGAACTGCAACTCTATCATAGAATCATTAGGTTGGAAAATACCTTTAAGGTCATTGTGTCCAACCATTCACCACCTTCTCCTCCTTGCCACTGAGAGAGAAGCCTACCCTCCAAATGAAACACAGAACAACACCAAGAAAATAACATGGATCCTCTCTTTATGATTTTTTTCATGTTACAAAAATACTGTAACAATTTAGAAGAGTCAATATTCATTTTAAAATATGGATAATAACACCTTATTAGTTCTGGAAAACATTATTAAAATAATTTTTAAAACATTATTAAAATAATTTTTATGCAAAAGGTAAAGCAGCTGAAGAATATGGTAGCAACAGTTGATCAGGAGAAGCATTGTGGGCAGAGAGGTGAGATAAGCACCCTTGTATAAGCTTATATTTTCTTTGTGATGGTAATTTTTGTTGCTCATTCTTAAAGAAAATTCCTACATTTCTTTACTGCAGTCTCTTTATAGGCCTGCTAGAAGCAGCTATGGCAGGAAAAAGTATTTTCCATACTAATGGGGATGTTTAACTACTGCCTTGCAGAACTGGGCAATGCTTCTCAACAGGCTGCTTTCAAGTTAGCAGAGTAGCAGAATTTTCATGAACAGTATGAGATGAGCTTTAGTACCCAAACACGGGATAACAGAAAACAATGATATTTTATTACAGATTGTTATGGGTTTAGCCAAGTAGGCCAAGAAGTTAGTCTTTAAAATTCAGATTAGGCCTGAAATTGTCAGATGACCTGAGCTGGGCTGAGCTAGCTAACAGCTGACTTCTTCCAGCCAATAATATTGTATTCCATACCATGCTACATCATCTCAAAGGGTGTAAAATCCAGTGTGTGGGAGTGGCTTAGTCAGTTCTGCCATGGCCGAGGTACAAGCCAGACGTGATCCAGCTTTTGTCTTGAAGCAGGCCTTGCTTCTGCCCCTGCTGCCTCTGCTTGCATTTTGTTTGCGTTCAGGAAAGTAGAAACATTTTTGTTGTTACTCTTTCTGTTTCTTGCTATGTGTCTCTCAGAGTACTTACAGATCTAGTGCAATAGACTTTGCTTTGTAGTAATTGGGGAGTGGGAAGTTATTCCTTGTTATATATATGTAACTTGTGTAAGTGTGTGTTATATTGTAGTTTCCTCTTATTTTTCTCTTTTGTGTATAAATACATGTAATTGGTTTCAGCATAAACCTGCTTTAGAAGTGGGTTTTTTTCACTCTCTCCCTCTTCTTTTTCCCTTGGTTGGTTGGGGGGAGGAGGGACCCTTTTCACTCTGTCCTGGACAGTTGGCAATTTGCCACCTCAACCCAGGACACAGATTTGGATATAAAGCTTCCCTCTTTAGCAAGGAAGAGTTATACCTAAAATGTACATAAGTGACCAGTGAGTGAGGAACACTAAAGGGCCTCTTTCTGCACTATGCTTTGCACAGTCAGTTTTATTTGTGGAATAGAAGCAGCCAGGGCGAGGCAAGGGTTGGTGGGAAATCCATTTTGCAGCATTTTATGGTGGTTTTGTGAGCATGTGGAGAGTGAATGGGTTGTGAGCAAAGTAGTCTCATTTCTTGATGCATTTTTATTAATTCTTAAGGAGTTATAGGAAGAAAATGTTCAAACCTGAAAATGACAGGAGAGCATTCAGAAGGAGTGATGGCATCAAGGTGAGTAACAGTGTCTGCTCTGGTTGGGTCCCAACCAAGTCTAAGTCCCAGGCTGGAGGTAGGAGTGACTATTTCCCAGTTTTGCAGAGGACAGACATAAGAATATTTCAAATACATTCTTTTTTTAATTTGGTCTGTGAATAGAAAATTCCAATTGTTTCTGTATATACAATGGTGCGTGTATTACAAATACATATTTTTGTTATACCTTTATATTCAGTGGCTATACAGCAATTACTGATGCAATTATGTAACATAGATATAAATATCTGAAGAACAAATGGTTGTTTCAGAAAATTTTTTAATTCAAATAATTTTATTATCTCCAGCATCTTCAGTGCAATTTTTCTTTAATGTAAAAGTTAATCTTTAAAATTACTGATATGACTATATAAAAAGAATGTGAAAACCTTTACAGAAAAGAACAATACAAATATCTTAGCTTTGATGTAGGTGTATTGTTCTCTTATGCTGGAGGAGGTTGTCCCTGCAAAATTTCCCTGGGACAAGGATAATATGCCATAATGGATTATGCACAGTCCAAAACACTGTCAGGGAGGCTCAAAGAGGAGCTGAAGGTTCTGCTGCTGAGGCCACAGAATGAAGAGCTTTTCACTGACTCCTGGCTGTTTCTAATGTAAGAACCTCTATCAAATTTCTGTTTTATTTTTATGACAGTATTTTTTTCTCTCCTTAGTAACTGGCTTTTCTAAACACTTGTGAAAGACACATTTCCTTTTGAAAGCTGCAGCTCAGAGAAGCTTGAAAATGTTGCTACAGCTGATGAACTATGTCAGCCTAGGCAAAAATACAATTTAAGAAACTTGATCTCTAATCCTTTGCCTTGGCCATTTTGGTCTGAGCTTTGATAACATTGTATTAGATTGATTGTTTATGGTTTATTTTTTTGTCAGGTAAATAAGATCAGTCCTTTACTGGCAATACAATTTTGGTTATTTGCCATACATTTGTAAGGACAGGAAAAATTGATTTGTTGCACATTACTGTTAAAATGTGAGTTTCTAATATCTGCACATTAAGAATCAGTGCAGTTACCTACTCACACTGATCACTGGAAAACATTGTAATTCTGAAAGGGTTATTTTGATGTTCTCCTTCATGATAAAACCTCTTGCATATTAAAACAAACAAACACCACCACCTCCAAACCCTCTGTGTTTTTCCATGCACCTCTTTACACTCAAATAAATGACTTTTTAAAATACTATAACTTGCCACTACAGTTTTGCCAGCCTGTTTAGAATTCTTTAAGTCTTTATAAAATAAACTGCTCTTCTGCCTCTTACAGCTTTTTGCCTGTGTTGTGTTTTAAGTTGAAAGAAAGTTTGGGAGATGTCTCAAATTCTTTTGAAAATATGTAGTTAATAGAAAACACACAACCACAAAGGCTCCAGTAAACTCAACCTTCAGTTAAGCAGCTCACCTAACACTGTGAGCCTCCAAATGCTCCACACAAAGCTCTGATGGAGGTGACATGGCAGGTACACACTTTTCCAGGGTGGTCTCCAAAGCACATGATCCATTTCTCATGTCCCTGTCACTTCTGGCATGTACTTTTTAAGCAGCCAACTGAACTGGTTTTTATACAGGTGAGTGATGATGGACCTTTTTCCATGGTGCCTTTTTGGAGGGGGAGTACTTTGCATGTCCATAATACTCCTCTCTCATCCTTTCTACTTTGTTCACTTTCTAACTCGAAAAATAAAAGGAGGGATTTACAGATTTTTATATTTATCAATACTGTTTAATTTGAAGTGAAACTTACCTTGTGTTTTTTATCCTTCATACTTCAGGTGAGTCACTTCTCAGCATTTGTCAGAGGTGCTCTATTGGCAGCTATGAGGTCTGAAGTCACACATTCAGAATGGAAATTGGATGTTAAGGACAGATGACATTGCAGAGCTCTTTGTGCTTTCCCACTGACCTACCTTTAACTGCTGCAATGTCTTCACTGTATACACATCTGGGGTAAACCAGGACTTGAATCTTGGCACCTGTTGCTGTCTCAACAGCTTTGTCACATTTTGACAGTATCCAAAATACACTCAAGTGTTCTCCAAACAAAGATTCTATATTCTAAGACAGGGGACAGGTAGAAAAGAGAAACACATTGTGCAAAAACCCCAGTGTCATCCAACTTCATATATTTTCATTTTTGGTATCACCACTGATGAACACCCAAACATTCCTTCCCTGATTCAAGTTCTCACTGCAGCCATCAGTAGCTCTGGTTCCACATTTCTCAATTACTCCTTCCGGCTCCAATTAATAATTCTTCTGTTAACAAGTTGTTGGTACCACCAACAGAGGTATGTGGTATAGCAGTGCCTTCTAAAGCACAGACAGTGAGGACACAAACACCTTTCTGATGCCCTTAGCACCCCAACACAACAAAGCCCAGCTCCTTTCAAAATTCAAATGCACCTCAGACTTCAGTTGAACAGGATACATTTTGGAAATCAACTGAGGCCAAAAGGTGAAAGGCCTTGCATCTGTTCCCAGTCTTCACATATTTAGCACATCAGGGTTTTATACCTTAAAATTATTTTCACAGTAATCCTTAATTTCTTAGCAAGATGATGTGAATATCTTTACCTCATTTGCCTATAAATGCATCTTCATATATATATATATAAAATGTGTACATTATTTACCTAAATGACAATTTCTAGGTCTACCAAATAATTTTCAATCAAAGGTACACATTCCTTTTTTTACTGTGCTGCCTCCTTAATAAACAACAGTTATATGCTGATCTTACTTTTGTTACTTTTAAGTGACTTCTACAATGTCATTTTTTGAAGGACTTCATTTTCTATTTTACTTTCTACCAGGGCACTGGATGACTGAGAAGTACAACGTTATACACTTACTATATATACATATGGCATAACATGATTATTACAGTCTATTACCAAAAATGTGTTACTGTCTTCATTTTTGCTGATAGGAAATTGCATTTTTATGTTTCTCATGGCATACACACACACTGTAAGAATGAGGGAGCTACAGTGAGGTCCACAGAACTTACCACACACACACACACAGAGCAGCTGAAGAACATAACAGGTACCACCAACCTTGGGGGCAACATCTTACATGATACAAGGTATTGAGAAACAGGCAAAAATTTGTGTACTTGGGTAGTGATGCCCATCCTTACATTGTTAACTCTAGGATTTGCTTCCCCATTAAGCCACCAGGCTGGGGCTTGAAGCCTTACAGGATCCTGGGGATCAGAAAGCAGCAGACACTCTGCAGCGAGTTGCAACAGAGCCTGCACAAGAAGGGGCACAGCTGAACAGCCCAGGAAGAACCATCCAGATTTCTTCTTCACTGGTGCTGCCACCATTGTTTGATGTAATACAAGAGTGTAAGGGGAAAGCTTTATTATTCCATCTCTAGACAGCAGATTTTTATTGCATGGCTTTACTTGCTCAGTCTGAAGAAAAACTCTTTGAGAGGGGAAAAGCCTCAGATACTTTTGTTTTTCTAGCTCTTCCTTTCCATTTTACTCTTCATTTTCCTCTTACCGACACACTGCAGCATTCATGCAGCCAACAGGTTGCTCTTCTGAAGCTCAGCAGAGGGTCACAAAAATGGAAAGGGCGTATTTGTTTCAAAGACAGTGAGAGCTATGGGGGGAAACAGAAAGCAAAATACCCTTCTTGGGACATAATCCTGTGTTTCTGTGCAGAGCATTCATTAGCCAGGAAGTCCTTCTACAGTTCCTTGCTCTTTGGTACTATGGCATTTGTTCAGGCTGATCTGGCACCTCTCCATTCCTTTGCCTCATATTTACTGACACCCATCATGTCTGGTACCTTCAACTACTGCTTCCATTCTGGGAGCATTTTCCACAAAGGAGCAACACCCAACCTTACACGTGCTTAATCCTGAAGTGTGTTTAGGAAACTCCAGGACACATTTCAGGGGTCTCTCACAATCACTAATGGAAACTGTCATGTAGTTTCCCCCAGTGATCCCTCATATGTTTAATGTGTTGTCACCTCCTATTTCCACTCCAGAGGGGCCATTTATGTTTGTGCCCCACCTCCTGCTCACGGTGTAGGAACTGAAGGGGCAAAGGGTGGTGGTGCCCAGACCAACACCATGTTTCACTCCTTCCACCTAACACAGCATTTGAAACTACCTCTTCAGTCTCATAAATTAGCACAATGTGGCACTGGCACAGGTTAAAAACAATGCCTTGGTTTGCTTTGGCTGTTGTATAGATGGGAAAAATGTCACATTTCTCAAGTGTGATGGAACAGGTTCTTACTCCTGTCTGTGTGTAACAATGCAGGGTATTATACAGGCCCAGAAACTGGATGTTACAAATAGGAGCAAATTCATCAGATATCAAGAGATGGCAATTTCATGAATTGAAAAGCCTGAGGGATCAATTCATTGTTAGAGAAGAATGGGAATAAGAAGCAGGTAAATTGCATGCCTCATTCCAGACATTATCTCTGGAGGATACTGGATGATTTCCATCCACAGCAGATGCATAAATCATCAAAAGTTAAGGCACTGGAAAATTGCTAACCTTTCCAGTCACTTTAATGCATTCTGCCCTGCTTTGAACAAGGCTGCAGACCTGACAGCACAGCTTCCTACACCAGTTTAACAAGCTTAGCAAAACATAATTCTTGTAATTAATTTTTACCATGGGAAAAATAAAAATCTCTGCACCACAAAGTGAGGACAAAACTAAAAATGAGAAGCTGTGATCACCTGTAAGGTTTGTAACTTCTGCAGAGTGCAGCTGGTGGATTATGTGGGTGTGAACAATTTTGTACTGGGATTTCCTTGGCTGAGGTGTCTGGTTTATTTAACTTACGTAGAGATCGGTCTCACTCCCCTTGTTTTCAGAGAACAGTGATGAGCCAAAATCCATCTGTTTCAGAAATCAGATGCAACACTCCCAAGAAGGTTGTTAAAGTTGGGAACCAATCCAGTTAAGACCATGGAAAGTCAATCAATTAAAAGCTACAGTTCAGTTAATTATAATAATCACCTTTTTTTTTTCCTGATTCCGTAATTCTTATCCTTGATTTGGATAATCTGACAGGAGAAACACTGAAGGGAAAGTTATCACTTGACAGTAACTTCCTGATTGCAATAAATGAACTCCAAATCAAGAGGAGAATATACACATAAAAACCATGTTTTGCCCTCTGAAATTCCTTCTTCTGTAACTACAGTATTCTGGATTTCCTGAGTTCAAATAAGTTTTTGGTATCAAGTTGCCACCTGTGTTAGACAAAAAAATCCTTGCAGAACTACCTGTAAGAGCCAGAGGAAGAAGTGAGAGCATGTGTGACATGACAAGAACCCCAAGGAGCCTCCTTGTTAAAGGTTCAAGCAAAGGTAGGTGGTGTTGGGAGGAGCCCCTCAGAGAATTTTTCTCACCTTATCAACACAAAGGTTTGGGCGTTGAAGTGCCAGGACTGAGGACAAAAGAGGGGCTGACGACTTCAGACTCCAAGGGAATGGTGGGGTGGAGGGGAGAAATAGAACCCCAGCACATGGAGGTGGGAGAGGGTTTTTTTCCTGTGTGTTGGCTTGACTTTTTCATTTTTTTGGGGTTTTGGGCAGCTGTAGGAAAAGAACCACTGTTGGCTAAGCTGGTGAGAGCTCTTTTCTGGCTCTGCTCTTTGCCTTTGCCCCTCCATCTCTGGGCACCCTGAGCTTCAGAAAGAGAGAGAGAGGAGGGTCCCGGCTGCTTTGGGACACACTGCAGACCTTTTTCTTCCTGGGGACCAACTTGGACTGCAAGGAGATTCCTGGGAATTACCACCACTCCTCAACTCCCAGCTTTTCCTTCTTTTTGAACAAAGGACAAGGAGAAAGTCTGGTTTTCCCCCACGAAAAATGCTCCATCCTGCACCATGTGATTTGTTCACCCCCTCGTCTCTGCCTCGCTGGGAAAAGACTGAGAATTCACCTCCCAGCCAGCTGAGGTGTGACACTGACACTGTCCTTACATATAACTGCACCAGGAAGAACCCACAGGGGTTTTCTGAGGGAGTGTTTGTTCTTTTTTTTTGGTGCTGGGGGAGTAGTTTGCTCTGGTCTGTTTACAGTTATATCTACAGATATATATATAGTAGTTAAGAAACTTGATCTCTAATCCTTTGCCTTGGCCATTTTGGTCTGAGCTTTCATAACATTGTATCAGATTGATTGTTTATGGTTTATTTTTTTGTCAGGTAAATAAGATCAGTTCTTTACTAGCAATACAATTTTGGTTATTTGCTATACATTTATAAGGACAGAAAAAAATTGATTTGTTGCACATTACTGTTAAAATGTGAGTTTCTAACATGTGCACATTAAATATCAGTGCAGTTACCTACTCACACTGATCACTGGAAAACATTGTAATTCTGAAAGGCTTATTTTGATGTTCTCCTTCATGATAAAACCTCTGCATATTAAAACAAACAAACAAAACCCCTCTCAACTTTATCCTTCTTATATCCATTTTCTAATTAAAGTTCCTTTTTTTTTAAATTTAATAAGGAGTGATGTGGTTATTGAGGAGGAATCCTCTCCTCTGGTTTTGGTAAACATTTTGGTTTCCCTCAAACTAAGATACTCCTCAGCCAAACAAGGACTTTCCCGGGCACAAATTCGACAAGAGGGCTTTGTGAGAGGTGGAAGATGATAGCACAGCAATTCCCTGCTTTCCAGGAGTGAGAATGAAGTCATCACTATACCCCAACATAAGGGAAGGCACTTGGGTCATGCTTTGTATCGACACCAGTGTGAGCACCACAAGCACAATCCCATGTATTTCGTATGGCTTCAGCAATCTGGGAAGGTAAACATGAAAGGAACACACTGACCACCTTAGAGTTTTTCCCCTGAGACTATGGAACTTAAGGAGGAAATTCTTGGTTTCAGTTGGCATTATGCAATTCTTTTGACAGGGAAGGGATGGTAAAGTCAGAAAGTCTCATCAATAGTATTCAAGTACATATAAACAGACCCACAGAATGCACAATTCACCACAGGAAATAAAGATACACAAAAAAGACAATTACATGGTTTCTGTAAATCAAACTTGTGAGCTGAACCACAGTACAAAAAATCTCCCAACAAACCAATGTTTAGAACATGCCTGAGGACATATTGAAATGGCTGTGGGAAAGGAGTTAATCCAAAGACAGACATATCTGTCTGGTAAAATTAAACAGTGTAATAAAAGAGTTAACCATTAAAGCCATCTGTCTCACTAGAAATCAAATATTTAATTCAGCACCACTTACTGAACAACATTTGTTCTTAATGCAGAGCTGCTACCAAGGGTGACTTCACCACGAGACACATTTGACAGACATCAGATACACAGCAAAAAGAATTATTTTTTTAGTTCCTTAAGTAGCACATACCATCAATCTGGAATGCCTGGGGCTCAGCACGAGATGCCTAATGCTGGCATCCATTCCAATGGGTAGATGATTTCCAATAGACAGATGACTGACCAGTCACTGGGTGCTTAAACAGACATTGCAATGAGGTTTATTTTTACCTGTAACCACTGCCTAGAGCACCTGTCAATGTAACTATAGAATCAAGTGGAAGATGTTAATGAAAACAAGAAATCAATATGCCTTTACATATATTCCCTACCCTCTCCCTTGAATGAAGCTTTCACACATGCCAAGAAAGTCGCCTTGGACGAGAAGGCTCTTCAGTTAAAGGATGACACTGAACTATCAGCAATATGTGGCAGAGAGAAGGCTGGGGGGAGACCGTGTGCTCACAAGTATGTTATGAACTCCAAAGGTACAGGACTGGTACAGAGTCTGTGCAACACCCAAAGCAACACTTTGCCTTTCTATATTATGAAGCCAATGAAGTAAGAAAAAAATCTAACAAAACCAACCAAAAGAACCAACCAAAAAACCCCACAACCTCCCTCAAAACTACAATCCGTAACAAAGGGGGAACATCTGATAAAATAAAGAATTTCAAATCAACAAGGGTGGGTAACTTATACCAAAGAATTCACTGAAAAAACCCTCTGCCAAATTAACATTAATTTTATATCCCACAAATGAACACAGATTACTGAACTACTGTCAAAAAATAAGGCCACATATTAAAAAAAAAAGTGAAGAATTTTGTATGAATGAGTTAAACTGTGAGTGCTCTCCTTAGTGAAACAATGGAAACTTTGTTGGAGATGCCTAATCAACTACAGAGGTGGTAAAAAGTAACTCAAGCCAGACAGCGTAACATCTTGGAACAAAAGGTATTTCCAGAAATACAACCTGGCTCACAGGGAAGGGAAATTAAAAGGGTGAGCAACAAGAAGTGTAAATAACATTTACAGTGTGAAAAGATTGCTGTTATCTTCTCTTCCACTGTGTCAGCCTAATGCATTTCATCTCCTCTTGAACCCAAAATCGGGGTGATATCACAAGTGGTCCTTCCTCCCATGATGAATCCCACTGGGACCAGCACAAATTCATCCACAGCATTCTCTCATTAAACAGCACACAGTGGGGGATGAAGACAAGTTACCAAAAAAGGAGGCAAGGAGAGAGTTACTTCATACAAATAAAGTTTAAAGTTATTAGAATTATTAAAATAAAATGCTATTTCAGAACTAATTATTGAAAAAATAAAGAGACCACAGTTATTTTCAAACATTCTTGACAGCAAATTTTTAAACCAGGGGCTTTGATCGGAGAGAGACTTGCCAAAACACAGTGAGAGAGAGAAGTGTGGCAATGGACTGACAAGGAAGGCTTTCATCAGACTGCTTGAGAAAATAAGATTAAAACCTCCTGCCTCACCTGCCCCCTCCCCCCTCCCCCTCCCTGGTATTGAATGTTGCTCTAATCTGACACTTTAATCCTGAAATGCAGTTTCCCTTCCTGTTCCAGGAAACGTTAAGCAGCGTGACTTGGACTTGTGACACTCTGAGGTCCAAGTGTGGGATGAACACACGCTGTGTCAGAGCCCTCAGCTCCGTGTAGGTGAGAGCAGAACAGCCTCTCGTGGCTGACTCACTGACACCAGGGCCTGCCTTCGCTGCTCAGGCTCAGTTAAATGCCTTCACACTGGGTTACAAATGTAACAACGAAGTCAACTCCAAACATTATTTCCAGCCTGAAATGCAGAGCAGACAGATCAATGTGCTACAGCAATTAAATTGGGAAGACTTTAAATCACAGCTGAAGAAAAGAGCCTGATGTCTGTATAACCACATCCAGCTTTCCCTGATGGGATAACTTAAACAGCATTACAGCATCATTGCAACACATGTTTTGAAGAGCTGCTTAACTGAGTAAACTCTGAAGCCATCCAGGTCCATTACAAAGTTTACACAAGTGTGTTTAAAGATTAAAAATATTTTATTTACACTTTTCTTTATACACATTTTATACATTTTTTTTCAGTTTGAAACCCGAACAGAGCACATAAGCAAATCTGAGCATACTGTATCCATAGCAAGGGAAAATTACTTTCTGCCAAAAAAGACAAGAAAAAATGCTTTAAAACAGTAAAAAGAGGCAATTCTTAAATTATTTAGAGGAATTTATAGCAGCCCTGGGGTAATCATTAGACAGTTAATCCAAATGTAGATATGAGGTCATATATATATAATTTTAATTTTCTATCGGAAAAGTATTTCCAATTGCTAGACATAAACACAGCACAGTTTGAAAATAACTTTCCCTGTTAACTTATCAAATACATTCTTTGCAATACAAACAATCAGATATTGTACACTGGAATCATGGGATATTATAGTGGAATTGCAATCTCCAGCATATAATAATTTATTTTAAAAATATCTACAAAAATAACAATATATAGGGAAAAATATTTAAAATAAAAACATAGTTCACTCTTCCCTTCACCTGTTCCAGAACTGACAAAAAAGTTAGGTGGGTCTCACTGAGGTAATAAAAGCCCCCTAAATAACTTTTCAGTCATACAGAACACTGCATTTTCTAGACTTACAGTAAGGTTTTCTACCAGAGGCATAAATAAAAACCAGTATCTGCAAATAGAAGTGACTTTTCCCTAGCTACCAGCTTAATATTAATCCAAAGGTATTTGAAATTGGTTCTGGAAAGCTACTTTTAAAAGACTATATAAACATTAATTTAAATTCAGGAAGTGAATAAAAAAGTTAGCAGAGAGAGATACAGGAAAGCTACACTCAAAACAGATCAGTTTTCCTGCCACACACAACTCAGTTGTATGAAGTTTACCCACACAAATGGAAATTTTCAAGTTACTCACCAACTTTCAAAAATAGAATACAGATGCAAAAGTAGTCATTAGTATTTATTTTAAGCAGCTTCAAGTTGTGTAACAAACATGAAAATCTCAGAATGTCAGTTACAGGACACCGGCAAGCTCTGCTTAAACAGCTGACTCGTGCTTTCCAGTTATGCCCTTTCCCACTCTCCTTCAGTGCCACACGTGGCAGACACTGATTCAAGTAACTTCACAAGCTGTACTTTTATTAACAGGAGAAGAGTAGGAGGGGTGTTTTCTTTGATGTCCCAAACCCTATAAACACTAAACACAGGCTTAGTAACACTTGCACTTATACATTTTCTTTTAAGTACCTTACAGTTCTGTTTTCCTTATACTGGTCTAATTCACATAAGCAAAGTATAAATTCAAAGTTTTAAAATAATCTGAGCACCAATTCACTCCTCTTTTTTTTTTAAGGAAAAAATACATTAAAACAAAAAATACCTCTACAAATCTGACTTTTTAAGGAAGATTTATCATATACAGTCTGACACAAGCTTGAAGTTTATCTTTAGAGAACTGTTACTGTCTCCCCATAATGCTTACACTTCTTTTGCTACAGAATGGACAGAATGAATTGTAGGAAAATGCTGAAATGAATCCCAAGGAGGACAGTGCTGGAGAAGCACCTTGAATGACTAAGAGACTTGCTGTTGAATAAGCATTTTCCTACAATGAGTTAAAGAATGTTTTTCTTTTTAAACCAGTTTGAATTTGTACCTGCTGGATTTTATCTTTGCTTCCTGAGTCTCAGGTGAAGCTTCATCTCTGATGCCAAGCAGTTACCATGTTATCAGCATGAGGAAACACAGCACTTGGGTCTTCATGGCAAGAGAGCCCCAAGAAAAAATGGCTGCAAATCTCAGAAACCATGGAAAGACAAAGTCAAACCCTTGGATCTAATTTAACAGGACCACTGTCATACTGCAGAAAGTAGGACATCCACACTTTGCAAAAGGAAGTAACATCAAAGCAGGTTGCCAGGTAGCTCACACGCTGCCACTTGCTAGCAGTGCTTTCTGGAACAGCAGGGCCTTTGTAACTCCAAGCACTGCCTTCCTCCAGCTGAATTCATGCGGAAAAATACTTCAGGTTTCTTTTTGCCACCTAATACCTCCCACTATGAAACTACCAACACTTTGTGGGGGAAAATAAATGACTTTTCCCTTATGCAGTACTTTTTAAAAACACTCTGTCCCTTAAAAACAGGCATAGCAGCATGTGAAATGGAACTGGCAGTGTCCAGTCCCTTCACAGGAGCACTGTGCTTTTTGTACATTGTCTCATCTGAAAAGAAACTTTCCTCCTGGAGTTAATTGCTAAGTTAAGAAATGAAGAGGATACATTTTTTCTACAGCTATGAAACTAGAACCACCCCTACATTGTAACTATGTCCACTTTTTAAAAAGAAAGACAAGCACACTTGCTTCAAAGCAGGTCATGTGTTGAATTTTAAATATGTGGGTGACATTAGGTTTGCTGGTATTCCATTATGGAAGGGGTGGGACCAGGATAACCTCCCCAAACTTTATAATCAAAGTTTGAAACTTACCTTTTCCTTGACAAATGAGAGGCATTTAAATGTTTTGGGTTTTTTTTTTTTAACTCATCTAAATCTGATCATAATGCTCAAATTTCATAGTAACAGACAATTCTTATGAGCCAGCTTAATTTTGTTCCTATTTAAAATCTAAATTATCTGGAGCTAAATACTAAAAGCAAACACACACTTTCAATTAAAAAAAATTCCCTCAGATATATAAAGTAACAAAAACAACTGCCTTGAAAGTTCCATTGCAATATAAAAGAGAAAGTAAACTAATTTTGTATTCCATGTCTGAAACAACAAAAGCAAGGTAGAAAAGTAAATTTTCAAAACATTCTCACATACCCCCACACATTCTAAACCCCAGCAAATTCCAGTCATTCCTAAAGCTGGAAAAGTTACAGCCAGCCCCTCAATGGAGGCCCAAGTTTCAAGGAAGATGAAGCCAACAGTTCAATTAAAATTTCACAGAACAGTTACTGTTACAATCCTGAACAAGATCTTTCAGAATTGGGCACCTGAAGACAGAAACAAACGTAACAGCAGAGCACCAAAACCGACCTGGTTCTTCACGTTTCAAGTGTCAGAACTCACCAAAGCCTTTCAGTAGCAGTTGCTGAGCACACAAAATTTCAGAAGGTGCTTAAATGCAGACTCCAACACACAAATTGAGACACCCCCGTCCTGACTGTTATTTTTAATCAAGTCTTGGCCATGTTTCTTTAAGACATCTGAATCCTGAACACCAGACATGCAGACCCGTTCCCTCCTCTGGCCCCTGGGAAAAGTGAAGTGCTCTGTACTACTCCGAACGCGCCTTCTCACACAGGATTAGTTTTTGCTGCCCCATTAACTTACTGAGAAATGAGCTGGTGACAAACAGAATAATAATTAATAAAAAATGTTTTAACACCCTTGTTTTGTTCTCTTGTGCCTCAATATTCCATTAACTATGCACAGTCAGCACAGAGCCAGCACCTACTGCAGTCAGTCCCTCTCTGTACCCACGCAGGGTGATGCTCACCCAGTTCTCACAGTGAAACTGAGGTTTAAGCCACACTGGCTTTAAGTTGAGCTATCAAGAAAGTAAATTAGATTTCTAATTCAGTATTAAAAGACGAATTTAACTGCAAACTATCCTGCATGAGAAGACTAAATATCCATATTTGGTCCAGTCACTTCTGGTGTAAATAACTCATCACTACAGCTATGATGGCATGCATTATCTCTTTCTTTTAAAACATATGAAAAGAAAATATTCCATCAATAAATCATTTCTAATAATAAAAAAATTAAAATCTGCTGACTTGCCATATAGCTCCAAATACATTTCAACCCAGAACATAAACACTACAAAAATATCAAAACACAATACAAGTTTTACATGTTGTTTTTCACTTCTATTATTTCAAACTTCGTTTAGACAATAGATGTTATTTTTAACATAGAAAATTTAGGGTGATTTTGGTCCCTTTGTAAGTGCATTCTTTTGAACTCCCTGAGTACTGTACATTCCTTTTCTACAGTGATTTCTGACTGGAAGATGCTGAACAAAGTGGTTTTGCATTGCTGCACACAAAGTAAAGTCTATTGCTGAAAGTGAAACACAGCAGAGTAAGATTTTACAGAATATGCAGCTGCACGTTTCAGCATCTGAACTGTGAGCCTTCAACTTCTCCAATCTCTTCTTTAGGTTCTACAAGTGGCTAATTTCACATCCATAAAGATAATCAAAATGCAATTACTGTTATCATTTATGTCTTGGCAGATAATTCTCACCAATCTGCTGTCAGTTACACTTGTAAGTAAAACTCAATGGAGTTATTCAAAGCCCTCTTGGACCACATCTCTCAATTCAGGCACTCCAAGGTCAGTAGCCATAGCTGTGTAGGTTTTTTTATAAAAGAAACAGAAATTACACCAACCATCCAATCACCAAACTCAACACTTGAAAAACACAGTAGTTTTTAACAGTTAATAATTAAAATAATAATAATAAAAAGATTATACCACTTCAATACAAGTACTCATATTGAAAAGTGAGTACAAGCAGAGTACTGAGAACCAACTGTAGCATATCCAGTATCTGGTTCCAAAAATAACTGTGGGCCACAGCAGTGCTGAGCATTTGCTTACTGACATTTCCCATTTTCATGAAAAAAGAAAACTGGGCAGCACATTGAAACCGAAAAGAAACTCAGGTAAAATGAGTTTACTTTTTAAAAAATAATTTATAAAATAACAAATGTTTCATTATGTAGCAATGATATAGAGTTTAAAGTTACTGAATCAATCAGTATATACTAAAGATACTTTGATACCAAAGGAGGCCTCTGGTTACTTAAGAGCTTTGAATTATTTAGCTTATTAAAGATACCTCAAATTCAACAGATATGGCTGAATCTGTGCACTAGTTAAAATATAATATTGTAACTGCACATAAAAAGATGCATTTATATACAGTTTTTACAGTGTATGCACATCTATGTATACTTTTTTACTCACCAACACACACAACGCAAACAGAAGGCAGCATAGAAATAGTGTTTTGAATATAAAAATGTTTTCTTTTCAATTCAGTAGAAAATGTTTAACTCGCAGTTTGGCAGATTTACTGGTACTACTGTACAAAACCAGGAAAAAGGTCATGCAAAGGGGTTAAAATTCTCCTCCAAAGTAAATAAGGGAAAACAAAAACACCCAGTGGATTTAAGAATACTTTGCAGTTAATGGGAAAAGCATCTAACAAAGAACATAAAATACAGAAAGGGGTTGGTTTTGTTATTTCATACCTGGTTGTACCCTGGTACAGAGGGTTATTTTGATGCTCAATTAAAAAATGCAAATAAAGTCTTTCTTCTCTTACTTTCACAAATATTTAGTCAAACTCAACTTATTTCAAAAGCATAGTGGTATAATGACCATTAAAAACAAGGAAAATACTATGGACATAAAATGTTACAAAAAAAAGCACACTCAAAAATTAATTTTTTTCATACTTACGGTTAAGTTTTAAAAAAAGAACAAAAAAACAACAACAAAGCTTTTAGAAGGTCAGACCAACTATTGGCTTTTCTAATAAACTTGGTAAGTACACTCTCTGTACATCCTGTTTCTCTTGAGCATTTAGCAGTTGTTCTTACACACAAGGAAATGTCTCTGAAAGAATTTAACTGGTTTGTATTTTTTAACAAATCAGGTATAGCTTTTTCTATTTCCTGGGGTCATTCACTGTGTTTCAGCTGCAACGTCTCACATGCTCCAAAACATACTCAGGAAAGTGCAGGCTGCAGACTTGCAAGCCATCCAGCTTGCAGGGCATCCTTGGATATTCGTCTTCTTTCCATTTGTTTTCCTCTGGATCGAAGGTAAGAATTGAATCACTGTAATGACCATTGTAACAAAGGCCTCCAAGAACCATTATCTGCTTGTCCAGAACAGCCACACCGTGACCGCTCCTACCAATGGGCATGGAAGCCAATATAGTCCATTGGTCAGTATCGGGGTCATAAACCTCTGTGGAGGGACATCCTTGGGATTCAAAGGAGGCCCTCAGGATCACACAGACACCACCAAAGACATAAAGCTTACCATTGTAAGAAATCATTTTGTGAAAGCATCTTGCATAGTTCATTTTGCACTTGTTCTCCCAACAGTTTGTGACCACTTGAGTTCTCCTTGTTCGCTGCTCTACTGTCCCTTCTTTACTGGGATCAAACACACACACTTGCTTAGAGGTTGAAGATGATGTAATTCCACCAGTGATATACAGCTTGTTACCAAGCACCGTCCCTTCATGTCCATACTTATTGACTGGATAGGGATCCACAAATTCCCATTTATCCTCGGTAATGTCGTACCGTTCAGTGGAGTAGAACGTCTCGTCCCTGGTTCTCCCGGCCACTGCATACACATACCTGCCAATAACTCCCACAGCAAACTCAGAGCGTGGCACAGACATGTCTGCCATTCGTAACCAGGTGTTCTGTCTGGGGTCATACCTAAACACTTTGGATGATGCATGAAACTCACCATCTGGCCCCAGTTCTTCCCCACCTAGTAAGAACACAAAGTTATTTACAATGGCAAGGCAGTCTGGTCGCAAAGGGACTTGAGGGCCCTCTAATTCCCACCAGACCCTTGGTTTGTGCAAAAGAAGAATTTTACTGTTTACCATACTGTGTCCTATCATTCCTCTAAATACTGCAGTCTGAGGTTTGGCAGAACGAATTTTGTTCGATTTCATTTCCATCAAAGGCTGTTGGTGAACGCTATGAAAGTAATTCATGGCTTGGTCAACCTCATGTCGCAGCTGCCGGGAGTATCGATAAAACTCTGATGTTTTTACCTATGAATACATTTAAAAGATATTAAAATGCTGACCAAGAAAAACAATCCAGAAAACCTAAATGACTATGTATCATTAGAAGATTATTTTACTTTGTTTCATGCATACACTCTTGACAGCAATGGCATTTGTGCATGAAGGCTTAAACTGGTGTATTGTTATCCAAAAATCCAGAAGGCAATTTCGTGATTAACAGCAGTGACTAACATTTTCAGCAGAATAATCACATGCAGAATTTATGCTGGAATTAGGCACAACTGAAATCCCCAAGACTAAAAATCATTATTCCTTTTCCCAAAAAAAGCCTCTGTTCATCTTCTGCTTTATCCATGAGGCCCCTAAATTAAAAATGCACTATTTTCCTGGGAAAGACACCCTGTACAGCCATTACATGCCTCGTCTGCTTTTATTGAAATCTCACAGCCAAGCCTAGGCAGATATTCCCCAGTGCTGGGCTCTGCTCACAGGGCCATTTAATTGGGCTGGGGTGGGAAGGGAAGGTACCTAACCCCATTCCTTCAGAACTAATGCCTGCACCCAGCACTCCTCATGATGACTGACCTTTACGTTTCCCTTCTGAGAGACTCCATGTGTTAACAAATGTCTTTAACACAAGAAGGAAACGTCTCAGCCCATAATCCTTTGGTTGTGCATTTCTTTGGCCAACTGCAGGGGCAGGTTTGAACTTCCAGTTCCCACCCGAGAGTTACAACCTTTGAATCAGCACGAAGGAGTGAAGTGACATCTCAATTTGAAAGGAGCTACCCCTGCTCAGTATTATTGAAGTTGTGGGTGGGGAAGATGATGATAAGAATTTCCCTACTATCTCAGCCAATTAAGTTCCTCAAATTGGTCCTGAGAACATCCAAAACACTTCCCTGTCTTGAACATTTTAACTAATCCAGCTCCAGGCAGTCCTCAGCTGACCATGGACTCTTCACTCTTCCTGTACAGTCTGGTCTAACTCAGCATTCTGAATCACACTTCTGAAATTAATAAAAACCTGCTGGGTGGTGCCAAATCCACAAATTCTCGATCAGATTTGATCCTAAATTCCAGTTTCCTTCACATAAACCTGGATTGCTTTCAAACAGCCTAAATGTCTTTAGTTCCCACCAGCTCCAAAATAAGAAGCAATGCTCTGAAAAAATGTGAGGCCACTCTGAAAGGTCAAGTCACCACAAGATTACACCAGAACCCAGTATTTTTAAGTATCTGTTATTCCACATCTCCTCCTATTCCCTGTCCCAAGGAAAAAAAGCCTGTACCACCACTTACCTCAAGGGTAGTGGTTATGAATTTTGATGTATATGGAAAGCAATTTAGAAATTAATGTTCTTTATACCTTGGGAAAAAAGTGGTTGCTTGTTCCATAAAATTTCTGTTAGTTTTCTACTACTCATTTCTCCTCTTTGAATAACAATTAAGATATTCTGCTGTCAGATAACCATCCTTTAAAAGTCTCTTGAACTGTTATTATTGGACTTAATTTGCACAGATATTGTTTTACACACCAGATTTCAAAAAACCTGAGTACCAGCCTACCATTGTAAAGCAAAGCACAGCTCAAGAGTTACAGTGATTTGATGATTTTATTTACACTTTTCTTTCCCCCACCTAATTCTGACAAGTTCAGCCTGAGTTTGATAAACAGGCTGGATGCAGATGTACATGTCATTCTTGCAGCAACATTCAGCTCCTTTCTATTGTCTTTACCAGGGGTGATTATGGAGCAAAAAGGTTTACTCAGGCACAATACTTACAGAATACCCACAGTAAATCCAACTCTTCTGGGAATAAGAGATATATTTTCTTATTGCAAATAAAGTATATCTCATAAACAGACAGATCTGCTCATGTGACATTTGTTAGAATAAACCACATACCCTGCCTGACTGAAAAGATTGAACATAAATTACAGAAAATCTGCTGGCAGGGAGAACCACAGCCCAGAAAAACGGTAATATACAGAAAGCCTTAAAGGTTACAAAAAATGAAAAAATAAGTTAAAATAACAAAGAATTGTGGGTGAGTTACTTTCTCCTTAAAGGGAACTTTCAAATTCTGCAACAGCAGGGCTACTTCCTGCATTCCCAAACTGGAACCATCATCTTCAGAATGAAATAAAAATATAAATTATCCTTGTTCCACCTAAATATAAATTGCCTTTGTTCCACCTCCATGCAGTTCAAGTTTTCTTGGATGATTATGGGAGACATCAGGATCAACATGCTCACAATGTGAAGCCTGCCAGCAGAGCCTGGCAGAGATGGAAAGTGTTTTTTTCTTTCCCCCTCAACATTTACAACTCTGTCATTAGATCTGGAAATCCAAATGCCAGCCAGAGACTGGAATTAAAATAAGCCTTATATACCCTCACCACCCTACTCCTTCACAGAGCCTGAATCTCACCCCATGAGAGCAGGCAAAAGGAAACAAAGAGTCTCTCTCCTTCCAGAGACAGAATCTCAAGACCAGGGAATCCATCTATTAGTAGTTTGCTATTGTTTATCTTGACAAAGGCACTGACATCAAAGCAAAGCTCAACCTCCTGCCTTAAACCAAAAAAACATCAAGAAGCAAATGCAGCTCCCCAGTTATTAACACCCCTCTCAGACTGAGGTCCATGGGGAAGCTTCTACAAGCACAGGTTTGGGGAGTTGAACATGGAAATACCCAAGCACTGGCAACTCTTACAACATGCAGAAAAAACATCCCACAAAACAAGAGTGATTGACTCCCTAAATTCCGGTAAGAAAAGGTAGTTGGAACATCCTGAGATCAGCTCAGTTGGTTAAAACTTGGTTGTAATAATGCCAAGGTCATGGGTTCAATCCCCTGTGTGGGCCATTGACAAGAGCTGGGCTCGATGATCCTTGTGAGTCCCTTCCAACTCAGAATAGTCTGTGAGTCTGTGTGATTCCTAAACTCAGCTGTTGAGGAAAACCATCAGTTTTGAGCCTTCCACCTTCCACCAGCACAAGCTCTGCCACACAGGATTGGTACCTCTCCTGAGCTCCAAGGGTGAAGGTCAGGATATGCCTACAGGAAGCACAGGCTGCTCACACTTGCTTTATGCGAATAAAAACTAAGCCAATGTAGGGAATTGTGCCCACTGTCACAGTCACACACTGTCCTAGTTGAGCAGGAGGGACCAGCTGACACTCTGTGGGGGTGATCAAAGCTGTGTATTCTATCCCCTCTATTCATTCCCCAAGGACAATGGGCCATTAGCAGTAGCTGCCCAGGGAGTCATTATCACCTTCACACTCAGCCTGAGGGGGCGGAGCTGCTAATGGGCCATCAACAGTTCAATACCCCCTGGCTCCCAGAGTTAATCACCCATTGTGTGAGTCCCCGCCCAGAGGGAGGGACTGGGTGCTCCCTGAGGGTACATAAGTGGTGGGTAAGAAGACCTTGGGAAACTTCTCATCAGATCCAGAGGAGCAGCAGGACCTCGACAGGAGGAGATCACCGCTCTTGCCCAGACCACAGCCCTCGCCTGCACCAACAGGTTTTTCACTTCCTTTTGCTCTGGACTTGGGGGAGCCACAGGGGTCTCAGCACAAGGGCAAACAAACCCCCTTGGGTTTGTGCCCCAGGACACTGGGTTATACTGCTGGGGTTTTGTGAGTTGAAAGCAATTTCCCTTTTGTGTCAGTGCTTTTATTGTAATATTATTATTAAATTTTAGCTCTGACTTATAATCTCTCTCGTGGTGAGTTCATTTCCCCTGCTGGTTCGCCTTTAAACCAGCACACACACTATATGAAATATTCCAGAATTATTTAAAAGCCCTGCTCAGCAAATAGTAAGGAAAAGCCTCCACCTACACTTTCAAATAATTTTACAGTATTTTTCATTGCTTGTGTGTATACTCAAAAAAGAGAAGCATTAAAATTGGGGTGATTGGCAAGTTGTACATGTCCTTTAGTTTCAGTAGACGAAAGAACATGGCCCTCAACGAGCCTTCTGTGAGAATTTCTGACACCCAAAACACAAAGAAGGAAAGCCCTCTGCATTCAAAAGGAGGCTCTGCCACTCCCTGTAAGTAGCAACAAGCAGCTGATCAACCCATACCCACACATTTACCAACAGACCAATTCTCCTGATAAGTTCAAATGAAGAAGCTCTAGAAGGAACGTGCCCCTGATTACCGACAGACTCAAGCAAAGCACTCAAGTTTCTGCAAAACAGATGGAAATGTGCACTGACCATCATGAACCCTGAAGTAACACAAGTGTGCATTCTTGAAGAGTACATCAACTCTGCATTGATAAAAATACATAAATGGTTCACAGCATTTTCAAAGCTTAAAAAAACTGTTTTGTTATCTTGCTGAACAGTCTCAAAGGCAGTTCAAGCTGGACTTCCTCACCAGTATCAGTCTTACAGTAAAAAGAAAAGGAATTTCATCCAAGTGTTGAAAGTTTTGCTCATGTGATTTCTTTTTTTTACATTCTTTCCAATTCTTTCTCTTCAATTTTCTGGAGAAAAGCTTCTTATAGAGGTTCTAATGTAAGAGTTCCCTCAAGATCATAGAATGGAGTGGGATGGAAAGGACCTCCAAGATCATCAAGGCCAACCCTTGGTCCAACTCCAGTCCATTTACCAGATCATGGCACTCAGTGCCATGGCCAAGCTCAGTTGAAAAACCTCCAGGGATGGGGAATCCACCCCCTCTCTGGGCAGCCCATTCCAATGCCTGAGCACTCTCTCTGCAAAGAATTTTTTTCAGGTATCCAACTTAAATTTCTCCTGGCAGAGCTTGAGCCCATCGTGCCCCCTTGTCCTATTGCTGAGTGCCTGGGAGAAGAGACCAGCCCCCACCTGGCCAGAACTTCCCTTCAGGTAGTTCTAGACAGTGATGAGGTCACCTCTGAGCCTCCTCTTCTCCAGGCTAAACAACCCCAGCTCCCTCAGCCTCTCCCCACAGCACTTGTGCTCCAGTCCATTCACCAGCCTTGTTGCTCTTCTCTGGACTCGCTCCAGCCCCTCAAGATCTTTCCTGAACTGAGGGGCCCAGAACTGAACACAGCACTCAAGGTGTGGCCTCACCAACGCAGAGTACAGGGGAAGGGTCACTGCCCTGGGCCTGCTGGCCACGCTAGTTTTGATACAGGACAGGATCCCATTGGCCTTCTTGGCCACCTGGGCACACTGTTGGCTCATGTTGAGCTTCCTGTCAATTAGGACCCCAAGGTCCCTCTGCCTGGCTGCTCTCCAGCAGGGGAGAGCATTACAGGGAATAATGAACCTCTATCTCAGACTTCCACAGAGCAAATTCTTCCCTTTACTTGCAATAAAGTTATTTTACTGGAGACTAAGCTGAATGAAAACTAAAGATCTATCAACTCTACTAACTCGGATCCTTATTATTTTCACACCTACTTATCTGTGGCCACATTTTAAGTACAACTCAAAGCCAGACCAAGAAGTGCCTGGTCCCAGCACAGGGCTCTGAAGGGCTACTCTGCAAGTCCTACAAATCACTCACTGTTTTTCAGCCATAGAAAGACCAGACCATGCAGCCTCTGGGCAGCAAGGACAGTGCCCTCAAACTGATTACTTTGGCTGCTCCTTCTTAGAAACTGGCAAGTGAAATGATCAAAGCCAACTGGAGTCTAACTCTGATCTCTCAAGTCAGTCAACTGCCACAGCTCAGAAGTTCAGCACATAATAAATACTGCTGGCAAACCTATCCAAGGCAGCAATAACCCTGAGAGACAGAAATACCAAGCGCAGCACCTGTTTAAGATGAGGGGCCCACTGACCTCATCCACCAGACACTTCTTACTCTAAGCTTCAGCAAATGAAGCTGTAGAAGCAGATGCATATGCATTACTAGACATGGAAGTAAATGAGGAAAAAAAGGGAATTTATGAAAGATAAAGTCATAATAAGAAAATTATAAGGACATCTTTTCAAAAATTACTATTTTCTAGGCACAGGACAGCAGACACTCAAAAATAATGTGCTATTTATCCTGCCTCTAGAGCACAACATAGTGATTAGTAAATTCCTAATTGTTATGGGTTTAGCTAAGTAGGCCTAAATTTAGGCTTTAGAGTTCAGACTAGGCCTGGGACTGTCGGCTGACTTGAGCTGGGCTGAGCTGACAGTTGACTCCTTCCAGCCAATGGTATTGTATTCCATACCATATTCCAGCATCATCTCAAAGTGCAGAGTCGGTGTGGGAGTGGCTTGGTCAGTTCCTTCAAACTGTGGTCCCAGGAGGACCCACCGTGCCATCCCAGGAGGGACGAGAGGACCAGACTCAGCACCAGCTCACCATCATGTTATCTTAGGGAAGCAAAATGTTTGTTCTTAGTTTTCTGCCTAAGTCTGTCCCTCTGGGGATTGAGTTCTCTGGAGTAATTTTTAGTTAGAATAGTGGGATTTGTGTTCACTGGGAAGTGGGAAGTTATTTCTTGTTATTTCTAACTTGTGTAAGTGTGTATTATATTGTAATTTGCTTTTAATTTTCTCTTTCCTGTATAAATATATATAGTTAGTTTAAGCATAAACTGTTTTGAACTTCTAGGTTTTTTCCTTTCTCCCTTTTTCTCAACCAGAAGGAGAAAAGCTTTGACTCTGTATTGGGCAGTTGGCATTTTGCCAGCTCAACCCAAGACACTAATTTAAGTTGGCAATTTATAAATCAGCTTGGGCTGGTCATAACCAACCCTGCAGACTGGACATAAAAAAGACACCTTTAGATTTTAAGGTTTTGAAACAACATATCAGTGTGAGTAGTACACAGAGACTAAAGGGAGCTTCAACAGACTATGAAGGGAAATCATGACACAGTAACCTCCAATAACACAGAGATTAACTCAGAGGGCATTTCCCACAGATCACTGTCTTCAAACTTCCTCAAGACTTACAGAGCCATGGACAGGTTTCTAAGGAAAGGAAAACTCAGCGTTGACAGCAAAACTTGTATCCTACCATACACTTTGCCTTCAGTTTCTACCTATTCCCCAAATCCTTACTCCATTTACCTCATTTTCCCTCATACACCTGCATGTATTTTAAGGGCTGAGGAACAAAGAAGTGCCCATTCACACTCCCAAAGCCATTCTTGCAGGACAGCCTGCACCAAGCCCAGAGGCTGCACCTTCACTGGTGGCACATCAGCCTCAAGGTATTAATCCAGTCAGCCATTTCACTTTCAAAAGGACAAGCCACCCCACTCAGACTGTACATCTTGCAAAAAAAATGATGTAAGAAACAGAATGGCCTAAGAGGCCAAAAGTGTCCCTACCATGACTTGAAAAGTTAAATTATGTAAGTTATTTATGTACTACAATGACAGGCCTATGAGAAATGCACATCACACAGATTACATAAGAGCACATGTGACGAACCAGCCTCTGTGTACCAAACACAGAGTTTGCTGAACTGGAAGAGTCAACCTCAGACTGCACTTGGTATGTTCATGCAGCTGTTTAGTCTGTGCTGGCTTCAGGACAAAGGTGAACTCTGCTTGTGGATCTCCAAAAAGGCAGTTTTACCAGTATTTTCCTCCCTCTACACAGAGAGGAAAGAGGTTACTGCCAGAACAGTGAACAGACACACCCTTTTACAAAAAAAAAAGTGTTCTATATCCTGATGTTGGTTCCAACTGCAGTTGTCCTTTGTCACTTGTCATGCTGGATAACTCAATGCTCTCTTAGCCAGTGTGAAACACAAATACATTCCTGGTTGCAGCAACCAATGACATAATTGGCTGTGCCTCCCTCTGCTGAGCTGTCCCACTCCACGATCTGCACTGGCTTCTCTCTGTTCCCACACACAGTAACAGAAAGGGCATTCACAGATGAAGCTTTCACAGTGATTTCTCTCCCAAAGTTGTACCTGTTGGGCCACTTGGCAGCTGTCAAGATACAACATGATCAGCACTGTATGCAGGATTTACACCACTGACACCAACACCAGCTCCAGAAGTTACACCTGAATGTGAGGACCAACGTGTAGTTTCACCTCTGCTTACAGAAATTTAACTGAGGACATCTTGATGCTTTAGCTTGTATCCCCAAATCTCACAGAGCTCAAGCAGACTTACACAAGTCTTGCCCCATTAAACTAACCTTAAAAGAATATTTTATGCATTTTTTACTACATTAAATGATGCAGTAGTAAGGTAAAAGTGTTATTAAAACCAAGACACTCCACAGTGTCCTGCAGAGTTCAGCTCTTACTAGCTGGGAATGCTTTAACCCAATATAAACATTGCAGTACTGCTCTAAAATATGCTTAGGTATTTATTTTGTTTATGTCTATAGTCTAATACAGTATCATAGATATAGTTTATGTGTTATTACATCCTCCACTCAATTCACACACAGAGAAAAAAAGTCCAAAATATAGAAACTCACTAGTCTGAAGTAATTAATAGCTTTTGTAATTTAAAGTAGAAATATGTATAAGAATCACTGCCTGGATCATCCAGTAGCCCTTAAAACCCCCAAAACCAATAGAACCTTATCTGTATATTCACTAGATACCAAAGTAAAAGTATATAGGAAATTAATCTGGAAGAAGCACAACAAAAACACAAGGCCTTAACTCCTACTAATTCACCAAGAGGTGAAAAAATACAAAAGTTAGAGTTGTATCTCGTCACACAAAAAAGGTAATGGCATTAAACCAGCACAGTTTAAGTAATTCCTAACCCAAACACTGTTACTGGCCTGTGAGAGAGATGCTCACAAAGTATCCTCTACTGCTGACAAATATTCAGAGATTCTCAAGAACTGAAAAACATTTTTTGTCTATCCTTCAAGAGAAGAGTAGAAAAAGCAAGTTCACTTTTAGCCTCTTACTACATACAATGATCAGCTGAAGTTTAGATCACCTGTTTCAAAGATTCCTCTGATATTTAAAGCAAATAATTTCATTTCATACTGTCAGTAATTTTTGACTGTATTATGTGCCTTGTGTAGAACCAAGTGTGTATGTGACAGCCCAACCACTGAAGAGACAACAACAAAAACGCTGCAGATTTAAGAGCAGATGCAAGTTTTCATTTGCAAATAAAAAAACCCTGTACTTAAATCATGTCAGATCTACAGTCACTGTTTCTGATTACATTGCTAACAAATATCATGACATATACCCTACATACTGTGTGCAGCTCTGAGGTCTCTGGAAAACAAGAAGCAATTTGTGGATAACAATAAGAACATTTGAAATTAAACTAGATACAAATGACGTTGTCTCAAAATGTCTTTTTCATATAAAGTTACTTACAAACATGTGTTGCAAACCCACCTGTTCTGCAGCCACGGTACAGACTATTGTCTAATAACCAAAGGGCAACACTTTTGGGTGTTTGCCTTCCATGGCAAACACTGTGCTATCATCTTGTTCCTCAGGAATCTTACCTATTTAATGGCATGCTGCCCTAGCTAAATGGTGAATCCTGCCTATTGCTTTTCAAATGCACCAACCTTCTCAAACACACTGGATGGTGTCATCAAACAAAACCTGATGTTCTGAATGATGGTGTCCGTGTGCCGCCAGCGTCTTCTATCGTGGCGCAGCCAGGCCTGCACAGCTTCGTACAGCTCTATCTCGGGAAACCTGCTCAGATGGTCATTATCCAGGTAGGACATGAGCTTCTCAAAGCTCAGGTATGACAGAAAGTCAGGTCTGGACATGAGTGGCACAAAATTCTCTAGCAGAAAGGAATCCAATTTTTCCCTGACTCCTTCGATGTTTACACCAAAATCATCCAGAAGTCTCATAATTTCTGCACAGTTTTCTAAGCAGATTTTAGCTAAAAGAAAAGAGCAGCAAAACTTTACCACCTCTATCAGCTGGACATACATGGCAGCCTGAAGGATTTCATGAACAGTGTTCATACTCAGTTCAATAGTTCCATAGTACATGAATTGGAGAACGTGACTGAAGCCTGTCGCTGTCAGACCCTTCAAATGGATTTTGTCCTGATCTCGTTCTCGCATGTCAGCTGTGAACATAATCCTGAAGTAATCACTTTGGGTGGCAAGCAGAGCTTTATGGGCCTGAAATTGGTGGTCTTCAATGACAAGTGTGACATCAAGAAGCAATCCCTCCTCATACAGTGCTCTGAATCCTGCAGAGACACTGGTGTCGTGGATGGAGGAGCTAAACCCTTCCACGTCCCCTGCCATGAATCACCTGGGGGGGAAGAAAAAATAAATAAATAAAAATGAAAATAAATTGGAATTTCTAATAACATATTACAAGCCCTTCCTGATTAGATAAATCCTAACTGAGATTGCTTTTATTAAGACTTAAAAGTCTTCACCATCCTTTTTGTTTTCACTCCAGCTGAAAAATCAACTTAGGAAACAACTTAAAACACCAACTTTAAGTATTTCTCCCCCACAAAATATTCTCATTTTCCAGACAGGGTAATCAACAAAAATAACTACACAACACTGTCAAAATGATTCCTCACTCTAAGTTAACTCATGGTCAGATAATGAACTAAAGAGGTTATCGTGGTTTTTTTCCTCTCCCCTCCTCAATCTTTCTAAAGAATTTATCTCAGGGGAGCAATAAAACACCCACTCTTGAATATCAAAGGTTTCAGAACAGAAGCCAAACTTCCCAAGCTTCAGACACAAGCTCCTGTAGATCAGTACACAGTATAATTAACAAAAAAAATTATTACATTTAAAAATCTATGTCAATTTACTCAAAAGTTATTTCTAGGAAAATGAGTATTTTCAGAGATATTATTTAAGATTATTTCAGTTCTCCTGTAACAACATCCCATCACGTTCCCCACCTTTTTTACTACAGCAATTAATATTAGGTTATGAGATTTATAAAGTGAAAAATACTAATGTAATAAGACTAATGTAATGTAAACAAGAACAGGTCATAATAAATAGTAATCTGTATACTGGCTTTAGTGAAGCTGAATTGCTCATTATTTGAACACTTGCAGATACAGTTGATTGAAGCTTGCACATAAGTAAACTGTAAATAAACCAAAAAGAAATCAAAGAGCAGCAGGATCCTACCCTGTTAAAGCTAAGGAAAATAAATATGCAATCAAAATAAAAGCCTATTCAAAATCTTGCTCAGCTTCCTTGGGTTGAGGCAGAGAGAAGTTGCACAAGGCAGCCTGAACCAATCTAACAATTTATCAAACTCAAAGCACACTCCATTCCTCCCCTCTGCCCTCATTCTGGGGTCTGAGCTCCTGCTGCCCACTTGGAACCATTTCTGGGGCTCACTGCACTCCTCTAGAAAGCCAATTCAACTCAAACCTGACAAAAAAATAAACCAAGAGTGGGGAGGGATGCACATGAAAAAGACAGAACACAAACACAACAACCACTCCCTGCCCCAGCACACACGAAACCTCAAAAGCAGAGAGCTTTGTTTCCCACTGCTCTGACCTGACACTGCCAGGGTTTGGCACAAGAACCACCTGAGGCAGAAGGCAGGACATACACTTGGGCAGGAAGAGAGAAAAAGAGAAATAACTTCCCCATTTGGCATTAATTTGGTATTAGAATTGGTTCAACTACTTCTGTTCCACTTTATCCCACCTTGTATTACACTGCAACATTCTCTCAGATATTTGTGCATTTAACTCTGAATTTCCTATTGCAATTAAAGCTAATCATGTTTTGCTACTGGTAACCCACATGAAAAGCTGAATAATATCAGCACATTAAAAAACCTGCACATTTTCAAGGTCATAAAACTTCACACAAGTACAAGGACCCCGCAGTGACTCCAGGGTGGCCCCATTTCACAACTTCAGAGAGCAGTTACCACAACACTCCCACTTCCCCAAGCACCACGTTCTGACTGCTGCCATTTCACTGGAATGCATTTATTAGACTCCATCAATGTATAATCCTCTCCATTCATCAGCACACATCCTGGAAAACAAAACTGGAGAGACTCTTTGTCTATGCAGAACTGAAACGGTGAGTGGGTGTTTGCAGCCACACCCCATGGAATCAGCACCACTCCCGCACTGCTGGAGCCTGGTGATGGTTCTGGGCACAATAAAGTCAGTGCTGGGAGTGCTCATTACAATTATGGCCTTATGACAAAACTCAAATTCCTGAAAGTAAGAGCAGGAGCAAAAGAGCAAAGATGACAATCCAAGTGCTTTCTCACAGGTATCCATGACAGCACATTCCCCTCAATGCCATTGAAGACATGAGAGAACCTGCAAACTGCTCCAGAGCTTCACATTGTGAGTCTCTTATTCCTCAACAGCACTTGCTCACTAGAAAGAAAAATTACCATCAAATATTCCTCTTAGTTGTTGCCAATTCTTACACAAAAGCAAATGAGGAAAGAACTACTTTACTAACTCTTACCACCTCAAAAAGCAGCAACCATAAAGCCTGGCTTTACAGATTTGCTTTCTAATTGAATTTCTGGTATCAAACAAAAAGGTGAACACTAATGTTAGCTTTTATTTCTTCTTTCACTGGGGCACTTGTAAGTCCTCCCCTCCCATCCCCAGTTCTCTGATGTTTAATAATAACTGAGTTCATACCTCAGCCTTTCCCATTTAAGACACTTAATGATCACTTGCCTTTAAATGGGCCACTCATTTTTATAAAATATACAGCAGCTTGAAACAACCCTCAATTCTGTCTGAAATCAGCCAAGACATTGAAAGGTTACTGGGATTCTCAGACAGTACAACTGTGTAAGTTACATTTATTTAGGAGACCCACTAAGACTTGGCTCAGCTTCAGCTCTACAATCCATGTAAAGATGGGACAGGACAGCTGGAATTTGAAAATGTGAGAACATGAACAGAGTAACACAACAATATATTGGGGGGAGAAATGAAGCAACATTCCCCAGGTGACTGAAGCAACATGTAACAATCTGGAAACAATGGGATCTCCCATCACACACACAGGTTTATGCAGAGAGGAATCTCATGGAAGGGACTTCTTCCCAACAGGACGTGCATTACTGTGTAAGAACCACAGCAGCAACCCACAAACACACACTGGGATCTCTGCCCTTCCTGGAGAAACATAACCATAGAATAGAATAGAATCATAGAATGGATTGGGTTGGAAAAGACCTCCGAGATCAAGTCCAACCCTTGGTCCAACCCCAGTCCCTTTACCAGATCATGGAACTCAGTGCCACGGCCAATCTCACCTTAAAAACCTCCAGGGATGGGGAATCCACCCCCTCTCTGGGCAGCCCATTCCAATCCCTGAGCACTCTCTCTGCAAAGAAGTTTTTTCTGATCTCCAACTTAAATTTCCCCTGGCAGAGCTTGAGCCCATCGTGCCCCCTTGTCCTATTGCTGAGTGCCTGGGAGAAGAGACCAACCCCCACCTGGCCAGAACTTCCCTTCAGGCAGTTCCAGACAGTGCTGAGGTCACCTCTGAGCCTCCTCTTCTCCAGGCTAAACACCCCCAGCTCCCTCAGCCTCTCCCCACAGCACTTGCGCTCCAGTCCCTTCTCCAGCCTCGTTGCTCTTCTCTGGCCCCGCTCCAGCCCCTCAATCTCTTTCCTGAACTGAGGGGCCCAGACCTGAACACAACACTCAAGGTACATTACAGGCACTCCACAAATAAAAGGAGAGAAATTTACTTTCAAACAGGATGGCCCTAAAAGACAGGCCTCTTCCACCACCCTCAAAGAAGCAAAAAGGAAAAGTCGGCAAGTGAAGTTAAACAGAGACAAATGGTAGATGCACTAAATCCAGAGGAGACCCTCCAGTGTTCCTTTAAAGGAACAAATAATTGTCAAAACATTAAAAAAAAAAAAAAAACAAAAAATCACCATAGAGAGTCGTGAGAGAGTCCTGGGTAAGTGGCTCCAGCCCTGCAGGTGGCACAATAACCTGCAGAGGTCACTTACAACCCCAGCGATCTGTGGTTGGGTGATCACGTGGCTTTCACACAGAGACTGCACCAGTGTGGGGGCTTTTGGTGAACATACTTTTAGTTCTGATTAAAGAGAAATAAGACACACACACACACAAAAAATCGTACACAAGCGAATATCCTTCAAATTTTAAATCTATGAAAAAATAAGGTGGCAGGAATTACTGAAATATTAAAAAATAAAAACCACCTGCATTTATGGAACACCTTTTAGAGTTCCAGTTTTTACATCTCCCTAAAACTGGCTATTCCATAAGATATTTGAAAATAAGTCAGCCACAAATATCTGCAATGGTAAGTAAGTAAGTGGTACACACTGGGAAATTATTATTTCTAAATGTTTTAAAAGTATGGCGGTTTAACTCACATAATCCTTCTTCTCATATCCCTACTCATATTCCTTCTAGTAAATCTTGTTTTCAGCATCAAAACATTTTTCCTCCCAAATCTCAAACAGCATTTAATGGATTATTTAAGTAGTCACAAAGCCAGTAAGAGTTCTCTCTAAAGAAGCTTCAGAATCCTGTGACTGAAAAGCCTTTCTGTGACTGCTTGACTTTCTGCCTTAAATAAAATGAATAAATACCATTTTTTGGCATGAAGCCATATACAACAACACCAGATGAGTTTTTCTTGAAAACAAAAAAATGCATTGGCCAGTGCAAATACACAAAGGGGTTAAAATAGTACAGAAACTGAGAAACTATGCAGTTAAATGCATATTGTGCTTAAAGGGTAACAATCTTCATTTCTAAAGGTAATATCCTCCAACAGCAAATACCAACGTTGTAGTTCAAATATTAAAAAAGCAATAGAAAATACTCTCAGCTGAATTAATTTTTCTAAAGCATAGCTATGCCATTCCTCCCACACACACTTGCAATCTTTGATGTAATTCTATGCACTATTCAAATGCTGCAGTTACTTCCCAGAGGACAATACACAACGATTTTTCCTTCGTATTTTCAATAAAAATGCAAAATTCCCTTAGATTTCCCTCACACACCCAACTGCCAGCAGCACACTCAGTCCTAAGGCAGACATGGAGCCTGCAGTGGGCTGTAGGAAACAGGAACAAAAAAATTCCCCTGTACAAACAATCGGGGGGTGGGTGATCTCTGCTGATGTTGGGCATTGTTCTGTGCACACAGAGCTGAGCAGGGCAATGCAGCACAGGAAGCAAAGGCTGCTGAAAACCCAAAAGAGAAGCACGTTTAACCTTATTAGCAGCTCCTGACATTTCTTCCTCTTCTAGCACACAATGCATTAGAGTCTGCTGTGCTGTGACTGTAAAACCACTTACTTGGAACACTGATTTCTCATCTTTATTCTGCAGCTGTAATGAAGGTCTGGAAACCCTGTTCCAGACTGCTTTTTCTTGCTAAACAAGGAGAACCTTCTTTCCTCAGGGTGTCTGAGGCTCTGAGTCACAAGCAGAAGAAATGCAGTTTAAATGCACTGGCTACTCAGAAGGAAGTTATGGAATACCCACTTTTGACTCATGCCCTTTTGGATTTAAAATCTCTCCAAAAGCAGGGCTTCCTGAAAAAGTGCTCTCCAAATGTGTCTTGATGTAGTATGTTATCTTATATGCACTTTCCAGAGACAGAAATGTATTGTTCGAGGAAAGTGTTGACAATACCAAGTCTAGCACACCAGCTCAAAGGCAGATTTCTCCTTTTCTTTACTGCTGTTCCTTAATAACTCATTTGAGGTGCTGAGACAGAAACAGCAAGTTCCTTTGTTCACTGAGTATGAAGGATTTGTTCACTCTGCCTACCACACACATGTCCTGAGTAACCACTTACATGAACACAGATGAACAACAATTTTTCACATAATAAAACACTACAATCTATGAGTTACACCAAAAGGTATTTCCCCAGACATACAGAATCATGCTGTGGTTACACAAAGTACTAAAACAGAGCTTAAAATCCAATAATCTGTTCCATCTATCCCATTCCTTCCATTCATCAAATGCAAGCATATTTTAAAGCTTTACTTGGTGAGGTGCAGAGCAAAGATGCTTAGAGTGAATTATTTGACTCTAACTTTGTTAAAACACTTTTCTGCACAAATAAGATGTTTCTCCTATTAAGATGTTATACCCACATGTGAAAATACAACAGGCATTTGCACACACAAGCAAACACTCACATGGCTGATGCTGGGGCCTTGGAATGCAGTGCACTGCACTAAGAATGCAATGACTGCATCAACACATTTTTACACAGTATAAACAATTTATTCCCCAAATTCAACCTTTGTGTTTACACAGTTTGACACTAAAACCACTAAACCTTGTCCAAACCATCATTTTCCATCATAATTCTCCACTAACAGCACAAGAAGGGGTGACATCAAAATGGAATAGTTCAATAACCAATGGATATTGAAATGTTTCATTGCAAATGTAGGGAATGAAGAAACATCCAGTTTCCATGTATTTTATCTAAAATCCTTTATAATTGATACACAGAGTTTGGGAGACAATTTATCTTAAACACATTGATGTGTTCATGCTGAAGACTTCATACAATCCATGTTGAGAATTCCAAAAGCACTGGATTCCTTTAGAAACGAGAAGTGAGGAGTTGGATCACTGACAGTAAGAGGAACCAGTAACTGTGCCAGAACAACCAATACTAAAACCTGGCTCCTCCTGAAGGCTGCCCAGACTCAGTTTCTTAGGGGCACCCGACTGAGAGAGCTCCTCTTACAACCCCGACCCACCTGCATCAGTTCACTTTGTCACACCAGTGGTCTCCGAGGTCACTGTGGTTATGCCAGAAGCATTATCAGAACTAGTCACACCCAAACCTACCCAGACTCAGCATGGACTGTCTCAGCTCAGTGTGGTTATTCTTCTCACTAAGTATGCCAGAACCCTGCTGAGTAAGGCTCAGTTGTCTGAAGGGAATATAGCACTGAAGAGGGTGTTTTGTTCCATTTTCTTTTTGAGAAACATCTAACTCAAGCAGCTGTGGTGGTGCTCTGACATGCAGTTTCTCAACTCATACTACTCCCTGTTCCTAAAAACAGGTACCTCTAAGTTATATCTACCATACAGATAAAAGCTACAGTCCAATTTAGCCTTCCTGCACTGAAGAAATTACCCATGTTCTATAAGCACACACACATAAAATCACTTTGTTTTAAAACAGTGTTGTACAGTTTTCACCTGTGTTCCACTTAGATGAGTATTAGTCAATTATATGTTAGAAACTTCCTATTTCACAAGACCAGCCACCAGAGAACAAGATCAGCTCACAGCCCAGCCCCTGAACTTTAGGGGCTTTAGGATGACTATCAAAAGCTTTAGGATGACTATCAAAAGGATTCTGATGAAAGCACATGCTTGATAAGCATTTTAAAACTGCCAGACAAAAGCATCAGCTGTTGTTACCTGACCAGTTTAACTTCACCTATCTGATCTGAACTCAGCTTCTCTCAAGAGTTAACATTAATGAGATGTACACGAGCTTCCCCTTGGCTTAGTCCATGATGCAGATGTTGTAGTTGCACTCCACAGACACCAAGACAGCTTAAACCATCTGGCTAAAAGGCCTTTGCATCACTACACCTGCACAGGAAAACCTGCTCCCAAACACAGCAAGCTCAGCTCAGTGCTCTTCCAATTACATTTACTGATACCAGAACAGGTGCCCAGTAAAAAAATATTTGATGTATTCCTGTAAATGAGAATTCTCTTCAACTGGGAAAACATACCTAAAAGTTACTGTTGAAAACTATGGATTAGCCACTGGTCTCAAAGTGGACAGGACTGCATTATCCTGAGTGACAATATCCTTTTATATATATAAATGTATATATTTGTGTCTTAGAGAATTATTAGTTTTTACAAATGTTAGAAAAAATATATTAAAAAAGATCAATTTTCTCATTGTGAAGATATTTATCAATAAAAATCATAGTGTATTTTACACAGAAAAATGTAAGTTAAGCATTTCTTAGTAACCAAAAATCAAATCATACCCTTTTTGACTTATCACATAAATTTTTAGCATAATAAGAAGGTAATGAGCTATAAGTATTCATTTAAAAAATGAATAAAAATATTTTTAATCTAAATTAAAATTGCTGAACTGTTCCTTATAGTTATCTTTTTGTTGTTATCTGTATCTTTATTGCTAAATTAGTTAATATTCCTAGCATCTTCTGAAGAAATTATTGTCAGAGATTAATTGTGGCCTTTGTTGAAGACATGCAGCCTCTGACCTCACTGCCAAACACAAACCTTATTGTTCAGAATGACAGCAATCTCATATTTAATTTCCACACATATCCCCCAGATTGTTAGCTAGATGAATGAGAAAGGTCCAATGTCTCCAGTGTGAGCTCAGTGGTTATCTGTTCTGTTCTGCTCTGCGTGCTGAAAGGCAAACCAACACACGTGTAGATACAAACCAGCAATAGGGTATAATTAAGGAAAGTGAAAGGAGATGAGTGTCAGAGCAGAGTTTATAGGGGATGTGGTAGAAATTAAACACATTTGCTAGGTGTTGGAAGGGAAAATACATTAATTATATCGGTGCATGGTGGTGGCTCAGGGGATCTGAATGTGAGCTCAGGCAATGGTGGTCACCACTGGTGACCCACTGGAGCTGGATTATCATCTTAGGGACCAGTATACAAACCAAAGTCCATGGGAAGCCAGAACTTTAGTAGTTCTCTCTTTTTATCCACTAATAGCTTCATAATTCCCCTATTCTAAAGTACGGTTAAAAAAAATCCCAAACAACAAAAACCAAGAACTTTAAATGTTTAGGTGTCATTCCAATATTTACCAAATAGGTCAAAGCTCTGACACCAGTCCCGGGTAGCTCTGCTCGCTCAGATCACGGCCACTTTTTTCGCCATCAGCGACGCTGCGGGAGGAATGGCCATTTTCGGGGCAGGGTCTCAGATGCCCCGCTCCATCCCGCCCGCTCAGCCCCGCAGCGCCGGGAGCGGAGCCGCAGGCCGAGCCCCGCGCAGGGGCGGCCGCAGCGCCTCGGAGCGGCCCCTCCAGGCGCTCGGTGCGGCCGTGCCCGATCCCCGCCGGCCCCACCCGCCCCCGCGGGCACCGGGCCAGCTCCCAGCCCCGGGAGGGCACCCGGTCCCCGCCCCGAGCCCCGGGAGCAGCCCCTGAGGCCGGGACGGCGCCCGGGCCGCCCTCGCAGAGCCCGGGGGATCCTTCACCCACCTCTCGGCAGCGGCGGCGCTGAGGACGCGGCTCCTCCCGCTGGAGCGGCGGAGAGGGGCCCTGGCTCCGTGTACCATACAGCCGGGGCGGCGGAGGGAGGCGCCGGGGGCTGCGGAGAGGGGCAACGGCTGAGGCGAAGCCGGGAGGAGGAGGAGGAGGCGGAGGAAGGGGGGATCCTGCGCTCCCTCCTCCCGGCGGGCCGCGCTCGGGGGGAGGTGGGAGCCGCCCCCCGCCCGGGCACCGGCGCTCGCAGCCCGGCCCAGCCTCTGCCCCGGGTCCCCTCACGCTTGTTTACCTTCCGCGCTGCCCCGCGCGGCCGCGGGCGCCATGTTCCCCCAGAGCGCCGCGCCGGCCGTCACTTCCGCCGCACCTGCGGGCGGGGGCGCGCCCGGGGCCGCGGACACCGGGCATGGGGACTGCCACAGCCACCGGCACCGGCACTGCCCTCCCCGGGCACCGCTACCGGCACCCACACCGGGCACTGCCCCCGCCGGGCACGGACATCGGCACCCACACCGGGCACTGCCATCCCCGGGCACCGGTACCGGCACCCACACCGGGCACTGCCATCCCCGGGCACGGACATCGGCACCCACACCGGGCACTGCCATCCCCGGGCACCGGTACTGGCACCCACACTGGGCACTGCCCCCGCCGGGCACCGGCACCCACACCGGGCACTGCCACCCCGGGCACCGGCACCGGCACCCACACCGGGCACTGCCATCCCCGGGCACGGACATCGGCACCCACACGGGGCACTGCCACCCCCGGGCACCGGTACCGGCACCCACACCGGGCACTGCCGGCACCGGGCACCGCCACCGCCCTGCCGGCCCTGTCCCCACTCGCCAGCCCCCGTCCCGCCGCCGCCCTCCCCGTGCCCCGTGCAGGGCCATCCAGACGCCGGAGCCCCCAGTTGAGGAGCCGCTTACCGGAGAGCAGCGGGGGCTGTGCATGGCCGGGGAAGCGGCACCGGGAAGCACCATCTGTGCCTGGCCCGTGCGGACGCGCACCCACAGCCGGCCGCGTTCAGAGGGCCACGGTGGTCGCGCTGTTCTCTCCCACCCCTCTGCCTCCAGGCCGGGCCCCCCGAGGCTGCCGCAGCTCCCGGTTGTCCCGGGCAGTTGCCCCGGGCCACAGCAACCCTGCTCGGTGCTGGCTGAGCTCCTCCCCGGACCCTGGGCAGCCGTCAGTGCTGCGGGCTGAGCCCACCTCGCGGCTCGCTACAGGCTGATCTCAGCTCGCCACAGGCTGCCTTGCCAGCCGGTGTGGGAACCTGGACACAGAGCCACAGGCGCTCAGCAGAGCAGCAAACCACCTGCATACACCCCTGCGGGGAATGGATGAGCAGGGCTTTGCCTTAGCACAAAACATCGTTCCTTTTCCTTTGCCCAGCAAATTCTGACTTTATTGTAAGAGGTTAACTAAACTACGTGGTCCTTTGGTTTGCCACTGCCAGCCCCAAACCACTTGCTACCTTCTACACACCTCCGTGTCACCTTCTATGTCACTCACTTTAAATAACAAGCCATGGGCTGCCATCCTCTCCCTGTTTATTGCTGTTTCCATCCCCTCCACAGCCTATTTTCAGTCTCCCCTTACCACCTTTTCCCCATTCTGGATCTATAAAACAAGCTGAATGTCTTTCACACCTTCACAGATGAACCAGCCACACCACGCAGTGCTTCACAAAGACTTCCCACTGCTATTCTCACTGTTAACCGCCCTCCTCCTGCTCCCCTGGCTACAATCAACCTGCTCCCATTCACTCCTTCCTCCCTGTGGTCTGGCCTCTCTCTGCTTGGCAAACTTACTACTTTATGTTACCCCATCTCCCCAGTCCCTGTTTTAAAACCTGTTATCTGTTCATTTAGGGTGAAAAAGCTGGCCTTTACAGACTGACCCTGCCAAGACAGCAACTGTTCCTGCCACCTAAGCCTAAAGGAAAGACAGACTCCCTATCACAGGATATGTCTCCTGGTGCACCAAACATGTACCCACACATCTAATGCTTCAACCAAGAAAAACTGGAGTAGAAACCAAGTTTCTCATACACAGAAATGATACAAACAAAACCTCATGTATCCTGCCCTCCTCTGACTTCTGACCTTCATAGGTCAGCGAGGGTGGAGAAAGCTAACCAAGACTGGGTAGGTTTTACCTGACTGTCATTTTGTTGTCTGATGTTCGTGGCAAGCTGAGGTGCAAAGTGATCTGCAGGTCTCTCCTACACGCTGCCACAGAAGAGGATCAAACCTAGCCACAAAACAAAAAAAAAAAAAGAAAACCAGAACAACCACAGTAGCTTTGATACTTAAAACATCTCAACATTTAAAAGCACCAAAAAAAAAAATCCCTTCTTCACACTGGACAATTTGCTTGTACTGAAAAATCAAAATTTGCTAACAATGCCTCAATTATAGTTTCCTAAATAAAATTAAATTTAGGCCCCAACAATGATCAGTGGTATCAATATTATCTTAGCTAACATTAATTTACAGAGATATTGGGGCTGACCCCTCAGATTTAGGCATCTGTACAACATCAGTTACCTAAAATGCACTGCTCAGGCTGGAAGGGCACAGCCACGTGGGGACAGCCCTTCCCAAATCTGCGTTCAAAGCCTGGCCCATACACACACACCACTGGCTTAAATGAGACTAACACAAGGAATAAAATTATGGACACAGGGTTCTGAGTTACATTAATACACTAGTTACCATTCAAGCTGAATGATTTAAACTTTATTTAATTCATACATACAGGTATAATACACATTGACTGACATAATGTCAGCTCCTAGATACATTCTTACCTACTTTACTCGGGGTTGGAGAAGACAAAAGAGCCTGGAGAGGAGAAGGCTCTGGGGCAACGTTACAGCAGTTTCCAGTGCCTTGAGGGAAATGGCCTTTTCACAAGGGCGTGTAGAGACAGGACAAGGGGGAAGGGCTTTAAATGGAAAGAGGGCAGGTTTAGATTAGATATTGGGAAGAAATTCTTTGCTGTGAGGGTGGTGAGGCACAGGAACAGGTTGCCCAGAGAAGCTGTGGATGCTCCATCCCTGGCAGTGTCCAAGGTCAGGCTGGATGGGGCTTTGAGAAACCTGTTCTAGTGGAAGGTGTCCCTGCCTATGGCAGGGGGATTGGAACTGGAACACCTTTAAGTCCCTTCCAACCCAAACCATTTTGCAATTCTGTGATTAGACATTTGCAGTCTAGACTTTCCTGGGTTTTCTTTATATTAAAAATATTTCCAAATAAGTGAATTAAAGCAACAAGACTACCTCAGAATATGTAAAATGTACAATCTCATTGTTAAAATAGAAGCAACAGCTTGTGTATTTTTTTCATGTTCCTGACAGGGTGTTTGGCAAGGATTAAATCCTTTCTAAAGGCAGTTGCAAATGTGACAAAACTGTTTCCATAATTTTGCATTGCACTGCACTGCTGCATAATTTAAACAGTCAAGCAACTAGAGAGTCTGGTATTTGCAGTTCATTTTCATAAAAGAGTGATTATACATGCCTGGATGTCGAGGCAACTACAACCAAGTATTGCATCATGTTCCCACTACACTTTGTGTATCTCAGTTGTTTTTCTCAGAAGGGAGACACTTCACTCAAAATTGAAAGCACAACGTGGCCTGATGAAAGATTAGATGTGAAAATGTATTTTCCAGACCAACGTGCAGCAGGATTGGGTTGCAAGACAAAATCCACTCTGTCACTGGCAACACTGTTACAGATGCTGTAAGGTTCCTTACAGTGTGTTCCTATCCATCTCTTCAGAACAAGAACTGTGTTTGCTCCAGGTATACCCAGTGGAATTCATTCCTAAATCCTGTGCCAGGAAAGGATGGAAGTGTAGTATTTGCAAAAGTGGGAGGTTACAAGCACTGTTGAACCAGGCACACCAGTTTCACACGGATTTCCTTCATCACATTTCCATCACGTGGTTGTCTGCTCCAAACCTGTTGGTATTTTGAGCCAAGAGTTGCCCAGGCAAAGTCTGAGAAGCAACAGATTTTCCAGCAGACAAAGTCACTGTTGCTGGCACAATGACACATATTTGACACGACTGGTTACTTGCACTGAAACCTGTTCCTCTGATCACAGAGCAAATACAATTAGCCACATCCTCTATGTGTTAAAGCAGTTCCTATGAAGTAGAAGTCAATACAATTTCCCACAGGGAGCAGTTGGGAATGTGACCTTTAATCTCTGTTGAACCTCTAAACTGGCTCTTGTCACTGGTTTGGGATTTTATTCAATTTTTAGCATTTATGTCACACCCAACTCTGAAAACACATTTGGTGTGATTTTTACCTGTTTCATACAAAACATTCAGGCTGTTCATGTCCTGGGGCAGACTCTCATATCCACACATAATAACGAGCACGGGGTCTAGAAAAGACAGTAACAAGAAAAAGGGTTGCAGTTTAAAACCCACACCGGGCTGACAGAGATTGCAGTGCAGGGACAGCAGCACGTCCCTCTTGGAGCAGCTCAGCCCCGCCTTCCACACGCACATTCCACACACTCGGGCGCTGGGTCTGTTTGTACCCACGTGTCCTTCTGCACCGCCCCAAACCCGCACCGCCCCCACACGGACCCGCACCGGCCCACACGGACCCGCACCGCCCCACACGGACCCGCACCGCCCCACACGGACCCGCACCGCCCCCACACGGACCCGCACCGCCCCCACACGGACCCGCACCGCCCCAAACCCGCACCGCCCCCACACGGACCCGCACCGGCCCACACGGACCCGCACCGGCCCACACGGACCCGCACCGGCCCCACACGGACCCGCACCGCCCCCAAACCCGCACCGCCCCACACACAGACCCGCACCGCCCCAAACCCGCACCGGCCCACACACAGACCCGCACCGGCCCACACGGACCCGCACCGCCCCCACACGGACCCGCACCGCCCCACACGGACCCGCACCGCCCCAAACCCGCACCGCCCCCACACAGACCCGCACCGCCCCCACACAGACCCGCACCGCCCCACACACAGACCCGCACCGCCCCACACAGACCCGCACCGCCCCACACGGACCCGCACCGCCCCCACACGGACCCGCACCGCCCCACACACAGACCCGCACCGCCCCAAACCCGCACCGGCCCACACACAGACCCGCACCGCCCCAAACCCGCACCGGCCCACACGGACCCGCACCGCCCCCACACGGACCCGCACCGCCCCACACGGACCCGCACCGCCCCCACACGGACCCGCACCGCCCCACACGGACCCGCACCGCCCCCACACGGACCCGCACCGCCCCACACGGACCCGCACCGCCCCAAACCCGCACCGCCCCAAACCCGCACCGCCCCACACGGACCCGCACCGCCCCAAACCCGCACCGCCCACACAGACCCGCACCGCCCCACAGAGACCCGCACCGCCCCCACACAGACCCGCACCGCCCACACACAGACCCGCACCGCCCACACACAGACCCGCACCGCCCCACACGAACCCGCCCCACACGGACCCGCACCGCCCCCACACGGACCCGCACCGCCCCCACACGGACCCGCACCGCCCCCACACGGACCCGCACCTCCCACGGGCACGGGGCGCGCTCCCGCACCGGGGCCGGTCCCGGTCCATCCCCGCGCCGTGTTCCCCGTACGCGGTGCACCGGCCCGGGATCCCCGCGGGGCTCTGCCGGATGGCGGGGGAGGCGCCCCCTGTCCCGGGGTGTGTCGGTCCCGCCGCCCCCGTTTCCCGCCGCCCCCGCCCCGTTTCCCGCCCCGCACGCGGCTCAGGCCCCGCCGCAGGCCCCGGTTGCATCACCCGGCGCGAGGGCCACCGCGGGTCCTTTCCCAGGGCTGCCCCGCAGCGCGCCTGAGCCGCCGCCGCCGTGCGGCAGGCCCGGCGCTGTCCCCGCGGCACCGATCGCGGCCGGTCCCCGAGCCCCGTGTCCGTCCCCGGGCCGGCGGTCCCCGCCGAGGGCCGCAGGGTGCCGGGGGCTGCGCGCCGGCGGCGGCCGCGCCGAGCGGAGCCGGCGGTCAGGCGGCCGCGCGGGCCTCCTCACTTCCTGCTCGGGCCAAGATGGCGGGGGACGAGGCGGGAGTGACTCTGGGGCAGCCGCACCTCAGCAGGCAGGACCTGGGCACGCTGGTGAGACCCGCGGCGGCCGCGCTCGCCGGGACGCCCGGCCCGCTGTGCCTGGGGGGGCGGGCGGGCGGGCGGCTGGATGGATGAGTGGATGGATGAACGGAAGGACCGGCGCGGGGTGCGGGCCGAGCAGCCCCGAGCCTCCCGCCGGCCGAGCCGCGCTGAGGGGCGCGGGAGGCCGAGGGGCAGCGCGGCGGGGCCGGGCCGGGGACAGCGGGCGGAAGGCGCGCGGGTGAGGGCGAGTCGCGGCGTTCCGCTCTGTCAGCGGCGCTTTCCGGCTCAGTGGTGGGTGCGCTCTCCCCTTGTAAGGGCTGTGCTGTCTCGTGGTGCTAAAGGCTCTTCCCTCTCCGAAGCAGAACCATCAGCTGGCGCTGTGTGTCCCCAGCAGGCTCAAGGGATTCGCTGCCAGCACTATCGAGACTGCTTTGCCAAAAACATTTTCTTGATTATTAAGATCCACCCAGCAAATCAGTTCATAGATTCACAATATCACTTAGGTGGGAAAAGAGCTCTGAGACTGTCGAGTCCAGCTTGCCATGACCTTGCCTGTTAAATGTCTCACCTGTTCTGTCTCACTCGTTACATTCCTGTGCTGACAAAACTACTGGAAAATCCTGTTGCTGCCTCTCTGGTGTTCAGGAAACTGGAACAGCTTATTTGCCTTCACAGAAACAATGTTCGATGTTCTCGGGTTTGAGCACAGGAATTCTCTTTGTGTTACAGTGAGCATGTTGCTTATCTTAGACAGTTCCTTCCTCTCATTGCTGACCATGGCATTTCCCAGTAGGAGAAGGCACAGATAGGACTGTCTGGGAAGTCAGCAGTGATTACCTTTAGGGCCTCTCCTGTACCTTTCAGTCGCCCCCGGGTGCTTGGCTGACTGGAGCTCATTGCTGAGCGTGGCCTTATACAGGTCTTGAGAAAAAACCCTCCATGCTGCACAATTCTGTGCACCGGGAGGAATTCTCCTGGTGGCAGGAATTGCATCATGCTGACAGGATTCTCGCCCGGCCACGTGGTGCCACCTGCAGGTCACGTTCCCCTTGCAGGGGAGTCCTTTGAAGTTCAGGATACAAGAAATAAAAATTTAGTTGTATGTCTTGAAGTGTTCAAGACTTAGTTTGTATTGAATGTGAACATTTTATTCACGTAATATTTGAGGGCACAGTGAGTGAGCTGACATTGTTACACAGATGTGTTTCATAGAATCACAGAATGGATTGGGTTGGAAAAGACCTCCGAGATCATCAAGTCCAACCCTTGGTCCAACTCCAGTCCCTTTACCAGATCATGGCACTCAGTGCCACGGCCAATCTCACCTTAAAAACCTCCAGGGATGGGGAATCCACCCCCTCTCTGGGCAGCCCATTCCAATCCCTGAGCACTCTCTCTGGAAAGAATTTTTTTCTGATCTCCAACTTAAATTTCCCCTGGCAGAGCTTGAGCCCATCGTGCCCCCTTGTCCTATTGCTGAGTGCCTGGGAGAAGAGACCAACCCCCACCTGGCCAGAACTTCCCTTCAGGTAGTTCTAGACAGTGCTGAGGTCACCTCTGAGCCTCCTCTTCTCCAGGCTAAACACCCCCAGCTCCCTCAGCCTCTCCCCATAGGGCTTGTGCTCCAGTCCCTTCTCCAGCCTTGTTGCTCTTCTCAGTTGGGTAGGAAGAGACCTCTGAGGTCATCAAATCCAACCCCTGATCCAACCCCACAGAGTGCCCTGGGCTGGTGATCACAGTGGGATTGGATCAAGACATGGTGGATTCTCTGTCCCTGGAGGTGTTTAAGAGGACACTCAGTGCCACATCCAGTCCCTTCTCCAGCCTCGTTGCTCTTCTCTGGCCCCGCTCCAGCCCCTCAATCTCTTTCCTGAACTGAGGGGCCCAGACCTGAACACAACACTCAAGGTGTGGCCTCCCCAAGGCAGAGTCCAGGGGAAGGGTCACTGCCCTGGGCCTGCTGGCCATGCTAGTTTGGATCCAGGCCAGGACCCCATTGGCCTTCTTGGCCAGCTGGGCAGAGAACCTGCCTGTAACAGTCTAAACAGTATGTGATTTACCACTGGTGTTATTTGTATCCTGGCAAAATATTTATATCTTACCCTGCACCAAGGACTCTTTTGGCGTTGTGAGTCTTTGCTTGGACTGAGCTGCTCATCCACACAAACTCCGTGCAGGATGGAAATTGGCTGTTAATAGCTTCAGAAATAGTACAGAACAACTTTTCAGTGGATTTCAACACTTGTCCATTATTTGGACAAACACCTTAAAAGAAACCCAAACCAACTCTTTCAGAGTTGTCCCTTTATCTGTACAGAGTGTATTTGGAAGTTCTTTGTTTTGGCAGTGGCTACCAGTAGGTTCATACAGCAGACTACAGCAGAATTTTTGTATAAAGTATCAGTGATAATATTTGAAGAAAAAATAGCCATTAAAAATCGATGGTACTGATGAAATCTGGACCTACTGACTCCAAAGTGATAGTTGTAATTACATATTAGCTTTAATGGAACCTTAGACCAATTAAGTAACAGTTTATTGACAAACCTTTGTTGTTCATCATGTAGCCCATTGAAAATTAACTCGGATTTGCCTGTTCTGTGTAGTTCAGGTTTGGGGGTAGATGAAGGTTTGGGGGGTTTTGTTAGAGCTTCTTTGGAGGTTTTTTGTTGTGTTTGCCCCCTTTTGTAACACCTTCCAGCCAATACCAGTTTACAGTCAGGGTTTGGGGTTGTTGCAGCCTGTACTGATTTAGGACTTGGTTCACTTTTTGTCTTATTTCACACACTTGCAAGACTGAAGGAGCTTGCTTGGATTTTGCTGAATAGAACTACTGGGTAATTTTTAAGAAAATACATATAATACCTTCTAAACTGTTATATACAAGATAAATAAATTGTAAAATCTCCCTTGTACAGGATGTTACCAAGTTGACGCCTCTTTCACCAGAAGTCATCAGCAGACAAGCAACAATTAATATAGGTAAAAACAAACTTATAACTAAGTGGGGTTCATTAACTCGACTCTTTTTGGTCCTCATGCAGTAGCAGTTGGTACCTGGGTGGCAACACTTTAAAGAAATTCCTCTGAAACAGTTACACAGTAGTTTTAGAGACTTAGCAAACCCTTTTGACTTGAAAAGCACCAATTTTACTTCAGAAGCACAGTTGAATGGAGTGGGGAATAGTTGCTAAAGCAAAGTTTATTTTATCTCAGAATTAAGCATTGAAATGAGTTTCATAAAAATGCCAAAATCTGTCCATTGGGAGCCCCATTTCAGATCTTGTTTGTTTAAACAAAAATTATTACAAACCCCAGAAATGCTTCTGGTGGGGGCTCTGGGCTTACTGGCCGTGGAGAATTTGGGGTAATTGTGCATTGATGGTAATGGAACATTGCACAGAATTAAACACTGGTTTACTGACAAACATTTCCCCTTAAAACACAGGTACAATTGGTCATGTAGCCCATGGAAAGTCGACAGTAGTCAAAGCTATCTCTGGAGTTCATACTGTCAGATTTAAAAATGAACTGGAAAGAAATATCACAATCAAACTGGGTTATGCTAATGCAAAGGTGAGTCATTATGCAGCATATTCCAGGGTAGATGGAAGCTTACTGGTAACTGACCCTGGAGGAATTAAACTTTTCTTCAATTCTACAACATCACAGATTTACAAGCTGGATGACCCAAGCTGTTCTCGACCAGAGTGTTACCGATCCTGTGGAAGCAGCACCCCAGACGAGTTCCCCACAGATATTCCTGGCACCAAAGGGAACTTCAAACTAGTCAGGTAACTGCTGGAAATGACTGGAATAAGTTGTGTTTACTTCCCTTTGCATAACTGAAACCAGTCAGGATTGAGCTGTGAGCTGGATGGATCATTGTAGCAAGTTCTGAGGTGGGGGCCCCCCTGTTCTGAGGGGGTGTCTGAGCTGCCTGGGGTTGTACAAGGTTCTTATCTCATGCTTATGATAAAATACTCATAGTGCTGTAACAGGATTAACTTGCTGGAGGGTGACAGGCAGGCAGCCACTGTGCAGCTGCTGGGTAAAAGCTTTGTGTGCTTTATCCCTCTGGTTATTGGCTTGTAGTAGATTTTTAACACTGTCAGCAAAGCAGCACATCAGTCCCTTGTTTTTGGGTGGGCTGCTACTGGGAAACAAGAATTCCCATTGGATGGGTTGAGGAGGGAACAGGGTGAATCAGCTGTTGTGGTCTGCACAGTAAGATCACAAGTTTGGAAGTGTAACAGTGTAGGTGATTCTTTGAAGTGCAGTTATAACCATGTAACTAAACATACATAATTTCCTAAAATTGGAGAATGGGAGATGGCTTTTAAAAGAGATAAGAGAAATCCCATGTGGTGGGGGGAATTTTGGGTGGGTGATAGAGGGTTAGTTTGGTTTAGGTTTTTTTATTCCAGTGTGTTAACTCCAGTCCAATTTACCAGTAAGTTGGTGAAATATTAAAGCAGCAGCTAATATGGGTATGTGGTATTAAATCTTAAAACTCAGAGAAAGTGTTCAGTAGCCATCTAGTAGTCTTTGTGTTCTTCTAGAACTTTCTTGAAAATACTTTTAAGGTATTGCTTCTCAACATCTGTCTCAATGTTTAACTGTTTGAAGGATGCTTTTTACTTCTGTGTCTGCCTAATCACTCACATAAATCCTCAGAGGAATTGTTGGTAATTGGACTTCTTTTTCACCTTCTACAACAGGCATGTCTCTTTTGTGGATTGTCCAGGCCATGACATTTTGATGGCTACAATGTTGAACGGTGCAGCCGTCATGGACGCAGCTTTGCTGTTGATAGGTAATGATTGCTACACTAAAGCAGAGCTCTGCTTTTTAGTGTCATGAGGCAGCTTTATATGGGCTTTAACATCTGGTGGGACATGGTGAGCAACTGAAACAAGTGAATGCTCTTGAGATGTGTTAAAGAAAATAAAATGATGCTACAAGGACAATGTAGTCTAATGAGCCAAGAAGGCCAATGGGATCCTGTCCTGTATCAAAAATAGCGTGGCCAGCAGGACCAGGGCAGTGACCCTTCCCCTGGACTCTGCGTTGGTGAGGCCACACCTTGAGTGTTGTGTTCAGTTCTGGGCCCCTCAGTTCAGAAAGGATATTGAGGGGCTGGAGCGAGTCCAGAGAAGAGCAACAAGGCTGGTGAAGGGACTGGAGCACAAGCCCTATGGGGAGAGGCTGAGGGAGCTGGGGGTGTTTAGCCTGGAGAAGAGGAGGCTCAGAGGTGACCTCAGCACTGTCTGGAACTGCCTGAAGGGAAGTTCTGGCCAGGTGGGGGTTGGTCTCTTCTCCCAGGCACTCAGCAATAGGACAAGGGGGCACGATGGGCAGGGGAAATTTAAGTTGGAGATCAGAAAAAAATTCTTTCCAGAGAGAGTGCTCAGGGATTGGAATGGGCTGCCCAAAGAGGGGGTGGATTCACCATCCCTGGAGGTTTTTCAACTGAGCTTGGCCGTGGCACTGAGTGCCATGATCTGGTAAAGGGACTGGAGTTGGACCAAGGGTTGGACTCGATGATCTCGGAGGTCTTTTCCAACCCAATCCATTCTATGATTCTATGATGTTTTGAACGTTGCTGTCTGTAAATACTCACTAGTCTGGTAGCTGGACCCATTGATGGAAGATCAGTTAGCTAAGATGACACCTTGTATAGTGTAGAACTGTAAAATTACATAATTTTATGAAGATTATGAAGATTAGCTGCAAGTGCATTCTGAGTTTCTCTCAAGATTCAGTTTCCCTTAAATACATATGCAGTCTTTGACATCCAGGAGAGTCCACAAACAACAGTACTAACAGTAAACCCAGATGAATATGGGCAAAATCAAGGTACAGGAGATCTAATTTGATTCAGACAATTTTTGTTCTGATTTTTGTACATCTATAGAACATTTTAGTGCTCTGTAGTGATAAATAGCAATTATCTTACCTAGATAGGGCATGTCAACAAAAGATAAAAACAGCTTCAGATGTTGTGGTTTAAATATGCTGAGATGGATGATGAGTTGTCATTTCTTCTGCCTCTTTAGCTCTAGAAATGTGATAGACTGAACTTCAAGTGAGAATAACCACCATAATGGCACATCAGGCCAAGCTGTCCCCTCAGCTAAAATGCAAACCATACTGATGGCAACCCTGTTCACACACTTGATCTAATTACTGTGTGACAGTTTGGGCATCTTGGCATTTTTATGGCTTTGCTGATAAAATTGTAAGATGTTTCTGGAAAGGTCAATTGTCCATTATGCTCCAGTCAGTACTGAGATGTCTGAAGAGCTAAAGGATGGAGTAAATCAAGTAGACACAAGTTAGCTGTTAATATCTTTGGAAATTTTAGATGGGTGTTTCTACTGGGAGCAAGTAGAAAGAGGGAACCACTCTGGCAACCTCTCATCTGTCAGACATGGTGTGGATGCTGCAACCAGCAGTTATGGGGGAGAATATGTGCCTTTGACTTGGTTGCTTCACACGTAGCTTAGTGAATGACAGCTGTCCTTGTCTGTTTGTTTGTTTTTATAAAGGTGCAGTGGAAAGCTGATGTCCTAACTGTAGGAGTTTTGTCTGTCTTTATAGTTTCTATATTGCAGTCACTTTTCTTCTTTCAGCTGGTAACGAGTCGTGCCCTCAACCTCAGACCTCAGAACATCTCGCTGCTATAGAAATCATGAAACTGAAGCACATTTTGATTCTACAAAATAAGATTGATTTGGTGAAGGAGAGCCAGGCTAAAGAACAGTATGAGCAGATCCTTGCATTTGTACAAGGTAAGTTTCCAAGAGCAGAAATCCAGTCAATGGTAGAAATTCAGTGTTGAGACATGGACACAGCTGTTTTCTGTGTCTGTAGGAAATCTCTTAGTGCTGGTGTACATAGTCTGTTAATCTGAGAACTAGACCACTGGAGTTGTGCTTTTTTCCCATTTCAGACTGTTCATGTAAAACAGTGGTCAGAGCTCTTGATGTGAAATGATAGCCATGGCTCTTACCTAGGTAGCTTTCACTGCATTTGTGTTTTCCTCGTGGGGTGTTTCTTTGGTCGAGATTTTACTGTGATTTTACTGCAGTGCAGGGGAGAAGGGAGCAATACTTTTTAGAGGCACCTTGTAGGTATAAATGTGTAAATTTCTTTAATCTCAAAAGACTGACCTTTCATCTGTCTCTGTGAATCTGGTTTGGGCAGTGTTATCCTACTCTTGTAAAGTTCTGCTGAACTTGAGTCCTTTGGGTTTCATCTTTCCCAGGAGCTTCCACTGCTTGCCCGGTTTATCTGCATTAGCTGGGTGTGTGTCAAGCTGCAGAGATTGATTGTCATGACCAGAAGTAATCAGTGGGTCTTTCTTTTTTTGTCATTCCTAATTGTTTCCTTCACAAGCTGGAGTGTTTTGATACGTAAATTTGGAGTTTGAGGACTGGAGTTATCACAAAAAACACAGATATAATTAAAGCTAATATTTAACAAACCTGAGTAACTAAATGCATTCTTTCATAAAATTAGGATTTTGGAAAATATATACTTGCATTGCAAAACTTGGAAAACATAGATCATTAAATTGACAGGAAATTTAGTTTGTCAGAATGAAATCTGACTGTAACATTAATCCTGATGTGTCAAATACTGAGATACCCAATCTCTCTGAGGAAATCTTAATATGTCTCATCACAGTGTAGGAAGTGAATTTTCCCCACAGAGTGGAAGATTATCTTGCAGTGTTTGGAATGCACTGGAAAGTAGGTGTGGCTGCTTTGAGCTAAAACATTGCAGGGAAGGATAAATGCTCTGATACTGCTTTGGGAAATACACACGTTGTGGAATTCACTGGTATTTTTAACAATGACAAATCACTTGGTCATGTTGCTGTAAAGACTGGAATTAAGGCTTGATGCTGAACTTGGTTTGGTTTCAGGTACAGTTGCAGAAGGGGCTCCAATAATTCCCATCTCAGCACAGCTGAAATACAACATTGAGGTGGTTTGCGAGTACATAGTGAAGAAAATCCCAGTCCCTTTGCGAGACTTCACATCTGAACCAAGGCTTATTGGTATGTAAGTGCTCAGGTCTGGCCTCTGTCCAACCACTTACTGAATGTGTCTACACTTAGAACAGCACCTTGCTCAGTGCCTTAAAAAGAGGTGGGTTCTGAATGAGTATTTAGGGCTCTTTTACTTTAAAACTTGTGTATTTTCTGGAAGCTGTAATGTTTGTTCACTTAATTGCTGTGGGGTTTGTGTGTATTCTATGCATATGACAGCACTAAAATGCAACAGGCATGGGACATTTATCTGTATCTTAAAAATACTCCTTTCACTGCTACCAATTTAATTTTGATTTAACCAAGTATTGCCAAACTGATGAATTTGATAATTAAATTATTTCCATGAAAATCTTGCAGGTTGGATTTCCTGTGTTAGTCTTCTGTTTCCTGCATATAATTGTCAAAGTCTCAGATGATGCCCAGCATACTAGAAATTCAGTTCCACTACAATGAATTGTTTGCCTTTTTTTCCAAATAAACCATGGGAGTCCTACAAAACATACTCAGAATGCTTAAAAATTGACCCCATGAAATCAAAGTCATGCTGTTCACTGTGACTGCATTAGAACAAGGTTCTGGTATTCACAGCTGACATTGTGCATATTGAAGGGAAAGTTTTGTAATATAGTTGATCATTACTTTCTCTTTTAGATACTGATCTTTAAGTTACTCTGCTGTGTAAAACACATTTATGTATATGAGCAGCTTAAATGGTTTTGAAAACAAAACTATACCTTAAAATTGGGAATAAAATGTTCATCATTACAGTTTCGTAATATTTATAAATATGTGTATACTTTCATAGGAATAGATAAGCAGTCACAGTTTCTAAAGAAAGACTGTTTAAAATCCTGATATTAAAAACAAATCTGTTGTTTTCAGTAATTAGATCTTTTGATGTCAACAAGCCTGGCTGTGAAGTTGATGACCTTAAGGGAGGAGTAGCTGGTGGCAGCATTCTAAAGGGTGTCTTGAAGGTAACCTTTTCTCTTTTTTAACTGGAGATTTTTAATTACAATAAGTAGGGCTTTTCCATGCTTAGTACCAAATGAATGTATATAATGAATTTCTTTTTAAATACTTGTCAAATACAGTCAGATGGCACTTATCCTTTCTGACTATACCTCATTTTAACTTTCCAGTTTTAAAATACCAGAACAAGAAGCACTGGTTTTATTTTTTAAGTATATTTGTATTATTGTAGTCTTACCTTTTGCTAATAATGGTACTGATGTACTTGCTTACAAAAGCTGAAGAAGGTATTTGTTTTCCTGTCCTACCACTTTCACTTGCTGAATTATTGTGGGGAAGAGGAGCCAAAGAACTTTACAAGTACCTCAGAAGTGTATGTGGGTTATCACAGGTCTCACTTCCCTATTTAATATTCTGTGTATTTTGATTTTTTTTATTTTGCTTTCTTTCAATAGATGGTAACTTTAAAGTTGCTTTGCTAGTTGGAGGGGAAGCTACATCTCTGAATATTTATACAGCTTGTATTTGCTTTGTTTTGCAGTGTATTGTTGCTGATCAGTTACACTGATTGAATTAACTCATTTTTTCTCAGGGCTGAAATATTTCTAAATCAAATAAAAACCTAAAATGTATATGTTGGAATTATTGCTGATAAAGATCCTTTCCTAAAGCATTGTTACCAATTGTATTGAAAAGAAAACCAGTTATTATTGGCTGTAAGTGTTGTTCAGTTTGCAGTAAATAGTGCAGCAGAAATCCTCCAAGTTCTACAGTAGCCCAGAACCAAGGACTTGTATGAAAATGGATCTTGGGATAGGTAGTTCTTACCTGTGTCTACTTAGCTGTGTGTTCTGTGAAACAACCAGTTAATCCCTTTGTCACTTTTGCAATTAGGTGGGTCAGGAGATTGAGGTGCGGCCTGGCATTGTGTCCAAGGACAGTGAAGGGAAGCTCATGTGCAAGCCAATCTTCTCCAAAATTGTGTCACTCTTTGCTGAACACAATGATCTACAATATGCTGCTCCAGGAGGTCTTATAGGTAAGAATATTACTTTAGGAAAAGATTTATTTCTTCACGCTTATTGAAAACACTTTGTTTCATTCAACAACAAATATCAGTGTAATGAACAAAGGTCCTATGAGCAATTTTAAGTAATTAATGTATGTAGAGAGAGACAGGATTGGTGTAATATTGGATACTTAGAAAATAAATAATTTTCTTGAATCATAGAATGGATTGGGTTGGAAAAGACCTCTGAGATCATCAAGTCCAACCCTTGGTCCAACTCCACTCCATTTACCAGATCATGGCACTCAGCGCCACGGCCAAGCTCACCTTAAAAACCTCCAGGGATGGGGAATCCACCCCCTCTCTGGGCAGCCCATTCCAATGCCTGAGCACTCTCTCTGCAAAGAATTTTTTTCTGATCTTGAACTTAAATTTCCCCTGGCAGAGCTTGAGCCCATCGTGCCCCCTTGTCCTATTGCTGAGTGCCTGGGAGAAGAGACCAACCCCCACCTGGCCAGAACTTCCCTTCAGGTAGTTACAGACAGTGCTGAGGTCACCTCTGAGCCTCCTCTTCTCCAGGCTGAACACCCCTACTGGCCAATGCAGATCAACTTGCACTGTTAATTGTACCAGCTTTAACAGTCAGAGTATTTCTTCATCTGTTTAGACAGAGCTCAATCTTGATGTTCTGAAAGTGCTGTCCAGGTAACAGGGAATTCCCAGTACATCTTCCGTTTGTTTTTTAGATCTCCTTAAAATATTTTAATACATAAAAGCAACAGGTACATTTCAGTTACTCCTCGTGACTTTCCTCGTTACGTTGTAGGTGTTGGCACTAAGATTGATCCCACTCTGTGCCGAGCTGACCGAATGGTAGGCCAAGTTCTTGGTGCAGTTGGGGCACTGCCAGAAATATTTACAGAGCTAGAAATTTCCTATTTCTTGCTGAGACGACTATTAGGGGTGCGCACTGAAGGAGACAAGAAGGCTGCAAAGGTCTGTACCCCTTCTTTTTTATCCCCTGATTTGCATCTTGTGCTAAGTTTCGTTGATTAATACATTTCTTTCATCCTATATAGCAGTTTTGTTTCCCTTTTGATACAAGCTTGTCACTAAACTAATTGCTTCTTTAAGCTGGTGGGACAGTTGGTTAAAACTTGGTTGTAATAATGCCAAGGTCATGGGTTCAATCCCCTGTGTGGGCCATTGGCTTAAGAGTTGGACTCAATAATCCTTGTGTGTCCCTTCCAACTCAGAATAGTCTGTGATTCATATCAGAGTAATTTAAAGTAGCATGAAGTATTTATGTGTCAAGTTATGTGTCCTTTTAAATGTATTACTGGTTGTTTCCCCTATTCATTTGTGCAATAATTAGTTACACATACTGGTCTACCTCCTAGTTAATGCTTTTTGTGTATCTTCTCTCTTAAAGAACTTTTTTAAGCCAAGTATTTTTTAAATACTTTGGTTGAAAAGAAACTGAACTTGAGGCATAGCACAGACTTGTGTTACATGATCCATTTGACACAAACCAACACAAAGATTGTAGTTTCCCCTGTTAGCATCTAAATCTATAAACTACTTCATGCAGCAGTAAGTGAAGTGCTTCAGTGCTCTCTTATCCCCTGAAATGAATAATTTTTTTTTGTTTGTAGGCATAAGGGAAATGAGAATATACAGATTAATTAAAAGAGTGGTATAACATCACTGCTTGTAGCAGTATCTGTGACTTTGCTTTTGATACAGTATGTGCAATGATTTTATAGAAAATGTAGAGAAATTCCAAGAAAGTACATCAGACCAAGAACCTGTGGAACTCTATGTACTGCATCTTTACATATTTGTCCTTTTGCATATAAACCTTTATCCACTGACACTGTTGTGCATGGGTTTTATGTACATTTACAGTATTTCTCAGCTATATTTTGGGGGTTTGGCAAGAAGGGAACAGAAAATGCTTGATATGGTCTGTGGTATTTTTTTAGTACTAAAGCTTATGTTTCAGAGTTTTGTACGTCTGTTTTCAGGTGCAAAAATTATCGAAAAATGAAGTTTTAATGGTAAACATAGGATCCTTATCTACTGGAGGGAGAGTCAGTGCAGTAAAGGCTGATTTGGGGAAGATTGTGCTAACCAACCCTGTGTGCACAGAAGTGGGAGAAAAAATTGCCCTGAGTCGAAGAGTTGAGAAACACTGGCGGTAAGTTGGTGCTAAACTGGTAGAGTACCTGGGTGCTGTATTGTTAACACACAGATACATGGATCTAGTTTTGTTATGGAATGGGTAAGTGCATGTCTGTTTGAAAAATTCCTCTGGATTCTCCTAACACGTTGCCAGCATTATTATGGAATGCTTCTTTTCATTGCTGGCCTCTTTTTTTACCCAAACGTTCTGATTGGGTGGGTACCTGTTAGTTCATGGACAAGGAAACATCTCAGCATTGTGGTTGGTCTCCAGAACTGCCATGCTGTGAACTGAGCTCACAGCAGGTAATCCTGGCAGGGGGGGTGGGAAATCCTGATATGTATGTATGGCCAGACTTCACAAACACAGATTTGGGAAGGCCTCTCCCCACGTGCCTTTCCAGCCTGCACAGTGGATTTTTTAGGTGAGGCTCAGCGTGCACAGAACTGGCCCCACCGTTTAACTCCTGAGGTCCATCTGCCACGGCCAAGCGAGCTTGGACAGTGACAGGGAAGTCCTCAGGACTGTCTACAGCACCCGGTACTGACCAGGGCTGACCCTGCTGAGCATCCGAGATCTGATGGGATGGGATGGCAGGGAGGCATTGAACTGCCAGGGGATGGTCCCACTGAGACTGGAACTCAGGGATTCAGAGTCCAGAGTGCTCTCCTTTACACCACGGGACTGCCCCGGAAATCGTGATAGTGCTGAGCTAAAGCCTGTCTTTGGACACCCCTCAGTCACTGCTGTTCCACCCCTGGAGCTGTGTGTGATTTCTGGTGCAACCTGGAAGCAGCAGCAGGGCCATGGAGGAGGGATGTTCAGGCATTTTATGTACTATGAGTAGAGAAGAAAATTTTCAACTGGATTGACCCACTGAAGTGACAAATACAAAATGTCTGACTGCACAGAAGCATCTGGAGGCTGAAATTAGGAACAAAGTTGATGATTCATTTTAATCGTAGTGCCAGACTGTTTTAGATGATTGCACATACTGTACCTGTTACATGTTTCATAAAACTCCATGAATAAGAACATAAGGGTATTTAGATTTGTTGGCTCTGCATAGCCCTTGTAGTCTAAGAGAGCATAGCCATTTTTACAAGAAATCTCTACTGTATGAAAAGGGAACCAAGCTTTAAATGTCAAATGGATGCATGTTCCTTTTTCAGTTAACAAGAAAGTGTAGACAGGAATTTAGTGCTTCCTGTCTCAGAGCAAAATGACAAATTAGGGAAGAGATTTTTCCCTTAAAAAAAAAAACAAACAAAAACCCAGGCAAGGCAAAAGAAAAAAAAAGGCAGGACTCAAATTAAATCAGGTAAAGCAGAAGGAAGAGGAGAAACTATATTGGAAATTATGACTGTTTTCTAGACTGGTAGCCTGTGCAAATTTTAATGTGTCTTTTGTTGCTTCTGTAGATTATTTCCCAGCTGAAAAACATGACCAAACTTGGCCCCAAAGCCCACCTGTCTCTGGATTACAGGGTGGGCAAGTAGGGGCAGTTTGCTGTAAAGATAGTTATGAAAGGTTGGCTTCTATGCTGTATTAAAAAGACAAAGAGAAGTGTAGGGAAACTGAAAGTTCAGAAAAGGGAAAGAAGGCAAACTGGAAAGATAATACACAGTTGGCACTGTGAAAAGGAACTTGCAGCCTGAAGCAATGGAGTATTGAAAATATGGAAGAAAGTGGAAAAGCAAGAGGCAAAAAGGAGGTATAAAATGGAAAGTAAATATATAGAGGCATATAGAGAGGTTAAACAGCAAATGGGATCACTAGTGATTTCAAGGATCAGTGAATTTTCAAAGGTGGACAAGTTATGACCTATGGATATGGTACTAAAAAGTGGGAAGTGCTGAGGTGATACACTCAGTTCCTTTGCTGGTGTCCCAAGCAGGCTCTCCTGCTTAGCAGGTTAAATTGAGATGCACGTGTGGTTTCAGTATCTCCTCTCCAGAAACTGGAAAGGTCTTGAAGACAGTTGTGTATTATAACAGGGAGTGCCTGCTGACTGTGGAAATGGACATTATTCTGAATTTCTTTTTACAATCATATTTTTCCGAGGCAAGAGTGGCCTATAAAAAAAGGCCTTAATTTTACTGAGTATAAATAGTAGAACTTACCTGAGAGTTGATTTAGTCACACGTTACATGTTCATTGGGAGTTACAGCTGTTTGTCCTTTTACTGTTCATCTTGTCTGAATTTTCACTTTCATTTCTGTTTGAAAGTACTGCAGAACTTCAGGCATAGGTGAAAGAGATCAGGCTGTGAATAGATTTACAGTCCATCAGGACCACACAAGATACATTTCCAGATCTTCATCTTAACGTTCAGGGGCACATCCTTAGGTGGTTATGAATCTCCTCTGTCCCTCACCCTTTTCTGTTCTGTGTTTCCACTAACCAGTCTTGGGTCCTGTAGGATGTTTTGGGTGGGAGACAAGTGGAGAAAATGCAAAATGTAAGAACTGAAGGCACAAGAACAAGAGAAGGATGTTGACTTACCCAGGATATTTCTGACTGCTATTAAAATTAATAGAAACTCTTTTTCTTTTTGCAGTTTGATTGGTTGGGGTCAGATCAGAAGAGGAGTGACAATCAAGCCAACTGTCGATGATGACTGAAGAACAAAAGAGTGCTTCATTTTTAAAGATGAAGTGCCTATTTCTATTTTGGAGGGGGTGTATTTTCACAGTGGAATTGAAAGCTGTGCAAACAGAATTTTGAGTTGTATGGCTGACCTCATACATTTTATTGAATTTTACCCTCTTACTAAAATACTAGTCACTATCACCATTAAAAGTGTAAAAGAATTGGTGTAGAAGTGGGTTTAATTATCCACATTTTAGTAGAAATTAATTGTACATGTCTCATGGCATGTCTAATTTATGTTATTTTGTGTTTCAGACATATCTGTTTAATATCAGTCAAACCAGCCCCAGTGTAACACACAAACCATAAATCTGGTATGGAAATAAAATATCACTTATTTTCATTAATTCATACAGTTTTTCTGAGTAACAAAAGACTGCAGTGATGTTCAACCAGTACAAGAATTAAAAGCAAAAAAAGAAATACTTCTTGGAGGACTAGTACCTTTTCTGCACAACACCTTGTTTTGTTCAGACTGCTGTTCACAGCACAAAACTTACTTCCTTCGTTTCTAGGGTTCTGATTTTAGGATTCTACAGTATTACACTTGGTAATTAGGACAGCAATGTGGACTGATTAAATTTGTCACTTCTGATATTACAACATGTTTTCTTAAACGGCGAAAGAAAAACTTCAAGTAAACTGGATCTGAACTGGCAGCACTGGTTTTGGCCTATTTTGGTATGGATTTATGAAAGGAATGTGATTAATGTGAAATTTAACTATTTGTTGTCATGGAACACTGTCAGTGACCTGGAAGCTCTTTATACAGGAGTAAACTTCCTGCAAAATGATGATGAGCAAATATATCTGGAACAGGCTGTAGAAAGGAATGATTTGGGGTGGAGGTGTGGTAGTGGTAGTGGAATTCTGAATAAGATGAGGAAAAAAGGTGTAAAACCACTCTTGGTCAGCTGGCCTGAATCACACTCCTCAGGAGAAACGAATGTAATCAACTTACTGTAGGGTGCTAATACTTCAATCTATTTAGATTTCACTTCATTTGTACTAATACTCATAGTTCTAGCTATTTTATATGCTATTTAGCAAGTCATGCTACTTTCCATATTTTTATACAAAGTACTGTGTTTGTTTTCAAAGCTTTGGTTTGCTTGTATTCAGTATCTTAAAGGGCTTTCTAAAGGTAAATACCACTTCACTTACCAAAGTGGACTGCGATGAAACAGCTTAGATTTTGTTCTTGATTTTTGCACTGTACTTTGTGTTCCCTGACTCTGTCTGCATTCCTGTACTTGGTTTCTCCATTTGTAAAGTACTTCTACCTCGCATGGTGTTGTGAGTAAATACATTAATTTTGGTATAGTGCATCTCTATTTGAAAAGCAAGAGTCAGCTGTAGACATTTTTAGGCATTCAGATACTCAGGAGATTGGCCCTTAAACTCTTGATCTGCAATTTAAAGAATACAAGTGCCATAATACAAGTTCTGCTGCTGACCCAGTTGTGCACGAGCCTCTGCTTTCACAGTGGCACCTCCAGGCTGGGCCAGGCTCTTGATGCAGCTGCAGCCCAATCCCAAGGCAATTCCTCCTATCTGAACTGTTCTGCTTCCTTCTTGGGGTTACTTAGAGCTGTTACTTGTGCATGCACACTGTGCCACACGATGCTCTGCCCAGGAGGGATGTGCTTGTGGAACAGTGTCTGACCCAAAGCCTGTTCCTGATCCTTTCCAAGAGGAGGAGGGTGGTTTGGGGCACAGTCTGAGGTGTCATAAACACTGTGCTGTGTATCCTGTCACACCAGGTTAGGGGCTGGGGGCAGGTCTGGTGCAGTTACTCTTTTGCCACCAAAATGTTACATTTCCTCTAACAAGAAAGCTTTGACTGCTGGCATGAATAAAGAGTAATGGGACGAGTAATGGGATTTAGAGACTTGGATGAACACAAAGCACAGGACTCTGCAGCGCTGGAGAGCCAAGTAGGAACAGGGTAAGTGTAAATGTATCACGTGCTGATGTGGCTGTACCGCCCACTCTGCAGTCACTGGATTGTGATGCTGAGATGCAGCTGAATGACAAGTGAAAGTGATACCATGTACAGCTAAGGAAGCTGAAAATGGTTTGAATTTTCTTGTCCAGGATTAAAATAGTAAGAGATGAACAATGAGGTCTCTCACTTTACCCATTACTTGTTTCAGAGTGATTTTATTTTTACCCTTCATAGGTCAGATTTATCTCCCTGAAGGTGGGTGTGCAGTTGCATTTCCAATGGGCTGGGCAGGCAGGGCAGCAGCAGCTGTTGCACTTGGCACATTCTGGAGCAGTAGCTGTATAGAAGAGGGCACCTTGGGTGGCACCAACACCTGCACAGAGGGAACTGCCCCTCTGCCCATGATCTGTCAGAACAGTGGTACCCCTGCACTGTGGGGAGGAGAGTATCACCTCAATAAACATTTCACAAAAGACTTCTGGTATATAAGAAGCCCACCAGACCAGTGCAAGTTAACAACTACTTACCAGGTTTGGTTTTATTCTTTGATTTTATTAATGTCATACTGAAGTTTTCTCTAAGGCATTAATACATACATTACAGTGTTCATATAAATAACACTACACACCAGAAAAAGATCAGTGAATGGCTGAGGAGAAACTAAACAGAGCAATTCTGTGATGAAAAAAAGAGGTAAAGTTAAAAGCTCATCCTTCTGCATGATGCTTGCTGAGGTTCATTCTTTGAAGAAACAGCTGTAGAACACCCAGAAGGATACACTCTCAAAAGGATGTGTAGGCTTAGACTCAACAAAAATTGTATACTTTCAAAAGAGAGGATCTGGGGAAAATTGCCTATAAAGGCAAAAAGATATTGCTCCTTTAACCACCTTGGTTCTACCATGCATTACTTCAATGTTTAAGAAGGCAGCATGATGAAGACGTGCTGCTTTAACACAAACAAGTAGGTATCTTGTGCAATGGTACAAAGTTAGAGTGCTGTGTCAGGAATTATTTCTGCGACTTCTGTGTATTTGAGAAACGCCATTTCCAGCCAAATCTCAGATTTTGTTCTGAAGAGGTGAAGGGCTGAACTTTCCATTAACATCTTTGCTGAGTACATACACGATTTAAAATAATTTTTAAACTATATTTTTATTGCATTTGATTTTTAGCACTTTCAAAAGTGCTTCCATCTAGCTCACTGCAAAAGAGAGTTCCTGCTGGTTTTCCATGCTGAGTCATGTTGATGAGCCTCCAGACTGCCTGCAGGAAAGGTTGAAAGTGCAGTCCTGGTCCTGTTCCCAGGCTGGTTTCCCATCAGTGCTCCCACCAGTGTAAAGTCCCAGCTCTGTCCCTGCCGTTCTGAGTCACTTCTTGCTGGGGATAAACATTTATGAAGTTTCAAACAGCCACCCTTCCTTAACAGCACCACCAGCCCCACTAAGAGCACTGAATGCTGGTTCCCAGCCCCTGCAGCTTCCTGGCCCTGTGCTGGCCCTGGTGCATCCATGACATATTCAGTGCCTTTTGCTGAGGACACCAGGCCCTGTGAACACCACTCCTCATGCATCAGTTTTTCCATTGCCAATTCTTTTGGCACTGCTGGATTAATGGCTGATGTTCACTTACCATGATGCGAAACTTCCTACAGTGCCCTGGCTTCATGTTGCTGCTTTTGTTTCTGTCGGGCTACCTCTGTACATGCTCATCTGATGTTCTGTACATCTCCAGTCCATCCCACTGGCATAGTAGAAGTGCATGTTTCACACCCTTCCAGACTAAACCCAGGCAGAATAACATTTTTTAAGAGATTTGGGTATCTGGTGAATAACCATCAGCTGTGACAGTCAAAACATGTATGTAAGTGATACAAGTATGTAAATAAGTCCCCTCCTTTCTCATCCTGAAAGGATTAGAACCCAAACAAAACAAGACTCCTTACATGGGCAGTATGTAATGAAGGATGAATAAGCAAGAGAATTCTGTTGCCAAGGAACAGGCATCATGAAGGAATTGCCTCAAATATTTAAATAAATAAATATAGTTCAATGTCTTTTTTAAAGCTTTTAAAAAAGAAGAAACTAGAACACCATGCTCAAGCACAGATGAAAACTGCTGAACTATTTTAGTTGAAGTTAATATTTATGGTATTTACCTCTGTTGAGGAGGAGTCATTAAGAAATTGCAGGATATGCATTTATAAAATGCCAGTTCAAGCAGTTGCTTTCTAAAGCCCAGTATACTTTTTAAATATTTCAGTACATTTGAAAAAACCCCTAAGATTCACAACTAAGTCCTGTGTTGCACAATCCTAAGGTTTCACATAAATTGGTGCCCCAGCTCTCCTTTACTGCCCCTGTGTGGGCATTTGTGAAGAAATCCAACATCCTAGCCTGGGTTCATTATGTTATTTAGAAAGCTCCTTCCCCTGCCAAACATTACACCCTTCTTTGTTTAGTTATTTCAGTTTATTTAGTTTTCAATGAAGACCTGCAGAAGTGTTTTCTGCTGCAAATGTACCTTAAGGTTCTCTAACTCATTTTTCTTCCTGGTTTTGCTTAATCACCTATTTGATTATGTAATCCATTCTATATCTCAAAATATTTTATTTGCAATTCCATCCTTAGTACCACACAACAAAATTAATCTACAGCTTTTGCAAGTTTTCATTAAAGCACCTTTTTTCACCTTGGTGAACACTGGCAGGCAGTTAAATGCCTTCCTGACATCCGATCCCGTCAGATCCGGGGTCAGCCCCGGATTAGTACTTGGATGGGAGACCTCCTAGGAAATGCCGGGTGCTGTAGGTTCTAGTCCTGAGGACTTCACTGGCACTGTCCAAGCTCGCTCGGCCGTGGCAGATGAACCTCAGGACTGAAACGGTGGGGCCAGTTCTGCGCACGCTGAGCCTCACCTAAAATCCACTGCGCAGGCTGGAAGGGCACAGCCACGTGGGGACAGCCCTGCCCAAATCTTCGTTCGCGAAGCTGAGTGTTATGGGTTCACCCAGGTGGGCCTAGATTTGGGCTCTGAAGTGTGGACTAGGCTGAAGCTGTCAGCTGACTTGAGCTGGGCTGGGCTAACAGCTGACCTCTTCTAGCCAGTAATTTTGTATTCCATACCACATTATGACATCATCTCCAGGGAAGTAGGAACCAGTGTGGGAGTGGTTAAGGCAGTCGCTTCTCAGCCCTCTTCTTGGGAGGACTCACGATGCTGTCCCAGGGGGGATGGAGAGGACCAGGCCCACCACTGGCTCACAGGGTATCTCAGGAAAGTAAAATGTGTTGTTCTGGGTCTCTCCTTTCTGCTTGGGTTTGTCTCCCTGGGGAATAAGTATTTTCTTAAGTAATGTGTAGTTAGGACAGTAGAATTTGTGTGTTCGTTAAGAAGTTGAGGTGGGGAACTTGTTGTTGCAGACTTGTGTGAGTGTATATTTGTACTCTCTTCTAACTGTCTCTTTCTTTCTGTGAAAAATATATGTAGATTTAGTATAAATGCAGTTTGAAGTGGTTTTTTTTCTTTCCCCTCTCTTTTCCTCCCTTTCCCTGGTGTTAGGAGGGAGGCTTTTCTCTCTGTGCTTGGCAGGGTTGGCAGTTGCTTATCTCAAACCAAGACACTGAGCCACACACACACACAACACTGGGCATACAGAAAAAATTTTTGTACTTTTTCTGGGTTACAGCCAAAATACTGATGATAACAAAAAGTTTAGGAACAAGTATTTTTGTTTCTTTAAACTGGGTCCCATTTATTGCTTTGGCAGCAATTGTACACAACTTCATCCTTTATAAATCTGACATGGATCCATGCTTCTCACCAAAAAGAGGTGTGGGTGTGTAATTAGTCCTTCCACAGCAACAACAAGCATTCACATTCTCCATATGGTTTTGGCTTCTTGTCTCGTTGTCTTTAACACGTGTCCAACACACTGAGCCAGCAAACGCTGGTGTGTGTGTGGCTTCCCGAACGCAGATTTGGGCAGGGCTGTCCCCACGTGGGTGTGCCCTTCCAGCCTGCGCAGTGGATTTTAGGTGAGGCTCAGCGTGCGCAGAACTGGCCCCACCGTTTCAGTCCTGAGGTTCATCTGCCACGGCCGAGCGAGCTTGGACGGTGCCAGTGAAGTCCTCAGGACTAGAACCTACAGCACCCGGCATTTCCCAGGAGGTCTCCCATTCAAGTACCAATCCGGGGCTGACCCTGCTGAGCTTCCGAGATCTGACGGGATTGGATGTCAGGGAGGCATTTAACTGCCTGCAAACGCTGGTACAGCCCTGCAAACCACGTACCTGTGTGCCTCGGGCACACAAATTGTCCTGTCAACACTAGGGGGACCATAATGCACTTAAAGGTGAGCTTGTACTTCAAGTGTTTTGGAAACTGTGATCTTAATTTATGTCCATTTTCCTGAAAGCTTAATTCTTCCTTCATGTTACTTGCTACTTCACACCATTGCTATTCTACCAATCTGTATGTTCATGCTGGGAATTTATTTCTGCAGTTAAAACCTGACATTTGTCTTTGAAAGCATTTTGAGCCTATGGGGAAGGTGTCACTTTTGACATGTAAAATCACAGAAAAATGGACTCTGGGTCCATACCAGAGCAACCTGGCAGCTTATGGACTGTTGAAAAGCTACTCCAGGTAGTAGCAGATCACCAGCTCCTACCATTTGAGTACAGACTCCACACAGCAATCAGGTGAGGACAGGGAGAGATGAGGGCCTTCTTCAGAAAACCCTTCACTTTTAGGAATATAAATTTAATTTGCTTTGCTTCCTACTTCTGTTCCATTCTTAATTCAAGTCCCATAGGTCCAATCCTATATCACATGTATTTGTACATAAAGATTAGCAAAGAGATTGGCTCATACCTGTGCCCAGGGAACTCAGTTTTCAGTTTAATGCAGGAACTTTCACCTGTGGCTTGGTTTCAAAGCATCCTTGTGGCTCACTCAGGGCACAGTTAATGCAGCTACAGAAGAGTTTGCTGGAAAGAGACCAAATAACAGAGCTTTGAACTCACAAATACAACCCTAAAAATTGGTGTTGTCCTGGAAAAGAAGGTTGGTCCCTCAATGCAATGGTTTGTTTTGTAATATCCTGCTCTCTTGCTGAACGGTTTAACAGAGAAACAGGGAGGGGCTGCCAAAACACAATGCTTATATAGTCACCAAAGCAGATAACCCTCAGGGTCATCTATGACTATCAGCCAAGAAAAGAAAATAGAAATACCTTTTAATGCTTTGGATCTTCTCTACCCTTTGTTTTTCAAGATCCGTCAACGCCGAGTTCCAACAATGTATCAGGCTGAACATTTACTAATCCTTTTACCTTTATTACATGTACTCATCAACAGCTCTGGAGGCTGCATCTCTGATTCATGGACAAGTAAGGCAAATGAAATGTGAACTTACAGAACTACAGAGTAAATCATGGATTTGGGCTTTTGTTCCACATTCTCCCCCACAAATGAGAGTTTAAACTAAGAGGACTTTATCTGGAATTGTAGAATAAATAATTAACCTTCCTATTCATTTAAAAATTCCTTTAAGCTTGCACAGGACTTAATAAGGAAACACTAGAAATAAAATTGCCTATGAAACTCTAACAACTAAGTATTAAGAAGTCTACTGAGTTATTTGTAAATTAAACTAAGGTATTTCCAAGATTTTAATGCAGACAAGTAACTTATCAGTTCTCCAAAGGATGCAAGAAACTCTGTCTCAACAGAAAGACCACCCTGCTGTTTAAATATCTCTTTTAAACTTTTATTTAGCTTTTCAATTAAAAAAAAACTTCTTGCATTTTTTCCTCTCCTTTTCCTTCTTTTTCCCCTTCCCTTTTTCCCTTCCTTTCCCCTTCCCCTTTCCTTCTTTCCTTTCCCCTTTCCTTTCCTTTCCTTTCCCCTTTCCTTTCCCTTTTCCTTTTTCTCCTTTCCTTTCCTTTCCTTTCCTTTCCTTTCCTTTCCTTTCCTTTCCTTTCCTTTCCTTTCCCTTTTCCTTTCCCCTTCCCTTTCCTTTCCTTTCCTTTCCTTTCCTTTCCTTTCCTTTCCTTTCCTTTCCTTTCCTTTCCTTTCCTTTCCTTTCCTTTCCTTTCCTTTCCTTTCCTTTCCTTTCCTTTCCTTTCCTTTCCTTTCCCATCCATTCCTTTCCCTTTTTTCTCTACAAAGGCAAATAATCTGCATTTTGATCTGAGGCAGCTGAAAAAACTGTGTCTGGAATCTTCCAAAAAATTCCATTTCAGGCCAAGACTCCTTAGGGAAAGTTTCAGACTTGGGAAAGCTGGCAAACATACAAGCAACTACAGACCTGTATAATGCAAAATGTCCAACAGCTTCCAAGTGAGTGACACTACACTGCACATAGCTAGTATTTTAATTAGAGAGGTTATCTGAGAGATACACACCTGTAGAAATTTCATATTGGCCTTACAACATTTTCACTGATTTAAAAGCCTAATAGGCCAGTTCAAACCTCCTGACTTTGTATAACCAAAAGAGAAAAGGCAAAGACTGTGAATATCTTGACCCTCTTCTGATCTTCTCTACAACTATCCTGTGTAGCACAGCACAGGCAGAGCAAACACGAGAGCTCTGCATTCCTTTTCTGGGTCCAAACAACCATTTTTTTTTACGTTGGACACAGTTCTCTAAGATACATGATAATATGTGAATAAAAAGCAAATCCATTGGTCATCAGCCTGGTATATCCAAACACATTTTTAAAATACTTTCTTTATAAGCAGGACCCATTAGAAGGTCTAAATTCAAATAAATTTTTCAGACCCAAGCAACAAATAAGATTCTCAGATCATGTTTCATTGTTCAGCCTTTCCAATTCCTTTGTTCACTATTTCTTACTCCCGTGCTATTGAATATCTCAACCTTTTTATGATGAAATTTCTCTAAATGAACATGTTGCTACACTTCTTTCACAGATTTTCCTCTAATACCTTATTTTTCAGCATTAAAAAGATCTCAGTAATGTCTATGTTGAGACCTGTGAAAATTATAATGCAATGAAAACCTTCTATGAAAGATTTTTTGGTTTATTTAATAAGCATTTTTAATGGCAATTTCTTCAAAAGAATTTTGTGTACTAATACATGATTGTTCAGGGGTGGTTCTGTGGTGTAATGGAGAGCACTCTGGACTCTGAATCCCAAGGACCTGAGTTCCAGTCTCAGTGGGACCGTCCCCTGGCAGTTCAATGCCTCCCTGCCATCCCATCCCGTCACATCTCAGATGCTCAGCAGGGTCAGCCCCGGTCAGTACCGGGTGCTGTGACAGTCCCGAGGACTCCCTGGTCACTGTCCAAGCTCGCTCGGCCGTGGCAGATGGACCTCAGGACTTAAACGGTGGGGCCAGTTCTGTGCATGCTGTGCCTCACCTAAAAAATCCACTGCACAGGCTGGAAGGGCACGTAGGGAGAGCCCTTCCCAAATCTTCATTCGAGAAGTCTGGCCATATATCCTCTAATAGCCTTGTCCCATGGGATTAGGGGATTGCCATGGTGGGGAGGTGATTGCTCCAGTCAATCTTTGTTTCATTACTTTGTTACAAGTTTTCTTGTCAAAACAAAGCATTCCTTTGCACTCAAGCCTATGGTTCCCAAGCATTTTGCCTGCCTGCATGCAGAGCAGTTCAGCATCACGATTTGTCCTAGATTTGGAGACAAGTGGGTATGGCACTTTCAGCCCTAAGCTCCAGGGGCTGTTGGTGGCTTTGTGCTCCCATGTCAGTGTGGGCTGCAATGTACCCATCTCTGGCCCAGCCATCTGTCTGACACACATCAGGCCAGATGCTCCCCAAACCCAGGCACTGGGGCAGCCCTTTGCAGTGCCCTTCCAAGCCATGTTTCCCAGAAACTCTATGAAGCTTCTCCCCACACCACGCCAGTTCCCTCTTCAGGTCTCCCAGGGAGCATCCTTATGACCAGCAGTGATTGGAAGGGTGCAGATGGATGACTTGAAGCCCTTTCACAGCCATCCAAGGACAGTGACAGGGAACACACCAAGCTGCAGGAGTCAGCTGGTGCCTGAGCTCTGTGGTGAGGATACTGCCTGGTGGGAGCAGCTCTTGTAGCAAGCCCAGGACTGCTGGTTGCAGAAGGCAGGGCATATGGCAGATGACTGTCCTGGATTCCAGTGCTGATTTTATCCTGTCCTTAAAGAGACAGATAACTAACAGAAAAGGATGGAGAACAGGGAGTCTCTACTTGTGGGCAGCCTGCCACCAATAATGCCAAACAACCTGGTCTAGTGGAAGGTGCCCCTGGCCACGGCAGGTGGGGTGGAACGAGATGATCGTTACGGTCCCTTCCAACCCAAATAATTCTGTGATTTCATGCACCATGCCTTTGGAGGAATGAAAGGTTAAACAGCACTTGCCCCTTGGTGCCTGTGGATCACTTACACCTAGCAAGACCTGGGCAGTTCTACAGGCTTGTGATCACCTACCCACAAGACAAATTAATCGTATACACTTCTCATTCCTTTGTCCAGCATGAAAGCCAAGCCCCAATCACATGTAACATTGCTTCACACCTTGGAGCACTCACGTCCTTTCCACCTGACTACAACTGTCCCTACTGTGTGATTTCACTTAAATTCATGATGTTGTTTCCTTGGCCATAACATGATTTAATGGCTCATACTGCTGATTCCAGACAACATGAGCTATCATCACTTTCCTGTAGGGACTTTCAAGGGGTTCTGCTTCAGCCACTGAGATTCTGTGCATGGCCATGTGCCTCTGCCACAGAGCAATAACCAGCACTGCTTTGGGAGGTTCCAGCAACTGTTTTCTCACCAAGATTTTTGCCCCAAGTGAGAGGATTTAAAGAACTTCCTTCTCAGCTTCATTTTAGGTACAGAGCTTGGGATGCAGTAATTTTCTTCTATGAGCCACAGCTCATTGGATGTTTCCACGTCCTGCATGGAAACCTTTTGAGACCATTTAGTGAGGGACATTTTTGGCGAAGGACCAAGAGGTTACTGAGAAATAATGAAGTGATGACAACCTGGTGGCAATATTCTCTTGTGGTGGCCATATAAAGACCCCTTCATACACCAGTCAGCAAGAACAGGAATAGGGTGTCAGTCTGACAGTAAAAGGCTTGGCAATATTTGGAAATAATCAGTTCTGTAATATCTGAGAATGGCAAGAGGGGAGAAACAGTGCACTGTTGGCTGAGAGCAAGCACCCCAGCACAGACACTAGAGGACACTACAGCATTCTGTGTCTCCACAGGTTTGTGCAGGTAATTACATTAGTTTAACTTACAAATTGCTGTCTGGACAATTCTTGAGAAATTCTGAACAGCCCTACAGAGACTACAAAAGGGCCAGGAAAATCTGTGGTCTATCACCCAGCAACTAGACCTGGGCATGTCTTGACAGAGCAAAAGAAATTATATGGAACTATTCTTAAATAGAAAACAGAATACTAAAAAATAGGACTTCAAGACATTCTATTCTTCTAGATACCTCGACCTCCTTCCACTTCTAAAAGGCCAGGGAGAATTGCCACAGAAGGCCCAATATTAACCTCTCTATGCCATAAGCCACTAGATTTCACTCACTCCTTTGTGAACCAAAGGACTTGGGCAAAACTGCCAGAAAGGCACCCAGTCTCGAGCTGAAGGCACTGAGGGGAGGAGAACCCACCCTGCCTTTTATGTTTTGCTTGTGGATGATCACGATTTACCACTGAGGAAGTCAAGTCTGTTTTTTAATAGAATCCATCCTGTTTAAACTCCAGCTATCCAGTTACATCTTTCTCTAGACTAAAGTGAATTCCCATTACCAGGAAAGCACTGTATGACTCATGTCTATTTTTTCGTTCTTGTTGGTATTACAGACTTTTTGAGCCTTGGAATTCTTTTATATTTCTTTATGGTCTCTCCACTTTTCCATCTCTTTAAAAAACAGGACCCAGCAGAAACAAACTCACCTTATTTCTACTAACTACCCCACTGTGAGCATCCCCAAACAGCACTAGCCCTTTCTGTCCCATGTTTGCACTGGGCTCTTTGAGGTATTTTGTGATTGCAACCCTTTAATCTTTTCTTAAGTCCCTGTTTTCCAGGATTTAGGAGTATCTTCCAGGTACATGACTTGCATTCATTAATCCTTGACACATAATTTTGCATTTGGACTCATTAAGACACAACTTACCTAAATGATTCCATTTACAAAGTAATCCAGTCTGTGTGGCAGTTCTGCATTATTGTCTTTTTCTCATCACATACTCACTACAGGAACTTTGTCACAGCCACAAATAAAATCAGTCCCAATACTGTTATGACTTCTAGACCATGATGGAACTGTTGGACCATAACCAAGGTTCCACCTCTGCAAACAATCCAACTGTTTGGTTATTTCTGCAGTTACTTCTTTAGAACTGTCAGTCCATCAGCTTTTAAGCCATTTGATACTGAAACCAAGGGCAAGTTGGTGTGTGTATATGAAGCACATTACCAAACTCTGCTCCATCCACACAGTTGTTGTGCTGAAGCTTCTCACCTATTCAAGTAATGCAGTTTGGTGTGTTTGCAAAGATCATTTTTTCTTAAGCCACATTCACTCATTCTGCTTATATTCCTACCCTTTTATTTGTGATCAAAGAAATCCCATGTTTGCCTTTCCATTATTTTGATGAGGGCTGACTTCACCATGATGGGCTAGTTTATTAGTACCTGATTGGCCCAGACAAATGGGAACTGGCCAATATCACCCTTTCTGAAATGGCTTAAGCCTTTTGAGATGTACATTTATTGTTGTAAATGAACCAGCCACCCCCTCTGCTGGACAAGGCCAACAGGAGTGGACTTTGAGGTGTGTACCACTCTACAATTCCCTACAGTTTTCCTTCTCACTAGGCACTTCCTACTGATTAGTATCCAGAAACAGCTTAATGAGGTCTGACAGACTTTTGGTCTGACAGCTTTTCCTCTGTTATGCTCAACTTTAAGACTTCAGGGCTATCTGGACCTGCAGTAAACTATCAACAAAATGGAATGACTTTATCTCTCATAATTCCTTCACTTTGGGATGTATTTTTAGAAGGATTCCTTCTCAGTGTAACTGTCCCAAATACACCATGCATGAAAGTCAGCAGCTACTACAGTCAAGAAGTAAACATTTTACCCACTGTTAGGAGCAATCTTGTTAGTCCTCCTTACTTCTTCCTTTTTAATCCAATGACTGCAGGCAAATATTGATGAATGCGCAATATTATTAACAACTAAAAGAGAATTTATGGAAGACATTATATCCTTGGATAAGATGGCAGTATTTCCTTTTTATAGATAAGTTTCAAATAGAAACTGGAATACCAAAAACTGTTCGAGAATTTCCACAACAATATATGAACAAGGGACTGCCCTGGGAGAAATTAAAACAACCCTTCACTTTCTTTCCTACCCAGGCTCTAATTTCCCTTTATAACTGTGGCTGCACAGGGAAAACATGAAAAGATCACTTCAGTAGGCTGAGAATGTTTACTGTACAGTGCAGGAGCCCTGATTCAACTCAAAATGACCCCTCATCTCCAGCTGATGGGTTCATCAAGGCTGAAAACTGGCTACCGAAGCAGGATCATGTAACTGCATTATTAAGTAACTATTTCATTTCAGATCAAGCAGCAAACAGTTCTCTACCTAAAGGCCTTCAAACCAGGCACCACAAAGCTGACAACCCTCAACTGAGCCTCTTACAATCTCAGACTTGGCAACAGAGGAGCTCATGGAATCTGGGAGTGTTACTCGGCACACTGGTGTTTGCTGTGCATGTTGCCAACACCTGGAGAGGGATGTAAACAAGACACACGATAAATTGGAGGGAACTGTGACTGAAAATGGCTCTTTACTCACTTTTACAATTTATTCACATTGTCAGTGAGATGGATGGATGATCAGCCACACTGACTTACAGCTGTACCAATTTTACACGACTCGACAGACACACCAACTCCTTTTAAGATTACCCAGATGGAACCTGACTCCAACACTGTAACAGCCAACAGGAGTAAGCGTCCACTTAATGAAATTATGAGCAGGTATCTTCAGAACTAACTCAATGACTGCTAAGTTCGAGTATGATTTTAAGAGGACTCTCAGCAAAGCCACCAACTTCATTTGCCTTTGTGAGGAAAACAATTCAGCATGGCACCTGCTCCCAGGAACACCAAACAAACTCCAGGGAAAATACACAGGTAAAACTGGGATTTGCAATGCAAGGGCTCTGTTCACAGGACTGCAAAATGAACTATAAACTTACACACAAGCTGCATTCTGTCCCTGGTGTGTCAAAACTGACATAATCTAACCACTAATGAAGGCCAGAAATCCTATTGCTTACAACGTAGTTTTACCCTTTGCCTACTGAACTCTTCAGAAAGTGCAAGTTACAAAACATTCCTGCAAGGTAACCTGTGTTGTTCCAAAGTGGTGCAGCTGCAGTTTCCAAGTGTGTTGTGCCCTTGGACACCTCTGCTGGCTGTGGGAGCAGAAAGGGCTGTATCAGCTGCAAACACAGGCTCCTTCCTGGCAGCTGCACCCATGGGAGTCACCCTGTTTCTGATCACATAAGGGTGTCTGTGGCCTATTGGAAACTAGAGTGGCTGGGGCAACATTTAGCTGATGGCTTCATCAGGACAAAAAATTACTCTAATGACTCAAAATCTGCTGGTATGTGGCTCCTGAGCAGTAAAGGAGAAACATTATACATATACAGGGTAAATGGTCAGCCAGTCAAGAAGTTGATATTCAGGTATTGCAAAGCATCCAGCCATTTGCTTTTAATGGCAACCCAGTTTCCTGGAGGTGTTCCCCCGCAATGACATGACAATCGGATATGCTGAATTGCTGACAGCAACATGCCCTGTATTCTGAATTTCCATTCCCTATGTGAATGTAAAATTGAATAAAATCCCTTGGAACCAAGGGCCTTACAGGATACCCTGCTGTTCATTTTAATTTTCCAGACACTTTATATTTGTTGAAAAAGCTGACTTAAAAACCATAGAGCCATTCAAGCTGGAAGGTCCTGCAGAGCCTCATCCAACCCTCTGGCTCAGAGCAGGGTCAGCTACAGCAGGTTGCTCAAGGCTGTGTCCAGCTGGGGTTTGAGTACCTCCAAAGACAGAGCCTTCACAGTCTCTCTGGGAAATCTGTTCCACTGTTTTAAAGAAATTCAGAGTCAAATTTAAATGTAAGGAGTTACTTTTCTGTACTATGTTTGCCTTATTGTTGCTAATGTATCCACCACCATCCTTCTCTGCTCGTTCCTTTAGTCTCTCCCATCCCAGCAAGAATATTTACTTATGACTGTTTTACATTAATATCACATGTATGGTCAAGCTGGGAAAATCTTTTTAAGGTAAAATTTTAGGAATCCCCCCCTCCTGCAACACAGGTCTGAGCTGATTCTACAAAAGTTTAAGTCCAACTTTCATGGAATTAAATAAGTAACTTTAGAAGTAGTGTGGTTTCCCTTCTGTTCTCTGTGTCCTGGTGAGTTAGGTTTCTGTGGCCAGGTTTTGGTAGCTGGGGGGTTGGGGGCACTACAGGAATGGCCTCTGTGAGAAGCTGCCAGCAGCTTTCCCCCTGTCCAGCAGAGCCAATGCCAGCTGGCTCCAGGATGGACCTGCCACTGGCCAAGGTGAGCTCTCCAGGAATGCCAGTAACACCTCTGTGGTAAAGTATTTAAGAAGGAAAAAAATGTTACTGTGCGGATGAAAAGTGCAGCCAGAGTGGAGTGAGGACATGTGAACAACTCTGCAGACACCAAAGTCAGTGGAGGAGAAGAAGGAGGTGCTCCAGGCACCAGAGCTGAGATTCCCCTGAAGCTGTGGAGAAGTTTGTGGGGAACTGTGTCCCGTTGGAGGGACCCCATGCTGGACTGGAGGAAGGACTCCCATCTCTGAGCAGTGGCAGAAAGAGCCTGTAATGAACTGACCATAACCCCATTCCGTCTCCCTGTGCTGCTGGGGGGAAGCAGATGGAGCTTGGAAATGAAGCAGGGGCAGGGAGAAGGTATTTTTAAGATTTACTTTACTTCTCATTATCCTGCTCTGAATCTGTTAGCAATAAATTCTATTAATATTCCCAGGTAGAGCCTTTTTGCCCTCAGGTATGCGGTGACTGATCTCTTCCAGTCCTTATCTCAACTCATGAACCTTTATTTTCTCTCCCCTGTCCAGCTGAGAAGGGCAGGGACAGAGCTGCTGGGATCCAGCCAGGCTCAACCACCACACCTGGGCAGAATTTGCAGGGTGCATGTTTATCAAACTATACTGAAATCAACTCCAAACATTGCCCCACTTGTATTTTATGCCTGCATGTTAAGATAGGAAAGACTAGTGCATAAAATTAAAGCGCAGTCAAAGCTGAAAAGGAGGATCACTGGCAACAAACACCACACACTGGCTGCTCTCAGCCAGATAAGTCACATTTGCATCATTTGATAAGCACCACAGCCAACTTCCTTCCAGTTTACTGAAATGTTACGAATGCCCCTCGAGGAAGCCTCCTCGAGCCCTGACCCCAAAACTACACACCAACACCAACCAATCTGAAGGTACCTCCTCATCCCCAAGAGGTTACTCATGGTACGGAGTTTCTAAAGCCTCGATAACTTTAGGATGCATCTTTCATGGATCAACAGCAACTTTTCCCTTAAGATAAAAAAAATAAATTAAAACTGATTATTAACTTTGATGAAAAGGATGAGAAAACACTAGGCAGGGCTTGGGTTTCGACACCACTTTACAATTTTCTACCGTCCACAGTATGCGACGCCCCCCGCACTGGTACTGGTGTTCTGTGAGTGCCAGCGGCCCCCGTGAAGGGACCGCGTTCTGCGTGGGGTCCGGGGGTCCCGCACCGCGCCCCGCTGTCCTGGCTGTTCCCAGGAATTCCCGCTGTCCTGGCTGCTCCCAGGAATTCCCGCCGGCGGCCGCGCCCCACGCCGGGATGACCCCAGGCCGCGCAACCCGCGGCCCTCGGCCTGCGTCGACCCCAACGAGGAGTCCCCGCACCCTAAAATCCTGCCCCCTAAAACCGTGCCCCCTACAAAGCTGCCCCTAAGAACCCGCTCCCCTCCGCGCAGCCCCGAGCCCAACCCCGCGGCGATGCCGCGGAGCCCTCGGGCCGCTCGGCCGGGCCGCGGGCCTGGCGGAGCGCAGTGGGGGCTGGCCCGGCATGGAGGGTCCGGGCGGGGCGGGGGTCCCGCGGCAGCGCCGCGCTCCGGGGGGCGCACGCCGAGCCCCTGCGGCGCAGCGCGGCCGATCCGCGGCGGAGGCGGCGGCAGGAGGAGCCGCGGGACCGAGCGCCGCCGCGCCGCCCCCGCCCCGACCGCCGCCTCGCCCGCCCCGCACAGGCCCCCGGCCCGCCCGGCCGCCCCGGCCCCCGCGGGCGGGCGGGCGGCCCGAGGCGGCGGCGGCGACGCGCTCCCTTCCGCCTGCTCCTGGGCTCTCTCGGGCAGTGACGTGACGTGCTGACGGCGGGCCCGGCCCGGGGAGCTTGGCCGCTTCCACTCAGCTCCGAGCTCGGCCCCTCCCTCCCCTCCCGCCCGCCCGCCCGCCCCGCCGCAGCCGCCGCCGCCGCCGCCGCGTTCGGCCCAGTGGCGCTGAGAGAGGCCGCGCCGAGCGAGCGCCGCCGCCCGCCACCCGCACGGTAAGAGCCGCGGGCCGGGCCCCGCCGCCCGCCCGGCCCAGGCCTCCCCCTGCCCGCGCAGGCCGCGGCGCAGGCCGCGAGGAGGCCGCAGCTAGGCCGCGCCAGGGCTCCGCCACGGGAGCGGGCCGCGGGCTCCGCGCAGGCGGCTCCCGCACTCTGGGGCGGCCCGGGGCGGCGCGGGGGACGGCCTGAGGAGCGCGGAGCGGAGGTGGGTGGCTGCGGGCCCGGGCGGGGGGCGAGCGGGGCCGGTGCGGGGCCGCGGGCCCGGCCGGGGGGGGTTCGGAGGTGTCTGGAGGAGGAGACAAAATGGCGGCGCGCGGGGGGGGGTGTGTGGAGGGCGCCGGCGCCATCTTGAATTAATCGCTCGCACAGCGCGGGCCGCGCCGGGCTGGGCCGGGCCGGGCGGGGCGGGGGAGCCTCGGGGCGCCGCAGGGACCGCCCGCAGCCTCCACACCCTCCCCGCCTCCCGCCGCCACACTGCCAGGCGCGGCGGGGCCATCCGCGGCCCTGCGCCGGGGCTGCCCGCGGGCCCTCCTGCCCCGCCATCTCCTTCCTCTCTTCCCGTTCGGGGCTCGGGCAGCGCCGGGGCTCGCCCGCAGCTCCCTCCGCCCGCCCGGCCCGCCAGCAGCCCCCCCAGTCCCCTTCGGGCCCCCGTGGTGCTGGCTCAAAGGTGCGTCTGGGGTCGGTTGTTCCCGTAATTTAGGATTCATTAAGAATTAGCTTATTTCCTTTAGAAGAATTACTGTCGTCTGACTGCCAGCGTCCCTTTGAAATCTGGATAAAATCCATTTCTTTAAGCGATTTCTGCAAATGCCCCACCACTGAACTGCAACAAAGAGGAAAAAGATTGGAGTTCTTTTTTAGATTGTTTTGGGGGTTTTTAACGGAATTGCAGTGAAAACAGCGCTGGTAACTCCTGCCAACACTGAGGCGGACGCGTCAAGCAATAAACAGCTGAATGACCACACTGTCACATTTGTAACATCGTTTTTATTCCTCCATTATACACCTAATAGTAAGGGGGGTTATTCTTTCCAGAGAGAGTGCTCAGGGATTGGAATGGGCTGTCCAGAGAGGGGGTGGATTCCCCATCCCTGGAGGTTTTTCAGCTGAGATTGGCCGTGGCACTGAGTGCCATGATCTGGTAAAGGGACTGGAGTTGGACCAAGGGTTGGACTTGATCTGGGAGGTCTTTTCCAACCCAGCCGAGTCTGTGATTTCCAAGGCAGGAGCCGGGCACTGTAACAGTGACATTTTTCCCCTTGGCGTGTGTGTGCCCGGAGCTGCCCCCGGTGGGTCCCCCCCCAGGGGGGCTCTGGCGCTGCCACCACGGCGGAACCGAGCCCGGAGCTGCCCCCGGTGGGTCCCCCAGGGGGGCTCTGGCGCTGCCGCCACGGCGGGACCGAGCCCGGAGCTGCCCCCGGTGGGTCCCCCAGGGGGGCTCTGGCGCTGCCGCCACGGCGGAACCGAGCCCGGAGCTGCCCCCGGTGGGTCCCCCAGGGGGCTCTGGCGCTGCCGCCACGGCGGGACCGAGCCCGGAGCTGCCCCGAGTCCCGGCGCTCTGACCCGCTGGGGACATGCCAGGCGTGCCGCAGGTTTTAATGGGACACAGCAAGGCACGACGGGAGTGGTTATGGCTGTACACTAAGTCATCCCAGCGTGGGCAGGGGCCAGCACTTGCACATGGGGAATTTCGCTGTTTATGCCCTGATTTCTCTGGGAAGAAGGGTCAGAGTTTTGCTGCGTGGATATTTGGTTTGTGGCCTTATTGCAAATAAAGAGTAGGCAAAGGATTATCTTACATATTTCTTTTTTTATAAGGGTTGCTTTTTGGAAGTTTCCTCTTTTTCTCTTTTTCCTTTTTTCTCTTTTTTCTTTTGTCTCTTTTTCCTTTTTTCTCGTTCTCCTTTTTATTTTTCAGTGAGAGCAGAGAAACTGACAGTTTCTGTGGAATATTAAAGCTCTTTCTTCTAAAGAACTCTATTTTTAAAGTTGCTCCCTCTTTAAAAGCTGACAGCTCATCTGTTTCTTCTTATTTCATCTTCAGTACCTTACTAGGTCTGTTGGATCAGGCATCCCTAGTGTGGCAGGAGCAGTGAGTGCAGTCTCTGCATTGCTTCTCTGATTGTTCTCATGATCATTTTTATTTTGGAAGGTTATTTTATTGCTAATGTATTAATAACTTCTGCCATTAGTGTATAATTTTCCATCTGTCCTTCCATTTGAAAATGTTGCCTTGACTTTCATAAAGCCAAAAACAGCCAAATCTCTGAGTAAATAGGTAAAAATCAATTTATAAAAAACTAACTTTACGGACAGAATTAACTGTATTTTAGGGTTGTATCAATTCTTAATCAGTGTGAAGCTGGCATGGACCCAAGCCAAGTAAAAGATGTAGCTGTTTAGTTCTTTTTAGAGTTGCAAGACCTGATCTTGGATGTCCTGGCTTTTTTTGCCATGGTGGTAGAAGAGCATTTCCAGAATTACTGAGATTTGAAGACAAACCCACGTAGTTGAGAAGGACTCATTGTTAGGGACATGGCTGGGCACCTGCTTTACTTGGAGAGTTTGGGTTCTCAAACCAAACTGAAAAATTGATTCTCTTGGCTTTGATGCCAGAATCTGCTCCTGAGGTGTCAGAATGTTGTGAAAGAACTGGGAGAAGTTTCCATCCTTCTTGAAATCTCGCAGGAAAATGCATTGCTGGAATTGCTCCTTAGCTTTATGGTACCACAGAGCTTAGGGTGCTTTTCCAGGAATTTGAGGCTGTGGTGCCTGCAGGAAGCAGCCCTGGTGTTTCTCGTGTCACAGGTGCCCTTGGTGTGTGAGGTTCCTTCCTTTGTGTGATGCATCTTGTGCCCCTGTGCTCACAAGAAGAGCAAGCAGGAAGAAACAGTATTTTTTCATCTCCTGGTTAGAATGCTCAAACCCTGAAGTGATTTCAGGAAATTTTTTGTAATTTTTTTTTACCTCAGCCATGGACAAATTACTTGATGCCTTTTTGGACTGCAGATTTTGACTTGGGCATCTTTATTACTTTAGATAGTTCAGTTAATTCCTGTTTCAAGTACCTGCATCCTCTTCTGGTCCTCCTTCTACAGGAAGTTTCTGTGATGTGGGACCTGTGCCCTTGTGGAGCACTTTTGAAGTCTTTATGGTCCTGCACAAAGTAAGAATTTGTGTATCTTAACCTGCTGTCTGGGTGCAGAAGCACATTTGAGAAGCTTTATTTAGTGAGAGACTCCCTCAGTGAAAGCATTCAAGGTTTTTCTTCTTTGGAACAAGCACCAAAGCAAAGGTATGTGGCCTGTTTAGGACTCAGAGTTGAAATCCCATGTGCCCAGGAAGCATCTTGGGTTTGTGTGGAGGCCGAGCCCTTGTTTGGAGCAGGTTGTGCCACTGTGGGTGGGCACACCCGGCTGGCACAGGAGAGGCCCCAGGTTTGCAGTGTGGGGGTGAAGGGTCTGCTGGGCTGTCGGTGCTGGTGGAACTGCACCCTCCTGACCATGCCTGGCAGCAGCCAGAGTGGCAGGGAGGAGGTGGAGCCAGTGGGCACGTCTGGAGAGCTGGACAGCAGTGATGGAAACCTCCATGTCTCCTTGGAGAAGAGTACAGGCAGAAGGACAGTGGAGGAGACAGAGACAGAGAGGAGTCCTGGGAGAGGACAGAACAGAGAAAGTACATACATGAATCATAAGAAGTAGGGATTTGTGGTGGAGTGATGGTCAGGTGGGTGGTGAAAGCAGGAAGCAGAGAAAACGAATGCCAGTTCTTCCAGTAGCCAGCGGTGAACTGACTCTTCAGGCTGGTTGAGTTGCAGCTGATCTGAGGCTGAAGTGTGTGCTAATAAAATCCTGAAAAGCACAGGCACAAAGGGCACCTTGACTTTTCCCAGAGAGCCGGACAGAGTTCCATCCTCTTACATGTGTGTCGCCTGAGGAGAGAGGCAGTTTATTTTGGCTGCCCCTGAGTCCACTCTGCCTCCTACAAACAAAAAAATCTCTGAATTGCTGGTAGAATCTTGGCTACAAATTGATGAGTAGGATAGGTTTGTGTGAGTGATGGGAATGTGCTTTAGTTAGAAGGTGGAGGGGTGAATTGAGCAGGTAATGAACAAAATAGAGGTGCAGGGCCATGAGAAGTTGGAGAAGAAGCAACAGAAAAGAAGAAACTAAACAGTGAAGACAAGACAGAAAATATGACAAGATGAAAAGGAAGGACGTTTGTAGCAGACTGGCTGGGTGGGTGTATAATGAATAGGTGGAGGGAGACCAATTTGGGTATAATTCTTGCTTAAATGACTCTGTGGAACCTTGTTCTCTTCTGGGTTCTGTGGCATGGCAGAGGTTGATTGCCATCAGTCCAGCAATTTCTTGCATCTGAGACTGAGAACCACTTGTCTTTTGCTCTTGATCCTGAAAACAAGTGTCTTTGTGAAGAGCTGTGCCTGTTAATAGTGGGCACTGCTGACAGAAGTGCTTGGCAGTTGGAATAATTGGGAGGTGATTTATGTCCAGCTGGATACTACAACAATTTGTTAGCACAGCTGTCTGTAAAATACAGAGGCCTTCCAGCTGAGCATCACACAAACACGGGACCCATTGGAAAATTATTCATCTGCCACTGCTTCTCCTGCAGTTCAGTGTCTGGCTTGTGTGAGGGACAAGGCCTGTATGACTGCACAGAGTCCATACAGTGCCCCCAGGGAGAGTGAAGAGTTGATAGAAGTTGATCTAGGAAATGGGGAAGTTTAGAAAATACTTTCTGTAGATTGTGGTTTTAGGTTTGTGTTTTGGTCTACTTAATTTTTTCTTTTGTACAGCAGTTTTCCTATACAGAAAGAATGTAAATGTGAGTTGATGTAACTTGGAAGTTACGGTTCTTATGGAAACCTCGTGTAGAATCTTAATGTTTGCTCTGTCTTTTGTGAAAGTATCACAGAAATGGGTCAGTTTCTGCCTGTCACGGTGAAAAACGTTTGGAGAAAGGAAAACCACGTCTTGCATTTGTGCATAAACAGTAACATTCTGTTGGCTCTTGCTGGTTCTACACTTAGGAGACTGGTTGGACTCAGTACTGCAAGGGAGTAATACAAGTTTGTGTTAGATGGCATTTTACCTAACGAGGTGTGCCTGATCCTGGTTATAATGCACATGTGTAAGCAGGAAAATCTAGAGTGCAGTTTCACATTTTAGTAAGTATTTTAACTCTGGTCTGGTTTGGTTCTTTTGTTAAGAAGATTGAAATCACAAGTTACTGTGCATTGAAGAAGTGTTGACATTCTGATCAAAAAATTTGGTAGAACGTGTCATTTGGGAAATTTTGTGAATTGGTGATGCTTTTGAATACAAGTGCAAATAGGTACTTAGTCTTGAGGCAAGTTTTCAAAATAGTCACAGACCTGGGTTTGAAAACATACAATGTTATGGTCTGGAAGCAGTTCACAGTGATGATTTCAGTTCCTGAATTGACATTAGAGTGAGTTCCTCCCAAGTGTGAGCATGGGAGGAATCCAAGCCCATGTGCATTTCAGATTATTAGCTCTCTGTGTTTAACTTGCCTTATTTTAAGCCTTATTGATTTGCCAGTGCTGTATTTCCCACCATCCAATAAGGGCTTGAGCATGAACTTGTCTAGGCTTTGTCTTAATTTATATTTTTTTACATAAGATGATAAGGAAATATTTTCACATTCCTTTATGAGCTACTTCTGTGTTTCTGGAGCTGTGGGGGTTTGAGAAATGGACACAGAGTGTTGGACCACACATTCCTCATGTTCAGACCCTGGGTGTTTGGTGTCCTAGAGTAGTATGGCTGGAATCCCAGAGATTTCCCTGAGTGAAATCTGATCCGTGTGGAAGGCACAGGATGCTGTATCTCAACTTCCATGCACCCAAATTTTCAGCATTTCAGCACTCGGGCAGGGGCAACTTTCTTTGTGTAATGCACGTGGAGTAACAGGAACCTTCTTTTTACCTTCCACAGGCACTGTGACTGATGAGAGTTAAAGGCCATGGATGAAGATGGGCTTGAATTGCAGCCACATGAGCCAAATGCATTTTTTGATCCAACAGGTCTGTCGGGAGAGAATATGTAGATAAGAGTGTTCACATGAGATGCAACTGACTGTTGTTTATTTTGCCTTTGCATAAAGTGCTGTGCTGCACCAGTGCTTTGGTACAGTTGTTTCTATTACTCGCAGCAATATCAATGAGCTACTGTTCCTTCAGTCAAGTAATAGTTGTTTGGGTATTGGGGGAGAGTCTAACAATTGCAAATCTCTTCGGGAGAGAAGACCATGTTCATCTTAGCTGTGTTGGCACCTGTTTTACTCTCCTTGTCCTCTGCTCTGGCTGTCTGAATTGCTCACATGACAGCGTGCCTGTTTTACTAAATTGCACTGTAGTGTAAAAGTTGAAGGGAAACAGAAGTAATTTCAATTATTAACCACCTCATCTGAGACAGTTTTACACTTTAACTGCTGTTTTCATTATGTTTTTCAGGAGCTGATGCAGCACATATGGATGGAGATCAGATTGTTGTGGAAGTCCAGGAAACAGTGTTTGTTTCAGATGTAGTCGACTCAGACATAACTGTGCATAATTTTGTTCCCGATGATCCAGACTCTGTAGTGATCCAGGATGTCATTGAGGATGTTGTTATCGAGGATGTTCAGTGCCCAGATATCATGGAGGAGCCAGATGTGTCTGAAACTGTCATTATTCCTGAACAAGTGCTGGACACAGACGTAGCCGAAGAGGTTTCTTTGGCTCATTGCACTGTCCCAGATGATGTTTTAGCCTCTGACATAACAGCAGAAACAATGTCTATACCAGAACATGTGCTGACCAGTGAGTCAATGCATGTACCTGAGGTTGGACATGTAGAACACGTAGTTCATGATAACGTTGAAGAAGCAGATATTGTCACTGATACCCTGGGAACAGATGTTGTTTCTGAGGAGGTCCTGGTGGCAGATTGTGCATCGGAGGCAGTGATCGATGCCAATGGAATCCCTGTGGAACATCAAGATGAGAAGGGCAACTGTGATGATTACCTTATGATTTCCTGTAAGTGTTTGGATAAAGCCATCAAAGTTTTTATGATGTGGGCCTGGATGGTGCTTGAAGTATCTGAGGGAGGGCTTAAGAGTTCCCAAACCAGATTTTCTGTATCTTTTATTGAAATGGTAACTCACAAATGTACTCAGATGGGGAGACTTTTAGGAACATGTACCAGCTAAAGGTTCTGGTGAAGCCAATGGAGAGAAATACTGGCAAATGCATGTCTGATTATAAATTCTCTCTCTAGCAATTGATAGCATATGAAAAGAAGTGAGAATTCCAGTAAACTAAATGCCATATTCTTAGTAAGAACTGAAACAAAAGCAATGTGACAGTATTTGAAAATGGATGTTACTAAGGTGATTGGCAAGACATTAAGTAAACAAAATATTTCATGGAAAAGAAAGAGTGAAACCCCTGATTTTTGGTAGTCCAGACAATTTGTTATCTTTGTCTTGCTTTTTTGCTGAGTCCCCACTGTTGGCACCCCATTTGTTGTTAGATACAGACAACAGTGGGGTTTTCTTTGCTGTTGTGTTTTCTTCTCTTGATTAAGCAAAGGACCGAGGTTTGCAGCTGACAGAAAGAGTAGCTATTGCTGCTCACAGCTGAAAAGCAACTGTGGATATCTCAGTCTCCCTTAGGAACGGTGGCACAATCCATTTGAATCCTATTTCAAAAGACTTAAATAGAGGGTGGAGAAAAACAAAGCATATCATCAATCCTTTTTCTACTGAGGATACCCATTTGTGTGAACTAGAGCTTACTCCAAGTATGTTACTTATTACAGTGATTACTCAGTGCAGCACCTGGGAACATCAGTGTCACTGCTGAACACCTTTATCGTAGGCATAGAAGAGCCTTGTTAGGCTGGTTTGTTTAGTTGCCATCTCAGGCACTTCGATTTTGTCTAGCATTAAATGACTCCATTGATGAGGTATACTTTGTGCTCTGCTTCAGTCACCTTTTTTCTTTTTTTTTTTCCTTTATTTCCCCTTTTTTTCCTTCTTTACTTTTGGACACGTTTTTGAAATGTATAATAACTTGTTTTAATTTAATATTCTGTACTTACGGATTTTAATGTTGCTTCTCCTTACCTAGGATCACTGCATTTCTTAATTTATCATCTCTTGAGTTCCTTGAGTAACCTTGTGCAGCCATGTTTTGAGTTTATATGAGGTACAGTTAATTCTCTATTATCTGGGAAAACAATTAAATGGGATAATGCAAAATATGGATAACGTAAACTCTTGTAGAATTGAACTGCAGGATTATGCTGAGGTGAAACAGGTCGAGGGTGCTGCTCTCTGAGATGGTGCTGATCCCAACCCATCAGTGCACCCTGCCAGGTGTGGGACTGACAGGATTTTGTGGTGCTGGACCAGAGTTAGATCAAATGAAAAGCAGCTCAAATGTTTCTGCATCTGCAGCATTGTTAGACATCAAACTGCATAATCCACCTATGGATAATTGAGGCCAGACTGGTGGTGATCCTTACGTGTTCCTTATCCCGGACTGTAGCCCTTTAAGGTGCTGTTGCTCCTGTCCCGGCTCTCCCTTCCTGTGCAGGTTCCTCCTCCAGAGCCTTCCTGGGAGCACTTGGCAAAGGGCATCTGTGTCAGTGCGAGTGAGGGGGGGGTTGATGCGAATGAGGGGAGGGGTTGATGCGTGTCCTGTTCATCAGTGGCTGAACAAGGACAGAATGTTGTGGTAGAGGCTGCAGTGGGTGATCCCAGCCTGGCTGGGAAGTCTTCTTAGATGTGCCAGTTGTCAACAGGTGGTGACTGGCAGGGAAACGCAGGAATTTACTGTTTGGTTGTGCTGGAGCACTCTCCATTTTCAGTCCTGTATTTCTGCAGTTTCGTACTTTATTTATTATTAAATGTCTCTTCATAGCCTGCAATGTACTTTGTTTACATGCAGAACCTTAAATAAGCCAGCATTTAAAACAATTGTTATGCTACAAAACATGATCCTTTCTATTTGTGTTTAAAATTTAAAGTATGTTCTGCAGTTCATTTTAAAGGGAAGTTCCCTACTACCACCTACTGTGTTTAAAGCCTGCACAACGAGTTCTGCTGGTTGTGAAGGCAGAGTCTAGTGCTTTTCCACCAACTAAAGGCTGTCTTGCCAAATAGTCTCTTTGTTGTATGGAAAACATTGGATTTTTTTTTACATCGGCAGTGGGTGCGTTCTCTGATCTGTTCCCCCTCTCAGTTCTTCAGTTGAACAGAGTGTTTTTAAAAGGCAGTGACATCACAGCCTTGTTTGGGATTTTTTTCATCTTAACCTGTAGATTGGTGTTTGATTCTGGCAAACCTCCCTGAACTGCAGGGGCAGATGTTGGAGTGTAATCTTGTCTGCCATTACAGTAGCCAGATGTTGCTGCTTCCCAGATCTGGGAGCTGGATGGTGTTTGTCAGAATGCCTCTGTCTGTCTCCTTTAGAAAGGCACTTGGAAAGCAGGGATGGCACTTTGTGTTCTTTCTGTTGTAGGTTTCTCAGTCTGTATCATTTAGTGGAAGACATTGGCAGAATATTTGTGCTGTCTTCTTCCAATCTTGGGCCTCTCTTTAAGCATTTCCATTTTTGTTCATAATGAACTGAGTCTACATAGATTTTCTTAAGATACTTTTCTTAGCTTTATCCTGAAAACACCTGATTTGAAATGACTGTATTTTTTTAATGTTGTGTTTCTACCTTGTTTGTTGGTTTCAGGCTGATTTGCCTTTTCAAAGAGTACAGTCCCTGTGGGTTTCATTCTGTGACTTTGCTTCAATAAGCTCAGTATTTTAATATTTCTTTTCCCATTTAGATTTAATTTAGCTTTGGCATTGATATGCCTTTGCTTTTTTCCATTTCCAAGATAATGTATCTTGGCACAGCTTTGTGTCATCAGTTACCTTTTGATGTACTTTCTTTTTTTCTTGGATACTTTGTCTTTGCCCTCAAGATTAATTTTTGTTCCGTGGTAGATTTAGGGCACTCAGAGCAGACCAGAATCAGGAATTCATTCCACAAAGAATGCAAACTCCTACTAATTAGTAGCTTGAAAAAGATTCAATACATTTTTTTTCTTTCACATGTTCCATAACCAGCCAATTCATGAGATGGGTCAGGAAAGTATAAACTGTGCAGTGACTCAGAGTGGTACTAATTATTTGGTAGATTGGAAAATCATTTCTCCATAAGTGAAACAGTAGCAGTGAGATCAACTCGTGTTTGTCAGAACAAAACCAACATCCTGCATTTACTAACCAGGGAAGGCAGTGCCTCACATCTGGATGTAAAATGGAAATTGAGGGTTTTGTTTGTCTGATTTTATTCACATTGGCAAAGACAGACACATCCTCTGGCATTCACTTATTCCATAAGATGGAAAGTTGCACCCTGATATTCTCGTATTGCAGCAAAACTAGTGAGGCACAAAGGTTTGACAAGGGGAGTCCAGAGAGAGTGAGGAGTGGTGGGACAGGGACAGCCTCACAGAGATTAAGCTGCATTTTAAAGAAGTTGAGTACTTGCAAATACAGGAGAATTCATCCATATCCTTCCTTTTCTCTGAGTTAGACATGTCGCCTGTTTGTGTATCTGAATTGACACTTCTCATCACTGGAGTCAGCCCAGGGTAACTCACAGGGAGAGAATGGTTGCATATTTTCATAGGTCTAGGTGTAACCTCTTTTTTTGTCAGAGTTGGGTGTTTAAGTTGAAAACAGTGGATCTGATGAACAAAGCCGTGAAGTTCACACCTCATTAGGGCCATCAAGTAGACTTGTAGTCAAGAAAACAAAATGCTTTTCATTTGGTTTTTTAGCATAAATAAGTACCTTGCTCTTGTTCCCTGGAGGTTCTTAAAGATGCAGGAAGTCACATTTTCCTTTCCCTGAGGTAGAACTTCCTCCTGTGCTTCTGTCTGACCACTGGAATGGCACCAACAGTTGTTGCAGCTGGGGCTGCTCAGGGGTCACCATCAGAGGGGGTGGAAGTAGGAATCGCCTTGGGCTGGGTGACCCCTCAGAGCTCAGTGTGATTTGTGTGCTGGGGAGAGCAGGATGAGAAGGACAAGTGTTGGATCCCGGTTTGGAGCCCAGGAATTCCTCCTCTGCCCGATCACTACCCTGGCAGGACCTTCAGACACAGAATATCCTGCTGCTCATGTGCACGGGCAATGGATTAACATCAAAATAGAGCAGATTCCTGTTTTTCTCACAGATTGAAAAACCTACTTTGCTGTTCCAGAAGTAACTGGACAGCACAAATAACTTCTTCAGTGGGCTACGAATTGTCTGCTGTCAAGTGAAGTAGAAGTAAAATGTTTCTGTCACAGGTAACTGAAGAAAGGGGAACTCAGAGTGCTGTTAATTTATTTTGGAAAAGAATAGTTAGTGATAGCCTTTTTCATTAAGAATGCTTAAATAGGGTGGTTATTTTGTAAGCAGGCAGGTATCCCATGAAACACATTTTTGAGCAGCTCAGAGAATTGTTTGGCAACATAAATGCTGACAAAATAGATGATTCTTGTCTAATTGCCCCATTGATACATTTTTAAGATCTGTTAATCTGGTGTAGAGAGACTTTGTCTAGACTGTGAGAATTGTTTCAGGGTGTTTTTAGCAATGAGCCTTGAGTACTTGAAAAAGGTGGAAGGTTTCTTTGTGCTTAAGTGCTTATCTTTTACAATCCTCATTAATCCCATGTAGAGGAGAAATGGTAGGAAAGAATAAAGGTAAATAGCTATGGAATCCATTAAATTATAGGCAGTTATATTTGCATATTTTAGCTAAGAATAAAACACTGCAGGGGTGCAAAACCTGTATCTGCTGATCCATCAGATATTTGATACAAAAAACCTAAACCAAACCTTTTGGGAAAGTGTGTGTGTGTTATGGTTAAACACAAGATGTACCATTCAAGCAAATGCAGCATCATGGCCTGGCATTTTTGCTTCTCTATGGAAAAACTGGCCTGTATGGAAGAACTGGGCTTTTAAATGCATTTTTTATTATTAATGCATAGGAGCTTGTTCCTGTCCCAAAAATGCCATTGGACATATCTTAATAGAAGGGTAAAGGAGGTAATTTTTCCTGGGATGTTTTAGTTTATTATATGATTTTGTAATTAAATGTAATATTTTCTAGGAGACAAATGCTGTCATCATGATGGACCACATACTAAACAAGGAATCTGTTGTTCTTGTTGCCTGTATCTTTTATTTCTTTATTTCTTTTTTTCCATCTGTTGGTCTCTTTTTGTTGATTTCCTTGTAATGTGAGTGCTGCCTGGACAGGCTTTAAATACGCCACATCTTTCATGTTGTGTGACACCTTTCTCACCTGTTTGTGCTGTTAATAACAATTCCAGCACAGTCTTTACATGGAAACAACTATTGCAGCAGTGGAGCAGCACATACTTGTTTGTTTGTTTGCTGCAGCTCACAGTGTGTTCTAATCAGTGCAGTTTGTGAAGAATGTTGGCAAACTAACCATAGACTGCATTCTTGCAGTTCACATTTAATAATGTTGTGTCTAGTAATTTTTCTTTTTTATAACTCTTAAAAGTAGTCTGGATCTACTTGTTTACTGAAGTAAAGCTAGAAGGGTGAAACCCAGACATTTGAAGTTTAATGTTGAGATAAAATGGAGGCCCAAGGTGTGACAGCACTGGGATAATGACAGCCTGGACTCTGCCAGCATGTGACTTGTGGTTAGTTAAGTAGTGCCCAGTGGCTCTGCTTGAGAGGAAGTGGTCTCTTGGAAGCTTAACTACTACTTCTAAGTACTTTTGGCACTTTTTTTTGATAATGTCAAAGAGGAGCAATGTGGGAGAGTATCAGCCACGCATGGGATTTGTGGGATCCCGTGGTGGGATCTGAATTTGAATGAGAAATTCCAATGCCATCAGAATTCCAACTTCAAACTTCGATCAGTCATGTATTTATGGATATCATTTTCTCTGTGACACTGAGATAGGTGCAGAATGCAGAAACATGGGAAAGTGTTGATGCTGTGAGTGACCCTTCCCCCCAAAAACAGGACTTTGAGCCACGTTAGTGTAGGGTAAGATAAAAAGTAAAGGTCCTTTAATAACACAGGGCCTACAGCCCACAGGAATACAGGATGACATGCATGTGTCCCAGTTCTTGTTTCCATGGCTTTTATAATAAGATCCCTCCAATCGTTGCTTTACACATTTCTCAGTCCAGCCCCATTCCCACCCCTGGTCCAACCCCTGGAATTGGGTCTGGGGTCATCAAGACCCTCTGTCTTCATCAGCTCCTCTTCCTCGGGCACACAAAGGTCTCTTGGAGTTCATCCAGTTCTGACTTCTGGGTCCCTCTGACCTGTGTTTGTGTTTCGTTCTGTGGACCTTCTGATATCCTTCAGCTCTACCTTGGAAAGGAGTCTAAACAAGATTAATTAACTAAAGGAATTTGAGCTCCCTGTTCTGGGACAGGGGCAGTGATAGAAAGGCATTAAACTTAAACTGTTAGAAATATTAACCCTCTAAAAATCTACAACTACTGTGTTCCTAAAATCTACAAAATGTGAAAATCAGAAATCAAAAGCCTCTTTGGCATCAATGTTAAATAGGAATAAAATTTCAGAAATCCTGCCAGAGCATCAGTGAGTCAGTATAGAGAAATGCTTGTGTAACCATAGGACCATATACCTTGGAGATGGTGTTTCCTGTAACAGATACCAGTTCTCTTTCACCTTGTTTGTCTCTTCCTTTGATTTTTATCTTTTTTCCTACCTTTTTCTTTCCACCCTGCTTTTCTCCCTGTTACCTGTTTACTGCTATACTGCAAATATTAGTACTCTTACAAGTCCTTCAGGGACTTGTTATTACCACCTGTCAATAGTGATTTTTTTCCTGTTTCTGTGAGAAAAGTTGGCCTCATACCTCCTACACATCAATTTCCTTACAGTTTAATGGCTCTGTTAAAAAATATTTAAACCACTTGTTACATTTTTAAAACACTGTTGAATATGGAGGGAAATCAGGGATAAACAAACTCTAAATTGTGTAAAAATTTTATCACGTTCTTTAAAAGATTACTTTGAACCTTGGAGAATTTATTTCAAAGCATAAATCGGGCATATTTTTCAGATCTAGAATAGAATCTGAAGTTTTATCAAGGATACTTCCATATATGTGTGGAAATAAACCAGCTCTGGTTTGGTTGAAAGGAACCAGCCTGTTTCACATGGTGTGCAGAGGTTTATTTTCTCTCTGATTGCTCCAGCCCTAATTCTCCTTCCTTGTGAATATGTTCCAGCCTCAGCTGATCTGGCTGCCAGACTTCCCTCTTGGCTCCAGCGGTGTAACATCAATTACACTGCTCTGAAAGCCTTCCAGGTGCCTTCCAGGTGCCCTCCAGGTGCACGTGCCCGACCCTGGAAACGGCCAAGTCAAGGGGGAGTAACATAAACGCAGTGTAGGAACAAAAGCAGGTTTTCTTTTTGTCAGAGTTCCAGTGACTTTGGTATTTCATGGATATGACAAAGAAGTCATGGAAGTCTCTCAGTAACTGAGTATGCAAACTGTTAATGGGAGTCAGAAGAACATCTTAAGGTTTTTACTTCATAAATGCTGTGGGGTTTCAGCTGCAAGATGTTGTGTTGTCCCATGACACAAAGTCATTTTTTAAACTTCTTTCTGCTTGAAACATTCTGTATGATGGCCATTGATCATGAACTTGCCATTAGAGTATTTAATGTTTGCTTCTGCTGCTCTGTGGGTGCAGAGAGAGATAGATTAATTTATGTTAGTGCTTTATATTTTTTAATTCAACACAGGTTTTTGTGAGCAATGATGCCTGATTGAGAAATTGTACTTAAATAAGCTGTGTTTGATACGTGAGACAGAACGTGTTCTAGTTTGCCTGATTTAAAGGCTAATATATTGACTTTATGGCAGAAAAATAATAGTAATAACATTTTGAACTTTGTTTTTTAAAGTATGTATTAAAGTAAATTTAAGAGTTGCAGTTGTGGAGTAGTAAACTATGATTTATTTATGAGGGTAGTTTAATGAACACTGGCAAAGTCAGCATTCTTAAGTATTTGATATGGCCTAGGCAGAGCAGTTAGAAATTCTGCAGCATTTATAGGGCAGGTCTTAGACTGGCATTAGGATGTCTTGTCGTGAGCTGAAGTTACACATGACTCCGAGGGAGGCGTCAGGAGTGACTTCATGGAGAACAAAGTCACAAATTATGAAAGTTATGCAGCCACGTGAAAAATACTTTAATCATCTCAACACTCGAGAAACTTCTGGGACTTCTGAAAATCAGGAGATTCTCTAAAGGTCTTGAGTTGCTGGAGTTGATTTTTGTGAATGAATATTTAGTAGTATTTTTTCCTTGAAAAGCTGCTGTTGGTAATGTTAAGGTGGGTGTGTGCTCACACTTGTGTGTCAGTAATGAGAGCCACGTTCATGGTAAATGTGCCTTTAGCCATGTTTGTGTGGGAGGCCCAGGCAAGTCATGGCAGTTCAGGCTGGAGCGTGGAGTCAGTGCCCTCCGGAAAGCAGGAGGGCAGAGTTTCAGTGTGTGGGGCTGCAGCAGAAGGTGCAGGTCCTGCCAGCACGGGCACCATGTGCAGGTTCCCCAGCACTGCAGTGTCAGGGCAGGGCTTTGGTGCTGCTCCGTCCCCTCGGCTCCTGAGAGGATGAGAAAAGTGGAGGGGTTTCTACCTGTGGTTTCCATTCAGGTTTCCTCTCCAGGCAGCTGAAGAGGCATCAGTAACATGGCTTTGGTGGGAACCAGGTCTGACAGGCAGCACCAATGCCACGTGCATTGGAGACAGGGCTGAGCAGCAGATAATGCTTTTGAAAAGAAAAATTAATAGCATTAATTAATGGTTGTGAAGGAGAAGGCAATTAAAACTGAGAATAAGTGAAATTATGCTGCAGAGTAAGTACTGATGTGCACTTTCTTCTGACTGTCATCTTGCTGCAGATCACAGTTACTTACTAGCATTGCCTGGTGTGTCGCTCTGCTTCTGGTTGTATCACTGCAGCATTCTTGCACTTCCCCCTTAATTAGAAGATAACAGCTTGAATTTATTTTTGTGTTTACTGTCACTGTTTTCAAGGATATGAAAAAAATATTTATGGGTAGGTTATCACTTTTTGTATTTAAACTGCTTCCAAATTTGAGTAATAAATTAATAAAGTCTTTCATATATATCTGCATATGACTGGGTAATTTTAATAACTTGTTTTTGTAGTGGATGATGCTGGTAAGATAGAACATGAAGGTTCTGCTGAAATTACCATGGAAGCAGAGTCAGAAAGTGGCTCTTGTAAAGTGGATGGCATTTGTCCAGAAGTCATCAAGGTCTATATATTCAAAGCAGATCCTGGAGAAGACGATTTAGGTAAAATACACTTGTTTTAGAATACTCCAAACTGACATTTGAAAATGTGCATGATGAGACTGTGGTTTCTCTCAAGTCGTCTGTAAAGACCTGTAGGTCTGATATTAAAGAGTGACAAACTTTGAGTATTTTGTGGTTTAGCATAGATTTTGAACAAAGTGTAATTAAAATGTTTTGCTCTGGTCTTCCTAATTAGGGGGCACAGTAGACATTGTGGAGAGTGAGCCAGAGAATGACCACGCAGTTGGATTGCTGGATCAGAACAGCAGCATTCGTATTCCAAGGGAGAAAATGGTTTACATGACTGTAAATGATTCTCAGCATGAAGACGAAGACTTAAGTAAGTAGGTGGCTTTCCTTTGGGAGCAGGGATTTTCACTTGGAGCAGTGCAGTGTTCCTATTAATTTTTTCCTTCTTTTCCTCAGATGTTGCAGAAATAGCTGATGAGGTTTATATGGAAGTGATCGTAGGAGAAGAAGACGCTGCAGCAGCCCATGAGCAGCAGATTGATGACACCGAAATCAAAACATTCATGCCCATCGCTTGGGCAGCAGCTTATGGTGGGTGACACTCAATCCTTCTGGTGACAGTGGCTGTAGCAGAGTGTCAGGGGTAGTGTAGAGTGTTTGTGCTTTTGTGTTTGTTTTTAAAGTTTGAGTTTAAGAATGGTTTCCTGGCATAATGAGCCTAAAAAACAGAAGAGAGAAGCTGTAAGGCAGGCTGCTTCTTGCTTGTGTTTTAACAGGCAGTTTCCTTCATGCTTTCATGATGTGAAGAGGGAAGTACATGAGCTTCAAGCTGAAAAATTGCATCTCAAGTACACATGTCCTTCACAGTTCTAGGACATAGTAAGAGCTGGCTTGGGAATAGAACTGAATATTTTTATTTGCAGGGCAAAAAAGGCAAATGTGAATATAGAAGATTGAGTGTAACTATGAAAAGCAACACTGACTTCTAACTTAAGTGCTTTCTAGAAGGATCATATAAATATGTGATATCACTAATGGAAGTAATAAATTGGTTAACAAAAACAAGTGGGAGGGAGACAAATTAGAGCATAACCTTGAAAGTGTTTCCAGCATGCAGAACGATTTTCCTTGATTGTTGGTATATGAACACCAACTGGTGCACCAACTGGTTTCCAAAACTTCTGTAAGCTTAAAACCAGAATTTCATCTTAGAAATGTTTCTGTATTGCCCCTTTCTCCTTAAAGCAAAAGAAGTAGTGGGGTAAAGAACCAAACTTGATGTCTGCATGATGTGGATTGTGGGGATGGTGCCAGCAAACATTTAAATGGCAGAAAAGTGCTGAGAACGCAGCGGGGACTGGAATCTTGGACATAAGTCAGGAAGGGCAAGATTCATGGAGTGTGTTAACAGTTCTTTAGGAGATGGATGGTTGTGTACCCAAAGCCTTATCTTAGGCTATAGATGAGCACAGTTGAGTGGAGAGGAAATGTCAGAAGCTGGGTTGACTGGGAATCAGAAAGGAAATGGAGTGAACTTGAACCAACAGCTGTAGCCTGAACATTCAGTTATTTTGGAGAAGGAGGGGAAAATTGAGCAGAGTGTATTAAAACAGTGATGGAATTGAACAGAGAATTTAATAATGTGGGAAACAGTGGAGTGGTTGTGTTGTCAGTAGTGAGCAGCCTACCATGCAGGGTGAGAAGTGGTTGTGATGGGGAGAAACGAAGCATGAAGGCAAGAAAACAGCAGAGGTTTGTCATTTACATTTCTTGGAACTCCATCACTTACAGGGTTTACAAGTTGATAGCAATGGCATCTTAGAATGCTAAATTTGTTATGTTGTTTTATTGTAGCAAAACTTGGTCTCACTGTGCTTTACATTCCAGCAAGTTTTTGCAATTTTATTCAGTATTAGAAAGTACTTGGGGCCTGTTCTGCGTTAAATCTGGAAGGACTCTTCAGGCATCTGTTGCAAACTGTACTTTCTACATGTAATGTGTGAAATGGATTTTTGCTTTCAGCATTCTTAGGGTGCCACATTTGCTGCCCAACACTTAAGCACAGATCAGAATCTTCAGGCCTGCACATGCCTGTGCCTGGCTCATGCTCCTGACATTAATCATGAACATTAATTCTCAGCACCCTACAAAAGGAACAGCTATTGAGCATCTTGCACTTTCTTCTGCTTCAGTCTTCCTGTCTTATTTATGTGCTTTGCTTTCAATGGGGACTGCTGCCTTTTATTGGTTCAAGTAAATACTTAACCATGAAATTTATTATTAACATTTACTTATGCCCTTAAATCACCAATGTTAAGCATATTGCCAATAAATACTTTCTCAAACATACAGACATATTTACTTGTAGTTTTCCTGTTTGTTTTACATACAGTGATACCATCTGTGTAATAAACACAAAGCTCTCTGTGGCAAAGATTGTTTCCTTCTTTCTGTTACCCAACACTGAGCATGCTCTTTGTTCCCAGTAGAAAGAATTTGTAAGTGCTAAAGCATCAGGTGCACAAATAATAAGTGGTGTACTTTGTGTGCTCCTGTTCAGAAGGATTCTGTGATTGCAGTTCCAGTTCAGAAACTTGGTGTTCAGTCAGGTGAATTCAGACATCCAGAAGTGAATGGGAGCTCACACACAAATGTATTTCAGGACTGAGAAGTCAGAAGAAAAACAAGCACAGTAAATGTTATGACATGCTATTCTTTACTCATGTTAAACATTTTGGGTATAATCAGCAACAAAGACATGCAAAAAATGCTTTATTTAAAAGGAGAATTTTATATGTAATGGAATACCATTAATTCCTGTATTGGTGTATTCCTGTAGAATTAGGTTAATGAAGCCAGTGCTTCCAGACTCATAATAGCAAACATAATTTGTCACTTACATACTGACACATTTTGGAGTTCATGCTGTACATTATTATGGTTTGTTAAGTGTCCAGATAATAGTTTATCATTTCTGTTGTTACCACTGTGGAGTTGGTGCTGGGATTACCTGTAGAGATGGTAACTTTCTGCCTTCCCTTGGTAGGTAACAATAACGATGGCATTGAAAGCCGGAACGGCACCGCGAGTGCTCTTTTGCACATAGATGAGTCATCTGGACTTGGGAGGCTGGCCAAGCAAAAACCAAAGAAAAAGAGGAGACCTGAGTCCAGGCAGTATCAGACAGGTGGGTATCTGGTGGCTGCTGTACCCTCATTTCTCTCGACACTGTAAACAGATGCACTTTGCTGATGGCATGTGAAATGCCATCTAAAAACAGTGATTTGGGAATTACTTGTTGTCAATACTTTTACATTATAAATGAGTGCATATTTTATAAAACTTTCTTACATGATTTGAATTATGGCAGGTGTTTTAAAGTATACCCACCTCTGATACAGGACAAAAATCAGTATCATATCAAAAGGTTTAAAACCTATACACTTAACTTTCATTTTAATGCTTAATGTATCTTTTCTAGAGGTGATGTTAAATAAATGGTGTTCTGTAATAGTGTTCTTTAAAAACTCTTTGTCTTTATTGAAAGTCTTTGTCTTCATTTCATTATTCAGCTCAGGAGGTAACTGGAAAGCCTGAACATTGTGTATAATGTTGGGTAGTGTAACTTCTCTATCCTTTTCTGTTTCAATTGTGAAATAAATTTCCTTGGTGGCTGTGCCTATATTTTTCCTTGCATGTGCAAGAACAGAAGTGCTCTTTGGCATTTAGTTTTTTCTTTTACTGTGTTATGATCAGAATGATTTATTTGATTTGATAAAGTTGAAAAAGCACACAACTGTTTTTTTTAGTAGCCTTGACTTAAATGATACTAAAAGTTTCTTTCCAAATTGTGACTTAACTGTAGGTGTTCTGTTATATTTAGCACTGAGTCAGTAAACTGGGCAATTTAAAGTTGGCTTTTTCTGTTTTCAACTACCTAGTCAGCTCATCTTATAAACCATTTTTGGAAAGAAAGCATTTTAGACATGCCTAGACAAATTCAGGGTAAACAAATCAGGCTCATGGATGAGTGCAAATAAGTTCCAAATCTTGTAGGAATCTTTATATGAAACATTGATTCCTGCCTGATACCTCTTTAGATTGTGACAGTGACAGATGGCACAAGAAGGAAGTGTTAGTTTGAGGAAATGTGAATTGTAGTCAGCAGTAGGTGATTAAACTGGCAGATTAAACTTCACCTACAGATTTTGGGAGAGTCAAAGAAGATCACCTGTTATGCTCACAAGGTAATGCTCCTCAGTTTAACAAATTGGCTGCTGTTCTTTGCTCCATTGTTGGTCTCTGCATGTATTTAATGTATGAACTTAGTAGAAATTCTTTAAAATAGAATTATTTGAGGTGGAAAGCAGCTGGGTTGATGTTTTGGTTGTCTCCATCAAAAAAACAGCATTTCCTTTCTCTTAGTAACAAAATTAATGAAAGTAGCAATTCCTTCAGTTTCTTCTACCTAGTTTGTTTATTGTATAGTAAAGTGTTGGTGTCCAGTCTCATTCAAAGTTTCTGGTATTGTTAACATTGCAGTTTGACACTTACTGAAGTGTTAATATTGTCGTATAATATTGATGAAGGGTTTTGTTGTTGTTTTTCAGCAATAATCATTGGCCCTGATGGTCATCCATTGACAGTCTACCCCTGCATGATTTGTGGAAAGAAATTCAAATCCAGAGGTTTCTTGAAAAGGCACATGAAAAACCACCCGGAGCACCTTCTTACTAAGAAGAAATACAGATGCACAGACTGTGATTACACTACGAATAAAAAAATAAGTTTACATAACCACTTGGAGAGTCATAAGCTGACCAACAAAACAGAAAAGCTTATTGAATACGATGAGTGCGGGAAGACCTTCTCTCATGCAGGAACTTTATTTACTCACAAGATGGTGCACAGGGACAAAGGAGTTAATAAAATGCACAAGTGCAAATTCTGTGATTATGAGACAGCAGAGCAAGGATTACTGAGTCATCACCTCTTGGCTGTCCACAGCAAGAACTTTCCTCACATTTGCGTGGAGTGCGGCAAAGGGTTTCGCCACCCGTCGGAGCTCAAGAAGCACATGCGGATCCACACCGGTGAGAAACCCTACCAGTGCCAGTACTGCGAGTACCGCTCCGCCGACTCCTCCAACCTGAAAACTCACGTAAAGACTAAACACAGTAAGGAAACGCCACTCAAGTGTGATATTTGTTTCCAGACTTTTTCAGATACCAAAGAGCTACAGCAGCATACACTTATGCATCCAGAAAGTAAAACACATCAGTGTTTGCATTGTGACCATAAGAGCTCAAACTCGAGTGATCTGAAACGACACATAATTTCAGTCCACACAAAAGACTATCCTCATAAGTGTGATATGTGTGATAAAGGCTTTCACAGGCCTTCGGAACTGAAAAAACACGTGGCGGCTCACAAGGGTAAAAAATTGCACCAATGCAGACATTGTGACTTTAAGATCGCAGATCCATTCATTCTGAGTCGCCACATACTCTCAGTTCACACAAAGGATCTTCCTTTCAGGTGCAAGAGGTGTAGAAAGGGCTTTAGGCAGCAGAACGAGCTGAAAAAACACATGAAAACACACAGTGGCAGGAAAGTGTATCAGTGTGAGTACTGTGAGTATAGCACTACAGACGCCTCGGGCTTCAAGCGGCATGTTATTTCCATTCACACAAAAGACTACCCTCACCGGTGTGAGTATTGCAAGAAGGGTTTCCGAAGGCCTTCAGAGAAGAACCAGCACATTATGCGACATCATAAAGATGTTGGGCTGCCTTAAAGTCCCTTTCACAGACTTGTGGCTGGAGTTATAAAGGAAATTTGCCCTTCAGGCAGTTAGCTTATTTTAAAGCCAATCACCTGCGATCACACCCAAAAAAAAACCCAACAAAAAAAAATACTGTGCATTTGATTTGTTGCTGTATAAAAATAGGATTATTGCTTCTAGTTGACTTTTATACCTTTTGTTCAATAGCGTGTTCTGAATTCTATTCAGTTTGTTTAATAAATGAAGAAAAGATGGCAACAATAAAGTTGCATTTAATAAAGTAAACCTTGTCTCTTACTGAATTTTTCAACCGTAATAGTTTATTTAGGTATATTTATCTTAACTCACCTCGTTGATACTCACAGTGTCCATGTTAATGCAGTTTTGTCGTGACTTTTAAAAAGATGAAATTTCGATAAAATTGTCAGAGGTGTGTGTAAAATGGGGAATTGTCATGTTGATGGTAAAGGCACTAGGGCCCACCTGATTGTCTTGTTTTAACTATACAGACTTCATGGCAGGTTAACTGTTTTCCACTTGAGGAGTTATAAATCTCACTTTGTTACAGAAAACTATTTGTTTTAATTCTGGTTTCAGAGAGACAAATACTTAAAATGGTTTGGGGCGTTTTTTGTCTTTCCTGGGCAAATTTAAAATATGCTCAAATAGTACATTTATTGTTCTGTGCTTCTTTGCCTTTGAAAGGCTTTGTGTGTTACAAATGGGGTTTTTTCGCTTTATTTCTGTCTTAATGTTGGAAACGTAAAATACTCTTGTTCCATTTGAAGAGTTAATACTAGATCACAACTGTCTGTATGTGCTGATAAATGTACCTCAAACTTTATACTTTTATGTATGTTGGTATTTCTTTGAAAGAACAGTTTGTGGTTCAAGTCGCATTTTTGTTGTGAGTTGTTTTAGAATAAAATTTAAGACCGAGAGGTGCCTCGATTTTGGAAAGCAGATATTTACAGTGAGGGCTTAAGAGGGGAATGGAGCAGAGCAGATGCATCCATGAGGAGCAGAGATGTTGTAAGGTAGATATCCCTAATAAGAAAAATAGGATAGAAGCAGTTCTGTTACTAAATTGAATGTTTTCCCTGAGCCATTAGTAGCTGTGTTCAGCTGCTGTTCATTAATTAGCACAGTATCCAGAATTAACCCAGTTCTTTTAATCTGTTTATAAACAGCTGGGAGAATATTACAATTATATGCAATTTTGCCACCTGAAGACTATTATAAAGTGGCGCCATATCATTTGCTAATTGCTGCATAAATGTACCAAGCACGAAGTCATGTACCTTAACAACAACTGTGGAGCAAAACACCCAAACTGTTTGCTTACATGCCAGATTTTAGGACCTGGCCCTGCTCCCCGTGCTCCAATTCCCACCCCAGCCACTGTTAGACGATGGATTGCAGAGTTCAGTCTCAGCTGCCTGCCAGATTAGGACAGATTTGTAACTAACGATTCACTAATGGAAAGGGTTCAGAGCCTGGCCCAGTGTTGGTTCTTGTTTCTAGGCAGGTGAACTTGCAGTTGAAATCAAACAGGCATTTTAGTGATGGTTTCAAGTGTGGGGTGACAGAGGGACAAAGGTTTCCTTTCGGATATGCATCTTCTGAGCATTTTGTGTTTTGTTTTGTTGCTGAGCCCTGCCCCTCCTGTTTCACTGTAAGCTGAAATGCTTGTCTGTACCGTGCAGTCCAGGACAGTGGAATGCCATGTCACTGTCTGTGTCGTGTGACGTTTTTTCTTTCGCTGCCTGCTCGTCGGTGTCCCCAGACCTGCCCAGTGTGCTCCTGTATAATATTGCTACTGCCAGGCCGTGCCCCTTTAGCTGTAATACCTGGCTGTGCTGCACTGTGCCTTCCCTGGAATCCCCACCAAAGCCGGTGGATTTCCCACATGGCCGTAGCTCTCCGTTCCTACTGATGCCAAATCAGCTGCAGTAACACCCAGCAGAGATTGCCCATTCGCTTCTTGCAAAGTACCCACCTGTGACTATTTTTTTCCCTTCTTACATTCAAGCATTTTCTAACTGGAAACCTGGAAAGTGTACAAAATCTGCATAATTCCCATGGTATTGCTGAGGATTTAGCCATTTTGAACTTTAATTTTTTAAATAAGCTGAAAGACAAAGAACACAATTTTATGCATTTTCTTTCTCTTACGTAGCCTGGAATCATACACACTTTTTTTTTTTTAAAGCACAATGTTGAAACTTTTTTTTTAAATAATTAAGGGTTTGGTCAAGTGGATTTTGTAAAATGTATTTGTCTGTATAAAGAGAAAATGAAATTATAGTTATTGTTAATGTACTGACATTAGTTACAGGCTAGTTTTAATTCTTAAATAATTTGCTTAGCAAATGCTATAAAATGGATGTTTCAGTTTAATGTTTAAAAAAGGTACAGATTTTTACAAGGACATAATATAAATTATTGTTCTGTAGAAAATACCCTGTTAAATATTGTATACGTCCTTCCCTCTGTACACTTTGTAAAAAAGACAAAAGAAAAAAACAAAATACATAGAACCATATAGGGATGTGTGACATTATTGTAATTGTGTACTTGATAATAACGTGAAAAAATAAAATTCAAAATATTTTCCTTTTAATGAACGTTTAGTCTATTTGATGCCAGTTCTGAGACAGAGCCTTGTTCTGAGGGACAATCTGCCACCTGCAGCTTTGCTGCACTTTAACTTGCTCCCCTGCTCCCTCAGCTCAGTTTGTGCAGGTCTGGGGTATGGGCAGTTCTGTCCCTCCTGTGGTTGAAACCTTTACCTTAAAGCTGCAGCAGTGAAAGGGCCAGCAAGTCTTCAAAATCCATTCTAATGCCTGTTTTTCTACTAAAGCATTGATGCTTGTTAAACGGCTGATAATGCCTTCACATGTTTTTCAGCAAGGTGGTTACCTAAGTGTTACTGCACTGTCCCAAACACCCTGCCAGACCTCGAGGCGAGGGAGGGAAACTGCTGTTGTTGGAACTGAATAAAATATGTTCCCCCTGTGCCTCATCTGATGTGTGAGCCCCAGCAGGAGCCCTGCTCCCTTCCCTTCCTGCTGGGATGGGTGAGTGTGGTGCTGCTCCAGCAGGAACAAGTGCCTGGGCTGGCCCTCTGCCCATCCTCACTGCCCGATCCGGGTTCTCCACCTGCTGCTCCCTGGCAGGGCTGGCACTGGCCAGCAGCAGGAGTGGAGAGGGCTTACAGCTGTTTTCCCACTGCTCTGTGAATTCTTCAGCCCAGTTAAGTTAAACTGGGCACATGGGAACTACTTCAGTAATAGCTCCCTGGTAGGAGCCATCCCACTTTAGCTGCACTTGTGACCCAACACCAACCCACCCACTGCCTGCACAACCCCGTGGCAGAAATGCTGTCGGGTGTCGCTGCTCTCTTATCTGCCCGAGAAGGGAGGAGGTGGCGTGTCTGCTGGCCCAGATACCTTCAGGATATTAGTCCAATTAGTTCACTCTCACTGGATACCTTTTAGGAAAAGCTGACTCATTCCTCATCTTGGTTCATTGTGAAGCTGGACTGGCATTGGACAACTCCTCACAGTAACAAGCTGTCACACCACGTACCCAGCCATCTGCTTTTGGTTTGGTTTGTTTTCTTATTTTCTCCATCTACCTGATGTTCCTCAACCACTCATCTTGGAACTGCACATTGAGCACTAGAGACATTCATGGCACTGGAGAATAAATGCACCCAGTCCCACTGCTGTGAGGAAGAGCCAGGAGCAGTTACAGCCGTAGCTCCTGCGGGTTAGCGAATCCCACTCTGCTCTAGGGTGTCCCCCTCTTCCTGGGTTTCCTTAGCTGTGGAAGCCTAACTGCTTTGCTGCCAGGCTCTGCTGAAGGTTGCTCCACTTACTTAGGTGTCTGCAGCCCACAGGGGGGATTTCCCCCTCACTGGGGCACAGTAACAAAGGCACCCAAAGCCTGGATGCCAACCCGAGAGTTCTTTGACAGCCTCCATTGCAAGCCAAAAGGCTGTGTCACTGACTGGGGAAAGAAGCAGCTGGCTAACAGCTCACTGCAGTCCTCTGACTTGTTAAAGGTAGTAACTAAATAATACATCATTAATAGGAAACACAACTAGTACATTAACAACTATGACAGGTAGAAAACTGACCAAGGAGGGGCTGACTGGCACCAGTAAGAAAGTCAGCAGAGGAGTCAGGAGTAAAGAAGTAGTTGTCAAGACACACAAAAGGCAGACACTCCGAAACCCTTTTATTCTATTTCTGAGAAGTTTGAAGAGAAGGTGGGTTGATTTGGTTTTCTTGAGATGCTGATGCAGAAAAGGCAAGCACTGATACTTTTTTTTCTCAAGTAGCTAAGGATGGGAATGTTTTTTCCAGACCTGTGGCAATCAAGGATACTATTGATGAGCACTTTAAAAACTACAAACACAGGTGTTTCAGGGGCTATGTACCACACAGAGTTTCACAATATTTACTGGAATCCTGTGGAAACTACACAGATCTGGAAAAAATGTTATCATTCCATTAAAGGCAAAACTTTGAGGGTCATCCCAGCACAAGCCTGGATAAAATCAGGATAAAGAATTGCTGCTATTAAGATCAAGTAAAGAACCTGAAGGGAACCGGAGAAGAGTCAAAAACATCAAACACAACCTATGTTATAGTTACAGGACTACACAGACAACACCTTGGTAGTGCAGAGCTGTGTGCTGAGCTGTCCCTGGTGTGACAGCACAGCCCCCCAGGCCGAGCCCCACATACCACCACGGCTGCTCTGCTCACCCCTGCTCTGCCTCTTGCCTTGTTTTCTGCTGTGGTTTACTTGTTTGAGGTTCACTTCAACCAGCTCCACTATGGAGCCAAGAGTTGGGTACCAACAGCTTCAGACAGATGACTCCCATTGTGGTGGTGTCTGACTTGGCTGGGGGATGTCTGTCTGGCCCCCATGGGGGCTGAGGAGCCTGAGTGAGTCTATTTTGAGGAGCCAGGTGCTTTCAATCAGGTTTTGGATTGAAAACTTACATTATATAATCAAAGCCCAGGACAGGTCACCAGAGAACACCAGCCCTGACAAGAGCATTTCCAACAAGGATCACAGAGATGCTCCTGCCTTAAGAAACAGCCACACAAAGTACTCATTTTAAGATTTTAAAACCAAAGTCTATCAGGTTGGCTAGGAGCTCAAAGGACAACCTACAAGTATAGTGGCAGACAGGGTCCAAAAGTCCTGCCTTGTCCCATGTCCTATTTAGATGTCTTGGTCTCAGTTCACTTGCTCACATACAGGCACCAAAAACCACCTGTGACTGTCTTGGCATTGCCAGGTGCTACCACAGGCCCTAGGGGGAACCTGTGCCTGGTGGTGTGCCCAGAGTCCTTTGAAACAAATACAGATGAAAGGACACTTTGTGACATGCAAAAAAAGGAGGAAACAGGGACTTGATTTTGTCTTCCACTGGCATGAGGAATGCCAGGACTGTATCCATTTGAAAGGATGAATCATAAGTAACAAGCACTCACAGGTACAGGAGCTGGGATGTTACAGCCGATCAAATGACTGGCAGAAGCAAAGTGCTGAGAATAAGGAAGCTCTTGAAACTGAGGAAATTAATATATACTTTATCTATTGCCTTTATTTTTAAGTGTAATTATGGTATCATAAAGACCATTTTGCCTATATATCATGGCCCTACTAAGGGAGTACTTCAGTTTCCTTACTTAGGCCTTTAATGCAGTAGTTTTGCTAGGAAGCCTCTGGCAAGGGGCAGTGTGAATTCTTTGGGGGCAGTAGGAGCAATGCCAACACTTGTCAGACACACTGAGCTCCTCTGCAGCAGTACCCAAAGCTGTAACTGCACTGGACAGTTGAGCATTATCACAATAAGCCTAACATGGATGCAGGAAAAAAGCCCTATATTGCCATGCAACAAATTTTCCTGTAGTACAACAAGCATTTTGCAAAAAGACCACAACAAGCCAGGGTGGCAATACAATTTCATGGTCCCTGCAGAGCAAGGGGAGCCCTGTCTCTCTTCTCTTTGGAGCAGTCCCAGGGCTCAGGGCTGTCACCACAAACCCAGATGCTTCACATATGCAGGGAGCCTGGGAAGCATCAGGAAAAGCTGGCTGCTGCAAAAAGACTGTGCTGCAAGTGCCCCATGCCAGAATTTCCAGGTGAGCCTAAAGAGAACCACAGAAGGAGGGCAGGATTGGTTCCTGCCTGTGGCAGGAGGGATGATGGAGCCACACTACTGAGGCCAGACAGATCCTACCTTCAAATGCAGACCAAAACCTTCACCAAAACATGGCTGTCAATCACTTGCTCTGGCAAGGCTGGTGTGGTGTGATGGCCCCTGATAAGGCCTGATGGGCTGAGGAATTCACCTCAGCCCCTGGAGGGATGCTCCTGGCTGAGAACAAAGGCTTTCAAACTGATAAGATTAACATAGGGTGGAGTGTTGTTTAAGGAATGACATGGCCCCCCTTTGCGATATCTTCTATGACTGCTCAAAGGAGCCACCTCCCCTCAGGCGTCTGCATCACCATCACCCCCCCAGTACATTGACTATTGGACACAAAACCACACGAAGGAAAAAAAAGTATAAAAAGTGTTTGGAGTTTAAACTCCAACAGAGAGGATTGGGAGAGGGAAAAATGCCAGCCTCTGTGAGGGTAACTGCTGCAACTTGTCCTGCCTTCTCCTCCTCCTGGAACAATGTAAGAGGGTGAGACCATGTGCTTTCTATTTTTTTCTAACTTTATTTTCTTAACTTTACTTTCTTCCTTTCTTTCTTTGATTCTTACTTTATAAGCATTTCTTTTACTAAATGTGTTTTGCTACCTTAACACTAATAACAGTAACTTGCTTCACACTTTGCTATTTTATATTAGTTATTGATTTTTGCTATTCTCACTTTATGAGACCAGCTCTGTTTTGCAACTACAGTAACTTGCTTTACTTTCAATGTGCAGTTTCTTTTTCAACATGTATGTTGATAAGAAGCAGCTCTGCTCTTCCCTTTTGTTTTGTGTTACAGAGAGAGTGGTGTGTAAGATATTTTATTGTCTTATGCTATTGATAGAGTGTCTGGATAAGTGTTTTAGGTGGCTGTGTTTTAGTTAGTTCTTTGTTGCTGGTTTCTGTCTGTTGTGAAAATGGGATACATTGCTGTATTGTAACTTGAGTTTAGTGTGTTTGTCTCTGTAGAATGTGTTTGTGCTGGTTTCTTTTGGGGTCTTTTATTATCAATTAAATACAATCTTGCAGCTGAACGTTATCACCAGCAAAGCAGAACCCACAATAACTGTCACATATTTGTATTAATAAATGTTATTTCGGGAGCTGTTGTGAGAAAAGTTCCTTTTAGGCTTAAGTGTGGCTTCATATCAGAAGTCAGAAAACCTTCCAACCTGTGGGCTGCCAGTAAAAAGACAGACAGTGTTGGGGAACATAAGGCTCTGATTGTCTAGAAGCGCTTATTGCTAATAATTTTCTCCCTGGCTTAAGTGTGGTCCTCATATCAGAGGTTAGAAAACCTTCCAGCCTGTGTTCTGTCCTAGCTCAGCAGGCAGTGCTGGGTTCATAAGGCTCTAATGTTTCTGGAGGCGCTTATTGCTAATTTTTCTCCCTGGCTGAAGTGTGGCTTCATATCAGAGGTCAGAACCCCTTCCAACCTGTGGGCTGTCCAGTAGTTGGCAGTGTTGGGGACATAAGGATCTGACTGTCTGGGAGCGCTTACAGCTAATAACTTTTAATTAATACAGTTAAGACTAGAAATCTTTGTAGTTCTGTCTCCCTCCTCCCTTTCATGTGACAGCTGGAAAACAGGACCCTGGCTTGGCTGTCTTCCCAAGAGTCCCAACTTGTGCTGGGTTGTGGGGCCTCCTGACGACTGAGCCCTGGGATGGGACTGACACCCCCTCCTCCTCTGGCTCTGGCTGGAGGGAGGGACAGCTGCTGGGCTGGCAAGAGTGGCTGAGCAGAAACTCCTTCTCTTAGTTGGGAACTTTTGAAATGAGCTGCAGATAATGAAATGCAACCCAAGCACAAGCTTGGCCACTTTTAGGGAGTCAGAAAGGAATGGATAAAGAGATTTCCTTCCTAGTGTCGGATGACAAGGAGCCTGGGAAGGAGGCACCAGCAGTCAAGCGTGAGATGCATTGCATTTCCTGATACAGAGAACCCATTCCCAGCAAAGAGAAATCCCCTGTACTTGCAGGACCATTCCCAGCTTCTAAGGGAGAGAAAGGACTTGATTTACCATCTATATTTAAATAAATACAAGTAGGAGAAGTAATGTCCCCCAGAACATACACCCATCTGTGAAATGTATCAATGCTTGAAAGGCAGAAGTATTTGGCAAGTGATGTCTGCTCAGTGTGCCACTGCTGTTACTTAAAAGAAAACTAAACTAATTGGATTTTGACTCTGAAACTTGAAAGTGATTCCAGATTACAGAGGAGCCACTTAGAGTTCAGCTCCAAGTGCCTAACAATAACATTTCCTCTCCTTTCTATTGATTTATCTTTCATTTTTGGAAGACCATACAGTGAGCTGCAATGCAAACGGCAGGCAACGTGCAATTAGTCCCAAAAGCTCTGCCTACATTAACCAGCAGGCTGGATTGCTAGAAGAGGACTTGCAGAGAAAGAGGATCAGTACTGAAGGCTTCATGCCCATCCTTTAGTCATCCTGATGGGTTTGGATGCCCAGGATCCTTCCTGGAGTGCAAGATCACGCTGGCAGTGCTGGGGACACCATCTCAACCCCTGAGCCCCATGTGAGCCCTGCGCTGGCATGCCCTGGCCAAGCACGCTGCTTCCCTGCAGTTGGGGTTTCTCTCCCATCACAGCAGAGAGTAAATAAATTCATGAATCCAAAGCCTCATCAGACGTGCTGGTGCTTAGCTCATTAGCAATAAGAGGCTTGTGAATCTTAAACCAGTGATCCTGTTAGTGGAACCAATATTAGGAACCTGCAGGAGTCCCGTTCCCTCTTAGGCCTGCCCAGTTCCAGGGACAGGAACAACAGGGTTTCCTTTTGGTTTGCAGTTGGCCTGGACAAGATCTACTTAAGCGCTGCAGTCTGACCAAATGAGGGCCAGTTCATGAGTGCACGGGTTTCCCCCTCCATCACTACAGAGGAGGCTCCAGCAGCGCATGATGCTCCCGGCTGTGAGGAGCGGGTTTGAACACCAAGCAAACACTTGAGAGCTTTGGGGGGAGGTGCTGAGGGACGTCTGCAAGCGAGAGGAAGGCTGTGAAGCTTTCCCAGCTGATGTGCGCTCAGAAAATTTGTGGTGCTCCTGCCCGGCCGAGGCAGTGCCGGGGCGGGCGGAGGGCGGCGGAGTCGGGCCCCGTCGGCAGGTGGCGGTGCCGGACCAGGCCGGGGCCGCCCCCGCTCCCCCGAGCCCCGGGGACAGGGAGCCCCGAGCCCCTCGGGCAGGGTTCCCCCGAGCCCCGGGAGCGCCCCCGAGCCCTACGGGGAGGGACCCCCCGAGGCCCGGGATCCCCCGAGCCCCGCGGGCAGGGACCCCTCGAGCCCCGGGACTCCCCGAGCCCCGCGGCGGGCGGGGGTCTCGTCGCGTGCGTTGTTGCTAAACTCGCTTTCCTCCCGTATCTTGGGAGACACGCTCAGCAAAGCTGTTTTCCAGGGGAATCACGAATTTTCTCCGAGGGCATCTCACCGTGCGGAGGGACCTCCCCGCCGAGGGGCCGCCCGGCCCCGCGGGCATCCGCTGCCTTGGCCCCGGCAGGAAGCCGAGGGAGCGGGACCTGACCCCAAACCTCTCGCTCGGACTCTGTGCTTGGTGCCCTGCCGAGCCCCCCGGGGCGGTGCAAAACCAAGATGCCCACCCGACGGGCCATGGTAGAGGCCAGGAGACAAGGACACCATCCCGGTGGAAAGCAAGCTCAGACCCGTGCCGCCGATTACCTGGCGAGGGATGTTGGTTAAGGCAAAGCGAGGATGGGTTTATACATTGTCTCCATCATGCAGGCAAATTCGTTCATCACAGCTACTGTGGCTACAGCGAGTACCAAAGGAATTAATGATTCATCACTTAATTTCCTCCTCCCCTGCTCTCTCCATCTTTCTTTTGCATTAATAAACTGGTCCGGAGCCAACTGCAGCGTCAAGTTAGTAATGACTTTAAGCACCATTTATGCTGCTATTGCAGCAATTTAAATTGTCACTTTCTATTAAAAGGTCTAACTCCAAATGGTTTTAGCTGAAAGCACTGGCACTGACAGTGCAATTAAATAAGAAAACTCTTTTCTCAAGGTGTCAGTGCAAACACATTTTAAATTAGGGGTCAGAAGCACCTAGCTAATTTAAACCACAGTATAGTTTTCTAGTGAAGAATAATACCTGATGCAGGGCGCTTTTTTTTCCCCCCCTATACTGTGTGACAATTTCCATTGTGATTTTAAGACCCTTGAAGGAGTGATGTGCCAAAGGAGCCCAGTAGCCTTTGGAAACCTCTTCACAATAAACAGGGACAGTGCTGTGTAAACAAACTCATCATTTCCCAGCAGTTACACATGGAAAGATATACATCATGTTCCTAAAGGACTCTGATTTACAGTCTTGCTTTCCTCCAGACAGTTTGTAAGAAGAAATCACTTTACCAGGCATCCATCTGGTTCTTTGTCTCGAGCTATACTGCTTATCTTTCAGAAACTTACTGTGGACTGTGCACCTTGCATTTTACACATGCCTTTTATCCATGGCTCTGAATTAATTAATAAACCATATTTAAACCATATTGTTCTGTGGGAAAAGACACTCCTGTGTACAGGATTTTTACAGCTCACCTGTAAAAATCACATCAAGTTTCTCAACTAGCTGCAAAAAATGTTTGTGCAGCAGCTGCCGTGCCCATGCCAGGCTGTCCAGCCAACAGCTCCTTCCCCCTCTGCTCTGCCTCATCATCACCTTTGTTGTTACAGTAAATTCAAAAGTGAGCAATTCAGATCTATAGAAAGCCCTGTGAGACTGAACTATCAGCCAGAAGCAGCAAGGAGCTCAGCTGCTGCTGGCTGAGAGGGAGGAGGTTACTCCCCAAGAATTCACAGGACTCTGCAGGGGCATGAAAACAGCCTGGATGAAATAATATGAACATGGGACTTGTGAGAGAGAGGCTTTAACCAATTGAGGTATCTGGCGTGGTGGTGTGTTAACTCTTTTAGCCAATAAGCTGTAGTCCTAACCCTATATAAACTGTGTGCTTTGTGTAATAAAAGGTCTTCACTATAAACTTCATAAGCTTGTTGGTGAAGTCCTTTCTCTCCACCGAAAATTGTTTACTTTACACCTTCTCTGTAGGTCTGGCCCGTCAGCACTGGGGACAGGCTGGTCCTCCTTTACCAAACACCTCTGGACTCAACTCTACCCTACACATCTAGCTTGGGTTTGGGTTTTTTGTTTTGGTTTGGGATTTTTGTTTTGGTTTGGTTTTTTTTTGTTTTGTGTTTTGGGGGTTTTTTTGCTATCAAATAAAAACCCTTTTGCTGCAAGAGGGAGACTGTGCTGCCATTTTGCATGTAAAAAGTGTTTAACATTCTAACTGAATTATATAGCATGGATATTATAAATCACAGCATCACAAAAACCTTTTATCATCTTGTGTTGATTTTCCTTATTCCTACAGAAGAGGCAGCCTGAAAGCATGGCCTTTCACTAGACATCAGGCAGAATAACATCTCTGCAGTCTTCAGTGTCTGTGCCTCAAACAAGAAGTTCAAAAACACTTGAACAGCTTTAATTGTTTGTATTTTATTTTAACAGCTTTAAAACCTCTCCACTACCTGACAATGTCCCTTATATTATGACCACTATGGTTTTTCTGAAGTGTATTATATCTGTTGGGAATAAAAAGTCATGACATTTAAGCTCCCCATGTCCCATTCTCAGTTGCTTCAGTTATTGCTCCAAAGGACACAGAGACACATCTTGAGATAAGTATCCCTAGGATGGCTGTAGATATGATATTTATGTCCACACAGTTACATTTCTGGCCACAGAGCACTCCACATTTTACCACTTCACTGCAAAGAAAAAAATACAGTGGCAGACTGATTTATGGCTGGGCCCTACAAAAATAATGCAAGGGAATAGGAACAAAAGTCAATTTCTTTACAGAATCATGGAAGTTATTCTGCTTTGTTTAGAAGGGAAGAACATGAAAAATATACTGTTATTCTGAGGAATGAATGAAAGGTACTGAAGTGAATCAGTGGCATGTGCTGTTAGAACTTTTTACTTACTGATTTTGTCATCATGAAAGTCATTTATTTGTTAAAATGAAAACTTTTCATGAGAACAACCCCATTTCCCAGTTTCAGTGGAGCTCCCACCTGAACCCTATCTCTCTTTCACATTTGTCTTCTGGCTAGCTTTTTTGTCTTCACCCTTGCTGGACACTCCTGGAGCAACTTACTCTTACTGGGCCTGCCCTGAGCAGGGGAGCAGAAGAAAAGATCTCCAAGGATGCCATCCCTCCCCAGCTGTCTGTAAATCAGCTTATTCTGGGATCACAGTGGGGTGGTTCTCTGAGACAACATCCCTTGCTGTTTCCTGGGTGTCCTGCACCTGGGTGATAGGGATGGACAGAGAGCTGGCACTGGCACACAAAAGCAGCGAGTTGCTTGGGCACAGCTTTAATCTCCTGAAATGGTTACTGATTTCATTTTTTCAGGCAAACACTCAGCTCCACAGTTTTATACAGGGCAATAACTTTCCAATGGGATAGAAGCAGCTTCCACAAAGGCCACCACTGGCAGTGGGAACTCGATGATCTTGGAGGTCTTTTCCAACCCAATTGATTCTATGATTCTATGATTCTATGAACAGCAGGCAAAAAGCAAGTAAAGGCAAAGAAGACACCTGTTCCTTCAGAACTGCAAGAACCAGGAGCACCAGTGTGCATTTGGGAACCACATTGAGTATGTAAAAATTCTGTGCTTTATTTTTAAACACAAGACGCATTATACCTGACTTTTATGAAGGAAACAGGTTTGTCAAGTATTGCAAAAATAGCCCAAGAATCATTAAAACTATGCTTTTGGTTTGAATAAATTTTGTTTAGTATTCAAGTGTCCTGGGTTGAGCTGGCAAAACGCCAACTGTCCAGGACAGAGTGAAAGGGTTCCTGCTCCCCCCAACCAGCCACGGGGAAAAGAAGAGGGAGAGAAAAAAAAACCCTCAGAACCAGGTTTATGCTGAAACTAACTACATGTATTTATACAGAGAAGAGAAAAGTAAGAGAGAACTACAATATAACACACACTTACACAAGTTATATATAACAAGGAATAACCTCCCACTCCCCAATTAATACAAAGCCCATTACTCTAAATTCATAAGCACTCCAAAAGACACTCAGCAAGAAAGAGAAAGTATAAGAACAAAATATTTCTACTTCCCTGAATGCAAACAAAATGCAAGCAGAGGCAACAGGAGCAGGGCTTAGCATAGTAGAGGAGCTGCCAGATGTCCTCCTCTTAGTGCAGCCATGATGGAACTGACCAAGCCACTCCCACACAGTGGATTTTACACCCTTTGAGATGATGTAGTATGGTATGGAATACAATATTATTGGCTGGAAGAAGTCAGCTGTGAGCTGGCTCAGCTCAGCTTACATCAGCTGACAATCCTAGGCCTAGCTGGACTTTAAAACCTAAGTTTAGGCCCACCTGGCTAAACCCATAACATCAAGTTTATTGGACTAAGCGGAAACAAGCCTCACTCAGACAATTATGAGATTTAAAGATATATATACCCTTCACTGTATTCTGGTAATTTTTTATGGTATGAGGTTTTTTTTAAACTTATTTTTAGGTTATAGATCACATTTTCAATATTTTTTTCTGACAGAAATATCTTTAAAAATTGGAATTTATTTTGAGCTAAAGCTGAGATTCTTGCAGAAAATAAGACTTCAAGGTCTTCATTTAAGAATTGAACACAATGACCCTTGTAAGTCCCTTTCAACTTAGAATATTTTAAGTTATTAAAATAATTTATTATTTAAATATCAAGCATGATGAAGCTTCTGTTCTTTCTAGAGAGATAACAATGGGGCTTTTTGCAAGAATTTCAGTGAATTCGTTTTGCTGTCCTGAATATTCTCAGTCACAGCAAATTCCAAGCAATTGTTGCCAAATGTTTATACTAATTACTTTCTGGACATGCAAATGTTTGCACTGCAGAAATTGACCCCTAAATATTACCTTTCAGTCAGACAAGATAATAATTTTCTTGAACACCTCCTCCACCAAAATAAACATCTCAGCATTTGGGTGGAACTTATTCAACTTCTTGCTTCCACTTAACAAGTCAGAATGAATTGCTGGTGGGTAAATATTGGAGAAACTGGGAACTGACTGGGTAAAATTGTGAGAAAGAGGGAAAAGAAACAAAGGGCATCAGAGAAATTATTCTCTGGAAATTATCATGCGGGAATGACAGTTCTGGAACAGGACAGATACCATAATATTCAGCTGTCAGCAAGGGCTGGAAGATGCTGGGGGAGCTGTGGTAGTTCTCTATGAAGGTGCTCCTCAACTTGTCAGATGCTGGAAAAGAGGAAATTGGTGGCAAGAGGAGATAATAGAAGAGGCAAGTGGAGATAAATCAGAGATGTTAGACTAAGGGAGAGTTAACAGATGCTGCCATGGGAACTGCCAAACAAGAGTAGAAAAGCTTGCTTGGGTCTCAGATAGACCACACACCCTGCAACTTACGTGTTATCATGAAAAACTTGTCTTGTAAACAAAAAATATTTTCTAAGAATATAACAAAATAATGAGGGGAAGAGGAAAGGAGGCTATCAGGAATGTAAAAAGTGTCTGAAAATATTTAATGAATTTGTCAAACCAAGAGAGAGATGTGTGGAAAAGGTCTCTCTATGGACTAGCTTGTAGTATGTCAAAATTGCTTCTGCCTTTTGAGCGTAATTGCAGTTTAAAAGCTGCCTAAGGTTCCAGTGTGTGAGCCATGTCACTGACAAAGGGCTGTCTCTGATGGTGCTTCACATCTGAAAGCTTTTCTGGGTTTTTTTCCCAGTTTGCTCAAGTCAGGCTAATTAAATTATCTTGTCCTATAAATTTGCTTCACTAGCATGCAAAACATCTGTTTCTCTTTCCTATTTTTTAAAACAATCTGTTTATAAGGATCTTTGTCCTCTCAGGAACTCTGGAATATATCCATTGCATGTCCTGAGATGAGATGATGAAATGTAAGAGGAATATGTAACAGCTGTTTTGAAAATAGTTCAAGAAACAAGAAGAAAGTGGCCAGCAGTGCAGTTCCTCGTGGCTCTGTACCATCTCCTTGCAGATGCTGGTGCAATTCACCTTGATGCAGCGTGTGCATTTACACTGACATGTTTGTCTGGGAGAACAGTGCCCTGAGACAGGTGTGAAAAGAGGCTTTGCTGGTACTAAAACAAGGTGGACATCTGGGACATGCCACTCATGCAGAAATGCCACAGAAATCAGTGTGCTGACTTCAGAGGAGCCTGTAAAGACATGGCTGGTCTTCTACCAAATCTCAGCTGCTGGCTGTGGGTGAGAGTCCAAAGCAAGTCCTGCACAGTTGAGGTCCCACTTCTTACCAGAAACATCACATGGATTTCTCCTTCTCTTCAGCCCCAGCCTTCCTCTCCTTCTCAAGTTTTCTATGTAAGTGCCAGAGTAGCTGTTCATAAAATTACAAGCACTGGGTGCTGCCTTGCATGGGATAACATCCTCCTGCCAGGCTAGATCCTGTCTGTGTTCAGCTGATGCCACTTTGCTGCCACACGTTGCACTGGCACCTGGACCGGGATGGGCTGCCAGGCCTTGTCTGGGGTGGATCAACCTGCCCTTACACAACCTGTGGGCTGTGCAAGGTGACCCCACCCAAAGCTGAGTCACTGCAATGTATCTTTTTAATCCCAGTCTTCCAGCAGATCAGTAGGGACCTTCTGGAAGTGCAGGAGTACCAAAAATCTGACATTTGGAGCAGGAATTTCTATCTTAGCTTGAAAGACACAATTAGGACCTTCCAAACTGTCTGCTGGAAGATGCTGCTTTTGCTTCCTTATGGAAAGATGGGCTCTGAGTTTCATCTAATGAAATTGGTATTGAGCTTTTGCCAAAGAAACACCTCCTGAGATAAGCCAGGAGTGGTGTCCTGAAAGTCCTGCTCTTCAGTCTTCTGAGAACTGGAGCCCTCACAAGGATGACTATGGTGTGTGCCTGTGTCCTGTATGTGTTTACTCCAGATGGAAGAGGATGATAAATTAACACTTTGAAGTAAGTGAGATGAAGCAGGGGAGTAGAAGTAAATTGCACTCAGATAAAATTGAGATATGTACATAGTAGGTGACAATACTCATTACACTTATTCCACTTCAAACTGCTTTTAATCTCTGGCAAGTCTTTGCAAACTTGCTACAAATATCATCTTTCATATCAATGGATCATGAGAGTTAAGGCTCTCAGGAGTATGGCAGTGCTGCTTAGGCAGAGCTGCATTAGGAGAAGGAGGGATTTTTGTAGCATGTTTTTTTGAAGCACCAGAAATGAAATCATGACTATCAGATTCCATTCAGAGGTTTGAGGGGGCAGAAGTGCACAGAAAATGAAACTTCTAAATATCAATATATACTCACACAGTGATGCTCTCTGTTTATTTTTAGTGCTAGTGTGAACTTATTCTTACAATTATTTGGTGATGATTTTTTGTATTACTCCACACTCCATTTTCCTCTTTGGACAGACACAAATTCCTAGCTGTACCTCCTGACAGCTGCTAAGATGGTGTGACAACTACTGAGAGGATGTGAATATTTATAGTAATTTGTGGGTCATTATGCTCAAGAAGTAAACTGATCTGAACCAGTCTCTTGGCTATTACAAATACCAGATAAAAGTTATGCAGTCCCTCTGCAAACAAGGCTTTTAACCCTATACTTTGGAATAAATCATAACAGCTCTGCCCAGAAAAGCTACACATTTGAATTCAGTGGGTAATTTTTAAAGAATTATTGAAAGAGAATACACTTTCAAATAAGAAAAATATCAGAAGAACTCACTTTTCTTCTTGTGGCATGATCAAAAAACATATTAATGTTTCTTGTCCTTCTGCATCCATCTCTGGAGGGACCTTTCCACTGCTCTGCCCTGCAAGCAAGGGCAGTTCTGCAACTGCAGACATGAAAGAGGTTGCTTGACTTCTACAATAGGATGAAAGAAGTTCTTGCCCAAACCAAAAAGATATCACAGCTATTGGGAATCTCCTTCACTATATTCACAATACCCTTGTTTCTGTCCAAATGAAGATGAAAAGGAAGCAGAACATTTTAGGAGAACAGTACCATAAACCCCCAGAGTGGTAGAGGTTATTCAATATCAAGGCAATATCAGCACAATATGAGTATTTAGCTGTTATATACTTGAAAACACAAAAATTGGCCATCCCCTTGGGAAGGCCCTTGCACAATTCCTCAATGCCTTGCTTCCCTCTGGCAGCCTGAGCTGCTCCTGCCTGTCTCTGTGACCTGAGGAAGGGTCAGCAGAAACCACTGGGGGCGGCAGTGCAAGTACACAAAACACCAACTTTGGAAAGGGAAACCCCTCACAGGTTGCAAGAAGTTGTCAGGTGCTGCAAAAATGTCCAGGGGCACACAAAAGAAGCCAAAGGGTCTTTTTCAAGTTAATGTTTCAGGATTTGGTTTTTTTTTTCAAAAGCAAACAATTTAGGAAGATGTGTAAGTCCTCGAGGGGCAGCCACCCCCAGGCTCAAGGAAAGACCTGCCCCTGGGTTTGTAATTTTGTGTCTGGGGCTCATTTCCCCAGCACACATGGGTCAGAGGTACAGGCACCACATGCACAAAGGAGAGACAGACACACAGTCTCTCACTCGTGCTAACAGTTTCATGATTTTCTGGGTTATTATGACCTCTGTATTATTTCATAACATGTCAGAACATGCAGTTATTCCTGACCACTTTAGGTGTTTGTCTGAAGGCTAATTTCCAGTTTTCCTCTGCAGACAGTGTAACCTTGAGGCACAAACATGTGCCTAATGTTTATTTGAAGGGGTTTGTGTTTCCTTTTCAATCAAACTCTGCTCCAGATGCTCTTGCTTCTCCAGCAAATCTATTCACCTCTCCATTTGGCTCCGTTTGCGTATGAACTACAGGAAAAAATCCATAATTGAATGCCATTTGCAGAGTGCTTGTGCTCTTCTTTCACCTTCACAGCTCATCACAAACTCAGACATTGCCTATGGCTTTTCAATGTTTTTAAACCATGAATTTCCCATGCATGTAGCAATAGCTATAGAAGTGAAGTAGCTTTCAAACAGCACCAAACTGAAAACATCTTTCTTCCTGACTTGTAACTTTCACAATGTAATTTCTATTAATTACTAACAGGGAAAAAAGTTTATGAGCTGCAGTATCCCATAAGCTGTGTTTATATAAAGGTAACAAGTACAGTTTCAGCCTGTAGCACTGATTTGGGATGTAGATAGTGCAGGATTTCACCCCTGCCCAGGCTACTGGCACAGGCAGTCTCACTGCCATGGGGACTAAAACCACACTGCTGATGTTTTGCATTCATACATGTTTGCTCCTTTCTCCTTACTTGCTAGTAGGTGTCCTGCTTGGTACACAAAACAAAATACCTCTAGTTTTGGAGTGTGCTCCGTTTTGGGTTTTAAATTATATTACTATATTTTAATAATATTATTATAATTAGTTTTACTGTTGTGTGTGCATGTTCTGGTTTTGCCTTTTTGTTTTTTTCCCCTTCCCAGTAAAAGCAACACAGAAAGAGCAGAAAACATTTCTGTCATGTTATGACCTGTGTGAAAAATGCATGATCTGTCCTGCCCAGCACCTGACTGTTGTGAAAAAAGCAGGCTGAGTCATGAAGGGCAGTGTGCCTGAGATGCTTCCAGTCAGACTAACATCAGTAACTTCTGAAAATACTCTCGCTCTCCCCTCCAGAAAACTGCTGTAAAACATGATCTCAGGCAGAGTCATCTTGGCTCTGCACACCCTCTTCCATAAAGAGGTCCTTAGTTTTTCTTAAGGTCTGGTGTCCTGAATTGAACTGAAAAGCAGAAACTTCCATAAACAAAAAAAATAAATCAATGACTTTGTGTGTGTTTCATTTTGAACCATTTAATTTTGTTTTCCATTACTTTTTTATATTAATGATTTTCAAAATGTTTCATATTTCAAAATCTGCTTTGAACAGCAGATGCAGAACAATTCCTGTAGGAAATGTCAACATAAACCAAAGTTAAAATTAGTTTCTTGTCAATAAATCTTTTAAAAAATCACCCCTCTTATCAGAAGCCTTCCTGCAGATGAACTGGCATTTTTGACACAAAACCTCAAAATTCTTGCCAGCCCTCTTCTAGAAGTTGGGGGTTATAAATCAGTACTGGAATGAGAAAATCTACAGAAATTCACCATAAGGACAGAACTTCTCAATCCTTATCTATTCCTTTTGATGCTCAAGATCTGTGAGATTTGTCTTTGCCCATCAGTGCCCTTGGACACATATGAGAAGCTCTCAAAGTGGCATTTACTTGGTCCTCAAGGGGTATTTATCTTACTGCTCATCAACACTCCTTTGGGGAAAAACCTCCCTTGCTGAAAAGCTCTGCAATCAAATATGTGTACTTTATCAGAGAAATGGTGGGGGAAATGCACTCCCTGCCTCTATTCTCCCTCAGGATGCTGATTGTTGGCTGCCCTCCTTATCACCAATTCGGGGTCCTAATTTTATGAGGTTCTTTCAGCTCTTTGTTCTACTATAAAATTCTGTGGATTTCCTTTCTGTTGTTCTACTAGCACATGCAATTGCTTGTAACTTACTTAAAAAAAAGGTAAGACAAGGCAAATAATTACATATCTGGAGGAAAGTGTAACAATATATCACAAAAACAATAGTTTGATTATTTGTCTTTATATTTCTCCCCTATACTGACTGCCAGGGACTGATTTGATGCTTTGGAAATAAGATAAAATCAAACCTGTTACCTTCTGATTTAATGAAACCTCTCTCTCTCTTCTCTTTTATTGCTTCTCTACTGATAACAGTCTTTGTCTAAGCTTTCCTCTTAGGAGTACAGATGCAAAGCTTCTGGCACAGGTGATAGTCTTTTTCATGTAGAAATTTGTCCACCTGAATAAGCACTAAAATTACAATTTAGTTTTGTTATCTTAATTTATTTCATTGTAGTCATTGTATTTCTTTATTTTTATAGTTGTTGCCAGGATCTGAATACCAAGCAAATCCCATTACTAATTTGTTTTACAGGGATACAGATGTTCCTCCTCTTACATTAATGAGCCACCACTCCTGAAACAGGTAGTTTACTACTGGCAGTAGATGAAAAGTCAGTGGATTTATAGTGGAAATTTGCATCTAAAGTCAATTGTATATTATGCTATATGTGAAAAACAGGAATAAATTTCATTATTAAACATACACATACCAGTGAAAGATGAACAATTTTAAGCTGACTTTCCTTAGCTCACTGGGTATCCAAACTTGTGAGAGATGTCCCCTATGTATGTATCTACAGTGCCCTATGGCACTGAAAATTGATGATTTATTTTTCTAGCACAAATTTTTCTGGTTGTCCTGAACTCGATGAACATAACTCCACCCTCAGGAAATAGCTCAAAAAGTTGATTTTTCTTCTCTGTAATTTCACTCAGGTTTTTTCCTCTGAGTTTTACACTAGTACTTCATGCTTGACTAAAGCCTAACTTCATCTGATGACACCAAGCTGGGAGGGAGTGTCGACCTGCTGGAAGGCAGGAGGGCTCTGCAGAGGGACCTGGATAGACTTGAGAGATGGGCTGATTCCAATGGGATGAAGTTCAACAAGGCCAAGTGCAGGTCCTGCCCTTTGGCCACAACAACCCCCTGCAGCGCTCCAGGCTGGGCACAGAGTGGCTGGAGAGCAGCCAGGCAGAAAGGGACCTTGGGGTACTAATTGACAGGAAGCTCAACATGAGTCAACAGTGTGCCCAGGTGGCCAAGAAGGCCAATGGGATCCTGTCCTGTATCAAAAATAGTGTGGCCAGCAGGCCCAGGGCAGTGATCCTTCCCCTGTACTCTGCGTTGGTGAGGCCACACCTTGAGTGTTGTGTTCAGTTCTGGGCCCCTCAGTTCAGAAAGGATATTGAGGTGCTGGAGTGAGTCCAGAGAAGACCAACAAGGCTGGTGAAGGGACTGGAGCACAAGTGCTGTGGGGAGAGGCTGAGGGAGCTGGGGTTGTTTAGCCTGGAGAAGAGGAGGCTCAGAGGTGACCTCAGCACTGTCTAGAACTACCTGAAGGGAAGTTCTGGCCAGGTGGGGGCTGGTCTCTTCTCCCAGGCACTCAGCAATAGGACAAGGGGGCACGATGGGCTCAAGCTCTGCCAGGGGAAATTTAAGTCCAAGATCAGAAAAAAATTATTTGCAGAGAGAGTGCTCAGGCCTTGGAATGGGCTGCCCAGAGAGGGGGTGGATTCACCATCCCTGGAGATTTTTAAACGCAGATTGGCCGTGGCACTGAGTGCCATGATCTGGTAAAGGGACTAGAGTTGGACCAAGGGTTGGACTCGATGATCTTGGAGGTCTTTTCCAACCCAATCGATTCTATGATTCTATGATTCTATGATTTTGGCAGAGCACAGAGGGAATCTAGACTTATTCTAAAGGGAGCCAGAGCTACCTCTCTTCCTGAGAGGGAAATAACTAAGTCAGGTTTTGGCATTATTTTAAATCATCAATTAGAATGAATTTCCACTGATATTTCATATTTAATTTCCTCTCTGAGAATATTCCTTTATTTATTTTTATTTCTTTTTTTCTTCTGCTCATTACAGGGAAAAATGAATGAACAGTTGCTTTCTTTTGTACTGAAATATTAACACAAGTCTAAAGACTTCTACAGACAAGTTTTTGCCAACATTATAAGTTTCTTGTATCAGAATAGATCACTTCTTTTTCCATACACTCATAGTTGCAAGCACTTCTGTGGTGGTCCCTGTGTCCACACTCCAGCAGAGCTAATGTTGAAGCTTTACCTCCTTTACCATGGACACGTACAAATGCAGCATTTCAAATCCAGCAGAGTCACTGAAAAGGATCATTACCCCTGCCCATTAATGAGGGTTAAGCTCTTTCTAGGATGATTAGTTTACCACTCTGTTTGTATCAGTTAGTCTCCAAATTATCTTAAGCAAATGCAGTGGGATGATGTTATTTCAAATCATCTGTCTCTGACAATATCCACGTGATTAGCAGTTTATGACCAGAACTGGCTGTCAGCAGATGTGTGAAGACAATCAGATAGGCATGACAACCTTTCCTTCTGGTACCCCTAGAGTATGTTGGTCTGCAAACCGAATCCTTTACTTCCTACAGTTGAATTTGAAAGCCTACCTTGTTTTTTAACTGATATTACACTTAGCAAGTGCAGCTGCTCCACAAATGGGTTTCTGTCCCTGGGGTTCCAAGTTGCTGGGGCCCTTGCAGAATCAGCTGGAACCTTCTTCAATTAATGTGCATTTTCACTGACTAAAGGAATATGTCTTGAAGTTGTGCAGCCTGCCAGGAGATAAGTTAACCTTGCCTTGGGACTGCAGTGTTGGGTTTGTGGTTGGACTCAATGATCTTAAAGGTCTTTTCCAAGCTAAATGATTCTGTGAAAGGAACTGCATTTCCCATCTGTCTTTCCCATCTGCACTCATGATGCTGATGCCTCCTAGACTTCCTACAACCAAACTACAATAGTCCATCCTATGTATCCTGTGAAACAGAGCTTTTAGAGTTTGTCCTGCAAGATAGCCTGCAGGATGTCCTGCTGTTCGCCTTCTGAACCAGGGATGACATCAGGATTTGTCTTTATAGGCTTAGCACACCAACATGGGGCTGTGTCACCTTCTGAAGGCCAGTGCTCCTCCTTCAGGGGGAAACCACGATGGGCTGCACACCATGGGGCAATGATCACAACAGGCATCCTGCTCCACAGAGCTCAGAGGGCCCAGGTACCCCTGAAGGGAGGCAGATGAAAATGAGAGTCATCATGAAAATGGAAGACAGATAAACATCCACAGTGCCCTTTAAATGATGAGCACACTAGTAGAAGCAAAGGGGCACATTTCTTGAGAAGAAAGAAATCTGAGCTCTGCAGTGTCTGGAAGGGGCTGATCCACAAAGTACTCAAAAGCCCCTGGACGACAGAGGCAGAGAATTGCATTCACAGGTGGTTTTTATTCTGAGGAACTGTGAAAATCTCTTGATGCATCTAAATGGATAGGTGATCCATTTATAAAGCCTTTTCTGCTGCAGAAGATGGGCAGTGTTTGTGGAAAATATAATATATTGAACTAAAAGGTTAAACAAAAAAATGGGGTAGTGAAGCTGGGAGCAAAACATATTTAATCTCCTGGGGATTTAAAGGATTTGCTGTTGGTGTAGAGACCCAGCATTTGGCTCAGAAGCCAGCACAGAGATGGCACTGCTGAAGGGTCTGGGCTAAGAAAGTGTGCCCAGAACAGCAGACCTCCAGCTGTGGTAACTGAGGGATTGTGGCACATTCTTCAGTTTGATTTATTAATTTTAAGCACCATCAGGCACATGTCATTGCCAAGACATAGCCTAGAATGTGAGGGAGAGGTGAGGCATGCTTTGCCCAGATGTATGGCAGCTTTCAAGGAAGAGGATCCAGTGTTTGACCCAAAGGTGGCAAATGCTGTTTCTAACAAAAAGGAATCACAGTAGGTCTGTGGCTTTCTTTTTAGACTCTATTCTGTGCAAGAGACTCCAACAGAAGAAAAGAGTTGGATGGATCTCTACAACAACAGGTGAGAATCAATCCTTAACCTCTCAACTTCAACCTGTTAATTTTCTATTTGTTTGAGACAAGAAACCCTTGGATGCCATGCAGTGTATGCTGCAGTATTTGTTCCAAACTGGTATTACTGAATTGCTTAAATATGATCATCAAATTCAAAGCTGTTATTGTGTGGGTTCTTCAAGGAATTCTTAAGTCAAAGCAGACTCTGGATTTCTTTGAAATATAGTAAAATAGCCATGAGTTTTGTCATTCTTGTACTCAGTGTGTGAATTTCTTTAACAAAAGCATTGCCAAATCTGTCTTATTTTAAAAAAAAGGGATTCACAGGTAAGGGATTTTTATTTTTAGCTTTCAGGGAATACAAGGAGCAAGCAAACAAAATAGCAGCAGATGGGAATCCTGTTGTGTCTGCTCAGGAAGAACCTCCAAAGGCCTTAGGCCATCTTTTCATGGCAGCAATCCTAACGAGCTTCTGGTCACATCCTGGATTATGTGGTCAACTGCAAATAGATTGATTTTAAAAAAATCAAGTAAACTGGGTAGAAAATGCATGGTCTATTAAGGTTTTTTTCTTCCTCTACTGGAAACTGTTTCTCCAGGATAAGTACACAGACTTTGAAATAGGAAATAAGCTGGAATGGTGTTTCGAGAATTTTGCCTGTATCTTTCTGCAGCTGGGCAGCAGCAGATGTGGATGGAGGATACCCAGGGCAGACTGAAAATTGAGCAGACACCACATTCTAAAGGCTGGTTACTGCTTCATCCCTCTTCAGCTCTCCTCTTCAGCTCTCAATGCAGTGGAAACAATGACAGCAATGCCAAGGAGGACTCGAAATAATTGACTTTGATCTGCAACCAAGGCCTCTTAACGGTAACAGAACAGGCTGTCAGTAGCCTTGTCTGTCTTGCTGCCAAATCCTACCACTCTGGAAGGGATCTTTCTCTTGGTTGAGTACCTGCTGGTTTTAGACAGCAGTTCAGTTCTGTTCTGCATCCCTGTGTTCTTGTTGGCAGTGTTTCAGTGTCCAGCCTGTCCTTCCCATAAAACCTTTGGGAATTCTGGGAAAACTGCTAGATGGCAGCCTTGACCACAAGGGCTCATGGAGCCTGAAAATGTCCCACGGTCCCTAAATTCTCCAATTCCCCACTTTTGTTCAACTTTCTGGAATACCACCATGGCAGAGGGAGGCCTTCATATGTTTTTTTAGCTGGTTTGTGCCTTCCCTTCTTTATCCACTAATTCCTCACAGTCCTTTTCATTTTGCTCCATGCTGATACTTTGGCTGTCATCTCTGAGGACTATCCACTGTGCCCCCAAGATCTTTTTCTGGAGTGACAATTGCTCATCACTGCATAGATAGTTAGGGTTGTCCTCCTTCCCCTGGACACCACTTGGTGTTTACTGTCACAGTGTGTCTTTGTCACCTGGTCTGTAACCATCCATCCACTGCTGCTACTTGCAGCCAATTTTCAGTTCAACAAGCCAGAACAACTCCGTGGGTCACCAAACCCCATCATTTCATCACTCATTCCCTTTTCCTGGAAACAGCCTGAAAAGGCTCAGGCTACATAAAGGACCCTTCCAGCAGGGGAAACGTGGAAAAGTGGAGAATCCCTCGGTGTATTCCTGCCCTCAGTGTGCTCTCCCTCAAATTCTCACCTTGCTTTAGGCAAGATGATGGGGAAGTCTTTGTGAAGGGCTCCATGGGAAGTCCTCCGAACATCTGCCCCACTGACTGAGCAGCTTTCCGCCAGTGCCCCGGGGCTGGGGCGAGGCCGGTCCCGGCTCCGGGGGCGAAGGCGGTCCCGGCTCTTTGGATCCAGCCCCCTCCCGGGCCGATCCCCGTCCCGTCTACGGCTGCTGGCACCCGGCTCCAGAGCCCTGACAGCCTGGGACTGCGAGGATGTGGCCGGGGGGCGGGCTGGATGGACCCCGCCAGCGAGGCCAGGCAGAGACGCGGGGGACAGCGGGGCCGTGTCCCCTCGCAGACGGGGCAGGAGCGGGAGCGGGGTGGCCGCGTTGCCCCGGTACTGCCCGCCCCGCCGGGCGCCAGGAGGCAGCGGGGGCCGGTCCCTGCGGCGCCCGCCCCGCTCCGGGACAATCATTAACCGGGTCGGGGACCGCGCCGAGCATCGCCGCTCCCGCACGCCCCGGGACCGGCGAGGGGCACGGGCAGCACCGACCCCGGCGCCGCCATGGACGCCGAGACCAACGCGACCCTGCACCCGTCCTGCGGCGCCAGCCAGCCACCCTACGCCGAGGAGCTTCTCCGGAGTAAGTGCGGAGGCGTGAGGAGAAGGGGTGCCCAGTCAGACACCCGTGAGCGGCCCCTGCCCGCCCGTGCCCTCAGCACCCACCCGCGGGGGATGGCGGGGGATGGCCCTGCCCTGCCCTGGCCGTGCCCCTGTCCCCATCCCTGTCCCTATCCCTGCCCCTGCCAGTGCCTTTCCCTGGCGCTGTCCCTGCCTGCCTCGCCGCCGTTCTTCCCGGCGAGGAAATCCCCGGGTGGAGGGAAGCTGGCAGGCTCCCGGCCCGGTCGATCCTCCTGCCAGGGCCAGAGCTGTCTCTGGTTTCGGGGCAGGGCGTGGGGACTGCGGGTGGGGTGTCAGGGAACAGCGTGGGCGCCGGGCACCACGAGCGCTGAACCGGCACACAGAGCTGTGCCGAATCTCAGGCTCCCTCCGGTGAGGTCCGAGGTGTGGAAATGTCCACTAAGACGTGCACTGCTCCGCCTGCAGCCACGTCTGGAAGTGCCAGGGGTTTTGAAGAAAGTTAAGTTCAAGAGGCTGCGGCAGAGGCTCTCGTTGCCTTCAGATAGGCTGCAGCCCCAGGAGGACTTCATACCAGTGATGAGCATGAACTTCCCCTAAATTAAGCATGACTTCACTTCAGTGCTTTCTTCTGTCTTTGGAAACAACTCCCTTGGGAAAAAATGCACCTCAACCAACAGCCGTGGGTAAAAGTTGATATCCATACCCAGTGTCAATGGAGACATAAAACTCATCACATGTGGGTAAATGTTGATACCCATACTCAGCATTAAGGGAGAATTAAAAAAAGATTTTGGTGAGGATATCAAATTTCATCTCAGGCTTGGTATAACAAAGGCTTTTCCTTACTTTGTTTTTGTGCCATAAATTTCCACCAAACCTCTAGTAAATTTACCTGCCTGAGGAAGTTACATGTAACACACCTGTTGACATACAATGGAATCAAAGAACTAATACTGAGTGAACAGGTTTGCTTGTAACCTGCCTGGAAAAGTTCCCAGAATTTGTATTTACTGTATTTATTTACATTATGTATTATGTGTCTCTTTGTATGCAGGTACATATTTACATTCATCTAAGGACATTTGTCCCGTAATTCCACCTTTCTGAAGGCGACTATTGCATAATGCTTTGAGAACATTAAAGTGTATTCTTCCTATATGCTGTCTATAGATCCTGGAAAGATTTAGTCATGAACTTAAGTATTTGAATTGCTCTGTGGAGTCAATGGTCTGCCTGTGTAACTAAGGATGAGTGCAAGTCTTTGTAGGACTAGGGCAAAGAAGCCCCTCAGAGACGGTGTCTCACATTAATGTTTGAGATACTTACAAAATAAATCAGAACTGTCAGTTTTCTTTTCTCTCTCTGCAGGCCTTGACCTACCAGGGATATTTCTCTTTGCCACCTTGACTCTGATGACACTGATTGCCATTCTGGTGTTTATAGAGGAGGCAGTCTACATCTACAGGAAAACCCCCTCCTCCAAAAGATCAATTATAATTTGGATTAATGCTGCAGCTCCAGTAAGTTAGTATGGGAATGAGATCAAATTGAATGTTGAAAACAGGGTTTCCCAAAAAATCCACATAAACCTGCTTTTTCTCTGCCCTTTGTACAACCCTCTTTGCTTTCTCTGTAGGTGATCTCTACTACCTCATGCATTGGCATGTGGATTCCTCGCTCAACAATGTTTACAGATTTCACAGCAGCAATGTGAGTATTCTCCTTGTTTCTCGGTGTTGCCCAAACCCTGAATTTCTTCCCTTTAAAGATTCTGCTGCTCTTGGTAACACAGTAATTTTGTTAATTTAACAATTCAGTAATTTTTCGTTTGAGTTGAAATCTCTTGGTAGTTCCTTTCTGGGAGGTGGAAAATGCTGAAACAGTTCCCAGTGCTGCAGTCCCCTGGTGTGGGAACATCAGCATGAAGGACCTGTGACTTGCATGTAATTGATCCTTTGGATTGACAGTCACTTTGAAGCAGGACTCTGTCTTTCTCTCTCTGTATGTCGTGTGGAATGAGAGTCTGACCTACGACTTACTCCCTGCACTTTTACTAATGATAAGCCATGGAGGTCTATTATTAATGATGGCAAGTGAACCTCTGATGAGTATATCAATGTAAAAATGTTCCAATGTTCCACAGTTTTCCTGATAAAAGCACTTTCTGTACAAGCATGACAGCTCTGGCATGCACAGCGAGGATGGGAGAAATGTGGTTCCTGATTTGTAGGTGCAATAGCACAGCCCCAGTGGGCAGAACCAGGTCGGGGGACGCTGTGGCCTTGACCACTCCATATGTCTGGATGACTTTGGAACACACTCCAAGACAGTATCACAGACTTTCATGTGGTGTCTTACTCCAGGTCACACTGCATTTACCGAAAGAGTTGAGTGAAAGTGGAGGGAAATCCCTGGAGCAGGGAACACTATTAACGTGCAACAGTTCATGCAGGTAGAGCAGATTGCCAGAAACTTCCAAGGATCCAGTCCCATGGTACTTGAAGTGTGTTTGAATTCCCCCTCCTCCCTTGCCAAAGGTGCAGGCTGTGCAGCAGAGAAGGACCTCTTTTGTTTTGTTGGATTTCTATTAATCAGTTCCTGGGCAGGGTTGAGAACGTGCAAGTGAGGAAGGAGGCAGAGGTGAGGTTGAAGCAGTCGGTGCTTGGATCAGCTTTTCTGCAGAGGAACCACACCCCGACTGGGCCAGCACATTCAATGACAGCTGTATATATGAACCCAGCCATGTTTGGAAGCTGTGTTTGAGGAGGAAGTCTAAAAAGTTTGGACCAGTCAGGACTAGATAACTTATGGAAAAATGAAGCCATGTCTTGGGCTAGAAAAGCCTGTGCTTTAATACTGACTCTGCCACCAGCTGCCAGTGTGGCTTTGGGTAATTCCACTGCTGCTCTGGGCTTCGGTTATTCCTCTTTCAGTGAGGTTAGTGCTGTTCTTGTCCTCCAAGTTGAAGGAAAGTTGGAAGTTTCTTTTACAGATAGTGCTAGAACTTTTGTTGATTGCACAGCATAAGCTGTAAAAATAAAAACCCTGTACAGAAGGCAGCACTGGCCTGTGCAGGCATATGAGAGACACACAAGCAAGTTCAAGCTGGAATTCTCTTCCTCTCCTAGATTTTTTGCCATAGTTATCCACAAGTTCCTGCTGATGATGATTAAAGAGTGCGGAGGTCAAAAGCTGCTCCTCAGGCGGTTTGAAAATGGTCGCTTCACCATCAGCACCGGCCCCTGCTGCTGCTGCTGCCTTTGCCTCCCCCGTGTGCCCATCACTAGGTGAGTTGCCCTTTAAGATTTCCCAGCTTGAAGACGACTGTGGGAATTCAGCCAATTTGGCAACGCCAGGCTTACAGCAAAGGGCCTCCTCCACTTCCCGAAAGTCAGTCTCAAGCTCATCATCATTTGGGGGCTGTACACTACCACTAATTAATTCTGTTTCTATAGTTCAGAGGATTGTGGGAGTTGGAATTCCTATTCTAGAAAACCAAATAATTGAGATTTCAGTTTCTTTGCATTCCAAAAGGGAAGAAATGTCTTCAAATTGGGTATTTTTCACAAGCAGAATTGTCAAATGAAAACTGTAATGATAGAAAATTTCTTTCGCTTTGATAAAATTGAAATGTTTCATTCTGATTTTGATTTTTAAACTACTTCAGGTTAAAATAATTTTTACAACAAAAGGTAGATGTGATTTCTGGCAAGCTTTGATCTCAGTGAAATGACAGTGTCTGGTGAGGCAAAAGCAAATGTTTTCTTCTACTGAGCTTAGTATTAAAGCATCTTCAAGCAGTGGGATAAGGATAGACAGATGCACCTACAGAAGCCAATATGCTGTAACATAAACCTTGCCTGATGGGGCTCCTCCTCTGTCTCAGTTCACCCTGTTCTTTACACACTATTTCACAGCCTGGAAGCCTCATGTATTTCCCAGGGCTTTCCTACTGGCGACTGTTTCTCTCTTTATAAGCAAAATCTGAAGGACTGAACATATAAGACAGACTATTCTATGAGGGTGTGGACTTTCATGTCAGAGGGACCTTGGGGACTTTATGATTTGTTAAAAGAAAGCATTAAACAGAACACAGCATAGTGGTTTCTGATGCATTTTAAAAAACTCTTCTTTTTTACTGTAATGATTCTTCCTTAAACATCCTCATTTGATATTAGAATTATATGTTTGTTTCCATAATTTTATTTTAATGGAGTAAAATATTAGTAAATATTTACATGGAGGTGGTACCAAGAACAAGAGGTAGTAAATGAACCAAAAAAATCTTCCTTTATTTGTTTTGATTCCTGTGTCTGTCACCCTCTGGTTGTGGTAACTGGGAGCTTGGGAGAGGACCCTCTACTATGCCTCACCTGGTTGGTCAGTCCAGTGACAGCTTGTGCAGGAGGATGTCAGCTAATATGGACTCATTTCAGGACCTAGAAGTGCTTACTACTGCTGGGAGGAAGGACAGCTGTCTGTTTAAGAAAAAAAGACTTTTTGATCTGCAGAAGGCTTTATTGCTTCTCTGGTGTCTGTAGTATTGGGAAACCCATCTGCTCTCTCCTTCTAACTTCCAGCCTTTTCCCATTGCAGGGTGTCTTTTTTGTTGTTGTTGGTTTTTAAATATGAGCAAGTTATACCAGAGAAAATTCAGTCTCATATTCCTCTGACAGGTATCTTAGGGGTGAACAGGGAGCTGCTCCAAGGGAGGGATTTGTTCTTTTACAAAATAATACTATCAGGCAGTCCTGGGAAAAATAACAAGGTGCTGACAAGGCAAGGTGACAAGCAGTGCAGTGGGGAGGGATGTGGCAGAAGAAATCTGATGGTCAATGAAGACAGACCCACACTGACAAGGGAAACAGCTTGGGGTGTTGCAATGACTTTAGTATTTGTCATATTTATTATTCTTTAAAGTCCTTTGGAAATAATAAATCTTTTAAAAGGCATGAACTGTATGGCTGGCTCGTTGCAGGTCTTTTTGCACATGGTTTGTGCTGTTCATAATCTTGTGGTTACAAGCTGTATTCACTGAGCAAGTCCTGTAATTCCTGGTTCATGGCTATATCCTGTAGCATACAAATGGCAGCTGAATTGTTGTCTGCTGAGGCATCTCTCATGGCAGTCTCAAGGGCCCAAGGAGCTACAGTGATGACAACACTGACAGTCTGGGAAATAATACACAGGAGCAGACTAAAACATGAGCCAGCTGTAGCAGCTGCAGCTTGTCCTGTGGGGACTGAAGGAGATTTCAGGTCAGTCAGCTTTCATTACCTCTGTTAACAAGTTCATCTGCCCCTTTCCTGCTGGCCTTTGATGCTGCCTGTTCAGATTGTTACTGTGTATGGACTGTGTTCTGGACCCAGCTTATACTGACAGAGGTGAGGAAATCCTGAGCTGTCCTGTTGGCCTTGTGCAGTTTGCCAAATGAAAGACAGTTCCTTTCATCTGTTAGACTACAGAGGAGCAAAACCAGATGCTTACATGGTACTGTTCATGACACAGTGAAAAACTACCAGTCCTCTCACCTGGGTCTGTATGATTCCCTTTCTTGATCTACCACAGGACTAGGAAGTGTCTGAACAGGAAGGCTGAATTGCCCAATTTCATCAGAGAACTGAAACAGTAATGCAACAAGGCAAGAGCAAATGGCATTACTGATCAGAAACCGGACATGCTGCTACTGGCTCCCTGTGAGCTTCAGGGCAGAGAAAGACATCACGTTTTGCCCAGCTTTGCTTAGTATGTACTTGCTGCAGAGCAGGAAAAGTACTATTTTTGTAGAGACTTTAAACACTGGAAAATTCTTGGAAAGATTTTCTAATCTTGAAGCTGTTCCTCCCGAGATTTCAGCCACATGCTACAGAAGTGGAAAAGTTTTGCAGTTGACAGTATCCAAAAATGTTATTAAGGTTGCTAATAAGGTCTTGGCCTATCTGATTTTTTTTTATTTTTATTTTCTGGCCAGGCAAACCCTCTTCTGGCTGAAGGTGGGAACCTTTCAGTTTGCTGTCTTTCGACCTGTGCTCATATTTTTATCAATAGTGCTTTGGAGTAATGGCAATTACGTCCTTTACAACGTAAGTAAATATTCTCATCAGAAGTATTCCACAAAATCCATAGGTTTTAGAGGTGTTACTGTCTTAGCCTACAACTGAACTGTGAAATCTGAGAGCACTTCAAAGTGAGTATTCTGTTGTGATCCTGAAGCATATGATGTCTGCCTTCTCCCAGGCTTTTCTTGAAAAGAAACAAGGCATCAGGGTGTGTTTGGCATCAGATAATACTCCAATACATTTCCCAGTTTGTATGGGTAGAATAGCAGGACTGCACATTGCCCTGTGGGATGTATCTGCCCTGTGTTTTGAGAGGTACAGCCTTAAGAAAAAAGTGTATGTTACTAGCATGTGTAAACAGGAAGCCTAATTTATGTTTTTCTGCAAATCATGGTGATTTTCATATCTGCAAAGTTGGCAAGGTAGTACTGTACTTCTGCTTTGTCCTGTGTAACTTGCAAGATAATGAAGTCTGTAACTGATAATAATTTTACACCTCTTACACAAATTGGATCAAAATTAATATGTTTTTGTTGTTTTATGGTGTAAAATAAATGATCCATCTTAAGATGTCATGCTGAATATGCTGTCATGAACTGTTGAGCATTGCCAGGTGCTGCTGAGGTCAGATTGAGGGGTTGTGTCTCTGGGTACCTTCCCAGGCTGAGCAGATTTCCATGTTGGTGCCTGATGGGTGAGAGCATGAGCCAACACTCCAGTTGGTTCTGTGCAGTTTCCCCCATGCAAAGCCCAGCAGCTGCTGCTGCCACCAGCTTTCATGGAGACAGAAACAAGCACTGGAACATCTGGATCATCCAGTTCACAGCTTCTTACTGGAAACAGTAAAATGCAAAATAAAGTTCTGTAAGGTACTCATGTTTTATTTGCTTCTCAGTTATCTCCCAAGGGGCCTGCGCTGTGGATTAGCTGCTTCATGGGTGTCCTCACCCTTATTGCTCTGTGGGCTGTTGGAATCATGTTTCGAAAAGTTAGGATTCTCCTCACTTGTAAGAACATTATCCCAAAGTTTGCTCTTTATCAGGTGAGAAGTTTAATATTTCAGTTAAGAATTTCCTTTAACTGCTGATGCAATACTGTCTCTCTGGTTCTTGGTCCTTTGTTGAAAAGTTATAATATTTTCTCTCATTAAATAGACTGTGCAAAGGCATATTTTTACCTGATTAAAACTGCATCCCTTTGAAGCACTTTCCTTGGCTACTGTTCAGTTTCATCCTGAGCCAATTTACCTCTAGTCTCTCAGGAGTGCCGGAGATATGAAAGCCACAGAAAATCTGTTTATCTTTATACCACTGAAATCACAACAGCACCTTCTGTGGGACTTGAAGGAAGCTTTGTAGATGTGGCATCCCAAAATGCAACATTAAAGTGCTAGTGTGTTTCTCTAAAAATTAGGAGAGGATATGTAGCATTGTGTGGGTGGCTGTTGTTTGAACTGTTTCAGCAGGCCACAATATTCTGTTTTAACAGTATTTTCTTGTCCATTCTGCACTTCATAGTTAGATAATAATGAAAATACCATCTGGGAATCATTAAATAGTAAGGAATAGAGCCAGATATGTTAGATTGAAAAAGCACAGGAACAAGGCCACCCTCTTCCACATCACCCTGAAAAGAGTACAGCAGAATCCTTGGATGTGCATCCTTCTTGAACAGGACATACAGAAAGGCTGGTGCACTCAAGTCTCTATTAAGTAAATTATTAAGCACTTATAACAGGTGGTCACACCTGCAGAGCTGTGTCAGGGTGAATTCAGGCTTAGGGTGGCAAACTCTGTTAATGTGAGGGTTTATACTAAGGCAGCCACAGAGATACTTTGATGTCTCCACGGTGGAAAAGGTCTCGCTCGAGGAATAGCACATGATATGATGCACAAGTGATGGCTGCTGAACTCAAGCTGCAAAGAGTTCTTCATACTTTCTGCAAAGAAACCAGTCACATAAAACCTGGGGATTGTGATGTCTCCCTGCTGTGGCAAAAAGAGGACAGAAAAAACATTCTTTGAGTCCTTCCTCTGTTAAGGGGCAGCATAAGCTTATAGGTCAAATTAACAAGCAGTTTTCAAAACATTTTCACCTGTTGTTCAGAGCTCAGTATTATTTGAAATCCCATTTGGGAGGTCTGTGTACATTGTCCCTCCCCAGTGAAGGGCTAAGAAGCACTTTTCAAATTGAGGTTTAATTTAATACTCATATTCAGAGCATTATCATCCTGACCTTAAGATGAATTCTGCAGAATGGCAGGCAGCCTGCTGGCAGATGGGAGGAGGGGGAGAGCAAGAAAGTTTGAATGAGGCAAAAGAGGTTCTGTTATGAAAGCAGAATTGTTGTGTGGACTGTAAACCCTTTTCTGGTAGCTGAGGCATTTGTTTTGTCTTTCTGGTGCAGTTTATTGTCATTCTCAACCACCTGCAGACTGCCATTATCAACGTGTTGGCCACACAGAGAATCATTCCCTGTGCACCACCACTCTCCTCTACAGCAAGAGGATCATGTAAGTTTTTTTTGGGAAGAATGTTCTTCATTTACTTATGAAGGTGCCAGTCTAGAGTTGCTAACTGCAATATCTGGTGTTTTCTCAAAGTGCTTATTTCCTGGGATCATTAGCTTTTGGAGAATCTCAGTTTTTACTTAAAAAGCAAGGATAAAAGGTTATAGCTGTGATAGTCGTGGAAAAAAACTTGTTAATGAGAAGAGCTGGAATCACAAATGAGAGGAAAAGAAATCAACATGCATAATTGCTGTTAATTCTCTTGGGTTTTGTGCATGCTTATTGATGGGCAATACTGGAATTCTGTAACTGGTGTTATTGCTGAGTGTGAGAGACCCTCTGTTATGGGGACAGGATGGTAAAGTTTGTTCCCTTTGCACAGGTGAAAATTAATAAGACAGGTATTCATTTTGAGTCTGACAGTAATCCTCTCCCTTTTGGCCTTTTGGGAGCTTTTCTTTACCTCCTTTTTTTTTCCTTCTTTTTAGATATAGCCCAGCAGCTCCTCATCATGGAAATGTTTCTGATAACTGTAATCTCAAGGGTGTTCTACAGGAGAAAATACCATGACCTGGAGCCTCCAGAGTGTATGGATGAAGAAGCTGGGGACAAGAAGCAGACTGCTAAGATTATCCTGAATGGTGCAGCTGAAGATGGATTGCCAAAGTTTTAGAAGCCCTCCTGTTCTGCAGGAGCTGGAAGCTCAGCTCAGGAATTTGTGCATTCTTGCACTGCAAATAGCCACTGTCCATGTCAGAACAACTTCTGACATAAATGCCTGTGAGCTGTAGAACTGAAAGGACCAGCAGTGGAAAATTAATCCTGTTGATTCTCCACAGATGTACACATGGTGTGAGTGTTTTCATACCATATAATTTAGTAAGATTTTATACCATGTACTTTTATGCTGTTACTGAGCACTTGATGGTGCCAAACTGTCTCACAATGTGATTTGATTTTATTTTTATTTTTTAGCTATTAGAATGGGTATAATTTAGAGTTAATCCAGAGTCATTCTTGTTCATCTTTTTTTTTACTTTTAAAAATCTAATTTCACCCTGGATTGCTGTCAAATGTCCAACACAATATTTTTCCATCCTTTCTCCATTACAAGAGATTATCATGCGTTCACCGTAGCTAATTCTGATCAGTAAATACAGTTGCATGTGTTTGCTCTGAAATCCCCAAACCTGTGTGGGCTCTCTACCTACAGAAATGATGATCTTTTAAGGGCAAGACTTTTTACATTCCTTGGCAATTCAGCTCCAAAGTTGGTCAATACACAATTACTGTTTGCAAATATGTCACCGACAGATGTTCCCCCTAGGGATGGCAGGTTCTCTGTCTCTGGTCTGGAAGAAGAAAGTCGGAGTTAGAATCGGGGATATCTTCTGTCCCTGGTCTGAGATGTTACATGGTGCTTTGGTTCTCTGCTTGGAAAATGGGAATTATGATCCTCAGGATCCTTGTGCTAAAAGTGTCTGTGAGGATGAGAATCATTGAAAGGAATGTTGGGGGTGCTGGTTGACAGCCATCTGAACATGTCAGTGTGCCTGGGTGGCCAAGAAGGGCAATGGCATCCTGGCCTGCATGAGCAATGTTGTGGCCAGCAGGACCAGGGACTGTCCCCCTGTACTGCTGAGGCCACACTTTGAGTGCTCTGTCCAGGTCTGGGCCCCTCACTATAAGGACATTGAAGTGCTGGAGCATGTCCAGAGAAGGGCAACAAAGCTGGTGAAGAGTCTGGAGCACAACTCTGAGGAGTGGCTAAGGGAGCTGGCAGTGCTTAGCCTGGAGAAAAGGAGGTTCAGGAGTGACCCTATCACTCCTACAGCTACCTGTGAAAGGAGGTTGGAGTGAGGTGAGAGTCGTTCTCTTCTGTCAAACGACAAGGGGTAGGATGAGAGGAAATGACCCCAAGTTGTGTCAGGAGATGTTTGAGTTGAATATTAGGAAAAATTTCTTCCTAGAAAGGGTTGCCTAGCATTGAAACAGGCTGCACAGGGAAGCAGTGGAGTCAGCATTCCTGGAGGTATTTAAAAGATACATAGACATGGCAACTGGGGACATGGTTTAGTGGTGGACTTGGCAATGCTGGGTTAACTGTTGGACTTGATGATCTTAAAAATCTTTTCCAACCTAAACAATTTCATGATTCTGTGGAATGTACTCCAAAAAATTCTTACCTCCCCATCTTCTTCATCCCAAATCTGACCCTCCCAAGCATCCAGTAGGACTTGAAGTGTTACAGGACCTTTCCAGTTTGCAACCATTGCTGTGTTCAGCATAAACCTTTTATTACTTTTTGCAAATGATCCTGATATTTTTGGATGAACCTAATTGCATTGGTTTAGCTCACTATAATTTATAAAATGATGGTGTGTTCAGTATGCATTTGGATATTCTGTTTGTTGGGACAGGAGGTGCAGCACTGCACATGAGCCCTTGTCCATCCTCACGCAGTCTGATCCCTAGAGGGAAATACAAAATCCATGCAGCAAGAATGCTGGTTCCATATGTAGGTTGGAAAAATGCTGTAAAAGATTTTAATAACATCTTTTACATATATTGTATCAAATACAGCTTATCAGAGCCAAGCTAGGCAGGTAGAATCATAGTATACTTTGGGTTGGAAGGGATCTTTAAAGGTCATGTTGTCCAATCCCCCTGCAATGAGCAGGGGCATCTTCAACTACATCAGGTTGCTCAGAGCTCCATCCAACCTGACCTTGAATGTTTCCAGGGATGGAAACTGCCTCTCTGGGCCACTCATTCCAGTGTTTTATCACTCTCATTGCAAAAAAATTCACTCTTGAGTCTATTCTAAGTCTACACTCTTGCAATTTAAAACCATTACCCTTTGTCCTGTTGCAGCAGGTCCTCCTAAAAAGTCTGTCCCAGTCTTTCTCATAGTTCCCTTTAGGTACTGGAAGGCCATAATAAGATCTCCCCAGAGCCTTCTCTTCTCCAAGCTGAACACTCCCATCTCTCTCAGCCTCATGGGGTGAGGGACTCCAGCCCTATGGTCATTTTTGTGGCTCTCCTCTGGACCCAGTCCAACAGATAGTGAGATTTTATTTTTGGCTTACATTGAGTTAAAAAATTCTATTCAGTTTGAGAATTAGTGAGAAATGAAATACTCTGAAAACAACTAGTGAACCAACTGGCAGTAGAAAGTGGGACTGAATTAAACAAACTCTTCTGATTGAGGTCAGAATTAATATTTTCTTTAACAATTGAAGGATTCCATTATAGTAGAAAACTTGAATTATTTTTGTTTTGAAGTGGTTGAAGCAATTTTTTTATTTAACCTTTTCTTCTAAGCAGAAGCAGTCTGGGAAATTAATACAGATTTTTGAACTGCATTAATTGGAGAGACTGCATGCTTTCCCTTGAAAAATAATTTATGTGAAAATTTTCACTCTGCATTAGAGTGTGTGCATTAGAATTAACTGGGATCAGCTAACATATTCTTAATGTGAGAAATCTTCTTAATGTATTTTAACATTATGGCTATTAGAATATGCTAATATTGCTTCATATCAGTGTAGTCTAGGCCACAGTTACACACACAGGCTTGTAGAGCAATACTGAATTTAACAGCAGCATTGGGAACATTTGGCTGTAAGTTCAATCAGCTTTGAAATTGGAAAATAAAATATTTTGAGTTGGTAAGGCATCTCTGTGTTTTCTGTAGCTGTTCTGCAAGAGACATGCCTTGATGGGTGGCATTTGTGGTGTGGAAAAGCAGATCCACATGTGTAGTATGGAGAGTGCATTGGAAAGCAGGTGGAGCATATGGAGAAGTGGTGTCTGTAGGTACACAGAAGGCAGTGCTGGGGCACAGCAATTCTTCACTCATAGAATCGATTGGGTTGGAAAAGACCTCCCAGATCATCAAGTCCAACCCTCGGTCCAACTCCAGTCCCTTTACCAGATCATGGCACTCAGTGCCACATCCAATCTCAGTTTACAAACCTCCAGGAATGGGGAATCCACCCCCTCTCTGGGCAGCCCATTCCAATGCCTGATTACTCTCTCTGGAAATAATTTTTTTCTGATCTCCAACTTCAATTTCCCCTGGCAGAGCTTGAGCCCATCGTGCCCCCTTATCCTATTGCTGAGTGCCTGGGAGAAGAGACCAACCCCCACCTGGCTAGAACTTGCCTTCACTCATTGCTGTTGGTCTGGTATCTGTCGTGTCTCTGAGTGCCTGGTAAATATGGCTTGTAAGCATCAGTATGGGCCTGATTTAGCCACAGGTATCACTAGTTGTTATGATTTTGGGTAGTTACATAATTTTTGTTGTGACCTTCATCTGACACACCTCAGCAATGGAATGTACTGTGGTGATTGACAAGCAGACATCAGAATTGGCAGCAAATCTTTTTACTATGTACAGTCATGGGCATCTCACTCCAAACATCACTTTTCAGAGCAAAATTGGACACACATTTTCTTAAATACATGGCTAAGAGCTTTCCTGAGTTACAGGTTATGTGAATGAAGCAGAATGTGTGGGTCTTATTGCTACAATGGTCTTCTTTTTTTTTTTCTTTAATTAAGAATTTCTTGTCCTCATCTGGCTCAGACCAAGAGCCGTATCCTGCCTAATCAAGATGGGTTTCTAGGTAGGTGCCTGGGAGCTAATGGCCAGGGGCAGCAGGTGGCCTCTGCAATGCCTTCATTCAGGCACTCTTGAAATCAAAACATTGTAAATCACCACCTCCAAGCTGGACCTTAGGCAGTCTGAGTATGGAAAAACAAAAACTGAAAGCCGGAAATTCCTCCAGTCTCAGTTCTGATAACGATCCCTTTCAGGTCAGTGAAAAAAATTCACTTTCAACGACGTGTTTGTGATTAAAGAATTAGAAAACAGTTAACAAAAGCTAGAAGATAAAGTTTCGCAACTCTCTTATACAGCTGTTGTAAATGACGAGTGTTAAAGCCAGTGCTAACCTTTACACCATATTTGCTTGGGATTGTGTGAGGAAGGGTAAAGGTGACTTTATCAGTGTCACTTGTGATTAACAACAGTAAACAAAGATAAACATACACAGAGGTGTGTGATTGAGGGTTAAGAGGCTTCAGGCATTCAGAAATGATACATGAGGGCATGGGAAAAGATGAGTCACGTTTTGGGTGTCCATGTGCTAAAGGTGCAGGCAGGAGTGTGAACACTGACCATGAGGTCTCCTGGAGTGTCATGTAGGGGAATGTAGCGTGAACAACCCATGCATGAGGTGGCAGAATGAGCTCTAGCACCTTGTAATGCTGCAGGAGCTGCTCAGTGCTCTTCTTTTGCATCTGTCCTTCAAGCTATTATTTTTAAAGCAACACTGACTGAAATCCTCCTGTTCCAGAGGACCATGGTGTGGGCTCCTGGTGGCTGCACCACAGGCAGTGTTGGAACTTTGAAGAGGTTCCCCCAGCAGACCTCCTTGCAGTGGGAAGCCTTTGTATTTCTCATGTTTCAGCAGCAAAGGCCTCATGACTTAATATCTAAAGAATGAGTTTCAGACCTTTGTATCCCTACATCCTACCCTCCAACTGTCCTGTCTACTCCTGCACCCTCACACTTGCCCCTGTCTCATTTTCCCTGCTCAAGAGAGAAAAAACCCAAGTACTGCTCAGGGAGGAGGAACAAGGGTGTAGACATGCCAGACCTAGAGAAACTACTTTCTATGCAATGTTTGTTTCTAAAGAGAGACCAAGGGGGAAAAAAAACAACAACAGATGATCACAGACTATTCTGAGTTGGAAGGGACCCACAAGGATCATCGAGTCCAACTCTTAAGTCAATGGCCCACATAGGGGAATGAACCCATGACCTTGGCGTTATTACAACCAAGTTTTAACCAACAGTTGTGATCCCATGGTTCTCAGAGCTGGAGTAGGGCAAGAAGTTAGGTAACACTATTGGAATATGAACAGTGGTAAATAGGACAAATTAGGGACCAGGTAGATTTAGTGCAAGCAGTAGGGAAGCCCAGAAGAAGACTTGTGGATAAGAAAGAAGAAGAGAGCAGCCACTTGCTATGCAGCTGATGCAAATGCTATAGGATAGGTCTGTTACAACTCCACCTACTCAATGCATTGCACTTGCCTTCATTACCCTGTTGAAAAAAGTCTGACTGCAGCTTTGGCAGACAGCCATTCATATGTTCCCACAGGGCAGCTCTTGAATCTGCTTGCATCTCCTGAGCTCCCAGGTAAAGTGGATGACTATCTTAAAGACACCATGTGTGAGGGAAGAGGGATAGATAATTTTCTGGCTTTTTTACTGCTGTAGATCCCTTAAAAAGTGTTAACTAGGTGCTTCTAACAGTTGGCTGAATTAGCAGGATGATCTTTGTTTTAGCAAAAGAGAACCAAGACAGGGAAATCTGGAGAATTATGTCTATACATTGTGCTGCCTGACAACATGAAGACAATCAAAGCAGTACATTGAAAGGGCTCAGAACCTATTTTTGCAGAGTATTCTTTTTCTCTTTTTTTTCCCCCATTTCTCTACATTCAAAAGAAGTGTGTTACACCTATACTGATGGCACTTACTGACAAATAAGCAATTGACATGCTGCTGAGGCAGCTTGAAGTCTCAGAGCATTCTTCATTGTTCTTCAAACAAGGAAAAGAAAACACTACTGCAGCAAGTGCATTGAAAAGTGGGAAGAAGATTTTATTGAGTAACTTTTATAGCTTTATTGGAGAAATCAGACAAATTCTGGCAATGTTTTGGACAGTTCTGATCAGTTTTAGGGAGAGAAAATCCTCTTTTATTTGTGGGTGTCTCTTCCCTTCACAGCTACAAATAGGCCACATTTGTTAACTCCTCTTTGCCCAGCATCCATTTTGCCAGTAGGGTCACAGCACTCTTGGTAAGATAAAATTACTTTTGTTTTCTTCAATGCAATTTAGCACCTGAAAAGTGTCGGATTCCTTCCTAAAGACTGAGGCATCATATCACAGATGCCATCTGGGAACTTAGGAGTAGTTTTGATACAAGCTGAAACTGGTTCAGGCACCTTGGAGAACTGCTAAGCTGTGAGGAAGTGCTGAGAGATTCTCTGCAGGCCACAAAGAGAAAGGTAAGATTCCTGGCAAAGGCCAGAGTGTTGACACAGGGATAATTAGCAGCTCAAGGGTTCTCAATGAGAAAAAAAAACAACAAAAAACAAACCACAAAAAGCATATGAAATCCTACAGGAACAAAACCAAGTAGCCCAAGAATGGCAGCTGCGCCCTGTCAACCATCAGCCCTTTCCAAGTAGCACAGAAGCCAATCTTTGAAGGCAGCTCAGCCAGCCAGGGCTGCTCAGGTGCCTTATCAGGGGTGGTGAACACTTTAGCTTGTTAGCTCTGCCTACACTGTGTGTATGTTGACCAATAAATCATAATTTTAACTCTTAAGGCTGTGAAATCCATTTTGCAGAGGCTTAGTAAGTAACAAAAGGCACCCAAAGGAACTGATCTAGAGGGGGAAGGTTAGAAAACAAGGGAGAACTATTCAGTATAAGCAGCACCACCTCCTCTATCACTCTTTAAAAATCACTGCCTTAAGAACCAAAGAAGGAGCTCAAAATAGCATGGAAACAACTTCTGAATTTATATTAATCCTTCAATGCAAATTACTGAAAAGGGTGACTTTTGAGTTTCTGTGTTTCCTTGTAGCCTCGCCATACCCAGCCAGCGACGGGTGTGAGCTAATTGTTAAATTCAGTTCAACAAGTTCCTCATTAGGGGTAAATTACCTGAGTTTGAAATCTGCTAATTTTCCAATCAGGGTGAGTGTTTGCACTTGTGATTTGGAAATAATTAACACATGGTATAACATCAAAACCTATGTAAAGGCTAATGGTAGAAGGACTAATTTCCTTGGCGTGAAAGAGGCGTGCTTGGTTTCCCCAGAGCTCCATTACTATCCTTTCAGTATTGGTATGTGCTGTGTAGGGCATTCTAGTACTTATTTAGATTGATTCTCTGCAGAGTTGTACTTTTTCATGTCAGTTTTGAAAAATTGAATGATTATTTTTCAGGGCTATGAGTAGTTTATTTTGTTGTATTTTATTTTGAAAGTGCTCCATTTCTTTTTTTCTTCTTCCTATCTCCCAGAATTACTTGTTTCTATTACCCTTAAAAGGGGGCCATAAATTGATTGGGGCTTTAGCCTGAGTTCTGCAAACTTTAAACTGCAAATTCCTGGGAGAGGCATGTTCTGATCCTTCAGGCATTCCTAGGAATATGAATGCCCTCTAGTATTTAGAAAGAAAGGATATCCAATGAGGGGAACTAATTAGGAAAAGGGATGTGTACATGGTAGAAATGAATATAGTTGGAAATCATCAGTGAATTTTCTATCTTAGTTTCAGCTATTGATACACTGCTTATTATCATGAGTTCTGTATGTTATTGAATAACATTAACTGGTCTAAACCATTTTTTTTCTGGTAAATGATGCTACCCTTGTAATTTAGAGCATGGCACTGGTACAACTCGGTGCATTAGTGACCTGTCACCGTGAGGCTTGTGGAGAGGATCAGATTTAATCTCTGGCAGCCGACTCCACCCAAGGGTGTCGCTGGTCCCGATGGTGCGAGGGTGCTGTGGCTGTTGACAAGAAGGGTGTGACTTGACAGCTCCACACAGGGAGAAGAGCCCGTTCCACGTGAACAGGCACTCTGGGAACAGGCCAGTTTCTGCCCCGGGAGCAGGGACACAGTGTGGTACATGAGCTCTGCTTGCCCACAACTGGCACGTGGGACTTTTCTTTGCCTTTTGTCACAGCGTTGCCTTCAAACCTCTAAGACCTCCAAGCAGTCTCCCACAAAACGAAGCCAGCCAGGGTAGGGAAGCTTTAAATCTACGACAGCTTTGCCAAGTAGCATCTCTTAGGCAGAAAGGCTGCCTCATGAAGCCCTAGGACAGACACGTGGTTCTTTCAGGGCAGTTCTGTCTTCTCACATGTCCACAGATATCTATTGCAACTGTTTGCACTGAGATAGGAATTGTGTGTACATGTGAGTCAGCACTCGGGAATTCTCTTACTGGATTAGTATCTTTGACTTAGGTAACCTGTTTTGAACACTTCCAGTACTATAATTATTTGTAGCTTTCTCCTTTCAGTGCATTTTTGAATGAATGTAAACACAGCTTGCTCTTCTTCTTTCACAGAGGAAGTGTTTGTGATTTGTGTCTATGCCCATAAAGTAACATTCACACTGCCAGAAATGCTACACAGAGGTGGGAGAGATTTTCCTTTTTTATTCAAGCTGGCGATGTCTCCTTTCTTGCTCAGTTTTGCTTTTTATAGCTCATTGCTTATGAGTTACTATTGCTTGTGAAATTCTGGGCTACAAGTCTCATGTCCCTTTTTCTATTGCTGTTTCTGCTCACCTGCTTATTTTTGTTATGACTTCAGCTGCTGCAGCTTCTGTTCACACCTGAACTGATTGCTCTGGTAATAGACAGTGTCTCTTAAGCCAGACCCCTAGAGCTGTGAGAGCATCTTCTTTTCCCTCTCTGGTATGGAGCATCCCACCTCACTGTTCACGTGCAATGTGGAAAAAAAGAGCATGAGCAAGGGGGAGAGAGGGGCTAATACATTCAAATTCATTATTTTGATGGTTGCTTATTTTTGTGAAGCTATTTATTTTTCCTATGTACCTTATCTTTTACTTCTGAAAAAGATCAGATTTCAAGGTCTGGTCAAGTAATCCTTATTTCACAACAAATACACTGGTCATTTCCCTCTGGTTCTTACTGAGCAGCTCTTGTGTTACAAAAGACACACCTGGAAACTTGGGGGTAAGTTCTTCTGCAGCACCAGCTGCCTTGGGAGTTGCTGAAGAGCCCACACTGCATAAGAAAGGAGGACCAAAGCTGTTAGGTCATCTGCCAGACCAAGTCCTGCCTGTTGCCTGCCTGTGGATAACGTTAAGGAGATTAACCTCAACCAATGGTTTCTTTCTTCTTCTCTTATCCTTTTGGTTACACACTACCTTCTACTGGGCAACTTCTTTCATGCTCCTTCCTCCCTTTGAAATTCTCTTATTGGAGGCCCAAAGGTCTCCTGCCCAGATTGCCTGGAGAGAAGAACCCACTGAAATGGGAGATGTTTGACCAAGTCCTCTTGTGAGATGCTGCCTGCTGAGGACCCAAGGCAGCTCTGAGTTCTCAGGTAAGTAGCTGTGAGGTTACAATGCTCTTTGCTCTCAGTATGTGTGTCAGAAAATCAGCCAGCTTCTGGAAGCTGATAGTGGTCTCTTAAAAATAGTAATGAGCTAAATGTTAGTTTTTTACCTGCAAATTGTGGATGTCAAATGTAAATTACCCAGCAGTACTGGGAAAAAATTATTTTAAAATAATTAAAATTTAAAAATAATTTTAAATTTATTAACTCTTGGTGTTTCTCCATGCATGCACACAAAAATTCCCTCCTATTATTTCTCTATTTTTAATCACTTGTGCAAATTTAACTGAGCTACATGTAGAGCTGATATCACAGTCATATGAAGTAACCTACGTACACTAAGTTAAGCATGTCAACTGAAAGTTTTGGGTAGTTACTTACATCTGATCCAACACAAAAATTATTTGACTAGAATTTTTACGCTGATATTTCCAAATCACCATCAGGGTTATAAGGCGATTCTTTGCTTTTAATACACATTGCCCTGTTTTTAAGTGTTGACCCAGCAGACAAAATCCCTTGGAATGGAACAAGAGGCAGGTGTGTGTTTTGTTCAGGTCCTGCAGCTCCTGAACAGCCCACAGTCACGTTACAAAGCAGCAGCCAGGTGGCACAAGAAACCATCTCTCAGGCGAGCCTGACTTCTGCCATGTGGTGCCCTCAGCTACAACTTCTTCAATAAAACCACCTTCACAAACCCCTTGCAAATGAATGAATTAAATTTTTTCCTTTAATGATTGCAATGGGATTTCGAACTGCTTTTGTAACGTTAAAGAAGAGACAATGCTATTTTTGTGCTACCACCCCATCATCGTTTTTAGCTTGTCTCTCTGTGAAGGAAAAGAATGCTGGCAAATGGAGAAAGATTAAAAGGATTTGACTGGATTTATCATTCTTAATTTTCTAGACTTAAACCCACCCTTGGAATGGTTTTCTTTGAGGAAGTAATCTGAATCCTTTATTAGTTTAATAGGATTTGGCTAATATTACTGACCTTATCCCATCCTCAAGCTGGATTTCCACCAACAGTCTAAACAGATTTCCCTGACACTACAGCAAATCCTCTCTGTAAACAGTTGTAGCTGAGACAAGACTTGCTGCTGCTTTCCCTCCACATGAGTAAGCCACCTCTGCTGAAACCCTCTCCTGAGGAGAGGTGGGACAAGTGTGATTGTTTGGGTTTTCTTTAAAATCGTGTGATTAATGACATTTAAATGTTCTTATCTTCTGATTATATTCTTCTGACACCTGAAGCTGAGTGAAGAACCCCTGCAATTGTGTCACACTAAAAAAACTGCAGTGAGAGACAATTGGTAATATTTGACACACCACGTTTTCTGTCTGTCTGGCATTCCCGGGAAGCTGCAGGCTGATTCCTGGCAATGTGCAACAGCTATGCCTATCTCTGAGCCACTTGAAGGGATCTCTGTATTTTCCAGCTATTGGCAAGGTTTGAAAATGGCAAGTTTGTGCAATGTGGTGTTTCCTCTGTCCCTTGTGTCTCTGGTTTTCCTATATTGCAGGTGGAACACCACCTGGATCTCTATTCTACACTGTCCTGTCTTTCAAATAATATTTTTTTTTAGAGAATCAATGCCCATCTTGCTTCTACAACACAGCAAATAAGGTATTATGACAGATGTGCTTTTTTTTAATTGTGAAAATAATTATCAGAAAAATAACCTCTTTCTTGTGGAAAATAAGTAAAGCATTCCCCATGATGCTCTCCAGGAGCAAAATGCCTTTTTTTCCCCTGCTGTGTAAAATATGCATTGTGCATGTCCCTAAGACAATGTTGTTTGGTCCAGAATTTGGAGGTTCTATACATCAGTAAGAACTAAATCAACTTGATTATTTTTTGCAGATAACATATTTAGCTTTTCAACTTGCCTGTGCAGAAGTGGCCAGCAGAGCAAGGGAAGGGGAGCTCCAGAGCAGCATCAGTGAAAGTGTGTCAGTCACCAAGAATTGCAGCTGGAATTCCTCAGCAGCTTCAGCCTCTCCAAGGTTTCAGCACAGCATCGCTGGGATGGAACAAACACAAACTTCTCTCTTTTGCTATGATGGGAAATAATTTATTTTTACTTTACAGTCTCTCCAGGGGCTTTAGTATTATACCCAGAGAAGGAATTTCATTCTGCTCATGAAGTCACAATCACTGTATTTGAGATAATTTCCCACTCTGCTTTAAAAAAGAACAAAAAAAAAGGGAATATGATAAAATAATTGCGTGTTACACCTCCACACCCTCTCCCTCCTGTCTCCACATTTCTTCACAGATGAGTAATTGACTGTGGCATCCACAGGGTAAGGCATTATCACTGTTGAATGCTCAGTGACTCTAAGGATTAATCGTCTCTGGAGGCTGAACCCACTCCCTCTCACCTCTCCAGTAACCAGATTTCCAGCAACTGCAGCAACCCACAGTTGTTCTGAAACACAAACGCGAGGTATTCTAACATGTAGGCGCTGTGAGTTGTGCCTTGGCCATGGGCGGTCCTCAGTCACTAGATGGCACACTTAAACAGCTCACCGCCTTCTGACCTTTCTCCACAGGCGCTGTGGGATAGCGGAGAGCTTTTCCCACGAAAGACAAGGAATTCTTTGACGCACAGTCTAGTTCTGTGTGTACTGTACTTTCATTGCAGTTTCCTGCCTTCAGGGGTATGCTTACAATTTATTATTAGCATGCAACGCTCAATTTCTTTGCCTTTGGTTATAGTTAATAAATTAGTTTTGTCGACTTTAGTTTTGGAGGACGTTTCATTTCAGCTGCTTTGAGGAATGTCTGCAAATAGTGATATACGATCCTGGTTGTCACCCTCTCAGTGGTCACACAGCTGGAAGGCTGGGGGGTTCTGTGATTTATTTGGCAACGAATAATGCGTGGTGCGTCCCCTCCTGGGTACTGATTTGAAAGAACAATTTTTATAGAGTATCTCTATGCCTTCCATCATTTTACTTATGGTCCCAAAAAGATTTAGTAGGACTCAGTGTTGCTGTCACCAATAACAATAACATAAACAGTGAGAATCAAAACTTATTTACCTTCTAACTACCCCTGTAAAGTTAAAACGTAAATCAAAGCAAGCGATGGGCAGAAGTTTCAGTTCTTGCTCAGATCCTCCTGTGTTAGTCCTGCCAGAGGGGCACTCCATCTCCTTTACTGTACAGTACACCTGTGTGTTGCAATAAACTTCTATATCACCTTTTGCTATGACTTTCAAGCCTGCCAATATAAGACAGTTAATGGCATGTGAAACTGTCTATATACACATGCAGCTCTTGAACCTTGTTCTCCATGTGGAGATGCAGTGCCAGGACCTGGGACTGGTTCTCCAGCTTGTATTGAAGTCCATTCCCTGCCTGGCACAAAGCAAACAACTCCTCAGGGATGCATTTTTACACCTTATTAGTCTGGATGTGTCTACAGTAACATTTTAAATTGGATTAGCATGTGTGAAGCAAATCTCCTAATCGTATTTTTAATGATACCTTGGGCTTCCCGGGGTGCTGATCTCTGAGCACACCAGTGGGATGTCTACTGTGGGAAGCTCCAGGAGTGCACCTAACACTCCTCAGCTACCATCAGGCTAGGCCAGCCCTTGAGACCAGCCTAGTGCTGGTCCAAAGTGTGCACAATGGAGCTCCCAACTCCTCAATGCAAACCCCTGTACTGTATCAATATGGCCACAAGGTGCAACTCTACTGGCCAAATGTATGTGGAAATACTGTTCCTGATGCTTAATGTGAAATTTCCCCCAGTCTTCATGTAGGAGCAGTCCTTGAGTTGTCCATCAATAAGCTCAATATACTGCATATTTTTTCCTTTAAATTAAAGCTTTTAGAGAATTTTGCTACTGATTAGTGAGAATGTGCCTACTGTGTGATATTTTTTTCATCCTTTCTACTTGCCATTGTATGAAGTACCAGCCATGACTGTTCCAGGGATTTGTTCTTCTTGGTACCAGACACAGGAAAAATTCTATTTCATGCAGAGAAGTAACACATCCCACTGCCCTACCCCATAATCTAAGATGCCAAGGAGTTGAAGTCTTTTAAAGGCATGCTGCAATTTACCATCCAAGAGCATTCAGTCATACAGGGTAGTTGCTTTCAACCTTGTTGGTTTTCACCTTATCATTCTGGTTTGAAGCAGGATGCATAAAATCCAAGCTCAATGTGCTCTCTGGTTAGAGCCTATTCCTTCCTTCTTCTGGTAAAAGAAGCGCTGTCTGAATTTGATGTCTTAGCTCAGTCTCTCTTTAAATATGGTTAGAGAGAGCCTGCTGATACCACTTATTCATGGAAAAAAGGTCTTCACATCACAGCAACCCTTTCTGTTAGACAGCAATACTGTCTAGTGATGAACATTATTCATCTCCATTTTAGCTGGTGATATCTGGTAACTTCAGGCCTTGTGGCAAGAAGAAATGAGGTGGGGCAGAGGGAGAGAGCCAGGACTACTGCTCACAGCTGCAACCTTTTCCCAGAAGGTCATTTTTCCTTGGGCACCTTCTGCTGTGCCAAAAGACCCCAAGGGTTAAAACCACACAGCAACTGCTTGTATGAACTAAGACGTACATTACCCAGGTACAACTAACATGCTACACAGCAAAGTATTACTCAGGTGTTAACTGTGACATAAGTACTTGAATACAGGCTGCTTCAGCTATTGCTGGGCAGGCAAGCAGCTGTTGGTCAGGAGGGGAGAGGACCCAGATCCCTCATCTGGCCGAGGTACTGTCTGCTGAGTTTCTGTGTTCTTTCTGAGGGTGTCTTCCAGCTAACCATTACTGCCTCTACAATTTCACTTCTGCCTTTGAACTTACTTTCACGTGGTTTACACTCTTTCTTGCATCCAGAAAACAACTTTCTAAGAAAAACTCAGCCCTGGCATCACAGCTGTGCCATCACAAAAGGAAGCCTTGCATCATATCTGGCCTGTGGCTTGGAAATTTGCTGTGCATTCCCACCAGAACAAAGGTAAAGGCATAATATTGCTCTTAGTCATGACACCTAGACTGGTGTCATAGTGATTATTAACATTGTGGGGTTTAAATTATGATTAGGGCAGGTTAGACTACTGGCTCTGGATGTTTTGGTAGTAGCATCATGAAGTTCAGGCTGGACAGCTCATTGTAACACCAGCAACAGACGCCTTGAAGTAACCATTCATTACCCAGAGATCAGCTCAGTTGGTTAAAACTTGGTTGCAATAATGCCAAGGTTGTGGGTTCAATCCCCTGTGTGGGCCACTGACTTAAGAGCTGGACTCGATGATCCTTGTGGGTCCCTTCCAACTCAGAATAGTCTGTGATTATATCAGTCTATCGGATAAACACACTGGTTTTGATTTCTGAAAAAAAAATCTTCTTTTGATAAGAAGTGTCCCACAGGCTCAGAGAGATTGTCCTGGGGGTTGCATTGACAGCTTCAGAAGGACTGAGTCCATCAGAATGCTCTCAGCAAGACTGCTGGTTTTTAAATAGTCTGTAAAAGATCTGAGCAACAACTTTCACGGTGGAGTCCCTTGAGAAGAACAAAGAGAATATTAGAATCTGCCTTTTGAAAGTTCAGACTGACAGGAAGAAGACCTAGGGTTTTTGATAGCAGAGCAGAAAACCCTCCAGGTATCAGATAAATTAAAGAAGTACTTATGTATCAGAAGCTGCACATGCAGAGAATGAAGAATGTGATCTTGGTGGAGCAGCTGGAAAAAAAAGTCTTTGATTTGCTGGTTAATCAGAATGTACTGCAGAGGAATCAATATAAGGATAATCTCATTTGCTATTTATTTCTGGCTTGGATATATGCATTTCATCAGTCATCTACTCTGGAGAGGAATGGCATGAATTTCAACAGTTCTGCTATTTTTGCCTGCAAAATATTCAAAATTGTTTCTGCAGAAGCTGTGGGCAGCAGTGGGGGACATTTATTTAAAGAAACTCAGAACAATGGATCACTAGCGATTAAAATAAAAATGGAAATTACATTCTGGATGCAGGAGGCAAATGAGTATTGCGTTTACAATACTCTGGCATTTAGCATGTATGAACCATTGCTGAGTAGCTGCATTTTGGAAATTTTAAAATCTGGTTGCCTTTTGAAAAATGCAGATTCAAGCTTCTCATTTTATGCTAATGTGAAGAGGTGAAGGAGAATACCAGTTTGTTGAAACAAGTGAATTAGCATGTGAATGGGGAGTATTGGACTTCTCCCTCTTGAAACAGTGGCTTTCAAAGCCGAAACTAGGATTTAAATCTCACACTGTGATTTTTCTCTTTTCATATCCTCAGAGCATGTTACTCATAGTGCATTAATAGCCTTTGAGCCTGTACCCCATGACATGCTGTCATTTTTACTAATAGCTGTAATCTACAAATCTAACAATCAACGAAACAACCTGTTTTCTCTCCCCTTGCTAATCCTTCTTTTAGATCTCACTTTCAGTTTTCGGGACTGACGGTTATAACAACACTTTCAAAGTAAGACTCTGACTGCGAGAGCAGCCTGGACTCCCTCCTTCCTCGTCAAATCCTTTGGTTTTTAGAGGACTGCACTGTCAGCACTGCCAGTGAGGTTTGCCTTCAGTGCTGACGTACTCCTTGCAAATAAAACAAACTTGCAGCAGTGTATTGCTGAGTAAGCCAGACTGCAGTGATACAGGAGAATTAGTGCCTACTGAAGGAGGCTTGAGGAGGTAGTCTGAGGCATTTTTCCAGCACAAGTGCATCTGAGATCTCACAGCTCAAACAACCTGGTCCCATCCTGTAACATGTCAGGCCACCTTCTGCAGACAATGATATTTTTTGCTTATGTGAAGTAAAAACCCAGGAATCTCTGCTGTTAATGCAATTCTCCAGTGAGAGCAAAGTTTTGCTTTCTGAGCTCCTTTCCTGCCTCTCCCCACCTCCATTCCCAGAATTAGCCATGGTAACCTGGCCTGCATTTCAAATACCTGCTTGTATTTGTGTGATGGTGTGGGCATTTGCCTTCCTTCATTGCATTTTATTTGTCTTTGATTAATGATTAAAGCAAAACAAAACTATTGTAGCTGCTTTTAAGTGCCTCCTTTAACAACAACTGGAGCTTGCAGAAAGTTTGCTCTGATGGCACAACACCAGAGCTGGAGCACTCTGGGCTGCTCTCAAGCCAGGTCCTGCAAATATAACTTGATGAGACGCTCCCTGTCCCACCCAGCCTGCTTTTACCTGCAGTTACATTCACATGATTTTTAAAACATTGTATTTGACAATAAAATGGAGATTCTTCAGTTCTAGTTCTCTTATTTGTTTGGGGTAATCACTGTAATCTTCTTATGAAGTAACACTATGAGCTCCATAGCAACTGGATGTTCCCATTGCAATATCAGAGAGCAGTGGCTGAAATCTGCTTCTGCTACACTCCCAGTTGGAAAGGTAGCAGGAGGTGCAGTTATGTTACTCTGATTTAAAGGTTCTTTTTTTCTCCTGGCTATGCCAATGTTTGCGTTTCTGACTAAATGAGTGACTCTTTGATGAAATAGCTGCTTCGACTCATAGAGGGAATGAAAGTCATTCTATAAAACAAGTGTTTACAGTCATAAGATTACAAAGGTTGTTTGTTTTTGTTTGTTTTTAAAATGGATGTGTACTTGTCTTGATTGCCCTACCAGGCAATAAAGGTTTTCTAATCAGTTCAGTGAAAATCTTGATTCATACAGGACTGATGGTGCTGCCTTGTAATGAGATGTAGTGTCTCCCAAAAGGATTTATCATAAGACACTTGTAATCTTCTCAAGAGAAGGCAATTTAGGTGGTAGCTGGTGGAAGAGACCACACCATTTTTCAGTTGATGTCACCCTGGCTGTCCTTTGAAAGCAGTAACTGGTGTCACACTCCTAAATCTGCTTTACAGTTTGCTGATTTCAGTGAACTCCCACCTAATGTCTGCATCATAAAGTCAGAGAGTTACTGCTGTAGTTACAGTAGATGAGATCCTGTAACATGGCTGAATAAATCTCACACTGAACACAGTGGCTCTGCTGCCCCTCTGGTTCCTGTGCAGCTCTAGAGGGGATCTGTAACTTCTCTTCACTGTTTGGATGAGTGGGGAAGTAGGAGCACTTCACTGCTTCTGCAGATTAACTCCCTAAACTGGCCCAGACTGAGATTGGGTTTGTGCCCTCTGCAGGGCAAGGAGACATACCTGGGAAAGGGAAGAGTGGAGGCTGGACAGCCTCTCCCTGCAGCTGAAGTGCTTGTGGCAAGGTGTGAGCCTGATACAGCCACCAGCTGTACTTTTCACTTGTACCTGAGGTTCAAAATTAGGAGGCATTGCAAAGTCCAGCCATTGCAGACAGCACACCAAGACAACTCAGGACAGGCTTATCTAGAGCCAATAACTGCTGAGTGCCCTTTGATTCTTAATCCTGAGCATTATCAAGACAGCTGAGTGACTTTTGGCTGGGGCCAGGATGAAGATTCTTCCTCAGATCTGTCTCAGCTTACTACCTTCCTTGAAGCTGTTTACTAAGAGATGTCTTAAGCTGGTTTTATATATCATGAATACTATTTTTAGGAGCAACTTCTGATTAGTTCAGTGTGACAAGGCCAATGCTGTGCCATATTGAGTCAAATGTTTTAAGTGAATTGTTCTCCCATATACTGCAAGTGCACATGCTTAAACAGGTGTGCCTCATATTTGTCTTTGTCTCCATGTGAACCATGTATCAAATCATAAAGACTGAGTGGAATGTCTATATTTTAATAAAAGGAAAAAAGCCTCTGTGGTATCAGTATATATGGCAGGGGTACTGGGGCTGTGTCCAAGGATTTGGGGTTTGGTAGTGGGGGGGGCTACAGGAATGGCTTCTGTGAGAAGCTGCCAGAATCTTTCCCCATGCCCAACAGAGCCAGTGGCAGCTGCTCCAGGATGGATCTGCCACTGGCCAAGGTGAGCCCATCAGCAATGGTGGTAACACATTTAAGAACAGAGGAAAAAACTGCTGTGAAAGAAGCAGCAATTGCAGCCAGAGGAAGGAGTGACAATATGTGAGAGAGACAGCCCTGCAGACAGCAGGGTCAGGGAAGGGAGGAGGTGCTCCAGGCACTGATGCAGAGGTCCCCCTGTAAGACACAGTGAAGACCATAGTGAGACAACCATGCCCCTGCACTCCATGGAGCTTCATGACAGAGCAGATATCCACTGCAGCCCCTGGAGGACCCCATGCCAGAGAGGTGAATGCTCAAAGTGGACTGACCATGCTGAAAGTCAGTGCTGGACTCGTGGCAGAGTCTCATGGCAGGACTTGTGGAGAGAGGAGCCCATGCTGGAGCAGGTTTGTGTCACAACATGTCTAAGACAAGGAAAGGGGTTCAGTTTCCCTTGCATAGAAAGGCATTTATTTTGGGGGAAAATATTTAAGATTCCTATGGCATTAATTTTTCATCTCTTACTGAATAGCAATGAAAACATTTTTCATGTAAAAATGCAAAGTACAATAAAACATAGTCTGATCTTAATGGGTGAAAAATTACACAATAGGTCTAAGTGTGACAAAAAGATGGTAAATAGCATTCCATTTTAACCAATGAGACAGGAGATTGATGCCTTAAGATTTCCTATATATTTCTAGATTTTAAGATAGCTGTATAATTTCTCACTCTTAAGGTAGGAGTTAACAGTTTCTAAACCCCTTTCTCATGGTTTGTGCCACATTCTTGAAATTTTGTTTAATACTCTTTTCAAGCAGAAAGATTTTAGCAAGGGCATCTTGTTTGGGACACATGCACCTGGACTGGAATAATAAGATCTATTGTAGTCAAAACAAGATAGGGGGCCCAGAACCCTTGGAAAGGCTCCAACGGGGCAGTTCTGAGGATGGTACCAGGGGCAAATGGTTTTCAGGTTGGAGGTATCCATTAGATATGATAATTAAGTAGTGTTATAAATTTGTAAGAACCCCATAGTGTGGTGTGTGTGCCTATTTACTCTAAAAGCTTTCATTAAAGAACTGCTCTCTACCTCATCTATACTAAGATTGTTTGGAAAGGGTTTTTTTCCCTTCATTTTAGGCAACAAGGCAAATACAAAACACCTGAAAATGCAGCCTTATGCCCACCTATCCTTCCCTTCACTCTACCTGGCTCAGAAGGATTACATTCATGTTAGCAAAACTGGATTCCAGTTTCACTTAGATACATTAAAAAAGGATAGCCTGGAGTGATGCCCTCTTCTGTCCTTCTCAGAGTCAAGTAAACGTATTAAGCAAGGAAAAATTTCAGAGAGCAACTCCCTGGAGCATTGCTTTATCTCAGCACTGCTCATTTCCTGACTGCCTGGACACTTTGGGTAGGGAAATCCAGCCCATATTTGACACTGGAAACATGAGATTCAATAGTTGTGCTCCTCCAAGGGTTAACAGCTGTAGTCCCTTTGAGGTATAGGGTATAGATATCTAGGCCTGATCATGGTGTAGCTTCAGTCAGGAGTGCACCTGATGGACCCTTTTTTCATTTCCTCTCCCTTAGAAAAGTAATCTTATATTTGATTCCTATTCATTATGCATGTGTAATATTAAACTACCAGAAGTCAATACTGGTCAGGAGCTGGTGAATATCTGCTGAACACAACTGAAAATGGCTTCTAGAGGTAGGCAAGCATTCAGCAACCTTAATAACAAAAATGATCTGTGCTCTTTGTTCTGTTTTTCAGTGTGTTCATCACACCCCACTCTCAGCTTCAGCTGAGGAGAAAAGCATCAAACCAGGTGAATGTGGAAATGTTACTACTTTGAGTGTGGCATCCTCATGTTTAGCAGTCAATTGCTTAATGAAGTATAAGGATGACTTTGGATCACCAGTAATTCCATTCTTATCCATGTCCACATCCATATCCATATCTAATCTTTCAAAGCTAATCCATCCTACAACAAATGTGTAGGCCCGAGTGGTGTTGCAACATGGAGAAAGTAAAACTTCCAGCTTGTCAGGTCTCTGCACAGAATCCATCTTTCACCTCAGAAGGACATTTTATTACTCCTGTTATCACAAAACAAACACCAGAGCAAACGTTTTCTTCTCGCCCATGAAGCTCTTGGGCTATGCTTTCCCACAGAGCATCAGAATAACTTGCAAAACAAGCTGCATATTATATTTTGTAGGTAGAACAGTTGGAAAAACTGTTTATTTTTCTTGCTAAATTACAGTATTTTCTAGTCATCATCTTTGAGAAGGCTCTGTATAGAGACCCAGAATATTTTGCCAATGGATCTCTGGGAGAAGCCATCAGCTGTTGGCAGCAGATCTTCAAGCCTGAATTGAGCCCTACCACATTTACCAGGATCAGGTGCATGGATATACCAAATAATCATGATGCATTTACTTTTTTTTTTTGAGTTTGTATGTAAAGACAAGTTAAAATGGATTCTTGTTTGGCACTGGTCTTGAGCCCACTATAGGCACAGACATGAGCAACCACAGTTGCACCCTGATGTGACTCCCCACTGTTAACAGGAAGTGAAAATTAAGGTAATAATGCAAGAATAGCTTTATAATACCTACTAGAAAAGCTTATCTCTAACCAGAGGCTAGTGCTACTATGGTCCTGGCAAAAGTTCCCTGTTTCAGAGAGGAGACACACTCTTCACTTAATTGTTCTTTTCTTTCTCCTTGCAGAACTTCATCTGCTAGAAGTTATGCTTAGGGTTAATTTGCTATGCCAGTGTACATAGACATAACCACTGTGTGTGCCTGTTTTCTCATCTAGACCAGTCTACAAATGATTACAGAAAATCAAGCAATATATATACTACTGTTTACAAGGAAGAGAACTCCAGAATCCAGCAAAAAGCAGTATCAGCAAAAGGTATATATTTGGAGTCCAGGATGTCACAAAAAGGTTAAATATGACATTCAACTTGTGCTACGTAAACCAGTTCCGTTTCTTCACTGTGCACTTTCAAATAAAAGGAATATAGGAAAATGGGGATAATAAAATCTTATTGGTTGAATAAATGCAGTAAAGTGTTTTTAACAGAAAAATTGGAGAAACTACAAACATTCCTTTACACTTCCCATGGGCTCAAATCAAGGCTTAAAACCCCCATCAATTCATGGGTAAATCTATAGAGTGAAAAAGCCCAATGAACAGTATGAAGCACGAGTTAATAAAATATATCAGGTCAGACAACCCTGATACCAAACCCACTGTAATTGCTTATCTGTTATATAAAGGCATTCCAGTGCAGGTAATGCTTATTGATTTCAGGAAAGCACTTGCTATGATACTGAATTATAAAACTTTTAGCATTTGGTGCACAAGGAAATATCATAATGGGGTGAAAAGGATCGATGCAGATGTATCACTGTTCTCTAAGGGCAGAGCTGCTATTGGAACAGAGGCTGTTCTCATCCCATTCTCTACTGCCTAGATCTGGGAGAGGAAGCAATCAGAAAATGCACTTGTGCTTCCCTAATATGGCTTCTCTGGTTGTTTTTTTTGAGAGGAAAATGGCTGGTAATTCATTACAAAGTGTGTATTTGGACTCAGAATGTTTTTATTAATTTGTTTCTCTCTTGGCACACAGATACCTCTGGAAGGTGCAGCTCAGGAGCAGGAATTGCTCTCTGAAAGACTTTTAACATTCAGAAAGCTCCACAGTGACACACATGACAGCTCTTCCCAGTTGTTTCTGGAGCTGAATGTTTATGCTGTTTTATGTAAGGAATGCCATGAAATCGGTGGATTCTCAAAGAAGAATGTTTTGACATCTCTATGTTTAAACTATGGTGTTTCCTGGAATCTTTAGTTCTCACTTCATGGGTTGCAGTGAGAACCAAACACTCCAGCTTCAGGCCAGTCTATGCAGCAGGGCTGTGGAGGCTGAGGCATGAAAGCCCTGGCTCCTCCATTCTTCCAGGCTGCTAGGTAAGGTGACAAATACACAGATGGGAACAAATTCCTGTGAGACTATGGTGTTTTTCAGACAAAACTGACAGTTTCCTCTTGAAGATGTGAGTGCATGGAAAACAAATCTTCCATGCAAAATGAACAAAAAGTGCATTTCTCTCCAGCTGAGAATTTTCAGGGCCAGGATGACTCAAACCTGCTCCTCTAAAGGGCAGATTTTATTCCATTTCTCTGAGTATACAAGACCTTCTTGTATTTCCTGCTGCATGGTAAATTTAATGTAGCAGGTTCTAACTCCTATGCAGTTTTTTCCTCCCACAGGACCTGCTGGCTTCAATTTCTGCAAATGAAAAGGTGCAGAGCTGATATCCCCCAGGGACAAAGGTCTGCCAGGCTGTGACTCAATTTGAAATAAAGTTTTGAGTTTTCCCCTAGGAGATTCCCCAGCAAGGGAAGAAAAGTAACAAAAGAACCCAAGAGAATTTCCTTGAGGGACACTCCCTTCCTACTAATGGCAAACTAGTACTGTTCTCCTCCCCAAAGTGGGTTGTCAATCCCATTTGAAAGGATCTAGGACAAAACCCAGAGATGTATTTCTTACATACCAGGGACTCTTCCTCAGCTGGTGTTCTTTCAAGCCGTTTATGGAAAAGAAGATTAAATGTAAATCCTTGGCATAAGTGTACTGGCTGCTGGTTAGATTCAATTTTACCCATTAACTGCAAGTTAGGATCTGGATGTGAGGTTTTCTTGTACATTTGAATGGTAAAAGAAGCACCAAGACACAGTCTTATGGGGAAGGAGTTGTTCTGGTGTGGTTCTGTGCTGCTCATCCATAGCTCCACCTCCCTGGTCCCCTTGGCACAGGCAGAACAAAATGCCATAGCAGTAAAGATACTCCTAAACTCTTTTTCTCTGCATTTACTCTGTTATCTCAGTGGCAAGGATTTTCCCTCCTGTGTGCCTCAACGATTTCAAAAGAAAATCACATACTTGTTTTTCTATACAGATGAAATGCTTTTTGGCTATTAAAGAATAATGTAGTTTTGTCTATTAATATTGGACACACAGACGGTGTCATCACCTGCCTTGTGACACCAGCTCTACTTACTCTAAAGCAAATTACTGAGTATAGCTCTGTAATTGAAGGAGTTGTGGAGTGTATACTCTAAAAAAAACCCTAACACATCTGAGCCAGTTAAATACTTTGACAAGACGTGGCATTTTTATTTACAAAGAGAGTCAAGATTTTCTTTAACTTCCCAACTCTTAGATAGGTCAAACATATTTCTGATAGTCCCAGATGGTTCCAGGCTGAACATATATTTTGATAGTCCCAGATGGTTCCTTTAGAAAAACTGGTGAACTTTGCTGGTCAACCAACTAGTTATGAGGAACACTAAATGCAATGACTAACAGGTTTTGCTGAGAAAAAAACTGGGTAAAGAAACTTTATTTTCTTGGGTAATAGACAAGAATGGCTGAAAATGTAGCCTATGACAGGAACAAAATTTAATACTACATGTGCATTTTCAAATGCAGTAACTATTAATCTTCTGACTATTACGGGTAACAGTCCTTCCAAGCTTACCCACCTGCGTGCACAAATACTAGGAAGCAATAAATTATTAAAAATAAAACCAGATCCTTTTTGAAGTCAGTAAGAAACCCAATGTGGTTTTGTTCCACTCCTTGAATCTATTGTTGAAAGTGCATAATGGCAGGTGGGAAACCACAACAGTGTTATTGAGAAAAATTAGTACTACATAGAGGAGGAATTTGTATGAAACATCACACTACCCTCTACTAGTTTTTTCTGTTCTGTGCTGATTTTTCTGTCATCTTGTAAAAGGCACTTTGGGACTATAATTTTCTGTGTGAATTTTCCCCAAATAACTGTTATTGGTTACTGTTATTGTTAGTGTTTCAATTGTATTATACCCATTCTCAGTGAGAGCTTCTGAACTTTTAGAAATAGGGTTTACATTACCTTCAATACAGGATTTTTTTTTTGTTTAAAAAATTACTACAAATTCCACAGAGTTGACGTGTGTAGAAAACACTAATAACTATGTTTTCTTGGTTTACAGTTTAACATTCCTTTTCCCCTCCTCTGACATCCATACAAAGGAGTTCATTATGCTGAATCCCCTGCAGTTAGTTTATAGAGCTACCATGTATTCTGTGGTGAAATAAAACAAGTTTTGTTAAGGAGATTATGGCTCTTGTGTTTTAACAATCTGAAATTTTTGCTGTGAATTAATGTTAATTGGATGAAAGGTTACATGCAAAAGCTTTGATCCCTTAAAACAGAAGGCCACGTAATATAAAGGTCCAGAAAGAACAAGATCTAAAAATGTAACAAAAATCCTTCTTTTAAAATCTCCAGATCAAGTTCTGCTACAAATTTCTATGTAAATGCTAAGAAAACTCAAACCTGTGGAAGATTTTCCTCTCCAGCAACTTAATTTCTGGTTACAGGTCATAGAAGTGTTTCTTATTTATCCCTCTGGCTCCACTGAATTAACATGTAAAGACCAGTCCTATACATGGAGCAGCAACGACTCTCCCATGTACGCTCTGTCATTAGAGTACACAGCCTCACCCTCCCATCAGAGCTAAACCACAAAACTAGGGGAGGCCAGTTTTGAAATACTGGCACTGAATTCAGTGGTAAACAGTCAGTGGGTAGGAAACACCACAAACATTTTCCTCTTGCAAATATGCTCTACATCAGATCGATCCCCTGCTTTAGGGAATCACTCTGAAGCATCACTCTGCTTTTCCCTCTCAAAGTTTCTGTGGTTTGTGAGTCAGAAGTGTTGGTTTTACAGCAACTCCAGTAGAGAAAACCAAGAAAAATAACTAAGTCATGATTGGCTACTCAAATTTAATTATCCATCTCACAGTAATGACCCAAAACCCCCTGATACTGTGATGTGTCAGGGGCTCCCTGGGAGCAAGCCAGGGTCAGTGGGGCCAGGTTGTTCTCTCTGGGCCAGGACACCACAGTCATCTTGTCCTCAGTGCAGGGTTCTGGCAAGTGTCCATACCAAGACCAAATTCCCTTACAGGTGCTGAGGTTTCCAGTTGCCTGCATGCTCAACACTTGTACCCAAACAGGGAGCAAGATGTTCTGATTATTAAATGGCCACATAAAAGTCAATCATCTTTGACCCCTTGGTTAATTCTAGTTATTCCAGATTCTAATTTAACTGGAAATATGAAAGTAATATCCCTGATAAAAGGGAGATGGTAAGCACATGAGAAATTCAACAATTTGGAATGGTTTATGCCCCTAACTTCTCTTTATTTCTGCAGATTGCTTAAGGACTAGTTTTACATGTATGTTTGTTGCTATCTTGCATTGGTAAAACCAAAAATTCACCTGCATGTGTTTTAAGTTCTCTCAGCAAGTCTTGTGGTCTGCTTATGCACAAGGCCATGCAGGGCTGTTGAGAGAGTTTGAGATCTGAGTTTGTCTTGAGAGTGTGTATGAACAGTCTTCAGAGAATTCAATCTATTAGTTATGTCATCAGTTTCTACACTGCTGAGAGAAGCTATTGAGAGCCCATTTGATGAAACGAGCCCACCCTCTGTTTTCATGTGACTTTGTGCATGTCTTCCCCCCAGCACAAGCCCTATGGGGAGAGGCTGAGGGAGCTGGGGTTGTTTAGCCTGGAGAAGAGGAGGCTCAGAGGTGACCTCAGCACTGTCTAGAACTGTCTGAAGGGAAGTTCTGGCCAGGTGGGGGTTGGTCTCTTCTCCCAGGCACTCAGCAATAGGACAAGGGGGCACGATGGGCTCAAGCTCTGCCAGGGGAAATTTAAGTTGGAGATCAGAAAAAAATTCTTTCCAGAGAGAGTGCTCAGGCATTGGAATGGGCTGCCCAGAGAGGGGGTGGATTCACCATCCCTGGAGATTTTTAAACTGAGATTGGACGTGGCACTGAGTGCCATGATCTGGTAAAGGGACTGGAGTTGGACCGAGGGTTGGACTTGATGATCTCGGAGTCCTTTTCCAAGTCAATCCATTCTATGATTCATTATGGTTTTAGCCTGTATCAGCATAGACAAAAACAATTCCAATTTTCACATGAGTTGGTTAGTACAGGTTTAAGATATTCCCCAAAAAAGTTGCTGTGACACTGTTTATATTGCAAAAAATATTTTGTGTTTAGAAAGACAACTCAATAGTTACCTGTTATCTTGCTGCTGTTTGAAGCTGAAATCACACTAGGATTACTTAAAAATGTGAAAGATACATCAAACCAATTTTTACAATGTAGCATCCCTTGAAGTCATTAATTTCACCTTAACCTGGGGAAAATTGTTCTGCCTTTAACAAAAAAAATGTATGTTCTGTCAGATAATTCTACTATTCATTTCCGAGTTATGCTACAAATAAATCACAATCAAATCCTGATGAGCCCATAATGAAGTTTTAAAACACTTTTTATGTGCCAAAAAAGCTTCAGAACGACAGGAGATGTTCCATTTTGTCAGCCTTGATTGCTTGCTGTGCCTCCTCAAAACAGTCATTCCTACAACCTGCAATTGAAGCGATTTTAAAACGTTTCCCAGTTATTAGGTCAGTATTTCTCAGTGTCACATTCTGTGAGAATGATCACATTAGGAAGGATGGAGAGAGACTTTCAGTAACTGAGGAGTATTGGGGGTTTTTTAGAGTCAGTTATTAAATTAGAGTAATATTACCTTGTAATGGCTGAAGTTTACATTGAATTTACCAGAGAAAAAGTAAGTATTTTGTGATCAGTTTTTTGTCTCAAATGTATCCAAACCACATCGTAGCAAAAAACAGTCAGTGACTGAATTCACTGACACACTTTGGCTGTCAAATACCTGGCTTCACTTCTGACTCCAGCCATCAAAATTGATTTTAATTGTAATCAGATGCTTTCTCAGATAAAAACATGGACTTTCCAGGAAATTTTAAGTATTGTCAAGAGTTGAGACTTTGCCAACACTGGAGCTGGACTGTCCCCACAGGGAGCACAGGGCTGTGAGAGGTTCACTCGGGCCCCTTGGTGGGGTTCTGGTGGAGCTTCCACCGTGAGACCTCGTTATTGTTGAGCACCTGCTTTGTCACAAAACGTGCAGACAGACTCTGTCCTGCCAGCCCCATCCACCACACAACCCGCTGGATACCAGAGCCTGAACTGCAGCTGTGTGGGCACCATTTATGGACCAGCTGAGACATATTGACTGGTCCATCCGAAACCCAAAAGGAGTTTGTAGCCAGGTGAGAACTGGGCTCTTCTCCCAGGCACAGGAGGACAGTCTCAGCCTGTGCCAGGGAGTGTTAGGTTGGACATTAGGAGGAATTTTTTCACAGAAAGTGTGATTAGACATTGGAATGCACTGCCCAGGTGTTGCAAAATGTGCAACATGTAACATTTTCTAAAGAAAGGATGTTCTTTGTTGTTTGATCTGTGTACACTTTTAAGCCCAATATATGAGAAGGGAGATTTAATCCATGAAACAGAGAGCAGGTAACAAGCTCTAAGTGATGTCCAGCTGGTAGAAAAACAAATTATGTGTTCCTAGAGTTGCCTTGTTAGGGCTTGACATAGTTCAGTGATCTCAGACCCAGGGGGAGGTTAACAAAGCTTGGGGAGAAGGGTACTGTGATAGTCTGGGTCAAACTATCACAGGTACCCACTGATGCTGGACAGAAAGAACGCAGAACTTGCTGGCCACGAGCACACCTGGCAGAGCCCACAAGGTGAGGAAGAAACTAATAAAGCCAACTCGGAATTTGTGCTGAAATCAGCTCCAAGTGGGTAATTGTGGCAGGTGGAGATCAGGACCAACAACTCACTGAACATCAACCAGCAAACCACCCGACCCAAGGAAAGAGACAGACTAAGCACGCAGATTAATTAGCATGAGAACCACGAGAATTATTAACCAATAGGAGATAGACTACTAATTAATAAGCCAACGATGTAGCCAATGAGCACCAATGCCTTTGTTTGGTAAAATGTGTAAAGTTATGATGGTTGGCGTGGTTGTCGTGTGGAATGGCACTGAGCACGCAGGCTTGCACAACTCGGAAATAAATAACCACGTCCCTCTCGAGAGTGTTAATTATCGTCTTGTTGCGCTCCGGGTGACCAATCCGACCTCCGTGTACAACACGGGGGGTGGTGGGGTCGCCGAACCTGGAGGTGTTTAAGGAAAGCCAAGACGCCACGGTGGGGTTCGGTGGCGGGGAGGACTCGGTGATCTGAGCGATGTTTTCCAGGCTGATCGATCCGGCCATTCCCGGACCTCACGGACGGGCCGAGCGCGCTCCCGCCCCGCCCCGCGCGCCGGCGTGCGCATGCGCGGAGCGGCCGCGGCGCTGCCCCTCCCGCCGGGCCGGGCCGGGCCGGGAGCGCGACGGGCTCGGGAGCGGCGGCCCCGGGATCGGAGCGGGGATCGGAGCCGGGCGGGCCGCGCCATGCGGCTGTGCGGGGCGCTGCTCAAGAGCCCCATCCCCAAGCAGATCGAGTACTACTCGCGCTTCTCCCCCTCGCCCCTCTCCATCAAGCAGTTCCTCGACTTCGGTGAGCGCCGGGGTGAGGGGGGTGGGGGATGTCACTGCGGCTCTCCCGGGGACCGGCGGCGGCGGCCGACGCGTAGGCCCCGGCCCCCCCGGGCTCCCCCGGCTCCGGGCCCCCGGGCTCCCCCTGCCCCCGGGCTGCCCTGGCTCCGGCTCCGGCTCTCCCTGGCCCCGGCCCCCGGGCTTCCCCGGCCTCGGCCCCCCTGCCTGCCCCCGGCTCCCCCTGCTCCCCCTGCTCCCCCTGCCCCTCCCGCCTTGTCCCGGCTCCTCCTGCCCCCCCGGCCCCCCTGCCTTGTCCCGGCTTCCTCGGCTCCCCTCTCCCGCACCGGCAGCGCGGTGGGGCCCGGCCCGGCCCCAATTACCGGCGGGCCCCGCGCTGAGTCCCGGCCGAGCGCGGGGTCCGATCCGGCGGCCAAGGAGCTCGCCCGGTGCCAGGGGGTGGGAGAGGCGGCCGTGCCGCTCCTGCCCTGCCGTATTCCCCGACACGGGTACCCTCGGAGTCAAAATAAGCGTTTCTGGCCACTCGTTCTGTGAGCTTACCGTCTCTTTCACTCACTGAGTTAACTGGTCTGGGGTGTGAAAATTTTAATCTGCCGTGCAGAGATCAACTTAAAGCTCACCCATGAACTCTGACAGTACTTGTGTGGGAGACCTGCTTGTGCAAAATTCAGAAACGCCCCAGGAAACGTTGCTGGTGAATAAGTAGCATTTTTCTTTTCAAAATAGATAATAATAGTATTGTTGTTGTAATAATAATTTCAGAATAAATAGCATTTTTCTTTGTGGAAGCATTGGAATGAAACTCAGGAGTGGCTTGTGTTGCTGTTAAAAACATGCTTCCATCTAGATAGCAATAAACTCATACCTGTATCAGAGGTTGGTTGGTTCCTGCTCTCTGATACAAGAGTTGTTGAGGTTTTATTATCTTAGGAATATTGCTAATAGAGTAAACATAAAGGCCATGAAGCTTAACAGAGCGTTCCTTCATTTCATAGTTACACTAAAGGTACTAAAGGACAAAAATGAGCCTGTGGTGTTCAGCCAGAGGGTGATTAAAAGTGGAAACAATTGCACAATTATGGCCATGGTATTAGTGTAAGAATGCTCCAAGTACGAAAAGCCAGTGCTGGGCCTGATACAACATCTCAGTGAAACAGGGTTTTGTACTATTTAAAAGAAAACAACCAAAAAACCACATTGCACTATGTCTCCATTTAAAGAACCTGAGAGCAGCCAGGCAGAGGGACCTGGGGGTACTAATTGACAGGAAGCTCAACATGAGCCAACAGTGTGCCCAGGTGGCCAAGAAGGCCAATGGGATCCTGGCCTGTATCAAAAATAGTGTGGCCAGCAGGCCCAGGGCAGTGACCCTTCCCCTGTACTCTGCATTGGTGAGGCCACACCTTGAGTGTTGTGTTCAGTTCTGGGCCCCTCAGTTCAGAAAGGATATTGAGGTGCTGGAGGGAGTCCAGAGAAGAGCAACAAGGCTGGTGAAGGGACTGGAGCACAAGCCCTGTGGGGAGAGGCTGAGGGAGCTGGGGTTGTTTAGCCTGGAGAAGAGGAGGCTCAGAGGTGACCTCAGCACTGTCCAGAACTACCTGAAGGGAAGTTCTGTCCAGGTGGGGGCTGGTCTCTTCTCCCAGGCACTCAGCAATAGGACAAGGGGGCACGATGGGCTCAAGCTCTGCCAGGGGAAATTTAAGTTGGATATCAGAAAAAAATTACTTCCAGAGAGTGCTCAGGCATTGGAATGGGCTGCCCAGAGAGGGGGTGGATTCACCATCCCTGGAGATTTTTAACCTGAGCTTGGCTGTGGCACTGAGTGCCATGATCTGGTAAAGGGACTGGAGTTGGACCAAGGGTTGGACTCGATGATCTTGGAGGTCTTTTCCAACCCAATCGATTCTATGATTCTAAAGCCATGCTTTCTTTCTCTGATCTGCACTCACCTGAGTTTGTTCTCACTTCCCCACTCCTTCCTGTGCTGATTGGCTTCTGCTCTGGCATTTGTGCTTCTTTGGCTGTGTCTTTCTGTACTGTCAAGAGCAATGGCCTAAAACCCTTGTTTTATCTCTGGCACTAAACAAATTGTGTCACTGTTGCCTATTTGAAAGTTTGTAAATTGTTGCTGGGAAGTGCTGATGTTTGTGAGACATCTCAGTTGTGATTAGAGAGGTGCAAAAATTTCATAACTTGCTTTAATGACTTGGTTGTTCTGACAAAACTTTGCTTTTTGGCAAGGATTTCTACAGTTCTGTGTTGCCCCTGCATTACTGTCTGCCTTTTAGACGTTTCTTCTGTGGCAATCTTCTAATAATGGTATGTTTATTGCAGCATTGTAGTATCTGTATTACTTTAGGGTTTGAAAAATGTCTCATGATTCTCCAGGAAAAAGTAGTTTTATTTTGTGGTTTTAAGCCTGGTGTGTGTTAGTGGAAAGAACCAGAGTGAGAACGGTGTGTTGTGGCCTGGCCAGCCTTATTCTTTGGCTGAGCTCCAGCCTGTTGTCACTGGATGTGTCACTGGAATCTTGTGTGTGTGCAGGGTATATATTTAAGTGTATTCATGTCTCAAGACTGAAGGGAGGGTATCTAGTCATTGACATTTAAAACCTCTAAAGAAAAGAATGTCTGTGGTTTAGTCTTGGAAGGTCACCAGGAGTTTCTAAAATTAGTAGTTTTATGTTGTATCAACCTTGCTAAACCTATCAGCTTGATCTTAATAAGCCTTACAGGCCACTTAACATCTCCACTTACTTTCTCTTTGGTGCTTGTATTTACTTGGGAAAACTCAAGTAGGCAGTTTAAAACAGTTCAAGCAGAGAGATTAAAAACAGTGTAGTTACTGAACTGAAGTGATCCTGGGTGTTTACTGCTTTGGGTAATTTCACGTGCTGTTGGAGACTTCAGAGGCCTAAAGGAAAAATTGTCATCAAAATGTGAGGTGGTGGTGCAGGAGTTTTACCACGTGAGGTGTGGAAGGCCTGGACAGTGTGCACTGTGTCAGGAGCTGTGTTGCTTTAACCTGAATTGGCCAAGAAAGCCTCTGGTGGTAGCACAGGACACACAAGTGTTGAAGAGCACAAATACACGAAGCGTGAGGACCGTGATACTCCAGGTGCAGTTCAGTTGTATTTACCCAGCCTGAGTGTTGGATGAGAAGACAACTCTGTTTTGTGGTCAGCTTACAGAGGCTACCTAATGTCTCACTGAAAAAGAAATGGTTTTTTCTGTTCAGCCACATGAATGTAGTGCTTGTTTTACAAAAACATGACTGAATTTTCAACAAATGTTGAAAAGAGTAAGCCCCAAGGGAAACGTGTGAATAGCCCTCTCATGGCAGTCTGATTTTGCCTGATGTACATTTCTTGTATGGAATTTGCATGTACCGTGATTTGGATTTACCTGAAGAAAGTTGTTTGACTTAAGTTCTGACAATAATGAAACTGCAATGTGTTCTTTGTCCTTTGTTTGTGTTGGTTATATTGGTTTAGACTAAGGTGGTGTATAAATTTGTGTCTTTGTAAAATTCTGGTGAGCAGGGGAAAAGAAACTTTGGTCTTGTGAGCTGAAGGGTCTTCAGAGACAGTTGGCAAGGTATGGTGAGGTACAGCATGGGGTTTTTTATTACTAAGTAACCAGGTGGGTTGTATAGAACACTGTTGTGTGCACAGTGGGACTGTAGAGTCCCTGTTCCTTTCCAGTGGTATAAATTAATGATGTTTATCTTCAACTTTCTCAGGGAGCTTAATTCAGGTAATAAAACCACTATAAAAGGCAGTTTGGCTGTTTAAGATAACAGAAAGCCATAGTTAAAGTGGTGACTTTCCCTTGGTTTTGTAGCTGGGCCCAGTTTGTGCCCACGTGCTGGGCTGTGAGATGCACTTTCTGTCGAGCCTGCAGGTCTCTTTGTCGCTGCCCAAGTGTGTCAGAGGTTACTGTGCCACCGGCTCCGTGTCAGAAAGTCTGGGCGCTCAGATTAGGCATGTACATTTTTTATTTGCACACTGCTAAGTGCTGTTCAGGCCTTTTCTTTTGTTACGAAGTGTATTTCCCAAGATTCTTGTGCAATCTTGTTCCTTTGCAAAAGAATGACCTTCTGTGACTGTGTGTCAATATAAACAAGTTTTGACCTTGTTTAATGTTATCATGTCACTCCAGGTTCATCCAGGCCTGGAAAAAAACCCCAAACCAACCAACTCAGTTCAGCTGTGTGCTTCCAAACTGGGTAGTTCTTTTGGAAGTTTTGATAGATTTCCAAGTGCAGGCATTCCTTAACGACCCAGATGGATATATTTATTAAAACATCTTTTCTGATATGAACTTTTAAGTAGAGATGTCATCTAATGTTCAGGTACATGGATCATTGTTCATTTTGGGGCCTAGACTGTTAGAGAAAAGAAATGCCTGTGCTGGAGATCCATATTGGTAGAGCATCTCAGTTTGGGTTTGCTTCAGTGTGTACAGTGGGCCTTAGAGGGTGACAGGTTAATCGCAAATACCCTGTGATCTTAATTAGCAACCTCATGGGTACCCCGTGGGTCGTGTGTGCCTGGGGAGAGTAATAACCCCTCAGAACAGGTTTGTTTGAGGAACGCAGAGTTTCTTTTCCAGGAGCGTCCCAGCCTTTCAGAAGGGCACACACAGCTCGTGGTGCTGCTCTGCCCGTGTTGATGCGGGCGGGCTGTGACCATCCCCCTGGCGCTGGCTGGTGCTGAACCCTGACCCAGCTGGCAGGCTGTGCACAGCTGAGCTGCCTGGGCACCTCGGGCACCTCAGGGGAGCTACTGACTAATGTTTTGGGAAATGAATGGCTGCTCTGCAAAGGGTACATATAATTAAGCACAAATAAAGGCATGAGCGAACTATAAATTGTGCAATCCTCTGATCATGTCATTTGGGAGAGTCATTTGAAGCTGTGCTGGTGCTGTGCTGTGACTGTGCCAATAGACTGTACTCAGGTCATCCTCTCGCTGCTGCTGCTGCTCAGCCGACCTGAGGCTTTGGTGACTCTGAGGTTTGTTTAATCACAAGCACATACGTGGTGCATTTGGAGCTTGTTTGCTACTGAAAGCTGTCATGTCCAGTTGTACTTAGCTATATTCTAACCTCTTTTTGTTTCTTGTTTCAGACCAAATGTGTTGGATGAATTTTTTACATATGGGGTTAAACTTTGCTTTATGTTGGCTCTTTGAACATTTCATATGTTAGTGTTCATGTACCACATAGTCACTGATGAATTTGGACAAAAAGGACATGCAGATGCTGAAGATAAAAGTGATCATAGTGAATGCTTGTTGTGAAATGTGGCTTAAGAGATCCTGATTTTGTAGGTTATAATCAAAATATTTGTGGCAACTGCTGCAGTGAGTGGCATGGAAAAATATCCCAAAGGTTGTAATTTGGTAATTTTACTGTACTGGGAACAGCTGAGCATGCAGGATGTAATCCCAGTAAGTGCATGTGGTTGGGGAACTGTTGTGCCCTGGGCTGTATCTGGAGGAAAAGATGATTTGTCCTAGTTGAGCAGGAGGGACCAGCTAACCCTGTGTGGGGGTGATCAAAGCTGTGTATTCTACCCCCTCTATTCATTCCCCAAGGACAATGGGCCATTAGCAGCAGCTGCCCAGGGAGTCATTATCACCTTCACACTCAGCCTGAGGGGGCAGAGCTGCTAATGGGCCATCAACAGTTCAATACCCCCTGGCTCCCAGAGTTAATCACCCATTGTGTGAGTCCCCGCCCAGGGGGAGGGACTGGGTGCTCCCTGAGGGTACATAAGTGGTGGGTAAGAAGACCTCGGGAACTTCTCGTCGGATCCAGAGGAGCAGCAGGACCTCGACAGGAGGAGATCATCGCTCTCACCCAGACCACAGCCCTTGCCTGCACCAACAGGTTTTTTCATTTCATTTTGCTCTGGACTTGGGGGAGCCACAGGGGTCTCAGCACAAGGGCAAACAAACCCCCTTAGGTTTGTGCCCCAGGACACTGGGTTATACTGCTGGGGTTTGTGAGTTGAAAGCAATTTCCCTTTTGTGTCAGTGTTTTTATAGTAATATTATTATTAAATTTTAGGTCTGACTTATATCTCTCTCTCGTGGTGAGTTCATTTCCCCTGCTGGTTTGCCTTTAAACCAGCACAATGATCAATGGATATTTCCCATTTTTAAATACAACTTTTTATATGAAATTTTTTAATTTATGTAGTAAAAGGTACCTATTAAATGTAAGTGTCTTGAGGAAACTTGTAGGGCTCTTCCCAAACTGATACAGAGCAAACCATTTGTTGGCATCACTGTGGATTGTTGACAGTTGTGGGTGATCAGGTTCCTGCAGAGTGTTTGTGCTTCCCGTGTCCTTGTTGGCAGAGACACTGAGCTGAAAATGTGCCATTGGAAAGGTGGCTGGTAGGTACAATTTGGACAACAAGATGTGGGGGTAGGAAAGTGAGGATCAAAACCAGCCTTATGTCTCCAAATATAATTATTAATCTTCTTATGGAAGATGACCAGAATATTTTTTTACACAGAAGAATACTGGAATGTTTTTATTGTTTGTTTTTTTAACAGAACATTGCAGTCTCCCCACTGAACTTTGAGGCTAAAAGATACTATTAAATAATTGCCTGCCATTTCTTGTCTGCAGCTGTTTTTTTCTACTGCCGTCTGTGCATTGACCTTAAAACCTTATGCCTGATTTAAATGCATCTTCAAAAAAATTTCCTCTTAACACGAGTGGTAACCATTGGTACAGTAACCACTGAATTGGAGCAGAAAGGTGAATGCCAGTCAGACATTACTGTCTTTTATTTTCATCTGGCTGGCTTCAGCTTCCATCTAGCAGTTTCATTACAGCCTTTGTTGGTAGGTTGTGATCCTTTGATGTCTGGAATTTTTTCACTATGAGATATTTGTACATTGTGTTGGAGTATTGTTTTTTTTTTGTTTTGTAAACCTAAATACATTAAATGAGCTATTTCAAGCCTTATGAAAATGCCATGGAATTATCTTTTGTGGCTTTTCCAGAATTTTCAGTATCAAATATGTCTGCTAGAGCTTTAAATAGAATTCCTTTAGGAGTTTTGCCAAACATTGGAACAGAATCGTTTTACTGCTGTTTTCCTTTTACCTTGAAAGGCTCCTCTTTGGCCACAGTGGCAGCTTAATGTGCAACCTGGATTGTCTGCCTGCTTTTTTTCCTGAATTATTTTGGGGTTATCACTTTTTCATGTTGAGTCCATCATTCCCTAGATCTGGGCATGGGTGAGGTTTGCATTTCATAACATTAAAAAGGGTTTTCTTTGCATAGGCTGTAGCACAGCAGGCAAGCTGGAAACCTTCTTGATACAACTGTTGTTATTTATAACCTGCTCCTATTTACAGCTCTGCCAGTCGCTGGCAGGCACTGATGTTCCAATACTATAGGGTTTTGTAAAGCCCAGTATTGGTTATTTGAAGGTCTGGAAGAGTCACTGTGGTTGGATAACTTTGTTCAGCAGTCATGATTGAACTGTGATGTGATAGAGGTATTTTTGTGGGGGAGTTCTGTGTGATATTAGAACGTGGTGCTTTTCATTTACGGAATTATCTGCATCAGCCACTTTAGCAGGCTGTTTATTCAATAAATGAACACTTAATTTCTGTGGGTAATTGAGACTTTATATTCTGTATATTCTGAATTCAGTTTTTTGGTGTAGTTATAGTGCAAATTCCATACATTGTTTTAGATGATCGAACTGGATCACCAAGGAAGTATTATTATTTTTTTCCTTATAAAGGTTAAGCATTGAAAACTCTGCCTCTGGTAGTGGTTTGGTTGGCCAGTGAGCATCCTCCAGCTTATGGAATTGCTTGTGTTTCCCAAAACAGCAGGATATTTCTCAGTCTGTGTTGTCTCTGGCCTGGCCAGAGGAGCTGGCACAGCCCCTGCCCTGAGGCGCTGGGAACAGGATGATGTTACTCTGCACACTCCACACACACCTGCCTGCTCCTGCTCCTTTGGGTTTTTCCCTGAGGCTGATAAGGCATTGGAGCAGTTGGATGTCTTTGGTGAAAGAAAGGACAGGAAGGCATGAAGAGGTAAACAATGCCAGTGGTTCTCTTTGCTTCTTTTTAGGAAGTAGGAGAAGTAACAGAGAACTTGACAGTAATTGGGCACTGGGGAAACTTTTTTCTGGAAGGATGAAGAAATAGGATTTGTAGTTCTTGAAGATCTAAAATGTTTGGGACACATTTTTCTGTCAGGAACTGGTAGAAATTGTTGAAGTGCCTGCTTTCCACTGATAAGAAGGTGCTTGAAAATCTGAAACTTAATTAAATTTTGATGAAAATGAACATGAATTTGATAGCATTCCTTCCTTTCCAGAATGGAAGAAATGACACTAGTGATTGTAAAGCAGCATAACTTCTACAGGCTAAGAAAATAGGTAGATGGGGTGTCTCCTGAGATATGGGGAGTACAAGATGAGCTGTCAGTATTGGAAGGAGAGATTCTGATGCAGACAAAGGATAGAACTGTGTGAGGAATTCCAGAAATACTGTTGATTAAACAAAAAATGTATGAAAGCTGGAAGCAAGGACATGTGTCTCAAGTTGCAGTACAAATAACAGTTAAGGTGAAAAGTCATGGGATGGAAAAGCAGATAAAAAGATGTCGAGATAATTTATAGTAACTGGGGAGAATGCTGAATGTTTGGTTAAAGTAAGTACATGATGATAGACTGTGGAATTCATCTTTGCTTCAGTCTTCAGAAAAAGTTGAATTGTATCCAAGAATGTAAAAGAAATCACAATTCTCCCCTGACCCAAACTTCAGGTAAGGTGAAATAATGTCTGGATGTTCTTGGCTTGGGGGTTCAGTAGAAGTCAGTTCTGTGTTTTGTCAGTAGCTGAACACTTTCCTCTGCAAATGTGAGTGGCCTGGTGGTGGCTCCAGGGTTCTGGAAGTGGGAAAGGAACACTGCTTGTCTTTCAGAGAAATGGAAGAGGAGGACATTCGAGATATGTCAGATTGCCTGAAGTGGCTGAAAACACAGTGGAGCTAATAATGAACTAACACGTGGATAAGCACCAAGAGAAAATAAGATGGTAAAGGGACAATAAATCATGTTGGGCTGGTCTGATTTCCAAGTTAATCTGATATTTGCTAAGGCAGGGAGAGTAGCTTTGGGTGCTCTGCCTGGCTTTTTATGAAGTTTTGGCACAGTCCCATGTGAAATTCGTAATGAAACCTCCCCCCAAACCAGAACAACACACACCAATGGAATAACTTCAAGGTGAGATGGCTGTGGAGCAGATGTTCCATCTTCTGGTTTTTGACCCTTCCAGCTGAGCACCCACCTGGGGCCTGCTCTGCTTCTCCCATCCCCCACGGGCATGGCAAGGGTGAAAATGGGAACTTGTGGGCTGAGAACAAGACAGTTTTACAGTGAAGAAAAGAGGAAAAGGAACAAGTGATGCAAAAGCAGACAGTCACCACCCCCAACAAGCAGAGTGATGTCTCAGTGTAATGATTGTCTTGGGAGGCAGAGCCAGCTGGTTTGTTATTGCTGGCCATGGTATCATGTAATGTGGAACATCCCTTTGTCCAGCTTAGGTCAACTCCCCTGACTCTGTCCCCTTCCAGCCTTTTACCCACCCCCAAACCTACTTTCTGGTAGGGGCTGAGTGCAGGAGGAAGAGGGAGAGCCTTCGTGCTGTGTGGGTGCTGTTCAGCCACAGCCAAAACAGGGTGACAATCTTGGCAAAGAGCATTATCCTAAAAAAAATTGGTTTATGAACTACAGGCGTGTTTGGTGTCACACATTTCAGAAAAGCTCCCTGCTGTCCATCAGGCAAAAGTGCATAAACATCTTGTTCCTGTTTAATTTCCTGTTGGTTTACTGACTCCAAAGAACCAAAGACAGCATCTTGATGCTCTGGTAGCACTTTCACAGAAGAAATTCCTTTCACAGATGACTCAAATGAGTTTGTAGTTACAGGAGGTCCTTTGACTGGCGCTGGTCAACGAATCATTTGCGGTGCTACAGGAATTTCTTACATTTCCGAATCTGTCATTTCCCCCTTCACTTTGGAAGCTGATGTGGCTGTTTTACCAAATTCTGTAGGTGCAATTCCCCCTAAAACCTGAGAACGATCACTGTCATTACTGGCACTTGCAGCTGTTCCAGCTGCCTCGCTAAAAGGAGCTGCAGTTGTTTGTAGGTGCAGTTCAAAGCAGAGCAGCCTCTGGTGCTGTCAGGAAAGCTGACCCAGCCAGACCAGTGCAGGTGTTTATGCAGAACAGTTCAGATACACTCCAGGTTTCACTGGCAGTCACTGATCTTCACCAGAAGTGTTTCATGTCAGGTGAGTGGTGTCTCCAGTCCCCATAGCCCAAAACAATTCTTCCTAGCATTAGGCATAGATTTAGGAATTGTTATATCTATTTGCATAGTTACTGTTTTAGAAGGGCTTTTCTTGTTGCCAGTTGTCCTTAATATAAAGCCACCTTTCCCCCAGATTGCTGAAGTGTTTTATAGGCTGCCGCTGTCCTTTTGAAAATATGTTTATGTTTCTTTGTGTGTTTTTCTGGAGTCAGTTAAATGTAATTTTTCTTCTTGGAATACGAGGGTGAAATGATGGATTGGAGCACTGAACTGTGGCTCTGAGATAGTTCTCCTTTTTCTAATGCTTTGTGTGTTAAAAGTGACTATTTTACTGCCCCTTTTTTCCTCTGAACATTCCTATGTAAATGTGACATTCTCTTACATGTTTCTGTCCTCTTTTTAAATTATTTTCTTGGACAAGGAAGAGGATATTCCTACTCTGTTTGTGCATCTATATAAAAACTGTAACATTAGTTTGTAGTCCATGGAAAGTAAGTGACACAGAATTATCAGTACTTTCACTGATTTAATTCCTTAAAATAGTGGTCTTGTGACAATTCTAGTTGATGTTTTTAAGAATTAAGCTTAAGACTGAACAGAGACAAGGTTAAAAATTTAAAAAATGACTTTTTGCTAAAAAGTAGTTTGCGTTTTAACTACTATTTATTTGTTTTAGTCCTTTCTTATGTTTTTCCAGAAGATTTTTATAGACTAACAGATGCATTCAAACTCTGCTAACTAGCAATAACATACTAATCTTTTTGTAATGTGGTTTGTTAATCATCAAAAGCATTTGGTAACAAGTAACAGTCTAAGACATTTCACCTCGCTGAGACTGAGGGGAAAGTGGAGCATGTGGTATTTGCAGTGTTTTTATGTAATTGGTTTTAACTGTGTGAGTCTTTGCTCATAAACATTAATTTTACTTATGCTGGAGATTTGGAATAGCTTCTCATTGGCAGGTTGACAGGAGCTAAAGGATAAAGCAGGGATTTGTATTTTTCTGGAACAGTTAGTGGGAATCGTGGAAGTTTTTCATAAAGGTTGGGAAGGAAGTTGTCAAAGCTGTGAGAGCTTAGGAAGAATGTTAAAAATTTGGAATATCTAATTATAACCTTCAATGTGAAATTAGATTTTTACCTCTGATGGGAGGAAAAGGTGATTATAACCTCCAAGAAGCAAAATTCCATCTTTTCTGGTCAGTTTGTTGTAACAGAATCTGATCAGAGCAACCAAAGAGGAATAAAGCATCTTTGGTTTGATGTTTTAAGCCTCATCTACATGTAAAAAAAAAGTCTTAAATTTGTTTTAAAGTTTTGATTTTCACCAGAACAAGTCTTGGCGTTTGTATTTTCCAGACTGTCCTGCTTGAGCCACAGAGCCCTTTGCAGTGGGGGCCGGGGCTGATCCTTCCTGCTCTCAGACTGGCTGTTCCCTGCTCTGCACTCAGGACTGTTGGTGCAAGAGGAGTTGGTGTGATCTGAGCAACCTTTTTTCTTTTGGTTGGTTGGTTGTTTTAGAAGCTGCTTGTGCCTGGTTAAGGAGGGAGTCCTTGTGTTGCACAGGTAGCTGGAGAACCTGCTCTGGGCCATCTTTGTCTGTCCTTTGCTGTGGGCAGTGCCCACAATGTGGGTGAGATGGTTTTGCTGCCAAAATGATTCATCTGATTTTCAGACTACTCCCAAATCACTCAAAGGAAAGAACAGCCTTGGGCCTCTGTGTCTAAAAATAATACAGGTTGAGTGCCTCTGCATTAATCTTTGATAGATATTTCTGATTAGTGTTGTCTCTTGGCAAATGCATTAAAATACTCAGAAAAATTATTGTACCTGAGTGATAAGCAGCTAAACATTAGTTTTAGATCAGGGAAGCTTATTTTAAAAATCCATTATTTTAATTTGGATTTTCTGTGTAGTAATATGTGGTGCTGGTTTGCAGCTTTGGCAATTGGTTATCTGATTGTCCATTCCCCTTGAGAGAGACAGACACGTCTTCCCGTGAGTCTTTTCCATGACGGGAAGGCTGTGGCTTTAGGAGTTAAATTTAATGACTGGAGTTTGACTAAGACTCTGATAGATCTGCAGTGTATTGTGCATCTGTTAATTCCCTCTGTTTATCTGTTCCAGTTCAGCAGGAAGTTAAGCTGCTTTCTGGCACAGTCGGTTTCATTTGGAGGACAGTTTATTGCAAACAGGCTTGCTGGAGTTCACAAGTTATATATTGTAACTTATTGCATTATTATTATTGCATTATTTATTATGAAATTAGGTGTAACTAATGCCATAATAAATGTAACAATTCAGTCCATGCTGAGCTGTCCAGCTGTGCCAAGGACAGCTGGCAGACATTTTGTTCTTAACCTGCATTTACATGGAAACGTGAACTGACTTACCTTGGTGCCAATGGTGGTCTTTAATGTGGGCAGAGTAATTAATACACAGATGGCATAAGCTGGCTCACTTTTGCAATGATTTTGGAAATAAGTAGAGATAAAGGTTTTTCTCTGTGTACAAATTAAAGAGTAATTATTCTTATTTTTGAACTTATAAAATTCAAAAGTCTAGACCTTGATTATGAGTGGGATTTGTTCTTCTCATTTAGACAACAGAATACACTCTAATATATTCTCATGAGTGAATGGCATGCTGAGATTTAGCTCTGGAGTAGAAGGTAAGTGTTGCAGTAGCTCTGGCAGTCAAAGAGTGCTTCAATCTGTTGCTATTTAAATCACATAAATTGGAAATGGTTTAATAAGCTCAACTGTTTCAGTATTTCAGCTCTAGATCCATCCATGTGCTGCACCACATGACTGTAGGAAAGTTCAACCAGCAAGCTGAATGGTGTGTGAGTTTGCCAATTTGGGTCACACTTAGCAGTGAAAGAGCACAGAGTGGAAATGTGGAAATCAGTGGCTGGACAGTGTTAACAAGCAGGTTTTCATCCATGAACATAAATCATGAAGATGGAAAAGACTCGAGCACCTCTGTGTGCTTTCTCTTAGTCTGCAAAGGCCCAACTAGTCATGGGAATTGGGCTGAAGAAGGGAAAGGGGATGTGGGAAAGTTTACTTGCAAACTTAAGTTCTTCTGGCTTTTTCTGGCTTTAGCTGGTTTTCTGGCAGTAGTTGTTTAATAGAACTTAATTATTCAGACTTCATGAAAGTGATATGTTTGTTATAGTTCAGTAAAATCTAATATTTTTTCCGTAATTCTTCAAGTTTCACTTTTGAAACTTGAGTTTCTCTAATTTCCTTACTGACATAGAATCAGTCTCTTAATGTGCCAGTCATACATGAAATGAAACCACGTTTATTATAGTTCAGTAAAATCTAAACTTCTTTTCCATAATTCTTCAAGTTTCATTTTTTGAAACTTCAGAGTTTCCCCAGTTCTCTTACTGACATAGAATCAGTCTCTTAATATGTCAGTCATAAATGAAACCATGCCCTTAAAGCAGGGCACTTGTGTGAGACAATTGCAAGGGTTTGCAGAAGTTGCCTTATCCTTATAGAGCAGAGATGGAACTTGGGCTGGAGCTTTAGTTCTGAGATATCTAAAAAGAGGCTTCGTACCTGAGGTTAGTGTGGGATGGATCCTTCAGTTTGTCCATCTGCAGGGTACCTGTGTCAGAACAGCTGTGCAGGCTGTGGTTCTGTAGCACAGTGTGGTGGGTCCAGTTTCAAAACACAGAGTTCTTAGATGCAGCCTGTGGTGGAGAGTGAGGGTCAGGGCGAGTCAACATCTCCAGTGAGGTTCTGTGTGTTCTTTTTCCCTCTGCTTCATCATCTTCATTGGGTTTTACAAAGGCCTGTCTTGTAGCAGGTAAACAAACCCTTGTATGGTTTTCGTGGGATTGACAGTTTAGTGGTTGGTGAGATAAACACCTGGAGAGTACACTGAACATGTCATTGTTTCTGTTGGGAGATAGGAATGCTTTTGGAGTTGTTTTGCTGGGTTTTGTTTTGTAGCCACATTTACTGGGACGGTGCAAGCACAGCTTGTTTGTCTTTATTTAATAAATAGCTCATGATCCTGAAATGGTGTGTAGTCATTGGAATCAACAATCCCTCTTAAGTTCTGTTCTCCCAACTTCAGCAGCAAGTTTGCTCTCTCTGCTCTGATGCCACAGATCTATCTTTGAGTTTGCTTTTGAGGATTTCTGCATCTCGCTGCTTCTCTTGTTTGTTTGCCTGTACAGGAGCTGTGAAGTGTTCTGGGAGCTCAAGAGAAAGTAGAGATGATCCATCTCCTGCCTTCCTGTCTGTCTGTCTTTTGCTCTCTCTGAAAGCAGCAGTAGCAGTTTCACTATGAAAGGCTTCTGATCTTGTTTTTATGGATTCTAAATTGAGTCCCTTGTCTCTGGTGCACAGAAAGTGGGACTTGGCTGGTTTTGAGTCCTAAGGTAATCCAGTATCTAAAACCTCTGCTGTTCCATACGTGTTAGTGCAGAGAGCCAGACCTCAGCATGCAGTGAAGAGACTAAAAAGAGCACTTAGTTTGTTCCTTTCCTGTCTCCTCTGACAGATAACTGGTAGTGTTCAGAAACTACTGATGCTTTCATGATGTGACCTTGGCAGTCCAGTATCTGCTGGAGATGTGACAGCCATGTTAGGTTTTCAAAGTAGGTGACTTTGATCATCCCTTGTGAAGGGCTGTTGCTGTAGTCTGTTCTCAGATGGGTATTCATGAATGTGGGAATCTGGCAGCTGAACTGAGAACACTGGAACCAGAGTTCATGGGCTCATGCTGAGTTTCTGCCCTCTTCTGCAGCAAAATGGGTATTTGTGTACAGCCTTCCATATGGAACTAATCCTTTTGTAATCTGAGTCTTGGACAGCACAGTTTGGCCCTGGAAGTTTGTAGAATTTGCCATGATTGAATCAGGTCTGCTGCTTGTGTGTCAATAACCTCTACATGGTTTGTGCCTCTTGTTCCAGGACCCACAAAGACAGTTTTCTTTGAGTCCAGCTCTTCAAGGGTTGTCTGATTAATTTTTTTGTTTCTTAGCACTGTGGGGTAAAGGGTGAAAGAGAAAAACAGAGGAGATGAGTAAATGTTCCGAGAAGAGTTGAATCCCAGAGAGGAGAAAAGAGAGCAGTAGAGAAAACTCTCTGAAAGTAGAACTCTGTTTCCTGAGTTTCCTTTGGATGGAAGGTCCACCAATGGTAATATTGATATGTAACCCCAAAACACTGCACTTTCTGTTTTCCCTTCTGTGGTATTACATTTAGAAGGCCTAGTGCATTCAAGCCTGCTCTTGTGATCTGTGTTCCCACAAAGGTCCTGGATCATGTTTTATTCAGATGTTTTCCTTAGTTTTTTTCTTCCCTCTGATACCTGTCTAATTGATTAATTGGCATGATTTGCTTTATGGTGGAAATGTCTTAACACTTTTTCACATCTGAGAAAATTGATTTAATATTTAATATTAAGTGTCACCTTGTGGATGAACTTTTAAAGTGAATTTTTAATGTGTTACTCTTAGTAAGTTTAACTATATTTTCAACTTAAACTTGAGCAAGGGCAGTCAAATCATTCTTCATCTGTGTCATACTTCACACAAATCCATCATCATTTAGAGACATTCACTCTCATGGATGATGATTGTTCCAAATGGAGCAGGTTTTGTACTGGAACCATTCCCACTGTATTATCACAAACCCTGGCTTGTTTCTGTAGTGTGTAAGGCTGTTATAAGGAGGGTTGTCCTTAGAATATTCTTCACTGACCTTAGTGTGATGTAAAGTCCAGGAAATCACTGCCTAGATCCTTGTTTGACTAATGTGTCTTCTCATTTTCACTGTGTTTAAGGCAGTATCTGTTGTCAGTCCATAACATTGACTTACTCTCAAACAAAAGAGTCTCAGGATTGGCATCACAGTCTGGTGCCTGTTTTGACCTGAATATTTGAAAGTGGCAGAGAGGAGGCCATGAATATGAATCATAAATCATAGAATCAGTTGGGTTGGAAGAGATCATCGAGTCCAACCCTTAATTCAACCCCACTTTGATTACCAGATCATGGCACTCAGTGCCACGTCCAGTCTCACATTAAAAACCTCCAGGGTCAGAGAATCCACCACCTCCCTGGGCAGGCCATTCCAGTGCCTGACCACTCTCTCTGTAAAGAGCTTCTTCCTGATACCCAACCTAAACCTCCCCTGGCAGAGCTTAAGCCCCTGCCCTCTTGTCCTACTGTTGGTTGCCTGAGAGAAGAGACCAATCCCCACCTGGCTACAGCCTCCCTTCAGGAAGGTGTAGAGAGTGCTGAGGTCTCCTCTGAGCCTCCTCTTCTCCAGGCAACACAACCCCAGCTCACTCAGCCTCTCCCCAGGCTTTTCTCTGTGACTTCAGTGCAAGGTGACTGATCAGCCCAGACAGGTAAGATTGTTCAGGAGGTTGAAGATGGTAGAATGTTTATTTAACACTGTTGTTTAAACTCTTTTTAAAGACCTACTGTGGTGACTTTTGACATTTCTTTCAGTTCTTGCCATAGATATGCATGCAATAGTAATAATTTGAAGATTATTTTCTTCACAAATATCTTGCTTTTTATTGCCATTTTTCTGTCAAAGTAGTTATTATTGTATAACCTAATTTATGCAATCTGTGCTGTGCTTTTGCTAACTCTGATTTGCTTCAGAGTTCCCAGTCTTTTCTCATTTCTCTCCCCTTGCAAAATTGTATTGCCTTCTTCTTGCAAGTGATTGATAATATATGAGGTCATCACTTTGGTTCTCTTTGAGCCATGAGAGAATTAGGGACACGAGGAATGTTGGGCAGTGTCCAGTCTGATCTCCATTTTGGATGGAGACTGAATCAACTGGCTTAATGTTAGTCAGATGTCTACCAGTAAAAGAGTGGCTAAAAGTCAGAGCAGCTGCTGTCTCTCACAGTGTTTGCCTTCAGGAAGCCTCTGCAAGTTATTCTGACTTGAATCTTGTGCAGTTTGAGTCTAATACTTGTTTGGTTCTTGTTGGACAAGGTTGCTGCTGCCTTCCCTGTAGGGGATGGTGAGAATTTGAAGAACATTGCTTGAACTATTTACTCTTAGGTAAATCCAATCAGATTGATTAACTCCTGTGTCACAGACTGTTCTACTGTTTATTTTCGTCTGGGTTTCTGCTTTGTCCATCTATGCTTTTAGAAGATGCTTGGGAATGGATGTAAAATACCAGTAAAAGTGGGATATTCTCCATGCTTTTCCTTTATCCTTGTGTCAAATTCTGGGTTTAAGTTCCAAATGCCAAAGGTATTATACATCTGTGAGTTTTTTTAATCAGCTTGAAAGTATAACCAGATTTTTACTCTTCTTATTGAAGATAATGTAGCCTCTTGACCATGAACTGCAACCTAATCCCTTAAAAAACATGGTTTTTATAAGATTATTTTCTACCATGAAGAGTAGGGTGGGGCTGCTTTGCTCCCTGCAGTAGAGACCTGTAACAAAGAGGTTGTATTTTGTATGGTTTGTTCTTTATGTTGCCTGAATGTGATGCTCCTCCTTGAAGGAAACTTGTTCCAATGCCTGACCTAAGAATTTGGTCTGCACAATTTTTCCACTTTAAGTGACAAAACCGAATTATTGTTCAATTGTAATGAAGTTATTGCTGTTTTACAGACACTGGGGCACAAATGTTGGTAGTGCATGTAAAATTGTGAAACCCATATACCATGTGATGTGTTTCCTTTCTTCTTGGCTTTGTGGCTAAGAAGTGTGGATAAGAAATGGTTCCATTTTCAGTTTTTTGAAAACTTTTTATAGAGTTTGGAAAGAAATACAGCCCTTGATGCCTAGTGCAGTGTAGTTTGCACGAGATGAGCTTGAATTCATACAAGGTGGACAGGTCATTGTTTTATATGTTTGTGTCATTAATTAACTTCTCAAGGGCTGCAGCATAAATCAGGGAGAGATAATTCACAAATTGAACTTCCAGTGACCTCGAATTCCCTTAAACTGAAACTGATGGATTTAAACTGGCTTTGGCCTGTGATCATAGAGTCGATTGGGTTGGAAAAGACCTCCGAGATCATCAAGTCCAACCCTCGGTCCAGCTCCAGTCCATTTACCAGATCATGGCACATGTTTAAGACAAAAGCCTGATTCTGGCAGTGCATATTGACTCAGCTGGGGTCATAACAAAATCAAGAGAGAATGCTGTATGTTTTGAAAAACAGATGGAATGAACAGATCAAAACCAAAGCCAACCTATGAAAAACAATTATGTCTGAGTGTCGGCTAAACCTGCGGAGGTCTCATTGCAGCTTATTGGAATGCTGTTTCTGGAAATAGTTCTAGGACTGAGACTTACTTTATCATACATACAATTATATAATTGTCTCGGTTTGAGGGGAAAAACCAAAATGTTTTACCCACAAGCAGGGGAGGGGCCTCCTCCACAATAATCACCCCACTCTTTATCAAATTTAAGAAAAGGAATTTTAATACAAGAAGGATAACTGCTATATATATATATATATATGTAAACAGACTAGTGCAACCCACTTCCCCAACACCATAAGAGAAAAGAAGAAAAAAAAAACAACAACAACAAAACCCAGCAGGTTTTCCTCCGGGAGGAAAGGTTATACTTAAGTGTCCTTGTCACAGCCCGCTGGCTGCAGGGTGAGTTTCAGTCCCTCTCCAGCGAAACAGACGAGCAGTGAGCTTTCAGATGGACTCAGTCTCTTCCCCCTGTGTTCCCCGTCCAAGAAGCAGAAAAGGTACGAGCAACCAGCAGCAAATCCAAGGCAGGCAGCAGCACGGCAGGAAAAAGTAATCCGAAGTAGGCAGCGGCAAGACAGCCAGGGAAAACCCCAGCAGTAACCAGCAGGGCAGCCTGCCTCCTTGGAGCCCCCACTCCCCCGTTCCGCCGAGCCAAGACTGAGGAGAATATCCAAAAAAAAAAAACCCAAAAGAGACAAACCTGCCCCCACCCCAGCGATCACAGTTAACTACTTCTTTTGTTAACCGCTGGCCTGGGCAGTTAAGTGGCAGGGGAGAGAATTTACATAATAATCCCAAACTACAACATTATCCACCCCTAAATTCTCTTCCATGCCGATACTCTACATTAAACTTAAATTTTCTTTCAAATAATTAAGTGTTTACAAATACAGTAATATGAGTCGTTTACCCAGAGATAAGTTCCCCTTGAGGTACACATCGTGTCTCTCCATCTTCCTGCATCACCCACCAGGTGGAACCAGATCCTTGAGCAAAGACAACCCCACGAATGGGTTTGCCTTTGCCTGAGGCAGGGTTGATCCAGACTGTTTTCCCTAGCATACCTCTCAGGTGTATTACAGGGACTTTGTCTCCATCTACAGTGTGAAGGGGTTCTGATTGGGCAGGACCGGCTCGATTGACAGAGCCTCTAGTGTTGACTAGCCATGTAGCTTTTGCTAAGTGTTGATCCCAGTGTTTGAAAGTCCCTCCACCCAACGCCTTCAAAGTGGTTTTCAACAGTCCATTACACCGCTCAACTTTCCCGGCAGCTGGTGCATGGTAGGGGATATGATACACCCACTCAATGCCATGTTCTCTCGCCCAGGTAGCAACTAAGCTGTTTTTGAAATGAGTTCCATTATCTGACTCAATTCGTTCTGGGGTGCCATGTCGCCACAGCACTTGTTTTTCCAGGCCTAGGATGGTGTTCCGAGCAGTGGCGTGAGGCACTGGGTGTGTCTCCAGCCACCCTGTGGTTGCTTCCACCATGGTGAGCACATAGCGCTTGCCTTGGCGGGTCTGTGGCAGTGTGATGTAGTCAACCTGCCAGGCCTCCCCGTACTTATACTTATCCCAGCGCCCACCATACCACAGGGGCTTCACTCTCTTAGCCTGCTTAATGGCAGCACATGTCTCGCAGTCGTGGATAACCTGAGAGATAATGTCCATGGTTAAATCCACCCCTCGGTCTCGTGCCCATTTATAAGTGGCATCTCTGCCCTGATGGCCCGAGGCATCATGGGCCCATCGAGCCAAGAACAGCTCTCCCTTGTGCTGCCAGTCCAGATCTGTCTGTGATACTTTCACTTGCGCAGCTCGGTCTGCCTGTTGGTTGTTGAGATGTTCCTCATTGGCCCGATTTTTGGGCACGTGTGCGTCTACGTGGCGGACTCTCACAATCAGCTTCTCTACTCGGGTGGCAATATCTTGCCATATATCGGCAGCCCAGATGGGTTTCCCTCTGCGTTTCCAATTGGTTTTCTTCCATCGGTCTAACCATCCCCAGAGAGCATTGGCCACCATCCATGAGTCGGTGTAGAGGTAAAGCTTTGGCCATTTCTCTCGTTCAGCAATGTCCAGGGCCAACTGCACGGCTTTAAGCTCTGCAAACTGACTCGACCCACCTTCTCCTTCAGTAGCTTCTGCAACTTGTCGTGTGGGACTCCATACAGCTGCTTTCCATTTGCGATTAGTCCCTACAATGCGACAGGAGCCATCGGTGAAGAGGGCGTAGCGTATTTCCTCTTTTGGCAATTGATTGTATGGTGGAGCTTCTTCCGCACGTGTCACCTGCTCTTCCTCTTCATCTGCTAGACCAAAATTTTCACCTTCAGGCCAGTTTGTGATGATTTCCAGGATCCCAGGGCGATTTGATTTTCCTATACGGGCGCGCTGCGTAATCAAGGCAATCCACTTGCTCCAGGTAGCATCAGTGGCGTGATGTGTAGAGGCAGCCTGTCCTGACAACATCCACTTCAGCACTGGTAGTCGAGGTGCCAGAAACAGCTGTGCTTCTGTGCCAATCACCTCTGAGGCGGCTTGGACTCCTTCATAGGCGGCTAGGATCTCTTTCTCTGTGGGGGTATAGTTGGCTTCAGATCCTCTGTAGCCTCGGCTCCAGAATCCAAGTGGTCGGCCTCGAGTCTCACCAGGCACCTTCTGCCAAAGGCTCCAAGACAGGCCATTATTCCCGGCGGCGGAGTAGAGCATGTTCTGTATGTCTGGTCCTGTCCTGACTGGTCCAAGGGCTACAGCCTGAGCAATCTCATGCTTGATCTGGTCAAAGGCTTGTTGCTGCTCAGGGCCCCAGTGGAAATCATTCTTCTTACGGGTTACCAAGTAGAGAGGGCTTACGATCTGACTGTATGCTGGGATATGCATCCTCCAGAACCCTATGGCACCCAGGAAGGCTTGTGTTTCCTTTTTGCTGGTAGGTGGAGACATTGCTGTGATCTTATTGATGACTTCTGTTGGAATCTGACGGCGTCCATCCTGCCACTTCACTCCCAGGAACTGGATCTCTTGGGCTGGTCCCTTAACCTTACTCCCTTTGATGGCAAAGCCAGCTCCCAAAAGGATCTGGATGATTTTCTCTCCTTTCTGAAAAACCTCTTCTGCTGTGTCCCCCCACACAATGATGTCATCAATGTATTGCAGGTGTTCTGGAGCCTCACCCTTCTCCAGTGCAGTCTGGATCAGTCCATGACAGATGGTGGGACTGTGTTTCCACCCCTGGGGTAGTCGGTTCCAGGTGTACTGCACGCCCCTCCAGGTAAAAGCAAACTGTGGCCTGCACTCTGGTGCCAGAGGAATGGAGAAGAACGCATTAGCAATGTCAATAGTGGCATACCACTTTGCTGCCCTGGACTCCAGTTCATACTGGAGCTCCAGCATGTCCGGCACAGCGGCACTCAGCGGTGGGGTAACTTCATTCAAGCCACGATAGTCCACAGTCAATCTCCATTCTCCATCAGACTTATGCACAGGCCAGATGGGGCTGTTGAAGGGTGAGTGGGTTTTGCTGACCACCCCTTGGCTCTCCAGTTCACGGATCATCTTATGGATGGGGATCACAGCATCACGGTTCGTTCGGTATTGCCGACGGTGCACTGTCGTGGTGGCAATTGGCACTTGCTGTTCCTCAACTTTCAACAGTCCAACAGCAGAAGGACTTTCTGAGAGACCTGGCAATGAGTTCAATTGTTCAATCCCTTCTGTCTGTACAGTGGCTATTCCAAAAGCCCATCTATGCCCCTTTGGGTCCTTAAAATATCCATTCCTGAGGTAGTCAATGCCCAGGATACATGGGGCGGCTGGACCAGTCACAATGGGGTGTTTCTGCCAATCTCTCCCTGTCAAGCTCACTTCAGCTTCTAGCACAGTCAACTCTTGAGATCCCCTGTCACCCCAGAAATAGAAATAGTTTCTGAGCCCACATGTCCTGATGGCATTAATGTGCATTGAGCGCCAGTATCAACCAAAGCCTTATACTTTTGTGGGTCTGATGTACCAGGCCATCGAATCCACACAGTCCAATAGACACGGTTGTCCCGTGCCTCTACCTGGCTAGAGGCAGGGCCCCTCTAACACTGATCCTGGTCATAGCGGTCAGAACCTTTTCTCGATGAGTACACCTGGGAGGTGCCCTCCTGTGGGTCAGATTCTTGCCCGTGGGAAACTGGGACTGCACTTACTCTCACTGACCTTCTTCCATTCTCCTTCAGTTCTTGTACTCGGGCTGCAAGGGCACGGGTGGGTTTCCCATCCCACCGTCCCATGTCTTCTCCATGTTTGGCCAGGAAGTACCACATCTCAGTTCGTGAGGTCTGTCCACTTCCTCTGGCTGGGGGGCGTCTGGCTCTGACTTCAGAGGTTCTCATTCGCACTGGTGCCACTTGGAGACTTTCCCTAATTTCCTCTCTGATCGCTTTTACCTCTGCAGGCAGCGTCTTGAGACTCTCAACCAATGTCTCTACAGCAGAAATACGGGCCTGCATTGGGCTGTGGGTCATGCTTTCATATATCCGGAGCTTATTTGCTACTGCGCCCACTGTTTCATGGTTCTCTTCCCTATACATGGATGCCAGGAAATCGGTGTATTCAGCTGGCCCCGAGCGTGAAAGGTCCCACCACATATGTGGTGTGCATCTGACCTTGTCAGGGTCATTATTGGCTTGCCCACCTCTTCCAAAAAGCACGTCCATCATTGCCATCTCCCTCAGACGTAAAATTCCTTCTTCCATCGTCTTCCAAGTCTTCCTAATATGATGTTCCTGCAGGATTTCTCTATAAACAAACTTCTCTCTTACACTCGTTAGAAGTCGTGCCCAGAGTGACAGGGGCTTTGATTCCCTCACGAACACCTGTTCAATAGCCACATCCTGGGCCAGAGCCCCCAAAAACCTGGCTTCAGCACCATCCAGTTGTAAGGTTTCACCCATAAGGTCCCAAACTCGGATCAACCAAGTCAGGATGGGCTCACCCGGGTGTCGAGCAATGTCTTTCCGCAAACTACGGAGATTATCAAATGACAATGACTCAGTGATGATCTCAGGCTCTGGGTCTGCTTGCTGTGGAGGTGCAGCAGCCCCCTCATCGTCTGCTGGATGGTCTAATTTGGTCTTATATTTCCTTTTCTGAATAGGGGCAACTTCCATAGGCTTGGCCTGTCCTCCTGGTTTAGCCTCATCCTTTTCTCCCTTCACTGTGGCATCAGGGGTTTTATTCTCTCGCTTTTCCCCCTTCACTGGGCTAGGTTTCTGAATGCATTCTGGAAAAACCCTGGCCCTACCTTCAAACATTCTGTAAGCCGCAGGGATACAACCTTGCAGAAAAACCATAAAGAGCAAGATATCTCTGGCATCCAGGGAGAATTTAAACATCTCAAAAGCTGTTGTAGCAGACTTGAATGGGGAATGGACAAAGGGTTGGGAGAAGAGATTCCCCTTTGTTCCTTCCCAAGGGTCCGTACTATTATCACTGAATCCCCAGAGGTAGCAGCTTAGGTTGCGGCAGGAAAACAGCCTGGAGAGCACCACCCACATGACATCCAAAGGCATCGAATTCATGGCACCATAAATCCAGAGTAAGAACTCAATAATAATTGCGGCTATTTGAGTTTTGCTCATTGATTTGTTGATAAGACTTAAACCTGCCGCTCCTTTTGGCATGAATTTGTACCAACAAAAAGCCAATATATTATACAGGATGGTCCTGATGAACCCTAAGCTCAAGACCCACATGGTGCCACAAAATAGCAGTTATCCTTCTTTGTTTACAAGCCCCACGTTGGGCGCCAAGAAATGTCTCGGTTTGAGGGGAGAAACCAAAATGTTTTACCCACAAGCAGGGGAGGGGCCTCCTCCACAATAATCACCCCACTCTTTATCAAATTTAAGAAAAGGAATTTTAATACAAGAAGGATAACTGCTATATATATATATATATATATATGTAAACAGACTAGTGCAACCCACTTCCCCAACACCATAAGAGAAAAGAAGAAAAAAAAAACAACAACAACAAAACCCAGCAGGTTTTCCTCCGGGAGGAAAGGTTATACTTAAGTGTCCTTGTCACAGCCCGCTGGCTGCAGGGTGAGTTTCAGTCCCTCTCCAGCGAAACAGACGAGCAGTGGGCTTTCAGATGGACTCAGTCTCTTCCCCCTGTGTTCCCCGTCCAAGAAGCAGAAAAGGTACGAGCAACCAGCAGCAAATCCAAGGCAGGCAGCAGCACGGCAGGAAAAAGTAATCCGAAGTAGGCAGCGGCAAGACAGCCAGGGAAAACCCCAGCAGTAACCAGCAGGGCAGCCTGCCTCCTTGGAGCCCCCACTCCCCCGTTCCGCCGAGCCAAGACTGAGGAGAATATCCAAAAAAAAAAAACCCAAAAGAGACAAACCTGCCCCCACCCCAGCGATCACAGTTAACTACTTCTTTTGTTAACCGCTGGCCTAGGCAGTTAAGTGGCAGGGGAGAGAATTTACATAATAATCCCAAACTACAACAATAATTTATCAGGCTAGTGTCTGATAAATTATATTAAGAAAATACATAACTTACAGACTTAGGAGGTTTTTTTACTTCGCAGTAAAAGTGGCTGTGCAGGTGTTGCTGTGAGGAACGGCAGCCAAGGAGCCGCTTTTAGGACACAGTTGGTTTTTGCTTTGAAAGTTGGATGATCTTTTAATTACTGCTGATCCTAGTGAGCTTAATTACTGCTGATCCTGGTGAGCAGCCGTTCTCTCTTTGGAGACACTGCTGGCTGTCAGGCAGGTTACTGACCTTATGTTTGAAGCTCTGGAGCCCTCAGATAAATTCCCCCCAGCTAAGCAGATGATACTTTGACCACGTGCCCCAAACCAAAAAGATGAAGTTCTGCTGAAGCAAACTTGCAAGTCAGGAAGGGTTAAACCAGACTTTCCTTTCCGTTTCATTCAAAAGGACCCCAAAGGGCTCTGTATCTAAAATGTGGCTGTACAACAGGGCAGAGGGCAGTCCCGTGGTGTAAAGGAGAGCACTCTGGACTCTGAATCCCAAGGACCTGAGTTCCAGTCTCAGTGGGACCGTCCCCAGGCAGTTAAATGCCTTCCTGCCATCCGATCCCATCCCATCAGATCTCAGACGCTCAGCAGGGTCAGCCCCTGTCAGTACCGGGCGCTGTCACATTCCTGAGGACTTCCCTGTCACTGTCCAAGCTTGCTCGGCCGTGGCAGATGGACCTGAGGACTTGAACGGTGGGGCCAGTTCTACGCACGCTGTGCCTCACCTAAAAAAAATCCCCTGCACAGGCTGGAAGGGCACGTGGGGAGAGCCCTGCCCAAATCTGCGTTCACCAAGTCTGGCCATACTCAACAGGGCAGGCAGCTCCTTAAAAAGAGGCAGTTCACAGTTAGAACTGCTGGAGTGGGACAGGTTGAATGGAGGGGTGCCCTGGTCTGGGGGAGGAGAGGGAGTGGGTCTCTCCTGCCAGTGCTGCTTTCCAGGTGCAGCTTTTGTTGTCTCCCTCACACAGACCTGGGCACTGTGTCTGTGAAGGGCCCCCGTGCTCTCTCACAGACCTGCACCAGCTGTGGGTTCTTGTTCATAATTTTCTGTCTGGGCTCTCTTTCATTCTATTTGCTTTTTATTGCCTAGAAAATAATTAAACTTGCTCTCAGTCACTGTAGGGAAGAAGCAGTTGTCGTCTTTGTTCCGAGGGGTTTTCCAACTCAGACACTGTTGGGGGGGCTGGTCAGTCTTTCCTCCTGTCCAGCCAGTCTTTAGAGATGCTGTAATACATACAGTGACTTGTGAGCAAGGGTTTATCCTCTGGTTTAAATGGATTAGTATCTCACTCACTCGAAGGATTGAACTCTGAAATAATTACTGTGCTTTGCAGAAAGCAATGTAATGTCTTGTTTCCTTTGTCTAGTTTTGACAGCATGTGTGTGTTTGTAATTGGAGACGTGAAAGTGAGAGTAAGTAAAATACTGTCCAGATGTTTGCTGGAAAAACTATAATAGAATTGCTGACACTTAACAGAGTTTAATGATCCACTGATTGATGACACCTAAATGAGCAAATACAAAGGGAAACCCTAATCCTTCCTGCACATTCCCCAGGCTTTTGTTAGGGTTTGGGAACTAATCTGTCAATGCACATTACCTATCATAAGAAAGTGAAAACTGATTATAATGGGACTGTCTTAAACAGTATCACCTTGATTGTGCTGGTTGCATTGTACTTGAGCCTTTCAAATTGCAAATCTAAATGATTATGTGCCTGGCAGTGCTTTTAACACTTTCTGGTTTGCTTGAACATGATTTGCAGCTTTTGCTTTGTGCCTTCACTCACAAATTCACAGGCAGTTGAATTGGTTATCATCATAAAAGACATTTGTTGTCTTCCTAGATGAAAGCAGAATACTGACTGTTACAAGCAAAACATGGAATTTTTTTTAATTTTATTTTAATTTATCTGGACTCTTTAGAAATGAATTATGGTGGAGACTTCCCCCACTTGTGAAATGTTGCAAAATACATAAAACTGTCAAGGCAGGTTTGATCTTCCATCTGAACTGTTTGGGCAAGTGTCTTAGCATCTTGTGCTTTAAAATATTTGTAGTCAAAACTTTATAGGTATCTTTAGTAACTAGTTTAGCTTGAGATTGGTCTTAGTCATGTCATGTCTTGGTTTGTGTAGGGTGGCTTCAGAGAATTACCACTGCTTCAACTAGGTCTGCAGGAAGGTATTTTTACTTTGCTGGATCCGTTTATTTGCTTTCATTTCCTTTCTGACTGTTTGGGCTTTTTATATATAAATCTATAGATAGGTAGATAGATAGGTAGATAGATAGATATGAGGGTTGGTTTCTTGTAGCCTCGTTGTGCTGTGTGCTGCAGGAATCTGCAACGATATGGAATCTCCTGGTCCTGGATTATCAGCCCATTAACCCAGGAGAAGTGTGTGCTCTCTGCTTACCCCGACCATGTGGTCTCTGAGAGCCCCCAAAAAGGACACACAGGGACCACTGGCGAAGGCAGGAACAAAGAGAGGAAGTTTAACCAGGGGTACAGGTTTATATGGAATTTGGAGGGATACAAATTCACCAATAAGGGACAAGAGGGGAGTCTGGCTTTGTGCCAGTAGGAGTAAGGGGATTTACATTCAATGGGAAAGGGTTTCAGGTAACATGAGGTCACTGTCCTTCTCTCAGCCCCCTGGCCTGGCAGGTGGTTATGGGAAGAAGAAGAAGCAATGACAATGCACTTTTTACATTCAGTACATTCAAACCACATTAAAAACATCAGTTCTTAAAGCATTCTCAGTGGCTGGTGTATTTTCTTCATCAACCCATTTCTGACATGACCTTCTCCAAGCCATGTACTGAGAATGCATTGCAACACATATACATACATGTAAATAATTTTCAAAATACTGTACTGGGTAAAAAGCTATTTTAAAAGTGAAAGTCAAAGGTAATCTGAGGTGCTGCTTTGCCAGATGGGAGTGGTGACGAGCACTGTGCTTCCCTTCCAGGCAGCTTGTGAGAACTTTGTAGGCTGGTCCTGGGAGGGCTGATGGTCTTTGCTGGTCACTCCAGGTGCTGCTCAAATGTTCTAGTACTTACCAAATTTGAAGAACTTGTGACTGTGTGAAATGTCATTGAACTATAGTTATGCTGTTCTGTCCTTTTGTTTTCATTCCTTACCCACCATTCTGTGTGCAGCAATCACCTTCTAAAAGCTTAGCATAAAAGTTAATATTTTGGGTCTTATCAAGTATTTGATATCTGATGGATTTCATTTCTAGGATGAGAGATTTTTGTTTATAGGTGAGAAGATGAGGTGAAATGAGAAAAAATGTCAGACAAAAATGGTTAAGCTCTGGGAAGGTAAAAGTCTAATATGTGTCTTGAGAGGGAAGTGAAAGTGGTGGGTACTGAAATGGTTTTGAAACTCTGTTTTACCAAGTGGGTTTTTTAAATCTTGTAGCACTGGGAGGTCTAAAATTGGATTGTAGCAATGGGCATCTGTTTGTCCTTCCTTCGAGCAGGTCGTGACAATGCCTGTGAGAAGACGTCGTACATGTTCCTGCGGAAGGAGCTCCCTGTGCGACTGGCCAACACCATGAGGGAAGTCAATCTGTTGCCTGAGAACTTGCTTAACAGGCCTTCAGTTGGACTAGTGCAGAGCTGGTGAGTGAAAAAGGGCATTGACAAATGGTTGTAAAACTTGACATTGTGTGTTGCTCTGCCTGCAACACAGATTGAATTGTTCTGAATCAGAGTCAGTTTTCTGCCTCGAATTGTTCATAGTGTGTCTTGTTAAATGAAGTTTCATTTTCTTCTGTCTAATGTTAAATAAATACTCTAACATGGATCTCAGACAAGGATTTGTAAGTTAGCCTTGTAAATTAATAAAAGCATACTGTTGTCTCCCAGGTAATTAGAATGAATCAATAACTTCCAAGAGCAAGCTCTGTAAGAGTTTCTTACTGTATTGCACTTATGACTTCTGAAACAGCTGCTCTTTCTCCTTATTCTTCCTTTGTCAAAAGTACTGAGAGAAAATTTACCCTCATCTGTTCTTGTTGCAAAATCTTTAAAAACATGCCCTGCTATTCAGTGGAAGTTATGGAATGGGTCAGAAATCTGAGTCACCCAGTAAACAACATTTTCTGTTGTTGTAAGTATTTAGATCCAAAGTGATTCCAAGTCCTATCATCTTTTCCACAGTAATTAATTTCTAGCCTACTTACATGCTTGGTGAGGTTTGGAGACTGCTGCCTTGTATGTATTAAGCTCTAAAAAATTCTTGTTCATGGGGTATTGTTGTCTTTTTATCTGCAAATACTTGATCTAAAGCATTTATGTCAGTATATCTTTGCAGTAGACAACAAACTTCCCTTTGTGAATAGCAGCTTATTCTACTGTAACAGCCACTAAAATGTCTGTATGGCCAGGCTTGGCAAATGCAGATTTGGGCAGGGCTCTCCCCACGTGCCCTTCCAGCCTGTGCAGTGGATTTTTTAGATGAGGCACAGCATGCACAGAACTGGCCCCACCGTTTCAGTCCTGAGGTCCATCTGCCACAGCCGAGCGAGCTTGGACAGTGACAGGGAAGTCCTCAGGACTGTCACAGCACCCGGTACTGACCGGGGCTGACCCTGCTGAGCATCCGAGATGTGACGGGATGGGATGGCAGAGAGACATTGAACTGCCAGGGGATGGTCCCACTGAGACTGGAACTCAGGTCCTTGGGATTCAGAATCCAGAGTGCTCTCCTTTACACCACGGGACTGCCCCTACTGAAATGTAGGCTTGTGTTAAATTCAGTCATAGCCCTTGAGCCAGGAGCTTCCATGCTGACTGTGTATGGACTGCTGGGCTGGGTTTCGTATTTAACAAGCTTCAGACTTAGAAAATATAAATTAGGATATGTGGTATTGTGTTTGTCTATGAAAAGTAATACTCTGTCTTGATAACCTCTTCAAACATAGTGATTAAATGCTTCAAATAAGCGTGAATGGTGTGGAGCCACAGAATACAGTCCCTGTGTGGTTGTGGCAGCTGGCGAGGTTTGAAGCCTTGGATCATTTTCCTGGTGTCATGGGCAGTTGTTGTGCCAAATGGAAAAGGGGGTAATGTGTGGGCCTTCTGGGTGTTTCTAATCTGGATGACTTGAGGCTGTCCTTAGAGAAATGTTGACAGAGTGAGGAAAAGGAAATAATTTTTCTGTAGTGACTCCACAGCATAATTGTTCTATTCCAAATACGCTTTCTGTGGCATGAGCTGCTGCCCTGCTAGTGCAGAGCCAAACAACATGTGGGTCACTTCAGGCAAAGGAGCTGAATGGGGGTTTAGAATGGAGGCCCCTTCAGAATTTTTGCTAAAGAGATTTGAGAACTCATGGGATGACTTTTATTGCCACAATAGATACTACTGAAAAAAAGGAAATAAACCCCACAAATGAAAAAGCAGTATCAGTTGTTCAATGATAATGTGATGTGCACTATCACAGCTGCAGACAAGCAGTTAATTAAACAGGCTAAAATAAATGACCCAGGGATGGAAGCTTGAAATAAAAATGTTTTCTGTAATGTTCTTCTAATTCTAACAGTTAACTACCAGTTTTCGTGGAAAGGAGTGTCTTCACCGAGATGGTGTAAGAATATTTTTGTGATCTTGTGTCAGAATTAACAAAAGTAATTGTAGCTTTTTTTCCCTCGTTATAGGTGTGGACTTTAAAGAGCATAATTCTTCTTTCTCTGTTCAGAGGTTTTTAATTGCTTTATTAAACATTTACCTCTAGTTTGTAAGTCCAAATGATGTACCTTGGCCAATTCTGCTTCTGAGTTTCATTTTGGTCTTTATAGAAGCTGATCAACTGTATTAACTTCAGCGTCAGTGACCTTGAGCTGCTGGCAGCTTTTGAAACATTTGTAAATTCTTAGCCTAAAGCTTAGACATACTGAAAGAGAGACATTCCTGAATTTCATGCAGTAAATTAAAATTTATCTCTTCAGCTGTTTTGTGAACTTGTAAAATGCAAAAACCTTGTCTTGATGCACTTCAAAAATATATCAAGGAAGTCTTTTTTTTTCAGATCAGATTTCACCATCCTTTGTTTTTGCTATGCCATAGGCTGAGGAAACTTGGCAGTTTGTTAATATGCAAACAAAAATATGATACACATTTGCCAGAAGTGAGCAAGGATCTTTAATGCCTTCACTTTAATATGTTTACTTGCTAATTTTCAGTAATTTTTGTAGTCACGAGCATATTTATTATTTTTTTACACCACCACTTTACACTTGAAGTCTTATGTTTTTATGTGCTTTTTGGTGAGACTCTAAATAAGGTGGAGCTTTGCAGTGTGAGTTTCCAATCTACTTCTTAATAGCACACCAAAGAAATAATACAAATAGGTCCTAATCTTTAAAGTGGGTTTTATTAGATTTGTAAATTAAAGTGGCTCTATAAAGAGATGGAACTTCGTTTCAGTGGAAGTTTTGGTGGAATAAAAGTTAAACCTGCCTACAGTACAGCATGGATCCTTTCCCATCAATCCTCTTTCCATCCAGACATGAAACATATTCTGGATTGCGTGAGTTGTCTCGCCCTTTCCCATCAATCCTCTTTCCATCCAGACATGAAACATATTCTGGATTGCGTGAGTTGTCCCGCCCTTTCCCATCAATCCTCTTTCCATCCAGACATGAAACATATTCTGGATTGCGTGAGTTGTCCCGCCCTTTCCCATCAATCCTCTTTCCATCCAGACATGAAACATATTCTGGATTGCGTGAGTTGTCCCGCCCTTTCCCATCAATCCTCTTTCCATCCAGACATGAAACATATTCTGGATTGTGTGTGCTGTCTTGCCCGTTCCCATCAATCCTCTTTCCATCCAGACATGAAACATATTCTGGATTGCGTGAGTTGTCTCGCCCGTTCCCATCAATCCTCTTTCCATCCAGACATGAAACATATTCTGGATTGCGTGAGTTGTCCCGCCCTTTCCCATCAGTCCTCCTTCCATCCAGACATGAAACATTCCGGATTGTGTGAGTTGCCTTGCTCCTTATAGTTCCCTTGGGAAGCATCTTCATTTTGTCACTGCCGGCCAGCCCCGTTCCCTCTGTTCTCCATCCATCCCTCTCCGTGGCCGTGCTCGGGGGGCTTTGCTGCCTGTGCTGTGCTCCAGACTGTGCCTCCCTGCCTGACAGACTGTGCACCTGATTCCGTGATTGCTCTCAGCAAAGGTGCTCTGTCAGTTGTGTTTTCCCTCCTTCCCGAGGCAAGGCCACTGTCCTTCCTCTCTGCTGCTCAGTTACATTTTCCTGAGTAGACGTGGCATTATCCAGAGAGGGAACTGTGAACAGCCCAGAAATAACAGGTTTCAGTTTCACTCTCTGCAAAGATAAAGCACGAGCTCTGTCCCTGTTTGAGTTGGTAAGTTTGTTTGTGTGTATATTCTGTATGGAGTAGCAAGGGAGGGAATCACAGAATCATAGAATTGATTGGGTTGGAAAAGACCTCCGAGATCATCAAGTCCAACCCTCGGTCCAACTCCAGTCCCTTTACCAGATCATGGCACTCAGTGCCACGGCCAAGCTCAGTTTAAAAACCTCCAGGGATGGTGAATGCACCACCTCTGAATCAGGAAAAACCCCACAGTTAGTATGTTCTGGCTCTGAATGTGATGATTCCAAGTAGCAGAAGATCAACAATCATCACTTTGTCAGTTTTTCAAAATCAATGGGCACCTTCCTAGTTCCAGAGAAGGGGCCTTTTTTAGGCCATCTTTGAGAGGGCACTCTGAGTAAAATGCACTGCAGGTAGGATATTGAACATGTGGCACAATTACATGACAAAAGATACAGTCACTAATATGATGTGATGAGGGAAAATACTTAAAATAAAACCTTAGAATGGATACAGTCAGAACTTGTAAAATATCTAAAGTAAATGTGAGGTTTGCACCAGATGTTACTCAGTCATATGTAAAATTCACATTTTATTTAACCTTGGCCAAATTTCTCTATTTTTCTGTAGGTACTTTTCCTTAGAAGATGCTGTAAACTTCCATTTATCTCTTGAGAAAGACCCATTAGATCAATCAGTACAGTTGGGGGATTAATAATTGGGTTTTTTTCTGTTTTCTGCACTGAGACTATATTAACAAGATTGTGTTACCATGGAGATTTGTTTTATCTTTTTAGTGCTTTGGTATTAGAGTGGTTCTAAAGGAAAATCTTAGTGAAATACACCGGGGAAAAAAGCAAAAGTATCTTGCATGAATTACAAAAGAAAGGAAAATCCGAAGTTGACCTTCTGGGCAGTTACAGTTCTTTCATGTATGAATTGTGCCATTCTGGAATTACTGCATTTGGCAGACTAGGAGGAATACAACCTACCTGGCAGTAATTAACAAAAGAACAAGGCCAAAGGGTGCTTGAAACCAAAGAGCTCACCCAATGAATTGTAGTGTATTGTGATAAAAATTAAACACAGGAGAGACAATAGATTTGAAGGGCATAGGCTTTGATTTCTGTTTTTGATGACTCACCAAAGATAGCAAAACATAACTGATATTCTTTGTTTCATATATGCTGGGATTTTTTTTGTAGATGTCTGTCTTGTATAGTTGTATCTGTTTACTAATGATATAGCAAGTCATGCATTAGTTGGTACTTTTCTCCTTTGTTCTTTCTGGCTGGTAATTGTATGTGAATTATATTTAAACATCATGAGGCCTTGCTTTTCATTGCTTGATAAATCCCATAGTTACCACCTCCATTTATCCTCATCTGCACCCACAATTCAAATAAAAAGGAAATGCAAGGAAATAGATGGGTTTTATGAAAGGGGAATGACCTTTTTCACACACACTTGCAGGAATGAACTGTGTTGTTGACTGCTCTCCTTGTGGCAGAATGTGGTGCTGGTTGTAGTTAAGACAATGTTGTGAATTACTTACAGCTAGTCAGTCATAGATTTCCTTTTAAACATATTTTTGCTGAATTATTTTTGAGGTGTTTGGGAGGGAGTGTGTGGGGGGCTGAATTTGGTGTACAAACTGGAAATCACACACACTTAAGAGATGTACAGTATTTGCAGCTCTGAGTTTCTATTCAGAGACTGGAGATAATACACAGGGTACTACAATAACCCAGACTGTGGGTGATGTATTGGGCAGTGAGTTAGATTTGTTTGACATAAAGTTAAATTTTTCTGGCTTTGTTTAGTCAAGGGCATGGAAGAAATTTGACTAACTTCGATTTGAAGTGAACCTTTTCTCTGAGCTGGCCCTTCTAACTTGCTGGATGCTTTTGCTAATGAGCTTGACTTCTAAAGTAGTATCCATTTACTTGAGAATCAGACATCTAAATATTGTTGGTAACACTGAAGGAAAAGCATTGCCTCTTTCCATTGTTTCTCCAGCACCACAAAGATTAAAGAGCAATTACTTCAACACATTGATAGATTTCCTTAGAACATTTAGTTTGTGTAATTCTCCTTTGTCTCAGAAACTCAGTTTCTTACTGGTGCTGTGTTGAGCCTGCAACGTAACAACCTCAGAAGGTGTTTGGCTGCTGCTCCCACTGAAGTCCCAGTAATCTAACAGTGAGTATGAGCCTCAGGGGAACATACCAGTAATGGCAGGCAACCAATGCAATCAGCACAGCACAAAAATCAGGTATGAGCTGCCTTCAGAACCAGCAGCATTCACTGCTGTTTTATTCATGGTGTCAGCCTAGGATTGCTGATGTGGGGGTTTCTGGCAGGAGGTCTGTGGTAAAACCCACTTGCTGTGTTGCTTCTCAAGTGTGATGGTGTCCTTCAGAAACAGGACTTTGGTGATATTACATGATGACAGATGAGGGTTGAAGAACATTTACCTCTTTGGAGTAAGGATGATCCTTATTTGTTAATTGTTGCAGGTGAAGCAGCTGAGCTGAGTTCAGAGAGTGTGATGGTGGTTGTAAACCGGTGCCATCTCTCAGGAGCATAAAGAAACATGTTTTAAAATAAGCAGTACTAGAGGTATCAGCAAATTGCCTGACTTGTAAGTGACATCTGGGAGATTTCTGTAATCATTTATGATGGTTGTAGGAGGGCACAAACTCGCTGAGGGACAGGAGCTGGTGTTACTGTGCTGACCATGTTGACAACAATGTCACTCTCCCTGAGGAATGTAGCTCTCCCTGGGGAATATCACAGTGACCTGTGGTTGCAACTTGAAATGGGAGTGGAGTAAGCAGCAGGTGGTTCTGGAGGGAGTCATGTGGAAACAGGGCTGTCTTAAGCTTTGCTGTAGCTTGAAGATGTAGGGTGAAGTTTCACAGCCTGATTAAGCTGGTCTTAACATAGAACTGCTACCAAAAGAGCTTATGCATAGCCCATTCTGTTGAGCTGTGCTGATCTACTGTGTTGCTGCTACTGAAAGGGGAAGGCTTGGTCAATGCTTGGTCACTTGTTTTATTTTTTCCTCATGTAGGCTCTTTGGTTATCTTTTTCCTCTTGTGCTGTGGCTTTAGCTGTTTAGACCTTTGGATGAGTTGTTTACGTGTGTGAGAAAGGTTTGGTTTTTTATCAATCTGTTTCACCATTGCAGGGAGTTAGAGCTGTTGACAGGCACATCTGATCAGCACTGATACTGTAGTGTAAGTGGCAGTGCTTAACCAGGAGCAAAGGGAGGGCAAAAGGGAGTGGAATAACAGCTCCTTTGGGTAGGGCTGAAATCTACCTTTTGTGTGTGTGATTGATACCTTGTGTGAGTTACTTTAAGAAACAGGTCCCAATTCTGCAGTCTTTAAATCTACATCTGTACTGCTAAATGCACCTACTCCAGGGAGTGGTATCCAATCCTGAGGCCCAGTGATGTGAGGTGGCAGCATTTAAACTGGTGTTGGGCTGGTGTCCTACAGAGCAGGCTGACGTGTTCACACTGAATGCTCTTTGCCTTAAATCTTCTTGGGCCCCTCTGTGGTAGCCCTGTGGCTTTAAGCCTCAGTTAATCTCCTGAGAGCCAACTGTGTGAACTGGAAGGAGCTGTGTTGTGTAAGAGGCGTTTTTGTGAAACTGAGGGTTGTGTCACCTGGCCTGAGGGGGTACAGCGTGAGGGGATGTGGGAGCGTGTGGATGGGATGGGTGTGCTCTCCTGGAGAGCTGTGGGAGGACCAGCTGGGTGCAGTCCTGTTGGCGAGGATTTTGGGGAGTGCTCCCTTGAGCTTTACTCTGGAGGGAAGGTTGGATTGCTCTTGAGGAGCGTGGGAAGAAACAAACATCTGTCCAGAGTGGATGAGCAGAAGAATCAAGACCCAGGGACAAACTAAGTATCTGAAATAACAGACCTTCTTGTGGAGTGATTTTGCTCCTGTTAACCTCAGCTTGATTTATATCACAATTCTTCTGAATTGCGGACTGTAAGGTTATAACTAACACTTTTTTACTCAATGTAATGTATTGTAGTTGCTTTCTCTCTCTTTATTGCTGCATCCCACTTAATTTTAGCCTTTGCAGAGCTGTGTATTATGCTTCTGTTGTCTTAGTGACCTAGTCTTAAAATTAAAAAAATTCAAAAGTTTTTTAGGTTAAGTATTTTAACTATTTCTTTCTCATTTTTTCTTATTTCAGGTACATGCAGAGTTTCCTTGAGCTTTTAGAGTATGAAAATAAAAGTCCTGAGGATCCTCATGTTCTGGATGAGTGAGTACTTTGTTTTCTTATGACAGTCCATCCAGGTGGTTTTGTACTATAGGGTAACAGTTACCATATTTGTAAGGTGGAATTTGTGTGGCAAAAGCCGAAATTGTAATCTGGAGGAGAATGTAGGAATGTAAGTGTATGTATAATGTACATTAACAGTTTGATTTTTTTTCTTCCCCACTTTGAAATCATTGTGTGTCAGTCATTGTTTTTATCTAAAGGCATTTTTAATGGACTTCAGTTAGTGGTGTTCACCTACCTCCTTGAGTAACATTACTTGGGGAGAAATGAAAGCTTAATCAATTCTCTTTATCAACAAAATTATGTTAAAGTTGCCATTATAATGTTTCCTTGAAATGTGTATGCATGAAACAGAAAAGAATCCCACATGCAGTTTTGTTCAACAGGTGCAACGTGTGCATCAGAGCCTTGAAAACAAAACAAATAAAACACACACACACCCCCAGCACTAAGGTCTGTGGTTACCCTGTACAACAGAGCAGCCAACTTTGTTTCAGGGTATTACTTCTTGCAGGTTTTTTGTTGCATTAATTAGCTTTCTTAGGGTGTCTTGTCTTTTAAACCTGAATTTCTTTTTAAACTCTGAAATCTCACCTGATCAAGCAGCGCTTTTTGCACAAGGTGTGGCCTGTGCTGTGTCTTGCCTTTAGTTAGGTTCAGATACATTGTCTGCAACGTTGCATTAGGTTAAATAAGGGCTTTAGTAAACAGTACATTTCAGATGTTACACTGTTTTGGTTGTAGACCTGTTATCTGAGAACTTTACACTTTATTTTTTGTGTATCAAACAGTACCTGCAGGAGCTGCTCAGGCACACGAGTACCAGGTGACCTGCATGGCAGAGCTGCACGAGGAACCTCAAGGATTATACACTGACTGAGTGAATTGTAGTTCTAGTGAACAAGGGGGAGTAACCATTTTCTCAGTGGGAGTCCTCAGTTCTGTCTTCAGTTCTGGGTACTGCCTGTTAAGAAATTAAAGCAGTCATGGACAGTATTGATGTGAAAGGAGCAGGAAATAGAGATTTGGATAGTTCCACCTCTGAGTAATATTGAAGGCATATATTTAGAATGGCAAAAAAAAAGAGATTGAAGTGGAGGCACTGGAAACTGTGGGCCAAAAAAAAAGTCACTGTGATGAAGGATCATTGGTTGCTCTAACTAAAAAATGGCTAATTTTTGTTAAAGTTGAGACTGGGCACAGGGGGAAAAGTCAAAACTGTAATACTAGTGGGAAACAGACTAAAGGCTGATGAGTAGCTTTCAGTGGTGTAGGTGTGCTACTTCTGTAGTGGATAAAGTAGATGAACTTTTTGCCTGCTTCTAGCTCTTATATTTGGTGATTTTGTACTTGCAGGCTGTGGATACAAAAATTTCTGTTTCTGGCTGGTTTATCAGCAAGATTTCCTTTGGGTGGGATTAAGGTACCCAAACTGAGGTGTCTGTTGTCCTTTGAAGTGGCATAAGCTGTCCTAGGCAAGCCTGCAGGTGTCACACAGATCCATGAATCCTGTGATGTCCTGGATGGGCAGGTGCAGGCAAGTGGTTCTGTACCTCCTGGAACCATCTGAGGTGTTCTGCACTTTGGTAACTGAATTTCAGCTTTTTTTGGACTTGAGCAGATCAAGATAGATCACAATACATACATGTTTACAAAGGTTAATGAGTAGTTCTCTTGGAGATCTATTTTAGAGTATTTTCATGATTATCACATGAATTATCTGACTCTGCCATGTGCATATGGCATTCTTGATATTGTTTCATGGCAACTGGAAGTATTGTTTGCAATGCTGTATATTAGTATGATAGAACAAATATTTCATAATGAACCAAATATTTACTCATTCAGTATAAATGTTTCTTAAAAGCTTTGAAATCTTGCAATTATTGTAGTCTGTGTAATTAAGTACACACAATAAGGATGCTTGGAATTTATTGCTACCTATTGGGGTGAAGTCCAGCTTGGGACTTTGACAGTAAGAGTCATCTTTTATACTGAATTTGGCCTGTGAAGAGGTGAAAAATGTGTTATCTGATTAAAGAGCAGATTTGTTCTTTTTGACAGTATTGGGTAGGCTTCCTAAAGTCAGATTCCTGCTCTTGGCATGTCATCTATTCTAAACTTCCTGAAGGCTGTGCCGTTTAACTGCTTATTGAGCCACAATTAGCAATTTTTAAATGTTCTTTGCAAACTGTGTCTTTCAAAAACACTCTTAACTATGTCCATATTTAGCTTCTAATTACCCACAGATAAATCTGGCAGATTTCTCAGCTCCTGTGTCAGTATTCCATGTTTCTGTTACCCAGCCCTATCCCTACTTACGTGTTATGGGCAGAAAGTATCAGGAACACCAGTAGTTAATGAGCTTCTTTTCAGTAGGGAAAGAACTCATTTCTGAGTTCATTAAAGTTTAGGTAAAGGTTTTCTATTATTTTTTAATTGTGTGTGTACCCTTTAGTACAGAATTGGGACTTTGTGGTAGTGTCTTTAGGGATGCATAAATAGGAGTAGTTCTTTTCTTCAACCAGGTTGATTTGCTTAAGGAAAAACCTGGAAGTTTATAAAGTATGTTCAGTCCTTTGAAACAAAAGCTTTCTTGTCTGGGCAGTATCTGTGTATCTCTGAGTACCTTGTGTATAGTAACCTGTAAAGAGAGGCTGGAGCAGCTTCACCTGCTGGTTGCTCTCAGCTGTTCCTGCAGGGAACACACTGTAGGAAAGTGCATTTTACATATTAGTGCTACATATTATATAGCTTGCATTACAGAAGACACAGCCTTGCATCCTTTGGTCATCAAATGCCCATCCTTGTGAGTCCTGTGTGGTAATCCAATGGCTTTGGCATTCTGTGATGGTCCCCATCTCCTCTTCCTTTGGCTTAGTTGGTGTCACAAGATGTGAGTCTTGCCTGGATGGAGGTATTTCTGTGCCTGTAACGCCCCCGCCGCTTTTGTTTGGAGTTGAATGTGGGGTCCACCTCAAGTGCTCAGAAAACATGAAGACTAGGAGAGCACTTGGTTTTGGAAATTGAAGAGTGCCTCAGTGGTCTTTTTGTCATCTGAGGTGGATTTAGTTTCTGTTAGGGCTGATAAGGGTAACAGTAGCACAGGAGAGAAGGGGAGCTACAATGATCTTTCAGAGAGGTTGGATATCCACAGATGTGCTGTGTCAGTGTTGACAGTAGTTCCTCAAATAATGCTTTCTAAAATGGTGCAATGCCTTTATTAGTTGAACATGAAACTGTACCCTGACTATTTGTGTTCTATCCCTGTTTGTTTAGGGAGTCTGCTCTGGTATTCTCAGAATTTGGGCTCTCTTTCCCAGGAAACCATTTTCTCTATTAGTATTACAGTGTTACAGATGTTACCCATGTACTGGCATGGCTGTCTGGGAAGCCGGGCAGTGAAGTGAATTAAGAAATTAATCCAGTGGAAAAATAGCCCCATTAAGCCCTGTGGTGCCTGAACTGTTTGGGTGTGTGTCGAGCACAGACAGCAGTGCCCACACAGGGAGAGAGAGAGCAGTTACAGGAGTAAGCTCAGAGACAACTGAAGCTGATGTTTTTCTGAGTGGCCCAACTTACCTCTGCTCTTAGTGTATGAACTGGAGGGCAGATGCATGTTCATATGTTACCTTTCTGTTAATGTTGGACAAAGTGCTTTGAAGGGATTTTTTGTCTCACCATCCCTGTGATTGAGGTTCAGAGCTCTTTCAGTTTCAGTCACATTCTGTTGGTCAGCAGAGCATATGGGGATTCACTGCGACATCGCCACATTGCTGTCACTGCCAGTGTGGCACGGGGCAAATGGTGGGTTACTTTTGCATTGTTGGTAGCACAGATACCTTTTTCCAGCTGTAGAGGAGTCAGGTGGAACTTTTTCCACAGTTCTGTCAAACAGTGTGAAAGCAGGAGTGCCAAGATACAGTGTCCACTCGTGAAGGGTGTAAGCTGGCAGAAGTGTTGGAAACTTGCCAAGATGTCAATGTATGTATGGCCAAACTTCGCGAACGCAGATTTGGGCAGGGCTGTCCCCACGTGGGTGTGCCCTTCCAGCCTGCACAGTGCATTTTAGGTGAGGCTCAGCGTGCGCAGAACTGGCCCCACCGTTTAAGTCCTGAGGTTCATCTGCCACGGCCGGGCGAGCTTGGACAGTGACAGGGAAGTCCTCAGGACTAGAACCTACAGCACCCGGCATTTCCCGGGAGGTCTCCCATCCAAGTACTAATCCGGGGCTGACCCTGCTGAGCTTCTGAGATCTGACGGGATCGGATGTCAGGGAGGCATTTAACTGCCCGCAAGATGTCAATATGCAACTGTATAAACACACAGAGGTGGAGGCTGTTTTTCAAAATGTCAGGGGTTTGTAAAACATGCCTTTCACGTGTGCTTTCAAAGAGCACCCACTCCAGCCTCTCCAGCCCGGTTTGTTTGCTGGTTTCCCTTTGTGGCTCCCATGGGAGGGTGTGTGGGGAGTGTCCCGGGGCTGGAGCCGCTGAGTCAGGAGCTGCCGATCTGTCAGAGATAACATGCAGAGGAAATTTTGTAAACAAGTAACTTTCTGCAGCACTGCTGTAAAAGTGGGGATTCAGTAAGCAATTTGAACTAAGTAAATACCAGAGTACATCCGATTAGGGAGGTGACATTTTGTTGCTTTTACATAATGTGAGGTGATACTTCAGTTAGTTTTGCTCTTCAGAGCAGATACATTTCCTACTACAGTAATCTCTGAGTGAACTTTCACCTCTTTCTGGTGATGCTCAGCTGCCAGCTGGCACTGCTTCAAGAAAGAGCAGCCAATCAAAAACCAACAAACCCCCCCCCACTGCATGTCTGTTACATTTTAAAAGGTTTTTACTCATCACTTTCTTGTTTTTCATGTCAGGTAATACTATCCTTAAGAGACACAGCAAAAATTCACTTTGTCTTTATAGTGACTTTCTCGTGCTTCTTTTACTTCACTATGATAAATCAAAATAGAATAATATATTCAGTCATTAGAAAGTTAAATAATAACTGGTGTTGTGACATGCATTAATTGTCTTTGCTTCATTTTGTCTAGACTTCATTTGTTTCACAGCTGCAATAATGCCTTAAATAGTCTTCTGTTAATACAGAAGCCACTGAAACTTACTTGACTAAAAACTTGACTAAAATATCTTCCTATTAATAATTTCTCATTTGTCAAACCAACTATATTATTTATTCATCATGGGTTTTGAAAATAAAATACAGAGAATTGCAAAAAAAAGGTAATTAGTAAATAAAATTTTTGGAGCTGTTCTGGAGTATTCCCAGCTTATCCCATGAACATTTTAAAAATTTGTTGCTATGGTCTCCCATAGAGTACAGTAAAAGCTTTGTGTCTTTCAGGGGTGTGGGGATAGAGGGATTGTAAGGCATGAGTGCTAAGATTAAGGAAGCCTGTTTTGATTTCTGCCCTGACTCTGAAATGTGCCTGTTTGCTTCTTGTGTTGGGTCCTTTAAAGCATCTGCTTGATGGAAACACAGGAGTGAACTCAGTTGTGTTTGAGGATGGAATGGCAGGTTTGCCATATTGCTGCAATAGTGAGGAATACCCTTTTTATTCACTGATTTGCTGACTAAGGTTCAGCTGTGGTTTTGCTGGTCTGTGGCAGATGAATCTCCCAGTCCTTTGCCCTTTGGTGTGCTGTGCATTCAAGTACTTTGGTAGTGGGATATCACTGAGCAATTCACCCTCCTGTCATTTTGTGTATATTGTGGATAGTGGAGGTATTTAAAAACAAACAGCGGAGCAAATAGAGAGTGTTGTCAGTTGTCTTTCAGACCTAAGTGTTGCTTTCGCCTCTGCCCTTGGCCACTGGCCTGTTGCTCGGAAACAGAAGCAGCAGAGTCTGTAACATCAGCTCTCAGTGGTAACAGATCACACAGAATCAAGATTTAATAAACATGGAAAAACATTAAAATATTTTAAGCTGCCCAGTCAGCAAGATTTTTAGTAAAAGAACAGTCATTCTGTACTGTGATAGCATTTAGATTTGGGAATTAGGCAGTTAAAGCTTCCCCTTCTCTAGGCAATAGAATAGTGTTGGAAGGCAACTGAACTGTTTGCTGACATGTAGGCAAAACCTGGTGGTTACACTGAGGAGGATGAAAAACTATTAAAAATGAAACTACATTCCCGTCCAGCTGGAAGTGCAGAGTGGGAGAAATAATTTTCCAAGTGTATCACTTGTTAAGAGTGGTGTGTTGTACTGTCAGATGATTGTCTTGGCTAGTGGTGCTGAAAGGGAAGAAAGTGGTGACTAATGGTCATTCTTACTTTTGGTGGTCTTTGTTCTTTCCCCTGCTCATTTTCAGGGGGGTAGGACTTCCAATGATTTCTGTGATTCTTTTCTTAGCTGGTGTATCTTTTACTTCTGATAAAAATAATTAATAATTTCTTTCCAGTGTTCACTGTAAATCTACTAAGAATGTTTTGCTGGTGATGTTTTTTGAAAAAGGATCTGTGGAATTGCAGATCCAGGCATAGGTGAACGAGTCTGCAGCTGTGCTTTCTTGGGAAAGCTGCATTTCACCTTGTGTACTTTTTTAAACAGCATCACGTAATCATCGTGCTGTTAATTTAATACTAGAGAATGTAGCAGAGTTGAGTAGCACTGATTTACCATGTGTCAGCTTTAGAAAGCTGTTAATAACTGATATTCAAGTATATGTGCGTTTGGATGAGGGGAAAAATTAAGGATGAGCACTTTGAATATCACAGGTGTCGAGCTGCCCTGGCAGGAGAAGGAAAAATTCCCCAGGCTGTTTCAAAGAGTATTTGTTAAAAGCACCGGGCAGTTAAATGCCTCCCTGACATCCGATCCCGTCAGATCTCGGAAGCTCAGCAGGGTCAGCCCCGGATTAGTACTTGGATGGGAGACCTCCTGGGAAATGCCGGGTGCTGTAGGTTCTAGTCCTGAGGACTTCACTGGCACTGTCCAAGCTCGCTCGGCCGCGGCAGATGAACCTCAGGACTTAAACGGTGGGGCCAGTTCTGCGCACGCTGAGCCTCACCTGAAATCCACTGCGCAGGCTGGAAGGGCCCACCCACGTGGGGACAGCTCTTCCCAAATCTGCGTTCGCGAAGTTTGGCCATACAGACATTTGTTAAAAGCAGTGGAAGTGTTACCCTGAAAGTTGCCGAGCCGGTCGGAGCTCGGTTGTGTCCACGCTGCCATCCAGCGGTGTGAGAGGAAACTGAGCAGGAGTCACACAGGCAGTCCGGAGATTCACTTCCCAGAAGGGTGCCAGGTGAAGGAAGTGCATTCCGAGTTCGCTGCACGGTTGAGGGATTGGGAAGAAGAAACTGATTTTCCTCAGGTTGTTTTTCCTGAGTTCCCTTTCCAATCTCCCAGCTATGTTAGAAGTTGCAGGGAATGACAAGTACCATAGTGAATATAGTTGCAGTAAAAGAGAATCTTTTGCTGTCCCATTAATGATAAGAGAGAATTAATTTAAAGGGATGTTTGTGTGGGAGGAATAATTTGAGACCCTAAATGCTTCACAGATCTTGTGAGTGAGTAGTTGCCCAAATGCTTCTCTTTAAATAGGCTTGTTTAGGTACTGCTGTATTTTTGTTTTTCCCTCTGATAATTGTTTTGTTGACTGGGAAGGATAGTAAACAGATAAAATGGTTATGCTGTGGTTGAGTTAAAGAAATAAAAGAGGTTGAGTTTAACTGTACTTTTAACAATCTGTTTCTAATTTTCTTTTCTCTAGCTTTTTAGATGTTTTAATTAAAGTCAGGAACAGACACAATGATGTGGTTCCAACCATGGCGCAAGGGGTGATTGAATACAAGGAAAAATATGGCTTTGATCCATTTGTTAGCAGTAACATCCAGTATTTTCTAGATAGATTCTACACCAACCGCATCTCTTTCCGTATGCTAATTAACCAACACAGTAAGTAATGGCTTTCCTCTTATTTAGTTATTGCTTGTAAACCTGAAGCTATAGCTTTGTTTTGGTTTTTTCCTTACTCATGACTACTTCTTAATATTCTGTGTGAATTATGGTAAAATATGTACTGGCAACTGGTTGATTTGGTACTTTGGAGTGATCAGGAATGAACCCAAACCACACTTTTAGAATTGTCAGTCTGTGTCAGCGTGACTGTTGCTCTTGAGTCTTGTTGGCAGAGGTGGCTTGTGTGTGTACGTGGAGTATTTGAGATAGTAGTAGAGTGGCTGTATCTTTCTGCTCACAAAGCTTTGAACATAGTTTGTAGAGCTGATATTTATTTCCTAGTGAAGTGCAAGGATGCCATAAATTTTGAATGGGTTATACAACATATGTATTTTTATTGCTGTTTGTTTCTAGCAAGTTATCTAGAATTTTCTTGCCTTCTAAAGAGGTTGAGGATTTCTGATTTAAGTTTTAAATTATGTTCCTTGTCATCCCTTCCTATTTCCTATTCATGGATAAGTGCTGGAATTAGTCATCCTTTGTCATTACGTTCTGTTTCATTTGTTGTTACTAATAAACTTTTATATTCATATTACAGAGTGAAAGGAGTTACTTGCACAGCTCTTGTTAACCAGTGTGTGCAACCGTGCAGAAAGTGATCTGTGTAAAGTTAAGGACAGTCTTGTGATCTTTTAGTGTGTCTTGTGCCTTTTAGCTCTAGAGCTTTGTTCTCTGCTCAGTATTCTGCTTCTATGAGCTCTTAGCAATTCTTGTAGGCTACAGATAATGTGGACACCGGAGTGTTTAGTGTAAGGTGTTTGACTGCAAGTTGTGTCTTTCCAGTAACCTTTTATGTGACTAACAAATGCCTTGCTGTGTGTGCACAGGGAACTTGAATGTAGCAAAGCATACAAATGAGATAAATGTGCAGCCTTTTATTTACTTGTACCTGGGCAGACATAAAGTTAAAAGAGTCTCATAGAAGAGTTCTAGCAATAGAGTAAAAATACTGTCCTAACAGCCCTAATTCTTGGGCTGAGTGCTAGCATGATTTGCACTATTTCTAAAATGTGACACTCACTTCATTGAACTGGACCAGCTTTTCCTGTGTACCCTCTTATTTAACTGGTTGAAGCTTAAACCCACTAGTTGTAGATGCTTGAAGTTTAGTTAACCTTGTATAATGTCTCTGTGTTAACAGTGTTAGTGATGTGTCCAGAATAGGAAATCTTAATCTTGAAGCACTGAAGGAAAAGGCAGTTGGAAATCAGAAGACAAGTCTTGCTGTAGTTGGCACTTGTTTCCTTCCCTGTTACTGGCAGGCTGTTCCTTACGTGTGTTCTGCTGTGGGCAGTGGGTGAGCTCACCATGGCCAGGACAGGAAAAGCTTTCAGGGCTAATCTCTTGCTCACCTCATGCTGTACCTGCTTCCTGTCAGAGCTCACTAACTTGCTAAAATAGCAGAAAATCACTCCTGAAATAAAGTGTAAAACCTTCCTCTTTCTTTGAGAGATAAACTCTCAGAGAAGGGTCTAGTGAGGGCCAGACCCTCGTGCAAAGAGGGAGTGGGGATCATGTTGCTGAGAGCCAGGGAGAAAGTCGAGTGAGTGACACCTCTGTGACCTCTGTGAGACCTCTGTGTGAAATTACAGCTTAGGTGAGTGTAAAAGGCTTTTAATAACGTCTTATCCTCAGTCCCTGTTACTGTAATATTTTCATTGTTGTGAGTGCTTCTGTTCTGACATGATGGTATGAATGAAGTGTTTTACATTTTAATTTTTTCTAATTTTTGTTGGTCTGCTTTGAAATGTAGGTTTTCACCTTAACTCTCCATCACTAGTTGTGTTTTAACTAATCTTAGCTATAAAAACTAAAAAAAAAAAGGTGCAGGGAAGAGAAGGAGTTAGGTAAGGAGTTGTCTTAAACAAGAGTTCTGGCAGTTTGCTGGAGTACCTTTCTACAAAATGATGCACTCCCCAGTAAGTCTCAGATGCCATCAAATTTAAACTTTTGTGGCTGCCTCAAGTGTAAGAGACAATTTATTGCCGTTGCTTTTTTCTTTTAGCACTTCTTTTTGGTGGAGATATTAATCCTGCTCATCCCAAGCATATTGGAAGTATTGACCCTAATTGTAACGTGGCAGAGGTGGTTCAAGGTAAGATGAAGTTCACATTTTTGTTGACTGAACCCCACCCCCCCCAATTTAGAATATTCAGAAATATGTTACTAAGATATGAGACTTAAGGTGATTTAAATTCATTTAACAAAACAAACTAAAAAAAAAAGAAGAAATGGAAGTTCTGAAGTTGCTCACAGTAAAGCCAGAGGCTTATTGAGACTTTGTAATGTTTTGATTATTGAGAACAGAGGAACTCTTGGTATGTTAATGAACTAAGAAAACAACTTGATTTTAATAGCTTTAATTTGTCCTTTAAAGTATCAGTATGTAAGTGTTTTGTTAAACTTAAGGTGTTTTTCTGAAATAGAAGCAGGTTCTCACGTAGTGCTTTTGTATCTGATGCTGGTACTACAGAAAAGTGAGAGTGATTTCCAGTTTGTTCAGCCAGATATTTCAGTAGAGTGTCCTTGGGTGCACAGATGCTCCAGTGAAACTCCCCCTCACTCTGTGCCTCTGATCATCTGTTCTCTCTTACATGAAAGACTGAGGTGTTATACCTGAGTGTGTTCTGGCACAGTCTCATTGGACATCCTGTTTGCCTCGTGTTGAGTGTTCCTATGCTCAGGAGTGTTAGTAAGCAGGCATGAGGCAGTGCTGGCTGCCTCCAGAGTTCTTATGCAAGGTTCATGCAGGTTTTGCTGTTGGGGAGGGTTCCATGCTCTGTCTTTTGCTGCTGTTTGTGCTGTTTGGGAAGAATGAGTTTCTCCCCTTCACTTTCTCTCAGCCTTTGGTGAAGTGAGAAAGAAACCTTTCATATGTCAGACTTTGACCTGCATGATAGCTCACTTTTCTAGCCTTCCCCCCAGCCTTCCCCCCAGCCTTCCCCCCAGCCTTCCCCCCAGCCTTCCCCCCAGCCTTCCCCCCAGCCTTCCCCCCAGCCTTCCCCCCAGCCTTCCCCCCAGCCTTCCCCCCAGCCTTCCCCCCAGCCTTCCCCCCAGCCTTTCTTTTGATTGACCTTACTCCACTTTGGCCTCAGTATTGTGTGTATTAGTCATGTTGTTTATTTAGATTTTCCTTCTAATAGCAGTATTTGTATCACTTTTGATTACCAAATTCATAGCTGCTGCCCTGGCCAGAGGAGTGCACAGTGTCAGCAGGTGCTAAGTCCAGTTTTCAAACAAGTAGCTAAAATGTGTCTTACCCAGCACTAACAAAACAAGGGCCCCTGTCAGGGTCCTTCTGAAGGGCTGCACAGCCCTCTGGGCTATTGGCCACTCCTCCCAGCCTTGTGTCATCAGCAGCCTGTGAGGAGGCATCTGCCCCTTCATCCAAGTCATTGATGGGTTAAGTTAAATGATACTGGGACCAGAATTACAGAGTCCTAGAATCCTAAAGGTTGGAAGGACCTTCAGGATCATCCCCTCCAGCCATCAACTCAGCATTACCAGTGGAATCCCCTAAATCACTAAACCATCACCCAGCACCACATCCAGATGTCTCTCAAACACCTCCAGGGGATGGTGGTCCCACCACCTCCCTGGGCCACCTGTTCCAATGTCTGACCACCCCAACAGTGCATTTTTATTGTTTTCTAATGCCAAATCACCTGGCTCAGTTTAAGGCCATTTCCTCTGATCCTCTCACTGCAGGCCTTGGGGGACACTACGAAGTAGTAAATAGTGACTTAAACTTTCTTGCTGTATTTCAGCCATACATAACCCTGAATAGGACTATGGGGGGTATCTTCAGGGGGATTCTTTTGGTTCAGCAAGAAAGAATGAAGAATCGTAAAGATCCCAGCTTTTCCCCCCAAAAGACCTTGAAAATAAAGTATTATAAACGGTATTGTGTTTGAAAAACTGTATTTGTGGTTGCAGTGTCATCCTTTTCTATTTGAGATGGAAAGAACAAACATTAAATTGTGATCAGGAAATAACAAATAAGTAGATTTTCTGGCCAGCCTGAGATCATACCCTTCTGCTTTTCAAGCCCTGAACAGAGATGAAGAATAGCTTGTCTGCAGGACTGTGCTTTTGTTTGTACAGGTGAAACAGATTTTGCCCTTTCTTGACAAATGGACTATGAGCCTGCAGAGAAAAAGGGGTTAGATTGGATACCAGCTTCATGCTTGTAAACTAGTTCCCAAAATGAGTGTTCTGCTTGTAGTCTCACAGAGAGGATGAACATTGCTGGTCATTTCTAGAAGATTTTGATAAATGAGTGTTTGTTCTGTTGCTTCATAGATGCCTATGAAACAGCCAAGATGTTGTGTGAACAGTACTACACAGTGGCTCCTGATCTGGAAGTTGAAGAATTCAATGGTAATTGTGAAACTAATTTAAATGAATGCATTTCTAGTATCTGTGATTTCTAGTTTTGTTAATTAACTGGAAGTTACAATTTGAACTCTGCAGTCCTGTATGCAGACACTTTTAATTTGTCTGCTTGGGCACCTGAGTTGTAGTTTATCATCACAATATGCACTTCTTCATGCTGAATGCAGAGTTTGATCTGCTGAATTCACTATCCCTTTAAAGAAAACAGAATGGTCAAGAATCCTCAGAGCTGGGAAGGAAATGAGTCTGCCTTCTAACTAATCTTCCATGAAACTGGTTTCATTCTGAAGTATCCTTATAAAGTGATGAATTCCACTGGCATTCCCTGCACCAGTGGTGAGCAGCTCCGTGTAAGGTGGCAAAATTAGAAATGTTTTCAAGTAGTCTGTTTAAACAATTTATAAATGGCAGAGGAACTGGACTTCACCAACAAGCTTATGAAGTTTATAGTGAAGACATTTTATTACACAAAGCACACAGTTTATATAGGGTTAGGACTACAGCTTATTGGCTAAAAGAGTTAACACACCACCACGCCAGATACTTCAATTGGTTAAAGCCTCTCTCACAAGTCCCATGTTTATATTATTTCATCCAGGCTGTTTTCGTGCCCCTGCAGAGTCCTGTGAATTCCTACTATGTGAATTCTTGGGGAGTAACCTCCTCCCTCTCAGCCAGCAGCAGCTGAGCTCCTTGCTGCCTCTGGCTGATAGCTGAGTCTCACAGGGCTTTCTATAGATCTGAATTGCTCACTTTTGATTTTACTGTAACAACAGTCTGTGCTTTAAGGGCTCTCATAAACCTCTGACATGAAGGTCTGCTTCAAATTGATTATAAAGATGAGAATTGGGTGATATGAAACTTGACAAGACAGGCCTTGTCAGTGCATTGAGTACTTTTTGATGATCATTTCTACTGACAAAAGGCAGCTCATTTTTTAAGCTAAAAAAATTAATTTTCTTCAGTGATCCTCTCCCAAATTTTGGACATCTGCCAGACATAAGACTAAGATGTTTCCAAACTTCAGCAGAGGAATTGCATGTTATTTCTGTGAAGAGCAGTGCTACAAAATACTCTTTGGGGGAAAAAAAGTAAATTTACATTTTTGTTTCTTTTTTTTTTGTTTTTTTAGCTAAAGCTCCAAACAAGCCTATTCAAGTGGTCTATGTACCTTCTCATTTGTTTCATATGTTATTTGAATTATTCAAGGTAGGTCGTGCTTGTTAACATTTGGAAGGGTTTGTGAACTGTCGAAATGGAGATTCCTTTCAGTTAAAGCTCTTAAATGTTATTTTTAGTTTTCCTTTCTTAACCTTATTCTTAAGTTTCAAACACTCTTCACTTGTTTAGAAGCCAGACTCCTATACCCTTGTGTAGTGAAAAAAATGTCTGTTTTCCCATTTCTCTTTTTGTGCCTTTGAAGCTGATAACTTAAAGCACTCGTGATAGTCTGGTTTTGCAGTGAAAAAATATTCATGAACTTGCAATTTTCATGAGCTTGCTTTGTTATTGCATATTTGAGGACTGGCTGGGATCAGTGTCCTTACTGTGAAAACATCCCACATGCCTTTGAATAGTGCAAATGACATGCTTTATTTTGGTTGTATTTGTGTTTTCTGAATAATTGGAACTTGTGAGAGCTGTTCTGTGGTTTGAAAGAGGGTGGCAGGTCTGTAGGTGGTGCAGTTGAACACTAAATACTGAGGGAGAAATATGCATTTGGTCAGAAACTTTTTTGAAATATTGGGGTTTTTGGGGTTGATTTCTGACATTTGTCAAGTGTGTTCATTTAATTCTTCCCCTATTTTGCCATTTGTAACAACAGTTCAGGGCAGAACAGGTGAGAATTTGTAAACTACATGTATGTGTGTTCTGGTACAAGTCATGAAACAAGGAGAAACCAGTAAGTTGTAGCTGTACGGAATCTGTGAGGGACTGGCAGTGGAAACTTAAAATAGGTGATGAAGAATCCTTTGGATATAATTACTTGATTTAACACAGAACAAAACAATGTTGCTTTCTGTTCTCTGATGTATCAAATAGATAAAAGTTATGTAAAATGAGTTGTAATGTAAAAACTTAATTGGGCGATTCATTGACTTCTTGAATTTGTGTTAAATAAAGCCCTTTCTGTCCTGTATACAGTTGTAGGACACATTACCTGCTAAAGTTGGAATCAAAGAGCCTGTTTTTTCTTTTCTCTTCAGAATTCAATGAGAGCTACAGTGGAATGGCATGAAGGTAAGAAAGAAGCCTATCCATCGATCAAAACCTTAGTCACTTTGGGGAAAGAAGATCTGTCTATTAAGGTAAATGACTAAAAATAATATGCAGTTTACAAACCTGCTGGTTTTAGAGTAGTGTGGTTTGTAATTCAAAAAGGCAAGTTAGTTACTGTACCACTTGCTTCACATCCATTAGAACAGCATGTTTTTAGTTGGGAAGGACCTACAGGGACCATCTAGTCCAACAGCCTGACCACTTCTGGGCTGACCAGAAGTTAAAGCATGTTATTAAGGGCATTGTTCCAATACCTCTTGGTGACTGACAGGCTTGAGGCATCTGCCACCTCTCCAGGAAGCTGTTCCAGTGTTTCACCACTCTCCTGGTAAAGAAATGCTTCCTAATCTCTGGTCTAAACCTCTCCTGACGATGCAGCTTTCAGTTGTTCCCACACATCCTGTCACTGGGTCCCAGGGAGGTGAAATCAGCACCCTCCCTCTCCACTTCCCCTCCTCAGGAAGCTGTAGAGAGTAACAAGGTCGCCCCCGGCCTCCTTTGCCCCAGAATCCCTGGATGCTTCTCTAATAAAGTAATTTAGATAATGCTGCATGAGGTTTTGTGGCTTTTTTTCCAGAACATAATGTTTAAAACTCTTAAATTTTCCTTCCTTAGATAAGTGACCAAGGTGGAGGTGTTCCTCTCAGAAAAATAGACAGATTGTTTAACTACATGTACTCAACAGCACCCAGGCCTAGTCTGGAGCCCTCGAGAGCTGTGCCTTTGGTAAGCAATTGCAGTATGTATTTAAATGTCCCTTTGCACTGCTTTGGTTTTATATTTCCCTTCACTGCAATCAGGTTTTCCATTGAAGAACTTGTTTATCATTAACAAGTCTGTGCAGGTAAAACAAGAGAAAATGGGTTTTGTTACCATTTGGTCTGTGGGATAGAAAATTTCTTTTCTTTGTCTTGAGATTGCATTCTTGGCAACAAGTATGTCAGAGTATTTTCACAGGTTAATGGGAAGGTGGATAACCTAATGAGCTTCTCTTTGGTGTGCAGATTACTGTTTATCTGTTTCCTGTGATAAATGCATTGAAAAGGTCAGAATTACAGCACTTGGGAAATACCTCCTGGCAATGCACAAGCTTATATTGAAACTTGAAAATAATTTGTATGCAAGTTATGGACTGTAAAAACACATTTTAAAAAATATTTCCAAACCTGCATGTGATGTGAACACTTTTGCCATATTTCTGTTAGTTGGAAGTATCTCTTGTGATAATTCCCTTCTGAGACGTGTCAGGGACAGATTTCAAACAAAAAAAAATCTCCCTGTAGTTTTTTCTAGGCAGGGAATTATTTCACTGTTGGATGTGTAGATTATTTTAGCAAGTATTATTTTAAAAAATTATTATTAAAATTAACATACTATTTCGAAATTGCTTTATTAAATTGCAAATTAAATATTGGATCATTGTGATAAAAATTAGATAGCTACTGTTCAGTTTGGCTTTCAGTAAGTGGGTTAATACAGATTCTGTGTTCTTGCCTTTTCTCAGCTTTGTCCTCTGTTCCCTCTGGTGCAATCTTGTATCTTTAAGCACGTTGAGAAGTTGTTTCTTTGAGGAATTTCCTTTCACTGCTTAGGAGCATTCTCATCTAGCACGTTCTAAAGTTTGGGGTTTATTTCCTGCTGTGCTTGAAGTGCCTTCAGGCAGGTAACAATCTGTGGCACAGAGTATGGAACCATGGAATCATTGGGCTTGGAAAAGACTTCCCAAAGTTGAGTCCAACCTTGGACCAAACACCACCATGTGAGTTAAACCACAGCACTAAGTGCCATGTCCAGTTGTTTTCTGAACACTTCCAAGGATGGTGATTCCACCACTTTCCTGGTCAGCCAGTTCCAATGCCTGACAACCCTTTCCACGAAGAAATTCTTCCTGATGCAACTTAAGGGTGTTTCCTCTTGTCCTGTCCATGTGACTATTTTGGATATAATTAGCAGTAAACTGAGGGTAAAATCAGTTCAGAGGTACTCAGAGATAATAAATTTCCTTTTAGATTATGAGCAAAAAGTCCTTAAGGTAGTGTCTTTGCCCACAGTTTGTACCATTGTGGCACGTGAACGTATTGCAGTTTTCAGCAGCGTTTGCCACTGTGGTAGGTGTGAAACCCAGTTCTGTTTCTGCACTGACTTGGCACTAATCCTTCACAGTTCCTGTCTCTACAACATACCTGAGTAATGTTTCAGACTTTTGCTTTTTCATAGGTAATCTTCTTGAATGTGGTGAGTGATGGGGAACAGGCCTTAATTCAAATAAAAGCTTTTTTTCTTTGTCACAAATGGTAGAATCTCTCCTGATGCATAATCTGCCTTTGTTCTCTCTCACTTCTGATCAGCAATTTACTGTATCAGCCTACAAGGATTTCCTGGAACTTGTTCTCACGATAAACTTATATCTTGATTACCAGTTGTGTTCGCTATTAAATTGTCTCTTCCTTTGTAGCTCTTGATTGTAAAATGTGTTCATTTTGAGGATTGATACTATTCTTTTTTTTCTTTTTTTTTTCAATGCATCTTTTAGCAGTGCATTCCTGTGTTTATTTCTCACCTTCAAGACTGCTTACTCTGATTCTGTGCCATTTACACTTGGTATTCCGCTACTGTGTCCCATTTTCAGGCCTTGTTTTCCTTTCCAGTCTGTATGTCACTGTAGTCAGACCTACAGAGGATCCCTCTCTCTTGTGAACATGCAGCCTTTGCCCTTGTCGCAGGTTTGGCCCAGCTGTTGCCAACCCTGGACTGGCCCCCCTTCCCCCTCCCAGAACCTTCCCAGCAAAGGAAAGGGAAAAAAACAAACAGAAAAGACACGCACTCTAAAGAAACTGAACTGAATAAAAAGAACAAATTATATTTACTAACATTTACAAACCACACTGTATACACAACACATAGGATCCCACCCCCAGGGGAGAGGGGAAGGGAGAAAAGGGGATTGATTAGCCGGAAAATAGGGAAGACACCAACCCAACCTAAAGAAACTGAATCAAAACAAACTCAATTAAAAACCTCAAGGAAGGGGAACAAGAATGAAACAATTCACCCAGGACAGGAGAAACACCAGGGACCAGAGGGACCAGACTTCAACCACCTCCCTCCAGCTCCTCAGCCCAGGAAGGGAAGACCACCACAAAAACCACACCCCACCCTGCTACGTGGAAGACAGTGTGGAATACTTGTAACTTCCTTAGATACAATGGTTACTGAGGAAGCCATGAGTCAAATCATTACAGCTCTCTGAGTGTGACCCATGTCTGTACACAACTGAATGTGAGAAGAGTTGTTAAGCTCTGTTATTTATGTGTGTGCAGAAAGAAGGAACTCACAAACTCTGAGTCTGTGGCATATCTTTCCATTAGGATGAACAAGGCTTAGCAGTGAAGTTTGGCATGTTATGGCCCACATCCAGTTATAAAAACAATGATGCTATACTTTGTGTGTCAGTATAGAAACAAAAATCCTTCAGCAGTAAAGTTCCAGTCCTTTCAAAGAGGTAAATCCTCTTTGAAGTCCATCCAGAAGGAGTTTATCTATTGCTTACTGCTAAAGACCAAATCATTTAAGAGTCACGGTGCTCCGGAAGGTCAGTAGGTCTGTGCTTGTGTCACTCTTGACTTGGGCAATATTCTAAACTGATGTGAAATGCAGTGTAAAGAGATGTAATTTCCTGTTCTAACACTCTTTCCCCTTGTTACATGATCCCCTGCCTAGATATGAAACATTCATGGACTTGGGCAGTGGGAGAGAGGTATCTTTCTGTTGATTGGGGAAAATTCTCTCTCACTGTCATTGCAAATGCTGTTTAAAAACTGCTGAGAAACCTTGTTGCCATGGCAGCACTCAGATCCTGGCAGGTCTCCTGTTCGTCTGTAGTGCTGAACATACAGAGCACACCTTAGAAACACATGGTCGTGGTTAATGATGGTGGGTTTTATTAGAGAATTTGTAGCTGCTCTCTTTGACAGCATTTGTTTATAATGTGTGCTGGTTTAAAGGCAAACCAGCAGGGGAAATGAACTCACCACCAGAGAGAGATATAAGTCAGACCTAAAATTTAATAATAATATTACACTAAAAACACTGACACAAAAGGGAAATTGCTTTCAACTCACAAAAACCCAGCAGTATAGCCCAGTGTCCTGGGGCACAAACCCAAGGGGGTTTGTTTGCCCTTGTGCTGAGACCCCTGTGGCTCCCCCAAGTCCAGAGCAAAAGGAAATGAAAAAACCTGTTGGTGCAGGCGAGGGCTGTGGGTCTGGGCAAGAGTGGTGATCTCCTCCTGTCGAGGTCCTGCTGCTCCTCTGGATCCGACGAGAAGTTACCAAAGTCTTCTTACCCACCACTTATGTACCCTCAGGGAGCACCCAGTCCCTCCCCCTGGGTGGGGACTCACACAATGGGTGATTAACTCTGGGAGCCAGGGGGTATTGAACTGTTGATGGCCCATTAGCAGCTCCGCCCCCTCAGGCTGAGTGTGAAGGTGATAATGACTCCCTGGGCAGCTGCTGCTAATGGCCCATTGTCCTTGGGGAATGAATAGAGGGGGTAGAATACACAGCTTTGATCACCCCCACACAGTGTCAACTGGTCCCTCCTGCTCAACTAGGACATAATGGCAGAAACGTGGATTCAATTAGTTTAATTTAAACCTGCAGACACTACTAACAGAAGTTTAATCATTGCCTGTTTGTATATTGCATGCTGTGATATTTAAAGATAAATTTGCTCTAAGGCGCTTTTCTTTCTCAAGGCAGATGTGCCATCATGGACTGTTCTGTCCTCCGGGTCAAGCATGGGCCTATGTAGTAATCACTTTGTGTTGTCTTTTGCAAAATAGACCCTTTGCAAGGTTTTCATTTAATAAGGTGTTTATCTGGGATCTCCTGTCCTCATATTTCTTGTAAGTCATCCTATTTGGAAAATACCCTAAAGGCAACGCACAGAAGAGAATGGCAGGAAACTTTTGCAAGAGGGCTGTATGGAATAATTATGTGGGCTCGCAGAGAGTGTAAAGGAGCAGGAGACAAACAGAAGCTGCGCGTGGGTTTTAAGGAGGGGCAATTCTGGAGTGAGGAACATGTAATGTTTTTGCAGTGTTGTTTGATACTGCCCTTTACATGAGCTGGTCCTGGGGGTGTGTACTGTCCACAATTTGCCTTTTGGTTCCTGTGCTTTATAATTTCTATAATGTATTTATTGTTCAGTCTTCTGAAAAGATGAAAGGCAGCTCTTGGCATTTTTTTTTAGTTCTTTCTTAGTCAAATATTTTTTTAGAGGTTAAGAAAGAAATACAGTTTTAAAACTGGGTGTTTGAAAGTGATGCATGTGTCTCTAATGAGAGTGTTTGAGAAATTAAAAACATAATGTTGTTTGGAAAAGTGCAGCTAAGCAACTGTTTTAACTTTGGAAATGGACAGTAATGACTATGACAAGCAGCGTGAAAAGGGTACCTTTGGCACTTCTCTTTCTCAGTTTTGCTCAAAACTGAGTGAGCAACTTAAATCGGTTTAATATTAAATTTAGACTTGTGTAAAAAAAAGGCAAAGAGGCCAAAATACATTGTAGAGATAGCAGGTGACAAGACAACTTATGATGGATACTGTAGTAAAAGTTCTTAAATGTTCACCTTTTCCTCAAGGGATTTCCTGTAAAGTGGTACCCCATATTAGCTGTGCATGATGCTTCATGGGCACCTTCTTTGTACCATTTGGGGCTTTGTTTTTAAGATTCGGTGCATGATTCTCACTTACCTGTCAGGTTGCTTTTAGAGAAATATTGTATGGAATGACTTTATTGGTTTTCTGAAAACTTCTGATGTCTAATTCTTGTAATCCGCCATTATGAAAAAGTTGTATTACTCCATTGCTTTGTATATCCCTCTTTTCAAATATTTGTGCATCTGGAATACTTCCTTTCTTGGTCTGGATAGTCCTGAAGAAATCGGGGTTGGGTGAATAACCACCCACTGTGGTTCTTGGTGCATACCAGTTACCTGAAAGAGTTGATGTGTAGAGCAAACCTCACTCCTTGGCTGCAGTGAGAGAGGCTTGGGGGTTTTTTATAACTTTTCTGACAGGAGGGGGTTAGAAAAGGTGCCAAGAGTTGACCTTGTTGCAGCTCTGGTTATGAATGTTCGTTTTGTAAATTTAAAATCTAAAATTTGTACCAGTCAAGTCTGTTATGCTTTGAAAATCGCATGGACTGTACTGGGTCTCAGTCCTCAGAGGATCATTCAGTGCTGTGGAGTCCTCATCGTTTGTTAAGCAGCAAGGGTTGTTTGCCTTGCCTTGCTCTGTGAGTCCTCACAGGACTCTGCTGATCTCCGTGGCACTGTGGCCTCAGGGATCACTTTGTAGTGTGACCTGGATGAAGTAAATGGAGTCGTCTCTGGCTTTCTAACAGTGGAGATGTTTGAGAAAAGTTATCCCAGAAAAATACATTCTCAGGACCGGGTAGGGGACGGCTCCCAGAATAATCCAGACACACGCAGGGGTTGGAATCTCGCCAAAAGCCTTTATTTTCGGTGGGGGACTGGATTTAAGGGTTCGAATAGGGGCGGGGTTTGGAGGGGATTGGCTGAGGGCAGGATTAGGTTTAGGTACTGGGAGGAACCAAACCGGGACATCCTGGCAGGGGGAGAAACCACGGGGCTGACTCAGGGAAAAAACCCAGGGAAAACACACAGAGAGGGGGAAGGAACATGGGGGGTGTGAGTTTTGGGTGTTGACACCGACAAAACGTGCTGTCAAAACTGTGATTTTTACCAAAGAATGGAGTGCTATTGCAGTGCTGATGACACTGAGGAAGCTGCAGAGCATACCAGTTTGCTGTGGTGGCTGGAGGCAGCACGTGTGTTGTGCTACACCTGCCTCCTTGAGAAAAGGAAAGATGGACAAGGGAGTTCTAACAAAGGACTTGGGTATTTTTCACTTTTCTGTACTTAAACTAAAAAGTAATGCATAGGGATAAAGGAGATTGCTGAAAAGGCTGAGTACTGACTTATACTGTAGGCTGAGTAATAAAGCTTGAAAAAGAATTTGATACAAATCTCGTATTTAGTTATCCTCTTTTATACATTAATGTGGTGATCTGTTGCATTTTTGTAACTTCTCCAGCTTTTCGTTTTGTTTTCTGTTTTTGCAGGCTGGGTTTGGCTACGGTTTGCCAATCTCTCGTCTGTATGCAAGGTACTTCCAGGGTGACCTTAAGCTCTACTCAATGGAAGGCGTTGGCTCAGATGCTGTAATTTATTTGAAGGTAAGAATTTGACCCTTTTATACACTAGTAAAGGAGTGCAGATTGTTTATAGCAGGCTCTTTTCATTCCTCAGCATGCTTTCAAACTTTTTGCTACCTTTGACACTTTTATTTAAATCAGTTACACAGAATCCTAAACCCCAAAGTTACGTGTATTGACCTGGCACTAATACTAGTTAGTTTGATTTGGGTTTCTTTTTTTTTTCCTCAGTTCCCTGTGTTGGATCATTACATTTTGGTAATTCATCATAAGTGGTGAATTTTCTGAGAACTGTGTGATGAGACATAATTTTGGTTAAACCTTTTTCATTTGAAATTCTGCCCACAATAGAACTGAGAAGACTATTGACCAGCTCCTGACTAGTACATGTTTTATTCTATGCAGTTCTGGATGCAACAGACCAAATTGATCCTGCTGCCATTTTTTGGGAGAGCCCAGGCTGCTCAGGAGCTAAAGGTTGAAACTGACAGCTTGAATTTCATCAGGCAGTTTAAAAGAATATGGGATATATCTCATGTGTAGGTCATTGACAGCACTGTCACTGTGCCTTGCTGTTTGCAGCAAGGGAGTTGTGGAGCCCTGTGTTAACCTCTGCCTCTGATGGGTTTGATCCTGTGCCTGTGTGTGATGGAAGAAGGTATGGCCTTTGTCAGAGGCACAAGGCATGCCATGGATCAGCCCTCACAGATCACTGGGCTGGCAGAGCCTGGGTTTGTTGGGGAAGGGAAATGTTTCAGGAGAGCAGCTCAGTGGAGTCTGCTCAGTGTCACCGGACAAATCTCCCTAAAATGGTTTTGACCAAAAATCTTTTTCTTGCTATCTCTGTAGGCACCACTCTCTGGAAAAAAGTGGGTTTTTAAAATGCCATTTTTAAATGGTATTATTTTCATTTAATTTTGACTATGACTAGAGCTATTAGTCCCAGCTATTTTCAAAATAGTGTTGTGACATGTAACACTGTGATAATTGCAGCACTTGTTCCATAGGGAAGTTGTAGCTGTACAACTCCCCAGAGGATCACCTTGCTGTTGTGTCTCTAATGATCTCTAACCATTGCTTTTGTTTTTCCATAGGCCCTTTCAAGTGAATCATTTGAAAGACTTCCCGTTTTTAATAAGTCAGCGTGGCGACACTACAAGACCACACCAGAAGCAGATGACTGGAGCAATCCCAGCAGTGAACCAAGGGATGCCTCTAAATATAAAGCTAATCGATAATTTGCCACCTTTTGTCTCTGTTGGAGGTGACCTCTGCATTCAGTATAAAGTCTCTGCTTTGTTCCAAAATCCTTCAAACCACAGTAGCTAATTACTTCCAAACCAAGAGCTAATCAGGGCATTGAAAAATACTAAGAACAAAGTGATGATTGGGACTTAAAGGAAGGCACTGAGCGTATTTGGTGTGTGAGTCCTGTCTACTTCACCAGAGTATGCTTGGTTGCTTCAGTCATGCATTGCCAACAGGGACTGCACTGTGATTGCACTTAGGAACACGATGTTGTAACAAAAAGATACTATTGGAAGTGGCCAGTTCTTATCCAGTATGAGGATTGGCAAGATGTGCAGAATCCCCTAAAATGGTGAATAGTATCTTGCACAGCAATATGGTAAAAGAGAAAAGTTTTAATGTAGTTAAACCTCTGCTTTGAAATTCCACTGTTTGCGGCGTCTTACATTGCACAGTGTCACCTGTAAGAGAAAATCCCTTTGAGCTCCCCAGATCTTGTATCTAATGAGCTCATAAATGCATAGTTCTAGAACAGGTTGTGCAGCTTTAAACTGATGCTTTCCCCAAATTCCCAAATCCATTTGTCAAGTGCATACAAGTTATGTTGTTATAAGACAGGACTTCCACTTCTTGGTATGCACCTTAATGATTTTCTTGACACACAAACACAGAAATGCATTTCTATACATTTTTCCCTGTTTTGAGGAAAGCTCCTAAGCAGTTAGATCATCTCTCTGTACAAGACATTCTGTCAATTCAGGGGCAGGGGTTAATTCAATTTCTATTTGCCTGTTGTTTTAGGGTAACTGGGGAGGGGAGAGAAATGCTGAAAGGCTCTCGAGACAGCCAGTCATACACACAAATTTGCCTTAAGAGTGTTGGTTGTTTGAAATCTGATTAGTTTAAAACCTGTAAATAGTTTGCAAAGTTATTTATACGTTCAATGTCTGACTATAGTCTGGTAATCTGAATTTGTAGTGTATATAAAGATGTTGTACACCAGCTTTTGGAAAGTGTCATTGGTCTAAATACATGAAACTGGAAATACTGTAGAGATGGGGGGGACAAAATATGGCCGGTATCTGACTTAAGGGAAAAAAAACAAAGAGAAAAAAATCCAAGTATTTTCCCCTTACATTTATTGTAAGGGTTATTGCTGACTATTAGAAAACTGTTCTTCACAAAGTCTTTGCCAAATGCTGTCTCTGATACTATGGCCTTGCAAAAAAACCCTGTGAAATTTAGAAGTTCTGCTGATACCCGAGCCCATGGCAGTACAGTAGGTAAGTTGTGAGCAGCTCTGATGCACCCTCCATTTCTCGTAGGCGTTTTGATATTTTTTGAAAAGATATTAGAGATTTTAGCATGGAAAAATGAAACTTGTTTACTAAAATTGTGGGGGAACTGTCCCTTTTGTCCTCCCAATATTTATTTTTATAAAGAACTGAACAGGGAAATGCTGAGAGATTCCTAGATGTTTAAAAAAAAATAAATCTTAGTTCAACTTAATGATAGTACTTTGCACTTAATTGAAGGATTATAAAGTGCTTTGAGCAATAAACTCCATGCAGCCCTGTTTCTGAAGAGCTGGAAGCCCTTGCCTTGCACTCCCAAGTCTTACCTGCTGCAGTAATTTCCAGGATTTGTGTGTGAGCAGTGGGTGATTCCCAGGGCATGAGGTCCCGTGGGTGTCCCGGCACTGTGTGGATCAGGCACCAGGTCCTTGTCCGGGCTGCTGCTGCTCCCTGTGCCTGGGCAGTGCTGCCCCTGCTGCCAGCAGGGAGCTGATGGAGCCGTCCTGTTCCAGACCACACTCGTCTGACCCTGGGCAGGGCCCTTGGCAGGGCATGGAGGGTGTGATAATGTGGCCTCCAGAGCAATAATTTCCCAGGGCTGCAGGCACTGCTGCAGAGAAGGCAAATTGCTATTCAGGTGATACAGCCACGCTGCTGGGGTGAAATCAGGGTAATGGTTTGACTGAAACACCAGCTGGAAGTCACACCTACTAAAATTTAGTCACTTCTGCCCTCACTTCCAACTTCTTACTGGTTTTTAAATTATTTCAAGTTGTGTATGTTTTCTAGTAATGGCAGAGGGGAGCTTGCTTAAAGATAGAAATTGGTGATGAAACTAATATTTTTCCAGTTGTGTGTGGTCAGTTTTTCCTAGAACATTAACAAAAACATTCCAAGGAATCAGATAGTTTGTGTAAGAAACTTGAGTTTCAGCTTTTGTTAGAAATTGTACTTTGAAGTAGAAAATCCTGACCTGGACCTTTTGGACTGTTTCCTCATACACGAAAAGGAGAAGGGACAGAAAGGAAAGGAAGGATGCAGGCATATTGAACTTGTTTTTGTGAAGTCAGTGTAAACCATGGAAGCCATGGAATGTAAACCATGGAATCTCGGAATGAAAGCTGAGGGTACCGTGGAGGATGTTGTGATGTATTAGTGATGTCACTTCTTGAGCCACAAAAACAACTGGCTGGCTTTTCAGGACTGAAGTGCTCTAGTACTTGAAAACTCCCCTGAAATGGCACCCATTGCCAAGAACCCTGAGCATGTACAAACACCTCAGAGCAGGAAGGGAGAGTACAAGGAATGTATTTGCTTTCCATTTCCCAAGGTTTGTTTGTGGGCATTACAGTGAATAGAGAGAAGCAGCTTTTCTCCTCGCCAACCTTGTCTAGGCAGCCTGTGCTTTAGTGGAGATCCCAGGAGTGCTGTAAACTCTTCTTCACTCTTTGTCCTCATGCTGTGTTTCTGCATAGGGGTTGTTAGTCTGAAAACTGTCTTAGAAACAGCAGCAGCAGATCTTTGGTCAGGAGATGGTTTTTCAATGGCTATTCCTGAAAATTGAGTATGTGTGTGGGTCTAATACTGCTGGTTTAACTATAGATGCTGATCTTTTCTCAGTTACTTCTACCTTTGATTGGAATCCCTTATAATGTTTTAATATTTTGAGGCTGTTAGTTCTGAACTTTCTGATTACATAGAAGTATAGTTCCTTTTTATGAATTTCATATGTATGGCCTGCTGATGTTATTGCAACCTGCTTGTCTTGAGTTACAGGACACAGAAATAACAAAAATGTTTTCAGTGAAAATGTTCCCTATCTGTTGTGTTTAGTGATTAACAAACTGAACAAGAGATGTTTCCTGAGAATTTATGAACAATTTCTGTATGTCACAATGTAACAAATAGTTTAACTTTTTTGTCCATTGTATGTTCTTTTGTTGTATGTGTCTTGAATGTAATTTTATTAATCCCCTGCCTAGTTTAATATTACTAGATATGGAAGTCTCTCCAAATCATGTATGTATTTGTGCTCCCTGCTTTTCTAGGCTTTGCTTTGAGGCAACAAGGGGTCCTTTCAGAGTCAACACTTGATGAGAAATATTCAGAAGATACTGAAATGCTTCTTTTACAACTCAAGTGCAGAGTCTTCACCTCTGTACTTGGCTGTGATGACCTAGGACAGCACAGAGAAAGTCTTTGTTCTGCTGCAGTTTGTGCTACCTCTTGGGCACTGTTTAGGGCAGGTCCATTGGCTTAAAGATTATGGATATTAATTGTGGTGTTCTTGGAAAACTCAGGCTACTTTTTGGCTGTATAAAGCTACACTTGCTGCTGCAGCTGGGCAGTATTCTTCTCTTTGTCCTCAGTGGCATTTGCTTTGACACAGCTGTTCACTTTCTCCAAGAAGTGAGCAGGAGTGATCGTACAGGGTAGTGCCATCTCCTGTTCACCTGCCCCCAAATGTGGTACTTGGGGTGAAATCCTGACCTCAGTGACATGGAAAGCATTTCCTCCCCCTTCACCTTTAATAGACACTTCTAGACCCTTATGTGTGAAGTGCTGCAAACGTGGTCATGATTCATGAAAACAGTTCTGTAGAAAACAGCCTAAATGTTTATTGTTAGTATTTATCTTGAGGATAACCATGTCTGATTGTGCAGTGTTCCCATTCCTTGCTTGTTTCCTTGGTTGCCAAGTGGATGCCATGGTTTCCAGTAGCTGCTCTTGGCTTCTTCCTGACATACTTCCCTGTCTATGAATGAACATATATGTGTTTTTGCAGAGTTCAGAGGACATGATGGCACATGACAGAACGATGTGTTACTGAGTTCAGAGGGGACTTTGCTCACAAATGAGGAACCTAGCTGTAAACTGTGTAGTGACTCCAGGGCTGAATCTTGCAAATACTTGCACAAGTAAAGAGTGTATGAGAGGAATCCTGCTTAGATGAATCTGTTCTCAGGATCAGGACTCAGGCTGTTGACATTAATTTGAAACAATGAAGATTTGTGTAACTGAAGCGGCTTTCTAATTAAAAATAAATGAGAATTTAAAGTTCATGTGCTTTAATTGCAGTATTATGTGTCCTTAAAAGTCCTCAGAAATTGGCATAGAGAACTTGTTTTCTTCTTAAATCTGGAGGGTTTTTTCATGTAGTGTCAGTAGGATTGACGAGGTTGTGGTAATTCTGACATTATCCCACTAGCATTAATTGCTTTATTTTTCCTTTGAATTGAATACTGCCAAGAGGTGGCAGACAGTCCTCTGAAATCCACGCCCTCTGTAGATCCCATCAGGCAGAGGCAGGCGTGTTCCCAAGCCCTCCATGCCTCTGGCTCTGCAGAAGGGACTGTTTCAGTGCTAAACCTGCACTGAGGTTTTGATGAGCTTCTGATGTGGGTGGAAACCAAGTAATTTTGTTCCAAAGGTCAATTACAGGAAGAGCTCTTAGTGGTGAACTGGCCTGTGTTGCACCTCCAACCCAGAGGGAAAGTGGTCTCGTGGTGCCTCCTCTGAGGTGACATCATTTGCATCAACTATACCTGTAGTGGAGGAGTGAGAAGGTAATTTTTCATTAGATTACTTGGACATGTTTTAAATTTATTTTAGAATCTTCTGCAACTTATTGAAATTGTTTCTAGTACTTGACTTGTGTATACTCTTATTTTCCTTTTTTCTTTCCATAGTTGACAAATAAAAATACACAAAATCTACACGATGAAACTTTTAAGGGATTGATTTGGTTTCACACAATATGGAGCTTAGTTTGTGATTTGGCAGCCAAAGGTCAACTTCTCACATGCCCACAGAGGGGCAGACTCAGCTGCACTTGGGAGCTCAGAGTAATTTTAGCACCTTTGGTGTTTGGGTTCTTTTTTCTGCTATATAAATCTCCCTAAAGCTAAATTTTGGATTATTCTTGACAGCTGAAATCGCTGTTATAAACTCAACACCCAAGGCTTCTACCTTGAAATTTCTTCTGCTCTCCATACAGCTTCTTAAGTTACTCAAGAAAATGAAAAAAAAAACCCTGAAGTTTCTTACCAAGCAATTCCAGAGCAGGAAAATGCCTGGGGACCAACCTCGCTTGGCTCATTAGCTTTCTTATTAAGTAATAAATGAGGCTCCAGATGGCCAAAATTTTGCTAGAACTGAAATAATTTTCTTACAGATGAAGAATTTATTTTAAAACTTCAAATGAGAAGAAGTCTGTGTGTTGTACTTTCTCACTGCTCACCATTTGCCTGAGTATTCACAGGAGCTGAGTGGTTAATTAAGTAGCTCAAATTTGCAGAATCTGTCAGCATGTACTGCATAATATTTGGCAGTAGCTGTTTGTAGAAAATAAAGCAACGAGTTGCTGCAGCAGCAGCACTATAATGAAGATTTATGGCTTTAGAACACAGGCTTATATATGAGAACAATTTGTAATAAGGGATGAGGTTTTTGTTGTACAATTCATGCCTTTTTAGACGGCTGTAGACTCAGTACTTCAATTTGTCACTTTCAGTGGAAAGAGAAGGCTTGCAGCAGACAGTTTTTAAATTAAGTCAGACATACAAAACATGTCAGGCATGCTTGATTGGAAAAATTAAACTTTTTAGTAATGTCACATCAGTTTATATTCAGCATCTAACTTGGAGGCTGTTGTTACTCCAAGCTTTTTGCCATCTCCTCTAGGATTAAAATGGAGTGTAGTAAATAATGTCTCCTGTGTGCTGTCCAACAGCATCAGCCATTTGGAAATCCTGTGACAGCCATCTGAAAGTCCTCCTCTGTCCTAGTGACTTGGATAATTTGTCTTATGGCTCTGGCCCAAGCTGTTCCCCTCCTGTGTCTCCTAGTCCAAAGGCAGCCGTGATGTCCCTTTGCTTCTGCTTGTGTGCTGCTGGAGCAGTGATTTGAACCTTGTAAGACATTTTTGATCTGCCACTCTGGATTCTTTTCTTGAATTTAGCATCCAGGTACCTGATTTCAAAGACCATTTTAGAAGGAAGCTTCAGTTCTGCCAGTCTTCAAGTCACATGTTGACTGTGTGTTGGTGCTGGGAAGCTCTCCAAGGCCAGTGTCATTTACACGTTCTTGCCATTTTGGAAACTGATGCCAGTTTGCACGTTCTGCCATGTGAGCTGTCCTGTCCAGTGTCTCCCTCACCTATTTCTCTTTGCTCTTTATCCTTCTGGAAATAAATGTCATTATAGATATGGGAATACTTGGTGCAGAGTCCTGGGGACAGTGGAGGGGCAGCACTTGAGGCATGGTCAGGTCTGCATTCAGGTCAAGGGAAGTGGCTTTGTGACCCACGGCTGTGTCATAGTTTCCATGTCCCTGGATGTTTGTGAACTAAAGATTGGTGCTTCTGAGTGCTGAGCTCTCCATGCTCTGGAACAGGACAACAATATTCCCCCAGGGAAATATTCTTTCCTTCTGGATTTCCAGGTATGGTGTCCATTTTGGTGAGTGGGTGTTCATGGTCTGTGTGATGCAGCACCTGACAATTGCCTGTTGCGTTATGTGCTGCGAGAAATGTCTGAGTCACCACTTTACAAAGTATCTCACAAATGGCTGTTTGTGATGGAGGAGGAGGTTGCAGTTACGCTTTGTTTTGGTTTTTAAATACATTCAGTCTTGCTGTTACTCTGTGCACTCAGCAGTGGACAATCCCCCCAGCTTGCTGAATGCTGCTTTACAGCAAGTCAACTGGGGTTTCTAGATTTGTAAGGGCACATGGAAGTGTTTCATCAGGGGGCTGGACACACAACTGTCAGTGCTCAAGTATATAATTAATCTCTAACTTTTGGGTTCTTGGTAACAGTTGGGTAAAGCATGCGAGGTGATCCTCTCGGGCACATCTCTGTGGGTGTAACTTCAGGTCATTGGCTGGAGTCAGTTCTGCTGATGGTGTGGTAGTACCACCACTCCTTGCATAATGGCTGTGTTTTAATTAGCTCCTGTGTAGTTTATTTATCAGTTCTTAACACATGGACTTGAAATCTCAGAAACTGGAAGTTGAAAGGTGTCAGACATGATATTATTTTTTTTCTTTCCTTTCTTTAAAGATACCGTGAGTGTGCTGGTGTTTTCCTTCTCCGTGTTCAGTGTGTTGCTGTGATACAAGTATGTGCTGTGAGATGGTTTAAAGAAAAGATCCTCTTTAGGAGGAAAAATGAAATTTAAACCCACCACCCAAGATTTTTGATGTTTGGATTATGTTTCGTTTGGAACCAGCTATTTTTGGGAGAATCTCTTACACAGGATATGCCTTATGCATTTTTTCTTTGCATGGGAACACTGTAAATATTTAAAGTGTTTGGTTTTCATGGAATAAATGCACTCATTTGTGAGAGGCCTTTTAGACAATCAAGGAGGGGCAAGGGGAGTGATTATTTACCATAATCTGCTGGGCAACAGAAGGAATTCCCCTGCCTATGGAGGTAAGACTTGTGTCCAAAACCTAAATGTAACTGGAAAACTGAGCTACCAAAATGATGAAAGTATTTCAAGTCAAAATCGTGATGACTCCACAGGGATAATTTACTTCATGTATAGCACAGACAATGAAGTATTACCAGAGAAAAGGAGGATCAAGCCCTGTAACTTTTTAATCCTCTAAGGGGACATTTCTGTTTTCATAGAGTGAAACTGCCTTTGGGAAGGGTTAAAGGAGGGGATCCTTTCAAAGGCATAATTTCCTCCTTGTATTTGTTTTGCTTGTGGGTCTTCACAGTGTATTTTGCCATTCTCCAGTACACAAAGCAGGCATTTCTGTTTGTGTGAAAGGCAGAACTGCCTCACTTGGCTTCAGAACTTGCAGTTCCCTGTTCCTCATTGAAGCAGGGATTGATGCTGTTGGAGAGTGTCTAAAAAATGGATGGAGATACCAAGTGTGAAAGAATGGGCCAGAACAACTCGCTGGGGCAGGGGAATTCAAGGCTCTTGTGACATTGTTATGGGAAGAGCCTCAGTTGTTGCTGGAGTCTCAGTCCTGCATTCCTGGATTAGCACAGTGAAAGTGCATATCCAAAGGCTTTCAGTTATTTTTATTTCATTCTGTATCTGTCTCCTCTCCCTCAGGCAGAGCTGTGAAGCAGTGACCCTGATTTCCCTTTTGGTTAGAAATGCTAATGCTGTCCTTTCTTTTACATACCAGGAAAGGGCCTTCCCTTTGGAAAGAAAAGGGCAGAAAATACCTGCATGTTTGCACTACCAGTCACACATATTTTGAGAGGAAAAGAATTCTCTTCAAAATCAGACTAGGAGTTCTTAAGATAAGTCTGTTGCTTTGAAAGGGTCTCCTCCCAAGAGCAAAACTCTGGGTTCATTTTCTGACTATCTTCAGCTCTGTTTATGAGGAGGTCAGGGGTCTTCTGAACCAGACTCAAGTGAAACTGCTGCTTAATTACATGCTATCACACAGGACTCTTCCTGTGATGGCTTGTTATGCTTTCACCAGCACATGTAATGTACTGTCAAACCTTTCCTTCCTGCTGAGCTGATAGGCCTGCAGTTGATTCAGGGGCTGCCTTGTTCCCAAGGGGGTTTGCCATGAACCAAAACCAGGATCTCCTCTGGGCCAGGCTGAACACTCTGAGCTCACTCACAGGGATGCTTCTCATGTAACTCCCAAGTGATGCCAAGACAGCTCAAAACAGCCCCAAATCCATCTTAGGAATAAAGCCTGTGTCATCTGGCAGCATTTTGGTGAAGACTCTCTGATTTTAAATAGCTTCTCTGCTGTGCTCAAGGACTTTGAAATTTGCTTATTCTGTAATTAAAAATATCTCAGGTGGGAAGGCCTGTGCTTCTCCCTGCCTGAGGCAGGACTGTTCAGTAAATGATCTTTACAGCTGCTGCAGTAGTAACTCCTTTCTTACAGAAAGGACAAATGAGCAAAGCAGGAATATTCATGTGTCACACTGACTCAGCTGGAGGAAGTCAAGTCTGAAGGCCAGTGTCAGGATTTGTCCCTGTGGCTCATGTTTGCTGCTGCAGTTTTCCATAAAACTGGCACAGCCACACATCATTTGACACCCATGGCAGCATCTCAGTTGCTGCTGGGGACAGTTTTCAGCAGCCAAACCAGAATGGCTGCAAAAGCACCATCTCTTTCTTCCATTTAGAATAACTAAAGTAGTGGCTCCTGATTCCACTGTGCTGGGGCAGAGGGTGAGGGGTGTCTCAGACTTGATGGTGTCTAAGGCTGCACCTCTCCAGCTGGGACAGCATTTCCCCACCTTTGCCTTGCAGCCACAAAAATGTGGGTTGAAGGGAAGGAGAGGTGATCTTGTCCATGTGGAGAGCAGCAGCAGCATTTTGGGCAGGCTGACAGAGCTGCTCTAGTGGCGTTCGTGGGGGTGTAAAGCCCTGTGGTACCAAGGATGGGGGAAACGGGCACTGTGCCATCAGTGGGCTTTATGCTGGTTGTTTTGTGTCCAAAGGTGCTTAAAATAACAGGGAGAGGCAGCTGTGTCTGTCATACACTGTTTATTTTTCATGTGGAGCTTGGCTGATAAATAGGACTCAAAGCAACGCTTGTGAAAAATAAACCCCAACCATGACTCAGAAGTGCAAAACTGTCCTCCCCGTGTCTAGAGACGAAGAGGTTCTGGTTTGCTGGAGACAGCACATGAATGTACCAGCAGGGAAAGGCTTCAGCGTTATGCAAATGGACACCTGGTACAGTATATGGCTTTGTTGCTGGGTACCCACCTGTGACTCTGAGAAAGCTTCTGTTAAGAACAGGTCACTGGTGAGTTTTTCTCCAGTTCCCACTTACAAGTCGTGGTGCTGTCCCCATTCAAACCACTGAGCAAGGGCTGCTGAACTTAAGTGTTATGAAACTAAAATGAACAAAAAAGAAGTGGTAAAAACCAAGAACAACAAATCCCTGCCCACCTCCATTGCATTTGGACATGGCTCATCGTATCAACAGCACCAAAAGAGCACAGACAGTTCCTGTGGTGGAGGAGTGGTTTGTGATGGGAAGACTTAAGACTTGCAAAGAATCAGGAAAACTTAACAAGTGCATCCCAAGTATGAAATTACACTAACAGGTTGCCTAAGGCTGAGAAAGGTCTTAATTGCATCGTTCCATTGGGTGCACAGCTGGGGGCAGCTGCAGTAGCTGTGGCTCTCCCTTTGCACTTTCCACCCTATTTCCTGCTCATCTCTTTTTGCAGCTCTGTGAAGAAGGAACTAGCTTGTCTCCAGAGGACAAAGTGTGGCACAAGATGCTGTGTACTTGGTCTTGGGGACACCTGAGAAGTGTCTGGCAGAATGTTCCCAAGGAAAAATCAATTCCCCCGTAGTAGGGGAGGGATGAAAGTTGTAGGGAATGAGCTGAGCGCCTCGTACTAAGGTCTGTAATTTACCTGTCCAGAAAAGTATCTGGAAGGGGACAGAGTGAAAGGAATTTACCTACCAACCAACCTGGTCACTCAGCAAGGTCAGGACAGCAGCTGGGGGGCATTGCTGTCAGCAAGTACAACCACACCACCCGGCATCTTCTTCCCTCAGTTCTTTTCCAAGAGCCTCATGGAGCGCTCCCTCTCCCAGCACTTCCTGCGCTGCTTGTGTAGGGAAGCAGCAAGTGGTGGATGGTGCTGCCCACAGCAGGCACCATGTCCTGGTGGGTTTGCAATCCCAGGCAGCAGCACCACAGCAGTGATTTTGCTGCTGTGACCCCCTGTTCTGGGATGCCTGAGGCTGTGCCCAGCAGACTGCCCAAAGACAAGTGGGCAGTATCAGCCTTTTCCTATAGGCAGGACACCAGAGCTGGTGCTGGGCTGGAGCCTCCATGTGCCTGTGTGCTCAGGCAGCTGTGCCAGGCAAGCCTGGGGGCCAAATGGCATCACTGGTGCCCAGCCCCACCACAGCGCTGGGGGCTTCCTTGGGCTCTGGGGCAGAGCAGCCCCCAGGGCTGGGGCCCCCCATGCTCAGAAATCCTGCCAGTCCCTGCAGCCACCTCAGCAGGTGCCAGCTGAGGGACTGACTGTGAAGCCAGAAGTCAGTCAGGTCTGGCTTTGCCCAGTTGGAAGGAGATCATCAAGGGAAGGGGAAAGCTTCACCTGTGTACTCTCCCTGTTTTTCTGCTGGGGGCTGGATGGGTGTCACGGATGGAGAGAAAAAATCCTTGTGTCTAATCCCCTTTAAAAGGCTTCCTTTTTTCCAACTTCTTCTCCATTTTGGGACAGAAGAATGGCCTCGGGTCCCTCTGCAGAGGCAGTGTGTCTGTGAACAGACCTTGTTGAGAACCTGATGAGAAGTTTGTTGAACTGGCTGAGTACTATGTGACAACAGCAGCACTGTGTGCTGGGAGCAGCAGGGTTTCCTAGGAGGCCACATCCCAAGGCCTTGGGATCCCATGTTGTGTTTTTTAGAATTCACCAGTCAAAATGACAACCATCTTCAAACTATCTTCTAAACCACCACATTCCAGCTAGGGCTGTCTTTTCATTTAATTTTTTTCCGTCAAAGTGCAAAGCCAGGGAGCAAACTGGAAGTGATCAGGCAGCTGTTCAGGCACTAAGACATGGAGAACAATCTGATAAAGCAAAAAGCCTGACTCTTTACATACATCCCATACAGAGGCTTGGTCAACAAGCAGCACTGATTATATTAAAAGTGGATTTTCCCCCAACTCGCCTGGAGAGCTCTCCATTTCAGAGGTATAGTTTGGGCTCTGGGGCAGACGTTATTGGAAAAGAAAAAAGGTAGAACTTTATTCCTTGTTTCTCAGTGTATTTGCTGCAGCAATGCCATTCCTTCATGTGCCAGAAGAGCTCAAGGTCAGCAGGGTCTGGTACAACTGCATTTCCTCCATCCGTAGGTTGCAGCCGACACTTGCCTGTGTGCTGGGTCTGGATCAGGAGCCAGCAGGGCTCTCCTGCCAGCCCCCCTCGGTGCAGAGCTCACATTGGCCTGGCCTGGAGCAGCAAGACAGGGACAGGACCTGGCACACAGGTGTGTTTTTCTCAGTCCCTGGTGCTGTGCCTGGCAGGTGCTGCTGGCTGGGCCTCCAGAACCGCCAGGGAGTGGGGATGGGATAAGCTCTTCCTGAGATCTCCCTTGCTGTACTCCAGTTCATTTTCATCATTTCCCAGAGCACGATCCCTGCTGTCAGAGATACCCCTGGTGTTCCTCACGCTTCTCCCCATCCAGTGGTTGAGTTCATAGCTTGTTCTTCTGTCTCATGGTTAAAAAAATATGTATTTTATTTTTCATCCTCGTCTCCCTCGCTCATGCTGCTGAGGGAGGCAGAGGCAGCTTTTGGAGAAGGAGGGGAGGACTTATTGATGACCCAGGGTGGAGATGGAGAACGGGATGGAGAGCGGCCTCGTGTGGGACTGCTGTTTGGGCTCTGCCGGGGAGAAAAAGCCTGGAGCATTCGGCCACTTCGTTCCTGGAACATCTGCTTCTGCAAAAGCAAAGTGAAAAGCTCTTTGAGTACTGCACAGAGGGGAAGGGATGGCTGTGGGCAGGCAAGGGCTGCACTGAGTGTCTCACCTGGGAGAGAGCAAGGACCCAGAGCCCTGGAGCATGGCTGCTCTCCTTCTTCTACTGTGCTCATAATAACCTGCGCTTTTACATGCAAGTTTTTACCTCAGCTGGGACAGATCCAGTGTGAAAACAATGTGTGAACTGTCCTGAGTCAGCTGCGAGGACTCCCTTTGTGTGTTTTGTATGTCTTGGTCACACTCTTAAAAAGTCAGTTTTCTGCTTGAACACCCAACATTCCCAGTTCCCAAGACTCTTTTTCCTTCTAGCATGCTGGGAGAGACCACCCTTCTCCTCCTGAGCTTCCTGTCTCTCCCAGCCTTTATTCCTCCTTGCCTTCTCAAGGAAAACAGCCCAGTGCCTGCCAAATGCTGGCACCTGCTTCCCCAGCTACCTGGAGCAGGCACAGCCCAAAACCATAAACTGGGGGTGGGAATGCCAGCATTTGGGTGTCTGTGTGAAAAGAGAAACACGTGCAGGCTCTATGTTCTGCTTAAAGCTTTATTGTCATTTTTGCCTTGCAAAGCTGGAGAAGGCCTGCCAGAGCTGGTGGAGTGGAAGAGACCACCTCTGCAGTTGAGCAATCTGCTACACTAAGGCAAGTGCCTCTACTTGTTATAGCAGCTACATGGCCTTGTGTCAGCCTGCCAGGCTGGGTTACAGAAGGTGCGGCATGTGCTGTGCAGCTGCTGCAGGAGTCAGGTGGAAAATGCCAAATCTCAGTACCTTGTTGCTCCTCCTGGGGATGGGGAGCAAGAAGTCTCAGCCGTGGCTGCAGTACTGGCAGTCAGGTCGGAGGCAATGCTCGGCTGGAAGGGAAGATCCAGCCCAGACAAAGTTAAGTTGCCATTCAGGTCTGAGAGGAAAATACTCATGCAAAACATATGCTGGGTCTGCCTGTTTGGGGAGCTTCAGACTTGATCTCAGCTAAGTTTTCACCTTGTTCCTCCTGCCCTTCTCCCTGCAGTAACTCTGCTCTGTGCTGACCCTCCTCCCAACCAAGGAGCCTGTGGCTTCCCATCTTGCTCTTCCTCCCCCGCTTAGAAGGGTGATATTCCCTGCCAGCAAAGAGACCAATGCTGATTTTCCCCTCAGGTTCCTGGTGTTTACTAATCCCAGATGTTAAAAATTGAACACACATACTGAACTTAACTGTTGCACCCTCTCTGAATTTACATCTTTATCACACTGGCCTTTATTGACTTAGAGCCTGGTTAGAGCCTGGATGTTGCTGCTGTGTGGAGCAGCAGAACAGTTCCTGCCTGGAGCCACACCGACCAATGCCCACAGTGTGTGACCTACCCCTGCACTACAGCTACGGCCAAAATAGCCAAGGCTTCCTAAAATCTCAACAACTAGCAGATGGCAGTTGCTCCTGATAAATGGTGCCAGGAAACATTCAGATGGGGGAGGATTTCTGTGGCTGAGAGCTGTGAGGATGTCACCAGGGCTGGCAAAGCCCCAGAGCCTGTTTGCAATTCAGTGGTAGGGGTGCAAAATTTCTCTTTAGATCGTAGAAATTAGAGGTTCTCTTGTCTTGATTTAATGTGTTTCACCCTCTCACAGAAGATAACCCCCAACAAAAAGAGTTGCTTGAACATGCTGGTGCAGTCACACTGTCAGTATTGCCTCCTGCCTTAGTGCTGGAACCATCAGGTTGCAGGCTAAACCCACAACTGCTGCAGTGCAATTCACCTGCCTCCAGAATGCCTCTTTCCCTCCAGCTGTGCCTTAGCAGGGTCAGTAAGTCCTGCCCTTCGCAGGCAAGGTGCTCCTTGGGCTGCTGGGTGTTGAAGAATGGAACAAGTGTTAATTGCTTCCCAGAAGTGCTGGAGGGTTAGACAAGGCTCTGGATGTGCTCTGGACCTTTACCAGAGGTGGGAAAATAATTTCAAAGCCTCGATTCAAGTAAGTTCAGGTACCTCAAATCAGTTTAGGGTTTGTTTTTGACAAACTTGCTTCTGGGAAAAAATATTTTGCCTATTTCTGAATTTTATTGTCTGTATGTTGGTACTCCTCTGCTTTACAAAGCAAGTGCCAGCTGGTGTTACAGAGGACTTCTGCTTTTGAGCTGCTGATTATACCAAGGCCACATTTAGGTCCAGCTGCAGACACATGGTGTGGCCTAAACACCATCCCTGGGTTCTAGCAGTAACCTGTAGTTCTTATCTGAGCCCCTGCTGATGTCTGAAGTGCTGCAGCCACACCCCCACCTTCCTCTGTGTACTGAGGAGAGGGAGGCTGGCCTGGAAGGGACACCTCATCTGAAGGGACATTTCTGAGGAGACTGGTACGGACCCCCTGCCCTGTGAGCTTTGCTCTCTGCTGACTTCATTTGTAGGTGCCTGCTCGTGCAAGTCTGAGAGGAGGCAGAATGGACCCTGCTGCTTTCCACTCCCCTGGAGCACAGGTATCTCTGCCATTAGGCCCTGTATGCTGGGCTGTCTGCTGGGACTCTCACACAGCAGACTCAAGTTTCATGCCACATTAATCATCATTTCTGACTCCTCTGTGACTGTCTTGCAGAAAATGTACATACAGGGGATTGCACAGGTGGCCAAAACTGCCAATGAACTGTAGACATCTTGACATTTGAAAACTGACATTTTGACCTTTTTCACCAACAGGCATTTTTTGTGGGTTATGTGGACCTTACTTTCAGAAAATTGATGCTAGTATAAAGCATATTATAATAATTATTTGTGAAATAATAATAGCATATTAATGGCATGCAAATTACTGATCTAGAAATCCAGCATGCCCATAATGATTTCCGTACTTTTAATGTCAACATTAAAAGCAACATCTAACTAACAGTGATAAGGCAAATTAATGTTAATAACAGTTTTGACACTAATAGTAAGTTATCATTATTTTAGAAGTCTTTCCTTTTGCCAAGGCTCAAACTGATTTTAAAAAAGCCACACCACCTCTCAGCTTGCTGTCACTGATGCTTTTCCTACAACACTGTGAGGAGATTTCACTCCTCTTGTTCTTAACAAAGGTCCCTGTTATTGCACCAGATGTCCTCCTCTAGTCAAACACTAACTCAGGAAACTGGAGATCTTAAAAGACCTTTGCAGATCAGCTTTTCCCTAACTGAATTTGGTAAAATGTTTTATCAGCAAAGGTTCTTAGAAATGGCACAAAGTGTGCAGTGTTGAGTGGGTAGAGCCAGGGAATGGTATCAAGGATTTAAAATTCTTTTCCTCTCTCTGCACAGCCAAACTCATCTCTCCTCCTGTGGATTTCATGTGCTCTGTTAGAATTAGTTTTAGTTATTCAGCCCCTATGGCCACAGAACCATCCCAACATGGGGAACACACACCAAGCTCTATGGGCAATAACCTACAGGGGAAACTTCACATGGATGTGGGCGATGCAAGTAAACCCAGGCATTTCATCAGAAGAGTTCCCTTCTTGCCCTCCCCAAGAAATAGGACACTGTCAATGAACAAACTGTTAAATAAGCTACATGTTTATATGGCTGGGGCTGTTATTCAGTGACCACCTGCCTTGGCATGGGACAGAAGTAGCTGTAAGATTATAAAGATACAGTCCCTGTTCTGAAGCCTTCACAACTCAACCGAGTGGTAATCAACACAGCAAGTCACCTCAGTCCAAAGGTGGGAACTCCAGTGACAGGTGGGGACTGTGTGCTTTGGTGGCCCTGAGCTGTGACACAGCAGTGATAAGGGCTACTTAACTCACAAGTGGTCTGTGACTCTAAGGGTTTGTTTACAAACAAAAAGCGTTAGGTCCTTTCAAGGGAAGGTGCCTTTTTCACTCAGAGTTTGCAGCTGGAGCAGCACGTCTGAGACAGTGCCTGCACTGAAGGGTCTGGCTGGGCCTGGGCTTTCACCCTACACAGCTGTGCGGAGAGCTCGCTGGAAACAGACTGACTCTCAGCAGGAAGGTCTAAGAAGGTTCAAACAAATAATAAATTCTACATTCAAATTAAGCTTCATTACCAGTTTCAATGTTGCAAAGGGAAGTCCTAGAAGAAAGCAAAGCTTCTCAAGCTTTGGCAAGACTGAAAGACGAGGGCCAGAACTCTTTTTGGGGCTCTGAAGTGTCACCAACTCACCGCTCAGTGTGTGATTTTGGTTTGAGCAGGTAAGATCCTGGGCTTTCTCCCCAGAAAGATGCTGTTGCAGACCCTCAATGGCCTTTCCAGGCACTTGGGGATCTTGGCACATGATGGCTCTGCAAAACCATCACGTAGCAAAAGCTTTGCAAGTGCTTTAGTTCCACCTGAGCCTTCCCTTTTGACAATTAGATGAAACTGGACACTTGGCATATAAAGTCATGTCTCAGAACTTTCTGTCAGTAATTTCTGAAGTTAGAAAATTGTCATCTTCTACTGCTGGGTACAGAGAACTATCAAAAACCTTTTCAGTGGTCCTGTTTCCCTCACTACCTCCAGTGTGTATCTCTGATGTTGGTATGGTTGCATTTAATGCTAGCAGGGCCAACAGACTGCATTAGTCTGTTTGCTCATGTGTTGCTGTTCTGCAGCTCTACTGAATGCAATATCCTGTTCAGCACCACACCTTCACAAAATACAGAAAACCCAGAGAAGCAACAGCCAGAAGCAGCAAATCCTTCTGCTGCAGTATTGGTATGCATTAATGGCTTCAGCAACCAGGTTTGGCATTACTGTACCTTGCTGGCTTTTGAAACACAGACTGCAGTAACAGCATCTGCTCTTGAGCTGTGTTACAGAGGAGAAATAAAAATCACTCAGACTTCCTGGGATGGCACAATACCTACCCAAGCTCCATCGGGTCCAAACAGCTCTAAAAAGTTGCCAATAAATTCCCTGGACTTTTCTTCCCATTTCTGAATGAGGTCATGGCTCTTCTCTTCCACCTTGTAAACAAATTCTTTTGATTTTTCCTCCACATTCTTGACTTTTTCTTTCATTTTGTCCACATGGTTTTGAAAGCGGTACTTCTTCTCCTGTTTTAAAAGTGTGGTCAGAGTTTAATAAAAACCTTGGAAATAATTAGCCACAATTAGTTGAGAAGAAGATAAAAACTTGCATTAATGTATCATAATACATTACAGCCTTGGTTAACTGTTCCATTAACCACTCCCAGATTTTTGTAAATGCAAGTTTAAGATTTGTAGAACAAAGTGCAGAAGGTACATATTGAAAAGGCTCCTGTTATTACTGTATTTAATCCACTAAATGAATCTTTCTTGATTTTCAAACTGAACGCACTTGGAAAGTTCTAGGAGACTTGTGAAGTCAGAAACTAACAGCTCAAGCTTAGCAGTGGGCAAAAGGCAAATCTCCCTGGGTTTCCCAGCAAACACCGCTGACTTGCCAGCCTGGATGTTAACCTGGCCTGAAGTGTCTCTCTAGTTGGATTCCTGCAAAGCAGAAGGAAAATTCTCTTCACCTCCAAGCCTGGCTCATACAGGAGCTTCTGGCTGTAACACAGATGTGTGTAGGCCAGCAAACTTCACAGAGAAGAGAGCAAACTCCTAATTGCTACGTCATACAGAAAAAAAGAGGGACAGAAAAGACAGTATTAGAGAGCTCTCATCTGTCCAAGCTTCTGAAATACTGCAGAGGTAAAGGGCTTTTGTCTTGAAATGCTTCTGGCTCCACAAACATCCGGCCCATGTAGCTCACCAAGGCTGTGCCCTCAAAGGTGTGATGGGGTGTGATGGTCTCTCCAGAAGCACAGATCACTAGCAACTTTAAATTCCCTGTTAACTTCACTTTAGGGGTACTTCAATTTACTTTTAAAACAAGCACTGTTTAATGCTGAAGTGGGGTTTATTCGAGCTCACAAATCACTACAAGAACTGTCTTTGCAGGTCACAAGCACAAACAAAATTCTAAACGTCTAGAGAAACCGAACTCACTCTGCACCTATGAGGTGATCAGCCCTTCCTTTAATGAGGAAACCAGTGCTCTTCTGCCTTGGTGAAATCCTGGGGGGTTAATTTTAAAACAGAGGCAGTCTTTGGTGCAAACTAATATTTCTGCATTGAAATTACTGTAAGCTAAAGAATCAGATGCCAGGAGGGTCTTCAGGATATGTCAGTGTCTGAGACTGGGGAAAGCACACCTTCTGCAACAGTATCTTAACCTCACAGCTGCTAAAGCATAAATTTGAGACCCTCCAAGGCATCCAGCATGCCTTATTTTAATGAATATTTGCAATAGTGACCCTTTTGGGTGCAGTACTTACAGGCACGATTTTTTTAGTGGAGTAGAAGACCTTAAAAAAAAGCTCAGTGAAATAAATACTTATGCCCTGCTATCTATGATTTATCTGCCAGACTACAAAATAAGAAACAGGTAAACAAAACTCTCATGAAATGACACAATTCAGTCATTCACAAGGGGGTTTCCCAGCTCCAGGGAAGGAGGTGGGAAGTCATACTGTGAGCCAGCTCAGTCACAAGGGAGATTTCAGTTATGTGGGTTATCTTGAGGCTTTAAATTAAGACTTGAAACAGGAAATGAAGGAAGGTAAACTCTCATTTCTGTAAAGTGCTTACTTCTCACTGGAGGATAAGGGGTATGTGTATGGAAGATGAATAATCTGAGCCATCCTTTCAAATGTCACTCACCCTACCTGTTGTGGCTTCTGAGCTACTCAGCATCACTTATGTACCAACTTCCTAATGTACTTTCTTGTCTTTTGAAATCTATTTTTGCTTTCCCTAGTAACCTCACTGCTCTGTGGTTGGTTTTGTTAGGGTTTTTTAGGTTTGGTGGTTTTTTATCCTATCACATTGTAGAGAAAGTTTGGATTTCAAAATCCTTGCTCTCTGTGCTGCCTTCTCAGAATAATATTGAAGAAAGAAATCACGTGTTGGGTGAGTGGCTGAGCAGACCGTGGTGGGGGCTGGGCTCCTTCCTAGTGTGTTGTCTCCTACAGCTCTAGGAGGAAGGGGGAGCAGCAGCTTTGTTAAGAGCATGAAAGTGTAAGATGGAAATTAAGCTGCTAATTAATAGAAGCAATTAAAACTACCCTCAGCTTAACAGTTTCTTTTAAATTGAGTTCTTTCCAGCTCTTTTCAAAGCAGCAGGAGGAAGATAGTTTCTTAAGCTTTACTGTACATTCAGGGTCCTAGGAGAGAGTGTTTCAGCAGCAGTACTTACACTTATAAAGCTAACATTCAGCTCTTTGGCCGTGTATCCCCGCTGCAGGTTGCGCCGGGCGTACACGTCGTAGTCCCGGACAATCCTGGTGATGATATCTGACGTGGAGATACCTTCGGTTCTCTGCGTTGGCACAAACATTCCTGGGCAAAACAGGAAAAGGAAGCCTGCTGAGAAAGCCTGGCAGGACCAGGCACTGCAGCAGGTAGCTGAGGATGAACACAAAAATGCCTGACCAAAGGTAAGAGGTTTGCAATTCTGCCTTATTCCTTTCCTGTTGTTTCTCTGTGAGCTTGGGAAGGGCAAGGTTGCTATACCATTAATTTTCCTCAAGTCTTCAGAAACACTAAAACTTGCCCTCTGCACCATGTCAGCTGTGATGTGGAAGTTGTTGGACTGGCAGGGACTCCTGGGCCAGGAAGGCCTAACTTCACAGCTGTGGCAATTCACTGAGCAGTTCTTTCCATAATCACAAGGGCTTCTTTGTTATATGCAGGAGCACAGTGGTTTGCTGCTCTCCTGTGTATTTCCAATCTCCCCTCCCCTCCTGTGCTCCACTATTGACAGTCTTTGTTTTGCTGAGTAAAACAGACCAGCCTTTGGCCTTGACCAAAGCCAGGAGGGCCCTTCAGGTAAAAGATGCATTACAGTAACTGGAAGGCGCCCTGGAGTTGCCAGCAGTTTGTAACAGGGCAGCGATGGGTACTGGTGGTGTGAACAAACCCAGTTACACTGTGGGGACTGAGGTGAGCCTGCTCCATGTCCACCCAGCCATGGCAGTAGCTCTGTAACTACCCTCCCTGCTCTGACAAATCAGTCCCCAAGAAAACTGGCCATTTATCAATACTGCCTGTATTTCCCTCAACACACCTGAGGTATCTATTGCTTTTTAATTGCTCCTCACCCAGACAGGATCACCTCAACTGTTAATGCAAGTCAAGAATGCATTAATAGCAGAGTGCTGGCACACCTTGGTTTAGTAGTTACAAAGGGCTACAAAAAATTATTATCAGTTATATGTAACTGCAACATCAAGCTGCTGATGAGCGAGAGAGCTGGGAGAGAAGAGTGGAAATGGTTTTGAAAAATGAAAAGTAGTGCTTTGTCTTAAACAGCGCTAAAGCTACTGGCAAATTAATTCTCACACGTTCACTTGAAGTAGGCAAGCACTGCTAGCTAATTTCACAGCGTTAGAAAAAGAACCAGAGAAGGAATCAAGCTTAGCAGCCTCTTGTGACTAAATGCTATATGATATTTTTAATTTCTGATCTCTAATTAATACTCTGCTAAAAAACAGATTACTTTAATCATGAGCAGAGATGTTTCCCTGATCGTGCTTTTCAGGCTTGCAGCAGTCACTCAGAAAACTAATTTTAGAAACAGTGAAACCCACTTTGAGCCAGAAACCTTTAGAGACAGGAGCTACAAGAATACAGGAACAAAATCCAAACCCTACCTTTTGTTAAGCCAGAAGCAGAATTCTATGTAAACATTACCTTTAGTCACTGACTTTGCTTTCATATCCTTCATGTGTTGGACTGATTCATATTTTCCAAACTAATTGTTCACAAATGTGCAGAGGTTTAGTCAGTGCACAGTCACACAGCTCACCATTGCCTGTATGCCCTCCCACCTACTGAAGGGAGTGGGGAAACGGGAGCCCATGAGAATCTACAAAAGGAGTTTCAAGGTCCCCATCTGCTTTTCCGCTCTCCAAGAACCTGATGTGGGAAATGGGAGTACTGGAACTGGTCTATTTAAAACAAAACCCCTAGGAGAAAGGGGAAATTATTATTGTAATAATGCTGTTCTGTAGCACTCAATCTGAAAATTCTTCACAAATAAGGTAACATTATTCCCAGTTTATATGTAACAAAATTCATCCATTCAAGACTCAAGATGCCTCTCTGGCATCTCACCATGACAGACACACAGCAGAGCACAAGTCCCTGAAGCTGCAAGTCCATACTCTATTTTGCCATGTTGGAATGTCCCATCAGGACGTGTGCACTGCATCCATGCACAACAACAGAAGAAAGGGGGGTGCCAGGTTTGGCCACTCTCACACTCGGTCTGGTAAGGATGTAGTGACACCAAGGGCTCCTGTCATGCTGTCCTGTGCACTCAGCACCTTATAGAAGAAAAGCAAAATAGCTGTCTGTCCAGCACGTGTGCTGTATGTCCCTTGCTGACCTGTCCTTACCAGAGGTGCCTTTTCTCCACTGCCTAGTGAAGTAAGTTGGCCTTGGCTCTGAAACTACAGAACAGGAGTTCCAAAGGAGGGTTGTGAGTCTGACACCACAGGGAGGTTCATCAGTGAAAAAAGATCAGGAACTGCTGCTATAAAAAGCTTATTCCTTCAGCTCAGGTCAATACCTGGTCTGCTGCTGTCATTGTATAGCTTGGGAAGGTCACTTTGCATGACAAGTTACCATCAGGCGGATTGCTCTGGAATTTTTTTAAGCCTCCAGTATACAAGTTTCTGTAGACCAGAAAGAGGCTGGATTCCCTGGGGTTTAAAGCAGCATCTCCGGGGGCAGGAAAAGAAAGTTATCATCTGTTCCACCTCCTGCACTGTTTACTGTGTTAAGACAGGTACTGCTGGCAAACAGCGGCTTAATGTTTTCTCCTCAGATTTAATTCAGCTTCCTTGAGCTGAGGAGATACAAACTCCTAATGACTTCAGCATATTTTTGTTCAATGTAATATGGTAGTCAACCAAACTGATGAGCAGTCATGGCACATGAATTACTCCGGTAGTGACTGAGACCCTCTGCCAGTGTGATGAACAGAACCCTCACTGCAAATCAGAGGTGGATTCTAACGACTCCTGAAGGGTTCCTGTGCTTGCCCAGATTCAGGACTGGGACGTGTCAAGGACTCATCAGTTTGTGCTTATCAACAAATGACTGAAGTTGGCTGGGCTGCTGTGGGAACTAAACTCATTTTCATCCATTCAGAACTCTCAATCAAGCACCATAAAATTGTTTTAAAAACCCAGATGGGACTCTTCCATGTCGGATCTGAATGGCTTCCTTGGGTTTACAGCAGGAATTCAGCCAAGGACATCCTCTGTGGTTTTACGAAGTGAATCTTTCTGCTCAAGTCAGCAGTACCTACTGCCAGGGTGTAGGAGAATGGGGTACTATCTCTCCTGCTTCTCTCCCCGCAGTTGTAGTTAAAAGGCTGTAAAAGAACTTGAGCTGAGGCTGAAAAGGAAGGTGCTAACAATGTAAAGTTGCCCTTACCTGCCTCCTTTATGTGTTTGTATACATCATCCGAGCCAGCGGAAGAGTATGGGATGTCATCGTGGGCTACGAAGTCAATCTGCAGCAAACAGAAGAAGAAGCACATCCCACCATCACCAAATGTTGGTCCACTGAGGGACTGTTGTGGAGGATCATCTCTTTTCTTGACTTCAGCTAACTGCTTCTGATGTTCTATCCTAAAGCCATTACCCAGAACACTGCACTGGATTTAGGTCTGCAACTGCTGTGTTGTATGATCCATTATGAAAGAACAGAAAGCTCATCTCCAGAAGCACTGCCACTAACATGTCACTCTGCCTTGCTCAGTGTGATGTGCCTGCTTTTATTGCTACTGGAAAAGGTAAGGCAAATGGTAAAGTCTTGGCTTTCAAAACCATGGAGGCAGACCATTGATTCTGGCTGCTCAAGGCTGTGCACATATACATGTATCCCTAGTACTGTCATGTTGTCACCCAGCGATGTGGACACTAAAACACGTCCTAATTAATTATGCTTTTGTTAATATTCATATATGTTGCAAGGCCATCAGCAGCATGGAAAACACTCTATCCTGCCTTTTAGAGGACACGTGGTATTTTTATGTATTGCATCTCTTGCCATTAGTAAGAAACATGCCTTTAATTCAGGACATCGGTCACTGTAAAACAAACCTTCCTAGTTTATTATCTCCTTTTCTAGAAGTCAATTTGTGATTAACTCTTTAATGTTATTTTACCCTTAAAAATCCCAATACAGAAATCATCACAGCATATTGGAAAAAACAAAAGTCAAGACAAATGTAACATTTTCTGACAGAGATGGAGGCAAGCAATGCTATGTACCTAATTTCAGTGACTGGAAGTAACTGAATTAAATAATTTGCTCCCACTAGTAGAATTTCAGAGACTTCTTGTTTATTCTTAACAGTCAGTCTACAAAGGCGAAGGGAAAAATAAAGGGAGAAATTCATGAAGAATACCTTATGCTTTTCAAGGAACTCAGGTGTCAGTGTCCAGGGTGCATCTCTGATGACCTCATCCACATACCGACAGTGTCTGAGGGCTTCGTATCGCTCAGTTTCATTCATCACAGTGAAGCCTTTGAATTTATGAGTTAAATCATCACTGCAAACTAAAATATGGAAGTATCAGCAAAATGGCTGCACACTCAGTAAAATTAGCATGACCAGCAGTTAATTTTTCCCAGATAATACCATTAAGCACTTAATTATTAGCTTAGCGTTTTCTGGGGTGCTCCAGGACATCTGAGAGTCCTGCTGAGGGTTGGCAGGTACAGCTCTGTGCTGCTGACAGATCCCTCCCTTTCTGGAACTGCAGCCAGAGGCCAAGTGAGATACTGCAGAACATCCCAGGTGGTATCTGTTATGGGTTTAGCCAGGTGGGCCTCAACTTAGGTTCTAAAGTCCAGCTAGGTCAGCTGATTTGAGCTGGGCTTAGCTAGCTAACAGCTGACTTCTTCTAGTCAATAATCCTGTATTCCATACCATACTACATCATCTCAAAGGGGGTAAAATCCAGTGTGTGGGAGTGGCTTAGTTAGTTCCATCATGGCTGCAGTAAGAAGAAAACATCTGGCAGCTCCTCTACTATGCTGGGCCCTGCTCCTGTTGCCTGTGCTTGCATTTTGTTTGCATTCAGGGAAGTAGAAATATTTTGTTGTTATACTTTTTCTTGCTGAGTGTCTTTTGGAGTGCTTATGAATTTAGAGTAAGGGGCTTTGTATTAATTGGGGAGTGGGAGGTTATTCCTTGTTATATATAACTTGTGTAAGTGTGTGTTATATTGTAGTTTCCTCTTAATTTTCTCTTTTCTGTATAAATATATGTAGTTAGTTTCAGCATAAACCTGGTTTGAAAGTTTTTCTTTCCTCTCCCTCTTCTTTTCCCCTTGGCTGGTTGGGGGGGAGGACAGTATCCTACACATGTTAAGGTAAATCAATCCCACTGTAAGTGGGGATTTCATGGGCTGTGAAATTTCAGGAGTGAAAGCCAATGTTTTTAAACCAATCAAAAAGTGCAGTGTGGCAATCAGAGAGTGCTCACTGACTCCATGTATCACAAAATGGCTGAGGTGCAAAGGCACCACTGGACATCCCTAATCCAAACCCCCTCTCCCAGCAGAGTCAACTTCAGCAGGTTGCTCAGGACTATGTCCAGGAGTACCCAAGGATAGAGACACCTCAGTCTCTCTGGGATTTCTCCTCCCACTTTTTATTCTTATGTAAATGCTCCAAATGAGGCATTTGCCAACAAAGCTCAAAATCACAGTGCAACAGTTTCTCTACTAAATAAACATTGATGGAAAACAAGTTATGGAAAATTTAACAGGAATCTGTCTCCAAGTTTAGCTTTGAGTTCAGCAGGTTTCACAGAAAGAAAAGTAAGGCTTGTGCCATGTTTAAATTGGAAATTGCAGAAAAAAGCCCCAAGGAAAGGACTGGGAGAAGCCATGTGCTCTAACAAAATGAGCAGAGCTTAAGGTCCAGAAATCCTGCATCTTTAACTCTGGATGTACCCATACTCTGTCACATTGCTTTTAAAATGAGGGGAAGCAACACCCACATTACCAGAGGGCTGTACAAGTTAGGTATTATCTTTCTACCCACATAATGTTGTGAGAAACACATTGACCTTCTCTACAACTGTAACTCTGCCCAATATTACAGCTACAACAGTCATTTGACACCCCTCATGGAATAACAGGATACCCATTTATAGCTGGGTTGCCAGTGGTCGTCCTTCACCACAGGTCAAACCTGTGCCTTTGAATCTCACTTGTCTGCAAATGTACTTGACAAATGACAAATGCAACATTATTAGTGCTGCAGGGAAGTGTGAGAGCAGCCCCACAGCTGCTGCTTCTTTCTAATTTGAAAACATCAACCTACCAGGCAAGGCGCTGGCAAAGATGCAATCCTTTTTGAGATCTAAAATGGATGTTCTTGCTGTGATGGTCATTAAGGATCTTTAAAGTAGAAACAATGTAGGAAGGCTGAGGTAGCCCTGGAGTTTGTGCAAAATTCAAAGCCAGATAGTAACACATGTATGAATGTCAGCGAAATGCTACTCTATCTTATTGTGTCATTTAAGTTAACTGCTGACAAGAAATTTAATGGAGATCAAAGCATTTTCACCAGAAAGATCCTGAGACTGTATTTATATTTATTTACAGCCTTTATGCCATCTTGAAGCTACCCTCTCCTGGAAGAAAAGGTCTACTAAAATTATTGGAAAATAGTAATTTTTCTTCAATGCTGTAGGAAAGGTTTATTTTTTGATCACTGTTTGTTCATGTACGGTGCAGATACAGTACCTTTGTACTTCCTTTTGATTCTGTCATCCTGCTCTAATGACTGATTTCAGTATAAATGTCTATTTAAAAAAAATGATCTTGAAGACCAGTAATTGTCTTCTCAACAAGAAATAGAAGGGGTTGGTTGTGGTGTCCACAAAGACACTGACACCAGTGCTCTTGCAGCACAAACTGCCTGTGGCTGACACACAGTGCCTTGCTGGGAAAAGTTGCTAAGGACTGCTGGCTGCTTTTTCCTTCACTCTAAAAATAAGGGCAAAATGAAGCTATGCCATGAATTCCAAAGGAGCCAGGCTTTTGACCCAGAGCTCCTTCCCTTATCTGGGACACTCCCCAGTCCTTTCCAGGCAACAACAAAATGTTCATAACTTGCATTTTTTCAAACCTCACAGTCTGGCACCTCCACTTCCTTCCTCTGCAAGTTCTCTGGCTCAGCAGAGAAACAAGAGTGTCCTTCATGTTTTGTTCATAACAAAGGATGTCTCCTCTGCCTCCCAGGAAACTCCATGGAAATTGCCACAATTCATAAACTTGAGTGAAACCAAAAGGTGTGTTTATAAGGAGATCTTGTTTTCCTCTGTGTTGGGTCTTTTCCCCTCTTCTTTCAACTGATTTGGGACAAATATGCAAAATAATGCATCTTACAGTGCCTGAAGGCTTCGTTCATGTTTGCTGTAAGCATTGGAGCAGCTGAAGGAAGGTTGCTGAGAAATGTTTCTGCAAGGCATCTCAGCCCTAAAGGTGCAGGGAAACTGGAACCAAACTCCAGGTTTATGAGGCCTCACGAGACTGAGGCTTGCACAGCCCACTGGGCAGGACAGAGCCCCTCTCCAGTGACTCCTTGGGCACAGGCAGCTGCTGAACAGCTCTCAGACGGATGCACAGTGAGAAAAGAGGACAAGTCATAGCAAAAAAAAATTCTAAGAAAGTAACGGGCACAGGGACACTTGTGAGCTGAAAACTACATTCACCTCATGATCTGCTTTTGGGTCTCCAATGACAATGGGCCAGACTTGGCCTCTCTGGTGGTGCTGAAGGCTGGGCCTGGAGCTGACAGGCAGGGGTCACAGGCTGTGCCCAGCTGGTGAAGGGACCAAGGCACCAGAAATAAATGAGCAGCTGTTCTCATTCAATCATCTCCATCTTTGAACAATTTTGAGCAAAAAACTGAAAAAGGTAAATTATTCATATGGAGCTATTTTAAGCTCAGTGCCATGCAGGCACCTGCTTTAACTAGAATGGGAATTGTGCCTGTGCTGCTGAGGGCAGAATTTGACTTTTACTTTAATTGATGCAATTCCAAGACATAATTCAAGGCAAATCACCTATAGAAAGCCCCCAGAGTGAAAGCAGCATTCAAGTCAGAGTCTGTAAACAGCTGGGGGTGCAAGCACAGCAATAACTCCTTGATACTGAAGCACAGAAGCAAAAATCCAGGGTAATACATAACTAATCTTACCTCCTACTAATAAGTAGCTATTTGGGAATAGAGTTTTGGCTTGCATAAGAGCTCTAGCATGGCCAGAGTGGAAGAGGTCAAATATCCCATCTGCATACACTCTGACTGGTCTGTCAACTGTGGAGAAAGAAACACAACAGTGATTTTTCAGACACCAAACAAGTTGCACGTAAGTCTGCTGGATGGGTTTTTGTTCCCAGATCAGATGATTGTGGAGATTTACCCCAGTTCTGATGTTCCAAAGCAACATGGGTGAACTCACAGTGTTTTAGACTGCACATTACTTGTTCTTTGCACTCTGCTGTTTTCTCTCAGACTAAGCCTACTTATTACCATCCATCATCCCCGTGCTCTAATTTAGCAAAAATGTCATCTTCCTGCCTGATTTGGAGTTCCACCATATGTCTCCTTCTTTTCTCTCTGCCTTTCTAAGCAGTTCTGTCTTATGGATTTTTTCCCATCATCTCCCTTTTCCTCCCCTCCTGCCTCTGTGGCTTTGCTTTTTACCACAGCTTATTGCTGTACAAATGTACTGCTCACCTCTTCTACATAAACCTTTCCATTACCTGTTTTTCCATTTGGGACTTTATGTGAAATCATCCCACTTCCCCAGCCCAGTAACAGATGTTCAGATAAAGAAAATGGCACACTTTCTTTGCAAAGGGCAAATGCCCTTTAAGGCCACTGAAGGTCTGATGTGATCAACAGGAACATCGGTGAAAGAAGAGCTTTCCACCAGCACACAGAGGCAATATGAGAAGAGAATCCAGAAGGTAAGCACTACACAACTCAGTTTTCAGATGGGCTGGAGTGGGCTGGCAAGCCTTCCCTCCAACAAACACGCATTCACAAAAACACCAAACTCTAACTTGCAATGTTTTCTAACAGAAGATAATGGTCTGTAGTTGCAGGTCTCTTCTCCATTACCTGATAGCACCAGATACCAGGCTGGCCTTTTCCCTTTGGAACAGAAGGCACAAGTGAGCATTAATTATGTTTGCAAGGAAGAACCTGTGCTTTGGGAGTGCCCACAGTCCCGTGGACATGGCTCTCTCCACAAACCTGGTGTTCCCAGACGGGCCTGTGCAATGGTCAGTTTCTCATGGGGAGCTCTGCACTGACAACTTGTCTCATCGGCAAAGGGAGCAGGTGCCGTCAGAGTCTGGAAGGAGGGAAAAACACACAGTGAGTAGTTTCCACCCAGCAGATACAAAGAACTGCAGCAGGATGCTATACCCAGGCTTAATGCTGGTTTGCTCTCTGAGGATTTTTGCTTTTTGGTCACCCCTGAGCACACACAATTCACACAGGGTAAAACGATGAGGAAAATAAAGCTTTCCACACATGTCATGCAACTTAACTCTTTGTCTCTGTTAGAGAAGCTCAAGCATTTTTGAGGTGGGTAAAGCAAACAATTTTTGTGTTTGCAGAACAAAGTCAGGTTTGATGGCCTGAGCAGCTTAACCCTTCAGTTGGTCTCAGCGACTCCAAAGGCCCAAGATGAAAAATGTGTTCTATTACCTGTAAATAACAGCTGGGAAAACTCATTGGGATCAGAAAGTTGCAAATGGACCACCCGCTTCTTCCACTGGCATCAGTATGGATAACTGGAAGTACAAGTTCTGTTGTTGTGATTTTAATGGGAATCTTGTATAATTTTGATGAGCCATTCAAAACAAAGGCAGGATTGCAACCTTAAGTTCCACTTAACCAGCCTTGACTGAGCTGCAGCTCCTTCCTGGTCTGACACACACTGTAATAGCACTGAAATACTCTGTGATCAGAGCACCACAAGGGTACTTGCTCTGAAGAGCTTGTAACCTGAAGAAACATGAGACAGAATGAGGATGTGTGAAGACTGACACAGCATTATCTGTCAAGAAACTTGATTACAGAAATTTTATCTTCTTCCCATGCCTATGTAGGAAGTTATCAGCCATCAGACCCTCAGATATTTATTACCTGCCATATGGTCTGATATGAAATAAACCCACTTCTATGGCTTTTGGCTCGAAATCTTTACAAAATCATAGCTGAGTTTTGGTTTGTTTTTGTGAGATGAAGTGGTGGTTGAGACGAGCTGAAGGGAATCTGTCACTTACTTTGCCTCCACCATGATTTCACTGCAGCCTCCTGGCCGTGCAGGTGTGACTTGGTGGGGTCTTCACTGATCACTTGTGTGAGGTACAGTGGTCACACCAGTATGAACACCCATGGTTGATCACAATAGAATCTCTGTGTGCATTTACACTTTTTTTTTCCAGATTTTTGATGCTGAATGCTTAATCACTGAGCATTTGGCATTCTTTAGCATCCCCAAGACACTTGAAGACATGTCATGCTAATTGCTGATCTCAGGGCTCACTGTTTTGTTGCATGGAAAGCCCAGAGCACAGCACTAAAACAGCAACAGACTTACAGATTCATATCCAGTTCTTTCTGCTGATTTACTATTAATTTTGTTTACTGAAAGCACTGCAATTTTATGTAGGTTTCTCATTTTTCCTTTCCCTTTTTCTTTCCTCTTTTCCCCCATAATCTCAAATGTTGCAGGAAATCACCATCATTAGTATCCTAATGAGGAAAATCACAGCATCTCTGCACAGACAAGGTTAAAAATGGAGAAACTATGACCAAGTCCAAGTTTCTGTCTGGATTTTGTGGATGGGAACTATTCATCAGGCCACCCACGCTGCACAGGGTAGAACATTACACATAATCATACAGTGCCAGCTCCTTCCTTTATTTTCTAAATACTGTCTTTTTGCTTCTGGCTGTGCTGTCGCTGGGTGCTAATCTGTCTTTTTATCTCCAAGCAAGGTCAGGTTACACGGCAGCCCTTACACCTGGTTCCTGCTGGGATAAAGAGGAAGGCAGAGATGTTAAAACAATAAGGGCTGTGGTCTGAGGCCTGCAACGGGTAATCAGCTCCTACCCTGGCAGAGAGGTTGTTTCCTTGGAGGTTATTTGAAGAAAATAGGCCTGGTTTGCAGGAAGGTATCTCTTTTCCCCCCAGGCAAACACAGTGGTGCTTTTCAGCCATGTCACCACCCTTGTAACAGCAAGATTATTCTTTCAGTCTTTGGTCAATGGAGAACAACCTCTACCAGCTTCCCACCAGTCCAGCTTTTGTAAATGCTCATAATTAAAGCTGGCTTTACAGATCAGGGCTGAGAACCACACCTGTCAATATTCCCTCAGTTACTGGATATGAAAATACATCAAATGGAATAGATTAAAATCAGTGATATCCTATCAAAGCCATAGGGACGAATGTCACGTGCTGGCAGATCAAAGGAAATACAGCAACAGCTTCCCAAAGAGCACTCAATACTATTTTATCTGGCCTAGAAAAATTATTGCCAAGTTTAACAAAAACACCTTATGAGTACAATGAAATAATCTGGTTTGTATGTAAGACTGTAAGATAGAAGTATTTCAAGAAATTACTAAAAAACAGATCTAATTTATCAAACCTCTTGAGTTTGTATATAATTACTTGTATTCTTTCCAGTTTCTTGTCAGTAATAACTAGAATTCTGAGAAGAGACCAAGTAATTTATATTGCAGCTTTTTCATTTTGGTTAATCCATTATATTACTTTTAGAAGTTTGCTATAGTTTTGACAATAATCAGATGGTTAGACAAAGATTTTCTGCAAATGTACTTCCATCTTTCTCTGTCAGATTTTTTCCCTCTATCTCTGCCTTCCTTGTATTCTGGGCATTTACATTTTGCAATTGGTAAAGCAAGAGAAATGAGCCTTGTATTTTGGACCAAGGTAAGTTTCTGAGACCTGCATTGTCCTGCAGCAGGGTGTTCTATAGCCTAAGTGAGCATTTGGTGATGAACTATCTCATTTTGTTTGTACAGCAACTACCTTCTTATTTGCTACTCCTGTAGTGGAAGCTTCAGCAAATCCATCTGCAGTCACCTGTTCCCTGCCTCTCTTTTCTCCCAAGTCACCTTTTCCAGGCTGAAGAACTTTACCACATTTACTTGTTTCTTCTGTGGAAGCCAGTCCATAACTTTGATTCTGTTGCTCTTCTCCATTAACTGGAAGATAGTTTACACATTTTTCAAACTGGGAACTTTTCCAGTTTCTAGAGCTGTAATAGACAGGATTGTGAATTATTTTCCATGATGCTCGTGCTTGTGGTTATCTTTGATGACATGAGCCCCACACACCTGGTGCCAGCAGGGAGACTTTACTTTCATTTAAGCAGTCCAAATGTGTGGTACTTTTAGTTAAATGGGAAAGATTTTTGTTTCATTTTTTCACACCATCACATGGTTTGGAGCACGGGGGACTTCTCTTCAAAGCAGATATCCTTCCAGGTTTTGTTTTAACCCAGGGGAAGGGGTGGCTAGGTGATATTTTCTGCTATTGAAGGGTGTTTTTTTGTTTTGTTGGGGTTTTTTCCATTTATTAATATTTTTTTTCCTTCATTCAGACTCCTCAGAATTTCTATTTTGTCAATATCTGGGGGGGAAGGAAATAAAGAAAGGAAAGGAAGGTTTATCTCATGAGAGGTCCCACCTCCCAGACATACTGTCATTAAACCAAGACAAAATGCCACAACATTACTGTACTATTATGTGAGAGAAAGCTCATTACAAGTCACTGTAATATTAGGACTTATTAGTGATATTTAGTTCAGAAGACAATAAAAAACTCTTGCAATAAGAGTTGTGTTTCACGAGAATGAAGACACTGCGTTCAATAATAACTAAATTTACTTCCTAAAAATGAAGCCATCAAACCCACCAGTCCCAGTAACCCCTGTGTAACAGAAGCTGTTCACTCCATGAGAAGTTTAAACAGTGTCTCACTTGCGTTCTATGAAATTTTCAAAAGAACTGAAGGATGTTCAACAAACTTCAGCACATGAGAAGATGGAGAGTGGGTAACCAGGGGCTTCCCAACAAGCACCTCACAGCTCTGTGTGCACCCAGCAAGGTCTCTGTGACCCCTGGCTCTGTTAGTGAGATGGGAGCCCAGAGGGGAAAGCACAATGTTGTGGGCAGCCCTGAGCTGGTTCAGGGGCCAGGACACTTCACAAAGAAACCCTCCAGGACAGCTAAAGCAGCTTATTTTTAGGTGTATCTTGATGCTGCCCTTTTATTATCACTCCTCATAGTCTCTTGGGCTGCTGCAGCCATTGAACTTGGACCCAGGAATTGCATAAACATTCATGCTTGTGTTTCCAATGGATTAAAGGGAAAGTTGTCAGTCATTTCCAGAACACTGGTCCTACCATTAAAACAACAGGTCAAAAGCACCAGCACCTCCACACCCTCTTTTGTTTACAGACTGTTGTGTTACTGTTTGTTTGTCTTCTGTATGTTTAGTTGTTGAGTTGGGGAAGACAGAAACATTTTTTAGGAACAGGCAAATGCAGACCCATCTATGCCAAACTGCACCTGCCATTATAACTCTGCCTGCAGGGTGACTGCAGCAAACACAACTAACGCTACTCTAGAGCTACTAATTTCTTTTTTTTTCTTTTTTTTCTTAAATTCACACAGCTACATCACCTCCCTCACCCCATGACACAGACAAAAACGTTTTCATCTCGGTAAAAAGAACAGTTGTATTGTCATCTAAGATTTCATCATCAACAAAGTTCATGGAATTTCAGATCTCGAACCAGCACATTCACACAGGCAACACTTGGTAGATCAGGCTGGGCCTGTACTGATGAGAGAATTAAGTGGGCAGGGAAACTCTGTGGCAAGTCTGATGCTGTAATCGCCTTTTGTCTCCGAGGCAGGACTTAAAACAGGTGAGTGATTTCACTGGAACAAATCACATGGATAAGATCTACTCATATGAAGAACGATTATTTTGGGAAGCTGCTCCTGATGTTGGGAAACAATAATTACAGAGCAGGAAACACATCAGTTTTAAAGAACATTTAAGAGAAAAACATTATCAAAACTACTGAAAAGTAACAAAACATGTGCCAAATTTCTGAGGTATAAAAACTCTTTTCAAGTGGAAAGACCACGATAAGGAGCACCCAGGTCTTCTCTTAGAGGTTTAGGAAGCAAACACTGTCAAAAATAAAACCATGTTGTCTCACGTATGATCTTAAGTATCCTTGACCCAAACAGGTAAATTTATGGGCAATTAAGCTGTAATTGAATGTTATTGGTGTTTGTCTCCAGGTAAACTTTTCACACAGCTCTAATATTAACACACGTATCAAAGAAAGTCTGGCCTGTTCTCCCACAGTTCTGCTGACTCAGGGTGGTGGATGTAAATTAAAAAGAGGGCAAACTAACCTAATAAGGACAATAGCTTAAAAATAAGCATTCTGTTTGCAAACATTCCAAATTATCTTATTATCAGTTGCTCTTTCTGAGCTTTATCTATCAAATACACTTTGCTCATAATTAATATTAAGTCAGTAATGATTAAGTGCAAGATGCAATTACAGATTGAGGATATTGCAGAAGAAAAGCAGCTTCCACTGCCTTTTCAAGAGGCTCAATGATGTATATATGTAGAGATTTATAGATTATGAAAGCAGAACAACCATTATATAATCTAGTCTAATATTTGCAAAGGGACAAAGAATTTCGTGACAAGATTCCTGCATGACAGCCATGACTTCTGACTGAACGGGAACACATTATTTAAAACCCAAAATCCACACTAGAGGTGTGGGACAGGCCCCAAGTCAAGCAGAGTTCAAGCACAAGAACTGCCGATGATGCCCCTCAATCTCCATGAGCACCTGCTGAAGCGAAATGTGGCCCTCAGCAACTTACCCACCTGTGGCTGCTCTCCTGGCACAGCTGGAAGGAACTCTGGGTGCCAGTGACGCAGGCAGGACTCACCCAAAGGGCAAACTGCCCCTCGGGCGCTGAGCAGCCTGTGGGCCCGGACGCTGCCCTGTCCTCATGGCTACAGGCTCGGCCAAGCAGCGCCGTGTCCTGGCACTGGGGAGGGATGTGCAGCTCCTTCAAAAGGGCCCTGGTTCCAGACACCATCACACAGACCCAACCTGGCTGTGCTGCGTTTGCAGCTCACAGCTGAATGGCAAGGGCTTGCTGGCCCAACACTGAGGGTTGGCCGTGTCCAACACACCAAAAATGTGTAACCACTGCTCCAGTGCCCCTCTGCTTTATTGATCAGTCCAGAAACTGAAGACAATGTCAGCTCCTACATTTTGAATGTCTGTTACACATTTCTTTATACTTCTACATTATTGCATAGCATCATCAAGGTAGGAACAGACCCTTGTGATCATCCAGTCCAAATGCCAACCCAGCACTACCACTGTAACACCCAAAGCACCAAACCATATCACCCAGCCCAAGACGTCTCTTGAACACCCCCAGGAATGGTGATCTCATCATCTCCCTGAGCAACCTATTCCAATTCCTGACCATCCTAACAGTGAAACACTTTTTTCTATTAATCTGATCTGAATTTCCCCTGTCTCAGTTGGAGGCCATTTCCTCTAGTCCTCTCACTGCAGGTATGACAGAAGAGACCGGCTCCCACCTCTGCACAACCCCCTTTCAGAGAGGTGTGAGAGCAATGAGGTCCCTTCCTGAGCCTCCTCTTCTCCAGACTAAACAAACCCAGCTCCCTCACCATTTCCTCACACAACACATTTTCCAGACCCTCATGACCCTTGCTGCCCTTCTCTGAACATGCTCCTCATCTCAATGTCTTTCTTGTAGAGATGGGCCCAGAACTGAACAAAGTACTTGAGATGCAGCCTCACCAGTGCCAAGTATCACTGCCCTGGTCCTGCTGGCCACACTTACTGGTACAGGCCAGGATGCCACTGGCCTTCTTGGCCACACTGCTGGCTCACGTTCAGCTGGCTGTTAACCCACCAAGTCCCCCTTTCTGTTGAACAGCTCTTGAGCCACTCCTTTAGTGCTGCACGGAGTTGCTGCGACTCAAGTGCAGGACTCTGCATTTTGCCTTATTGAACCTCCTGCCATTGCCCTCAGCCCATCAATCCAGGTCTCCCTGCAGAGCCTTCCTACCCTCAAGCAGATCCAAAACTCCCACTCAACTTCGTGTCATCTGATAATTTACCGAGGGGTATATACCTGACATGGCTAAAAGGGCCCAACTCCAGCTTTGACACAGGTAAGGGTTAATCTGCTGGAAGCAACTGAGGTGTATCACTGAGTTACTGGATGAATTTGCTCCAGTGTTCAAACTCTAACTGTGCTTCTATATAAAGACACTTTATTCCTATCAATTATTTCACGTCAGATGTAGGAGAGCATTTGTATAAACCCTTACTCAAAACCAGAGTTATGTTGAAGCAAAACCCCAAAAACATTTTTCCTCCTGCACAAGAGACACAAACTCTGCAGTTCCCAATCGAGCAGGCAGAAAAACCCTGGGAAGATCTATTTTCCCATAGGGAGTACACTGGGCTTCTCTACCAGATCCCCGATTCATCCAGTGCCTTTCTCAACAGTTTTTCAGTTTATGCATCTGTAAGAAAGGAAGGCAGATTACACGGAAACACAGGTATAAGGACACAGTGGGATAAACAGTTCTGGCTGTACTGAGTGTTTGTGCAAGATCGTGGATGTGTGGGGATACAACACATGTATTCTTGCCTCTGTAGTTAGTGTTTGGCTCCTAATTCTGTCTTTCTTCTGCTCCACATCCACGCATGTTCTTTTTACATTTTATACAATGTTATATTACAGTGTTGTTGATGTTCTTGAGGAGGGAGCAGAATCAATTTACAAGGGTTTTCCACTCCTTTCTAAACCTTTATTAAACCTTTGTAGTAATGACAACAGCACAGTTTAAGAAATTGGGAATATTCTCCTAACAAAAACTGCTTCTTTAACAGCATTGCATGAATGTATTTGCAAGCAAGGAATGCAATACACAGAATGTGCTTAGGTGTCATTTGTGATTCTGCAAAAATATCTGTAATTCTGTATATCTGGTGAATATGTATTGTAAAATGTTTTTGCAGAAACTGTGTTATTCCAGAACATACAACAACAGCATGTTCTCTGAGGTAGTGAAGGGAAATCTGAGCAGATTTTTCATGTCTATGGGCAATTTATTTCTTTTTAAGTGCAGCAACAATCGCTGCATATCCCCAGGCACAAACCCCACTTGGCATGTTTTTATGGGTTTATGCTTTTATGCAGCAGCCAACATTTATGAAAGTGAAAATTAATCCAGAGCAAAACACAAATGGGTAAATTACCAGAAAAATATTTAGTCAAATAAAGTAATTTTGTGTTCCTTAAATGTAAGGCTATTTATATATTTATTTCTGCTTAATTCCACATTGAAGTAAACAGATGGCAGACCCCCTAAGTCATAACATCACGTGAGAGAGAAACAGATGCACGGGACACTTTTTAACCACAATAAACTCCCCCTACATTAATCACCAGCTTCTCTGATTAAAACTGCACATACCTTTCAGTGATAGAGGAAAGATAAATATGAAGATCTATGAAAGCTCATAGAAATAAAATACTGAAATTATCTAGAGGTTGCATCAGACCCTCTTAAAACACCATTTGCAAATATGGAGTAAGGCATCAAGGGATGAAGATACAGGAATCCAAGGCATGCACACTTTTCTTCCAATTATTTCAAATTTTGTGCTTAAGAGTTCATTCCTTAACAGCAGCAACAAGGAAATTGTCTAAAGGAGTCTTGTTACTCCTTAAACCATTAAACAGCTCCAGTGAGTGAAAACACTAAAATGTTCTCCTCTACTCTTCAATTAAATAAAAAAGTGTTTTCCAAACATACTTGAATAATTTTGAAAAAAAAATTAATGTACTCTCATTTCTTGTAAAAAAATCAAGAAAATAAACAAAATGGCTACAGCAACTGACACCTAAAATGATGTGAGCACTGTGATCTTCAGTTGTACCTGAGTCTCATTCCCCAAAGTTCTGTCGATTCAGTGGCCCCAAGGTACTTGATACCCATTTCCTACTGAACTGTAAAGTCTGTAGCCTCTCAATCTCACCACACTGCACAAGTAAATCTCAGCTTTGGAGCAGGAACGGGGATTGCCAGGGTGAAGCTCAGATGGCCCTGACACTCGCAGTGCCTTGGCAGAAGACGCCTCATCCTCCAGATGGACAGGCCCTACATCTCCAGCCAGTCTGTCCCTGCAATGATGAGGAAAAAAACCCCAACAAACGAGTTGGGTATTTCCATGCAGAATCCCAATGCCCCTTCCCACACAGGAAAAAAGAGCTGTCCACAGCTCCAGCTGCCTGAGAAGATGTATGCAAGGACAGAAAGGATGTCTCATAACCCCAGTCTCAAGAACAGCCCAGTATTCCTGGGATTGCACTGCCCAGGTCAGAGAAGACACAGCAGAAAGCACCCACCTTCTTTTTTACATCATCCTAAAGATGGATCCACTTTACTTTAAATTCAGGAAAACTGCCCGGCCCTCTCCCCACCAACATCCCCACAAGTACAGGCCAAACCAACCACCAACCACTCTCCTCACCCTCCTCCCCTGCAGTTCACCCTGGCTCATTCAGGTCTTTTTCTACTTACCTGGTTTCCTAAAGTAGGCACTGTGATGGAAACAAACGTTTCACTGCTCTGCATTCCCCTCACTGACCCAACCCCAGGAACTTCACAGTTCTGACACTGGTTCTCAGGTCCCAATCGTACTTTCCCAGAGGCTTCCACTGAAGCCTGTATGGTCTGACAGAGACATGATGCACTAGAAAAAGGTTTCAGTGTGTTCAAAGGCAAGATGAGACCAAGCAGGAGGTTTTGAAGCTTGTTTTCAAGCAAGTTCCAATGTGTATTTGGTTTTGCTTTGTCTGTAGCACTGTCCCTACAAATTGCCATTGTTTCCTTTCACAGAAGATACTACCTGGAACTGTCTCCCTGAACAGTGGGTTGAAATGTCTGTTTCTTCCAAGGTGAGGATTGGCAATTCTCAAGGATTCAACAACCCTGCAAGGAGCTACCACATGTGGGGTCAAAGTCAAACTCTTTATCCCAAGGGATGCAAATAAATTATAAAAAAAGAAGCACATCATTCCACAAGGTTTTGTATTTTCTCTTTGGTATCTCCTCCTGTGGTATCTCTTAGTTAAACTAAGAGCTTGTCTTACTCAGGGACTTTCTTAGTACTCCTGCACCAGGCAAACCCTAAGACCAGGATTCCCAGGCTGAGATCCACAGTCCAGCAGAGCTCTGTCACCTACTGAAGGTTATCCAGGGGCAAACACCATGCCATGAAGGTGTGGCATGACATGATCAGTTGTGTTTACCCCATTTAAAACAGTGAAGGCCCCTGTGACCAAACCATGGGTATCCCAGGCTTAAAAATATGGATGGGACAGCAATCAATGAGAGAGTGGCCCAGTCCAGATGAGAAGGGTAGAAATGCAAAACGATACCAACCAGCACTGGAGAGACACTATTTGTGAGGTTTGTTTTTCTTGACTACAAAACTGCTAAAATCACCACTGTGGATAAAACCTATGACTGAGTGGGGTTTTTTTCCTCTGTTGTGCACTGAGACCAAAGTAGGTGTGTCACTCAGAGAGACCTTTTCCTGGCATTAAGATACATGGAATTGGTAACACAAAGGGGGCAAAAATTAAGTCAGAGATGGAGCAGGGGAGTTGACTGAAGCACAAATGCTCATTAATGCTCCAGCTCGTTAAGAAAACTCAGAATGTCTTGGGAAAAAATTAATGGCAATTGTTATCACAACAGTACTAGGCATTGGAAAACAACAGGTTTCAAAACACACTGAACTTACCTGAGAACTGCCCTCAGTGTCCCCTATTTTCCTGATCTTTGATGGATACCCCTTTGAAGGGGTTTTTTTTAGCCTTCGTGTGACACTTCCTGCCAAACTAGCAGACTCTATAGCCTAAAATCAGAGGTTCTAGTGGCAAATATCCCTTAAAAATATTGACAGTTTTAAGGCTTTAAATAATTAATTCCTATTCTAGTGAAAAGGATGACAATTGTTTCAGAAAAGAACTAACCCTTTTTTCACCTAAAATTTGGGGTGATTCTGAAGCTACATTTCTCAAGAAAAAGTGCTTCCTAAAACTTAGCCTACATTAAGTACCTGAAAGCCCAGATAATTCATTTTAGAGACATGTAAGAACCAATGAACAGCATTAAAAAGTCATCTGTAAATATCACAGACTTTACTTCCACCAGTTACATATTCTGGGGTACCAAAGCCACCCTGAGGTCCAAAGTAAAATAAAACAATATTAAAATGTCAACTGAGACACCTCCTTTCCTTTACATTAATGAAGCAGCTGACAAGGTTATTGGCCCATCAGATAAAGGACTGAAGATCTTAAAAATTATCTGATAGGAACTTGATATCTGTGTTATTAGATCACCTGTCAAGAGGGGATTTACTTTAACTCTTCAGGACACCTCCCATAATTCTTCTCACTTATGAAGTAACTTCTGACTTACGACCTAAGTTGTCTGTGCCTGCTTGTCTCACTCCTTATGCCCTAAAGAGGTCGGTGTATCCCATCACACTTCACCAGGCAACTTCTTTTTCAGCCTGAATAGAACATAGATCTGACAACTTCCAAGATACCACTTCATAAGGACACACTTCTCACAATTCCTTATTCAAAATGTCTCAACTGTCCACTACTGGTACTCAGGAAGATCAAAAACATCACAATGAATTCCTGTTTTATTCACGTCTCTGTCACCTTAATTTCCACTGAAATGACACTGGAATGCACAATACTGTAAATTCTGGCATCGTGTTGTCAGTTTGTTCTTTAAAATCTTTTAAAATGCCAGACTACACAGAGTAATATATTCAAATAGGTTTTTATATCTGAGTTTCTGACAGAGAAATCTTAGACAGCCTGTATGAACACACTACAGTAACTACACCTGAGCTGACTTTCCCTATTAAAAAGCCTTCTGTGAACAAATTAAGTCTTCTTTAAAGCTGAATCTAATTATAACATGAACAAGAAGAAAAAGTTAATTCAGGTCAGCTCCAATGACTGTTGCTATTTCTTGTCCTATCAGAACAACGTCTCAACTACAGCATTGAATTAATTACTGAAGTTTGATGTTTAAACATGTTTTAATTAGGACTGTGACTGGAATCTGGTGTTGAATGATTTAATTTCCAGTACTAAACTGTTGCATACATCTTGCAATTTCACACCTTGACACTGCCTCTGCAATTGTGTCTGTGCATTTATGTATTGTTATTATTAACTTTCTACCATGCTGGGGAAAGGAGTGAGCTTTCCTGATGGGAATAATAAAAGGATTAATAAAGAAGCAAGGAAACATTCCAATTATTTTAGAAGAGCACAGGAAAAAAGGGACAGCTCTCAGAACCTGAACTTTTGGCGTAGAGCAGCCTTGTAAAGTTGCCTGAACGTTCGGAGGGAACCTCTAACCAGGGAGCATCAGAGTTTATTTTAAAGTATCACTCTCCCGGCCCTCCCTCATCCTTCTGTCACCGCAAACCGGCAGCTCTCAGAGACTCTTCCTTACACATCCGGAATCGAACGGGAAACTCCTCACCGGGCTCTGAAGTTGAGAAAAGTGGAGTTTGTCGTTCACGGGCAAACCGGTCACGAGCCAGGGGTCGGGCGATCCCTGTGGAGCCCGGGAATGCCATTCCCGACGGGACGCGCTCGGGAGAGGCCGGGACGAGCCACCGCTCCCTCCCCATCGCCGGCTCCCTGGAGCGCGGGCCGTTCCGCGGCATTCATTCCCGGAGACAGGCAGCTTTTAAATGGTAACGCGGCTTTACCGCCACACGCCTCCCGCCGCCGCTCTCCCCACCCGCACACACGCGGCAGCCGCGCCGGTGTCCGGGCGCGCCCCGACCCGCCGGGAGCTCGGGGGATCCGGCTTTTTAAAGGACGGACCGGGAATCCTGCCCGGCTGTCACCGCTCCCGCGAGCACAGCGGGCACAGCGCGCTCAGCACCCTCGGGTGGCGCTCCCGGGGCCGCCCCCGCGTCCTTTCCCCGCCGCGCGGCACGAACGGACCCGGCGCGAGGCGGCACCGGCCGCGCCTCCCTCGGGCTCGGGCTCGGGCTCGGGCCCGGCCCCGCGGCGCCCGCGGCGGCTCGGGCGGGCGGGCCGCGGCCGGGGCCCGCTCACTCACCAGGCGAGGCTGCGGGCAGGTGTGCTCCAGCTCCTCCATGGCCTCGGAGGGGGATCCCGGGCTGCCGGGCCCTGACTCAGCAGCGGCCGCGCGCACTGGCATGGCCGCCGCCCGGGCCCGCCCGGCGCGGGGGGTCTCCCCGGGAGCCGCCCGGGGGCTCGGCCGCGCGCGTCGCCACGGCAACCGCCTGGCCCCGCCCCCTCCGCGCGAGTCGGGGCGGGGCATACATTTGCATACTGACTTCTGATTGGCTGCAGCTCTGCCGCGCCACCGCTCGCGCCCCACGGCGGCCCCGCCCACGCCGCTCGGAACCCGGGAAGGGTCGGGATGGGATGGGTTGGGATGGGATGGGATGGGATGGGATGGGATGGCATGGCATGGCATGGCATGGCATGGCATGGCGTGGCATGGCATGGCATGAGATGGCATGGCATGGCGTGGCATGGAGTGGCATGGCATGGCATGTCATGGCAGGCGATTGCAGCCTAAAGGGGCAGAAGTATGTCCATGAGGGACACCTCGCCACCTCTCCAGGCATTCCCTTTAGTGCACAGTCACCCACAGGGAAAGAAGTTCTTCCTCATGTTCAGGTGGAACTTCCTGTGCATCAGTTTCTGCCAATTGCCTTGGCAAGGCTGCTTGGCACCACCGAGAAGAGCCCGGCTCAATCCTCTTGGCACCCTCCCTTCAGATGCTGATTGATGGGGTCCCCTCTCAGGAGTCTTCTCAAGGCTGAACAGGCCCAGCTCCCTCAGCATTTCCTTGTTAGAGAGATCACAGAATCATAGAATCATAGAATCAGTTGGGTTGGAACAGACCTCTGAGATCATCAAGTCCAACCCTTAATCCAACACCACTGTGATTACCAGATCATGGCACTCAGGGCCACATCCAGTCTCATCTTAAAAACCTCCAGGGATGATGAATCCACCACCTCTCTGAGCAGGCCATTCCAGTGCCTGATTACTCTCTCTGTAAAGAATTTCTTTCTAATATCCAACCTAAACCTCCCCTGGCAGAGCTTAAGCCTGTGTCCTCTTGTTCTGCTGCTGGTTGCCTGGGATGCTCCAGTTGCTTCATTGCCTGCTGCCCTTTACCGGAGCTGCTGCTCCAGGACCTCCATGTCCTTGTACTGAGGAGCCCAGAACTGGACACAACACTCCAGATACGGCTCAGTGGGGCTGAGCAGGGGGCAGGATCATCTCCCTCCACCTGCTGCTCTTCCCAATGCACTGAGGATTCCACTGGGCTCCTTGGCCACAAGGGCACTGCTGGCTCAGCTGTGTCCTGCCCTCCCAAGCACGGGCAGTGTCAGAGCAGGGCAGGCTAAGTGAAATTACCACCCTTCTTACTCTTGAACAGCATGAGAATACAACAAGATAATATAAAGCCAAAACTGTAGATCAGAGAGGCTCTGTTGCCTATTGTTGACCTTTATAGGTTCAATAAAGCGGATTCCAATAGTACTGAGCTGCAGTGGGCACTGTGAGTATTGTTTTCAAAAATCAGACTTCATCAAGGGGCACAAACATCTAAATTACAAGAGAATTGTGCCTCAGGTTGTTTCCCCTGAACTTGAGAGCTTAATTTCAAATGTTGTTATTTTTTTGCAAATCTTCAAAGGAGACCAAGTGCAATACAAAAAGAAACATACAAGCAATGTGAAAGGGAAGGGGGTGAGTAGGTGAGCAAGAGAAGAGGAGAAAGTAAGTAAAAAGAAAAGAGAACATGAAAAGAAAGAATGGCACAGCAGTCAAGAAAAAAAAGGAAAATATACTCAAAAGAGGTGACTGAGCAAGGAAAACAGGGAGCCAAATTAAGTGAAATCTCCAGCTGAATCTTCCCTATAACCAAGCTCCTTTACCAGTGATTTTGCAAGGACTACTCACACATTATGGAAAGAATACTCGAGGGAAATGATTAAAGCATGATTAGTGCAGCACTCGGCCTGAAATTTGTAGCTCATTTTCTTAGGGGAAGTATTTGCAGGAGTGTTATGCTGTTAGAAAAATATTTGGACAGCACAGATGAGCAGTGTTAGGACTAGAGCAGCCAGAGGCAGCAGACAGCCCTTTTATAAACCCAACCACATATGCCATCTCTTCAGAGGCCACTGCTGATGTGCTGAAGGAGTAGCACCAGGTATGGATATATCCAGGGTCAGGGTCCAGCCCTCCCAGACCCAGCAGGTGCATGGGAATAGAGATGAAGAGAAATGGACTCCTGCAGCAGGATGACTACCAATAAACTGGAAATGTAAATTCCCTTGCCTTCTATTTCTTTTTCATACAAAAAGGTGAATTTCATCTTTCCTTTCATGCTGAGAGTTTGCTATTGACTGCAGCTGCATTCTGATTCATCTTTTGTAAGTTTTATATGTTTTTTTTCATATACATGTAGCATTAAAGAACTATGTCTTTCTTGCAGTAGTGTTATTACCTGTCTAAGTTAGGCCAGAATTTCAGAGTGGAAGTGGAATACTTTTCATGCCGCTTATTTCACTTCCACCTCTGGGAAATACTTTATATTTTTGTTCTTCAGTTTAAAGAGCATGATAAAGAAATGTTATGTACCTCATTAAGAGAGAAAGAGAAAGGGGAAGGTGGTAGGATCTGTCCAATCTGTCCAAATGGAATTTGACTGATGATCTTTGCCAATGTATTGGATATCTTGAATACATTATCTTAACCTGCATCTTCTTCTAGCTATTGGGGCAAAAAGAGCTTTCAAAAGGCTGGAGTGTGTCTTCTTTACTCTCTAAAATAAATAAATACAAGTAAGGTTTGATTGGAAAGATTTAGCAGATGGTCTTCTGTGAATCCTTACAAGTCAGCCAGCTTTTAAAAGAACAGTGGGGCAAGAGTCATGGCTGGGAAGGTTCATGCATCTAATTTCTTTTCTGTAACTAATACCCTGTGCCAGGTCTCCTGGGCACCCTCCTGCCATTTCTTCACAAGTAACAGGACACACAGTCACTGCCTTTAATGACTAAGCTCTTGGCAACAGCTGCTTGGATTGAATAGACATGTGATGCATAAAACTCCTGTCCCAGGGTGTATAAATTAACATTACATGCAAACAAATCAGGAAGCCATGATCCCAATCCTCCTAACACTAATTTCAAAGTCTGAATTAAACAGACAACAAACAGGGGAAAATCTCAGCTGTTAGGAAGGCTTCATCTGATACATGGTGTGGATTTTTTCTGTACAGAATTTCAGTTTTGAAACTGGAATAACTAATTCTCAAAGTATGAAAAATATTTTAAAAATTATATGTTTAGGTGTTCCATGTAAATCCTTTCCTTTCTTAAACTAAAAGTTAGGATCCCTCTCCGAGCTTCATGGGCAGCTAAACATTATAGAGACAAATACTCTGTGTAGATTCTTCTATATCTTCAAGCCCTAATTTTTAAATATCTTCCTCCTTTTTTTAGCCTCTATTTATTTCATATTTTTAAAATATTTTACTAGAGCATTGATCAGTGCCCACAGCTGTAACTAAACAAATTTCAGTTTCTTGTAGACACCAACACCTACAAAACCTCTCTCGCACTTTTTCCATTACACATTAAACTGATTCTAGCAGACTTGCTCTGAACATGAATTAATGTGTTCACTTCTCTCCAAGGTTTTTTTTCCCTCTATTTTGCATAGATTAAGATAAGCAAGAAGCTCGTTTCACCCAATTTACTATATTAATGTTGATATCTGAACATGGTACAATAAGTGTACACTAATTGAATGCTTCCCTTAAGGCAAAATCTTTAGAAGAAACAACCTGTGCTTGGAAATTGTGAATAAACCCATTAAAGACCTCAGATTTCTCGAGCAGGGAAATAATAGACATTTCACAACTACTTAACAAGGAGTGTTCTCTCTCCTGAGAGCAAAGCAGCAACACAGCCTGAGATCTGCAGCAGAGTGCAAAGACATATCCAAGCCACTTGCTAACAAGGTGTTTTGCCTTAGTTGCACACAGCTGTCCAGAGATGTTACTGCTCCAGGAAAGTCTGTAAATACTGAACAAAGTCTCCAGGCTAAGGACATTGGCTTTTTGAAGCAAAGATACTCGGTCCTTTGTAAAAGCAGGGACTGGAATGCATTGCAGCCCTTGGAGAATATGAGGTGTCTGAAGTGCCTCAGTGAATCTCAAGCACCAGTGAGCACAGCAGAAGTTGTATTTAAAATGGTTTTCACCTGACAGAGGCTGCAAAAGTCGTCTGACCTATAAGTGAGTCTTAATGAAGAGAAACAGACCTTCATGTAATTTCTGTTCAAAAGCCATCAGCAAACTGTGCAAAAACCAGGGACTAGTATGGTTTAAATAGTGTTTAACTTCAAAGCCAAACATCTAGAGAAAACAGAATAGAATAAATTACTGAATATTTAACAGATGAGCTGAATTTTGTGTCAATGTGTGTATTTTGGATCCTGAAGGTTTTAACTGCAAGACTTTATAAGGTGAACTGCAAGACTTTATTAAGGTGAAGGAATGGTTATGTCTGGTGCACAATAGTTAAAATACTGTTTCTATGTATTATTCATGTGTGCATGAATCTGTGTATGTTTATATCCATATATCTGTCCACTCATGTTATACTAATTCTAGACATGCTAGAATTTAAAGTTAATATCAGAAAAAGATACCTTATTTCTGGGATTTAATCACATTTTTAGACTGAGATTAAAACCCCACAATGGTAGATATTTTTTCTCCACTTGCATAAGTGGGGAAAAAGAAGGAGAGAATGAAATGTATAAATTAAAATACACCTTACAGGTTTTCACCACCTCCAACACCAAACACTTTGCTGCTTCTGTGTAATGCTGTCTAATAGTGTAGCTTGAATTTTTAAGTTGTAGTTCATCAATCCCGTGGAATTCATAGTGCTTACAAACTATCACCTTTTTATCATAATAAATAAAAATGTTTTCTATTTATGAAAGAGTCTTATAAAATAGTATACAGATTAAATCCACAAATTTTTTATATGCAATGACAGTCCGTAAATTATGAAAAGTAGAAAGATAGGATTTGGTACATCATGCTTTTATCTTACATGTAGTTCTTCCCATAATTCCATTGTGGAGATGGGATGTTTAATAAAATCTGTGTTCTCAGGATACCTGTATAGAATCAAATTAGTTGGTCTTTGTGTAAGAATTAAACTAAAAATGTCATGTTAATTCTGGTACAGTTTATATGTAAATCATCTGAAACCCACAAATTCTTGAAAATAGTGTTTTTTTGGTGATGTCCTTCATCTGTGCTTTACTAAACTGTTTTGAATAAGTGGTGTTACCCACTTTGGGGTAGGTTCTTTGTGTTCTTGCTCTTTCATAACTGCTTTTACAAGCACTTCTGAAGAAAATGGTGAAAAATTATGTTTGGGTTTTGACCAAGAGGATATCTGCCTTCATTTTATTCTTCCAGAGTAGAGAGATGGTCACTTAGGGTAGGAAATGTCAAGTCTGTCTGTCCCATTATTAGATTGTCCTTGCTAATTTTAACAGTTGAGCTTTTAATTATTGAGTAATTGTTTTTAGGGAAAGCTGAGGGATTTCTGGCAGTGGGACTTTCCTGATGGATGCTGAGAGATTGGGAAGCACTTGGATTAACTAACCTCTGTTGGTCATTCCCTTCCCAGAGCCCCAGTTATCTAATCAATACACTCTTAACACTGTTCACTCTTACCAGAAAGTTTTTCTGAATGTCTAAACTGAGCCTCCATTGCTGCAATCTATTGTCCTTTTTTCTGCTGGACACAGAGAATAGAGTTACCCTCCTTGGCTTTTTGTATGACTATGATTTTGAAATAATAGTTTGAGGATTTGGAGTAGAGAGCTGCCATTCATAGAATAGAATCATAGAATCAATTGGGTTGGAAAAGACCTCCAAGATCATCGAGTCCAACCCTTGGTCCAACTCCAGTCCCTTTACCAGATCATGGCACTCAGTGCCACGTCCAATCTGCGTTTAAAAATCTCCAGGGATGGTGAATCCACCCCCTCTCTGGGCAGCCCATTCCAATGCCTGATTACTCTCTCTGGAAAGAATTTTTTTCTGATCTCCAACTTAAATTTCCCCTGGCAGAGCTTGAGCCCATCGTGCCCCCTTGTCCTATTGCTGAGTGCCTGGGAGAAGAGACCAGCCCCCACCTGGCCAGAACTTCCCTTCAGGTAGTTCCAGACAGTGCTGAGGTCACCTCTGAGCCTCCTCTTCTCCAGGCTAAACACCCCCAGCTCCCTCAGCCTCTCCCCATAGGGCTTGTGCTCCAGTCCCTTCACCAGCCTTGTTGCTCTTCTCTGGACCTGCTCCAGCCCCTCAATATCCTTTCTGAACTGAGGGGCCCAGAACTGAACACAATACTCAAGGTGTGGCCTCACCAATGCAGAGTACATGGGAAGGATCACTGCCCTGGTCCTGCTGGCCACGCTATTTTTGATACAGGACAGGATCCCATTGGCCTTCTTGGCCACCTGGGCACACTGTTGGCTCATGTTGAGCTTCCTGTCAATTAGTACCCCCAGGTCCCTTTCCACCTGGCTGCTTTTCAGCAGGCAGGTTGGTATTTTTGTCACATCTGTCATGACCTTTCTAGACTAAACTGCCCCAGTTGCAGTAATTTCTCACAGGTCATATGTTACACATCTTCTCATTATCCTCTTTGTTCTATTTTGGGTTCTCTATAGATTTTTTGCAGAGTGGTTCCAACACAGGACTAGAGCTGCAACTTTACTGCTATCAGGAAATATAATGCTGAATATTACAGATCTTTCTGCTTTATATATCCCAGTGTAAACTTTGTCTAAATGATTCATATTCACTGCCCTCCTTCTTATTGTTACAGATAAAACATAATTTAAGAAAAATCCATTCCCTATTTACATTTAAGCTATGTTGTTATCCCTTCTATCTCTTTTTCCATTTCTGGCTTTCCAGATATGCACTTCAATTCCCTTAAATCCACACAAAGCTAAGACTGCCTTTCTTGCACATATTTGTATTGCACTCACTTCTATCCATTTTCAATCTATCTGGTGCCTTCCTTTTCCGCCAGCTCAATTTCAAATTTTTTGGACTCATCATCAGTATTCTGTCACAGTATCTTTTCCAGTATTACAAGCCTCCAATGCTTTTTTCTCTCTGCGTTTTTTGTCAGCCTTTATCTTTCCATTTGTCAATTTTTCATGCAAGGGCCTTCACAGCTCTTTTCTCATGTTATTTCAAATGCAAACCTGCCAAATGAAACATAAAAAAATCATACTGTAAACCACATTTGAGTGATTGTTGGAGCTTCCCATTTAATATTTTGGCTACCAAAAACTTAATAACTGCAGGTTTTCATAATCTGGGTAAAGACACAAACTTAATTTAAAATAAAACACCTGTTTATGTACTGTAAAATGATTATCTGCTAGCTAGTTTAGCTCTTACCAGTTAGTGTTTGACCCTAAGTTCTTACTTCTGTTGCTTGTAACTTTGTCATCTTTGAAACCTTTGATCTAACACATACTGAAGAAGAGCATCTTCTACCCCCTGAGCAGTTATGGACCAGCATAATGTAGCTGTTTCTGGAACAGATAATAATAATACCCTGCAGGGTGTTATTGGGACTGTTCATTTGAAATATGCAAGAGCTTTCATGACTGGGAAAAGAGATTTAATATTTGCTTGGAGGTTTGGTACTCTGGTGGTGTGCTGTTTTCCATATTCATGAAAATTGAGGAAATGTGGTTTTGGTTACAAGTCACTTGATATGTGTCAGGACCCTGAGGGCATTAAAAGTCCTTGATGGGCCTGAGAAGCTTCATCTCGGGGCTCCACCACATACACTCTGCTCATCAGTTCAGGACTCTATTTAAGCTTCACCACCACTCCCTCCTTCTCTCTGAAGATCCTCTCCCTGGATCTGGATGTAAAGCTGCAGGCTGACTCTCTTGCTTGCCCTCAGTCCTGCCTCATTTCTATAGACCTGTCTGGTGATTCCTGGACTTGATCCTAACCCTGAGGTGCAGACTGATTAAATGGCTTGACCTTGGACCTGTCTCATTGCCATGATATTGCCTTGTGGTCTGGACTCTTGGCTGGGCTGGGACACCCTCTCCTCTTCTGCTCTGCTCACCTTGCTTGTGTACTGTGGGACTGGGTCCAGGCTGGTGAGAACCCTGACCTGCTGGCAGTGTGATTCCCCCTTGGATTGCCTTTTCTTAAGGAAGAGCTCCCTGGAAATGTGTATCCATTGGTATGCTGGGTATTTTCTTCGTTTTAGCTGCCAATATTTGGAAACCCCAATTGTTATTGAGTGTGAGGTGGGGGAGAGACACAACTCCTTAAACTTGCTTAGTTTTACAGAACTGCTTATCTTTAATCTTGGGACTTGGAAACTCTGAAGGGCTCTTCCTGTAACAGCTTCTTTCATTTTGCCTAAACTAAGGCAGATCAAAGCACCAGATGTGATTGGAAAGACCTTTTCTCTCCGGTTCACAGTTACTTTCCTGCTAGTGCTCACAGGAAGAATCAAATCTTGACTTGAAAGGAATGAAAAATTTCTGACTTGCTTGTGTTTGAAAGCAAGATCAGGTGCCAGTGGAACAGGGACACATAAGGAGACACCAGTACTGGACCCGCCCCTGACTTGTGTTTCTGGCTTGCCTGTGGTGATCAAGCAAGTCCAGAATCTTATTTGATGACCTGGACTCTTACCTGGGCCTGCCAGCTCACCTTGCCTGGGAGGCAAGGTGCCTATCCCACCAGCAGTATTATATCATTGTCTCCCTCTCCTTATGGAGCAGCTGCCCCTTGCTGCACCCTGACAGCTACATCAGGCTTTCCTAAGCCCTGGGTTGAGCACAGTGGGACCTGGCTCTTGGCTGTGGGGTCTCCTCTGGCAATTTCTCCTGAGCCCTCAGCCTGACTGGGCTTTGTGTCCCCTCTGTGCTGACCCCCTGCCCAGTCCCAGCTCCTGAACGAACCCTCCTCCCAGAGCCCACCGGGACTGGTCTGCAGGATTCCTGCCACCCTCAAGTCCCTTCTGCTGTGGCCCTTTCCCAGGCTCTTGTCTCTGCCCTGGCTCAGCATCCATAAAGTATGTATGGCCAAACTTCACAAACGAAGATTTGGGAAGGCCTCTCCCCACGTGCCCTTCCAGCCTGCACAGTGGATTTTTTAGGCGAGGCACAGCGTGCACAGAACTGGCCCCACCGTTTAAGTCCTCAGGTCCATCTGCCACGGCCGAGCGAGCTTGGACAGTGACAGGGAAGTCCTCAGGACTGTCACAGCACCTGGTACTGACCGGGGCTGACCCTGCTGAGCATCCGAGATCTGATGGGATGGGATGGGATGGCAGAGAGACATTTAACTGCCAGGGGATGGTCCCCTACTGAGACTCAAACTCAGGACCTTGGGATTTGGATTCTGGAGTGCTCTCCATTACACCACGGGACCGTCCCATCCACAAAGTATCCCACTAACAATCCACACCAACTAAAACACTCTACAGCAAATCCCCTCTGAACCCAGAGCATTCAGGTGTGAGGACACACCTTGTCTGTGGGGAATGGGGGCTGCTACCAGAGCTCCGAGGGCACTGACAGCCCTGACCAGCCTCACCTGGGTTACCTGCCCTCTGCTCAGGGGCTCTGAGTTCTGGCCTGTGCTGTTGGTCCTTCCTGGAGCTGGGCTGTAGGAGTGCTGGTCTCCATCCAGCTCAGCCAGAGCCATCCCCAGATTCCTAGCCTGACACTGGACCTGCCTTGTCACTATGGACTAGTTTGGTGATTCCCCAGGCTGTGTCCAACACTGGTTACCACCACTGGGCCTGATATCCACCCATGGGCTGAGTCACAGAGAATCACAGAATCAATTAGGTTGGAAAAGACCTCTGAAATCAAGTTCAACCTACCACCGAACACCACCTTATCAGCCAGACCATGATACTCAGTGCCATGTCCAGTCTTTCCTTAAACACCTCCGGGGATGGTGCCTCCCCACCTCCATGGGCAGCCCATTCCAATGTCTAATCACCCTTTCTGTGAAGAAGTTTCCCCTAGTGTCCAGCCTAAACCTCTCCTGGCACAGCTTAAGACTTTGTCCTCTTGTCCTGTCACTGTTTGCCTGGGAGAAGAGACCGACCCCCAGCCAACTATACCCTCCTTTCAGGCAGTTGTAGGGAGCAATAAAGTCCCCCCTGAGCCTTCTCTTCTCCAGGCTAAACAACCTCAGTTCCCTCAGCTACTCCTTGTAAGATTTGTGCTGCAGACCCTTCACCAGCTTCATTGCCTTTCGCTGGACATGCTCCAGCACCTCCATGTCCTTCCTGAATTGAGGGGCCCAGAACTGGACACAGTACTTGAGGTGTGGCCTCGACTGACTTGTGGCTTGACCTTTGTGCCTTATCACCCTGGAGGAGGGACACAGAAATGATCAGGGGCTGGAGCACTTCACCCGTGAAGACTGACTGACTTGGGGCTGTTCAGCTTGGAGAAGGCTCCAGGGAGACCTTATAGAAGCCTTCCAGTACCTAAAGAGGCCTACAGGAAAGCTGGAGAGGGACTTTTTATAAGGGCAGGTAGTGACAGGACAAGAGGGAATCGCTTCAATATGAAATAGAGTAGGTTTAGATTTGATATAAAGAAGAAATTCCTTACTGTGAGGGTGGTGAGGCACTGAAAATAAGTTGTTCAGAGAAGTTGTGGCTGCTCCATCCCTGGAAGTGTCCAAGGGCAGGCTGGATGGGGCTCTTAGCAACCTGGTCTAGTGAGAGGTGTCTCTGCCTATGACAGGAGAGTTGAACTAAATGATCTTTAAGGTCCCTTTGGACCCAAGCCATTCTATGACTTGTCTGGTGATCACTGGGCTGTCTGACCCAGGTTACCATCACTGGACCTGACCCTGAGTTGTGTTTCTGGTTTGTTCTGAGACCAGTTCATCACCATGGACTTAGCTGGGGTAATCCTGACTCCCACTTCCAGGCTGCCCTGCTCACAGTCCTAGGGCTGGGGAAAAAGGCCCCAGCTCTCCTGCCAGACTCCCCTACTGCAGGGAGCAACTGACCCTGCTGCTCCCCCACAGCGTGAGCACAGCCTTCACCAGCACCAGTCCAGCAGCAGCTGCCAGGATTACAACTAGACTTTGCAGCATCTCACGATGCTGTCCCCCTTTCTGCCAAAGGGATGTGAAATAGTGAATGCTGAGAGTATTCACCCTTGGAAGCACATTTGATCTTCAGCCAGGTCTTGAAATGTAACACCCTCTCTGCAATAATGTTCTGCTTATAAATTAATTGTTCATTTTTGTGCAATTGTAAAGAGAGAGCGCTGAAAGTAGTTAAAACAGAGAATTTCATGCTGTGGCAATAACTGTATGCTCTTGAATACCATTGGCATCAGACTTAATTCTTAGACATTATAATTATGTGAGGGATCATTTTCTGTGAGTTTGCTCTCACTTGTCTTCTCTATTTAATGTACATTATAATATTTAGTACTTTTCTTCCAGGCTTGAATAGGAATATTGTATTAGGCAAGCAGGTGATGAGATTCTGCTCTCTGTTCCAGTCAGTGTAATTCCACCAATTCTGGTTGAGTTACTAGGATTTGCTGTAATTTAACTGCAATCAGAATTGAATTGTGTTCATTCATGGAAGAAAAAAAAGTATCTCTGGATGTTGATTCCATAGACCTTCTTTTCTGTCATTATGGAAGTTAGTGTGTGTTCTAGTTTCTATTTCATGTTTGTATTTCAGGGCTTTAACACCCTAATAATGACTTTATTTTCTTCATCCTGATGTTAGCAGGTAGCTCAGGTAGGAAATTAAAAAGAGCTGTGCAGTGAACAAGCCTGGTAAGCAAGAAATCTACCTTTTTAACATAAATGTCTGTGTCATCTTTATTGATAAACAAATGGAGAAGCATCTGTTTCTTCATCACTTACTACATGCAGAGTTTTGAAAACAAACCCCTCTTGTTAAGCAATAATTTGAATTTTTTTTATTTCAGTTTATGAAATATTTGCTCCTTTAGTTTAGTCTTCCAAACAGTTAAGTAATTCATGTTGAAATGCCCCATGAATAGCATAGTTGAGTAAGCAGCTGCTGAAGTGGTCAGAGTTCCATCATATTAGACATAAAAACTTTAAGTTAATTTAGAGATAATGCGCATTAATTCAGAGCAATGTAAGGATTAAAAGTAAGATAATTAAATACTCCATGTTCATAGGAAGCACACACACAGAACATATACACTCATATCCTGAGTAACATGCACACACACAATTCTCCACAGAGTCTGTAGGTAACAACAATATAATTTTTAAGCATTTTGAGGTAAAAATAGCACAGGTGAATTTGCTACCTTGCTATAATCCATGATTTACTGGCATTGTTTTTATATCACCCCTCTTACTTTCATCAGTTTTGCATCATCAAAAAAAATACCACCTATAAGATTAATGTGTAATGTCTGAACCAGAGAGTTTTAACTCTTTGTCCCATTGCTTTTGCAGCATATCAAGCATGCCCTAGACATAAAAAGACAAAACTAATCAACACAGCAATTATTTTGTCCATTTGACTTAGTTTTGATGCTATAGTCCATTTGTACTTTCCTATATACTACTGTTCATATTACCTTGGAATTCTTGCAATGAGTTTACAGCATTTTCTGTTAATAACTTATGTATTTAGATTAAAGCTCTAATAAAGCAAAATGGATAATACATATTTGTCACCTTTTGATGAAATCCGGGAGTTTCCTGAGTTTCCTCTTCTGTGCTGTGTTTTTGGCTGCCTACCATCTTCGTTACTGCGCCTCTCTTGCACTTTTCTCTGCAGCTCTCACACTGGCCTTGAGAGAACCTTGGGGGCTCTGAACTGCACAGCAGAATTCCCACTTCTTGTACTTAAAAGAGAATTGAGCAAAGGTCATGCCAAGTTGTTCTTGTATGAATGTCCCAAGGGAGGTTAAATATCAGCTCAAAGTGATGTGCTGTGATAAAGACATTTAGCAGAGGAAGTCCTGAATCTTGCTGGGTTGTTTTTCTTTCTCAAAGCAAGTCTATCCCTTACTCCCCTCCCCATTTTTTCCCCCCTTGAAGGATTTAAATATGCTTGTTATGCTGTGCTGTGGGAAACAGATGCGTTCTTGTTATGGCCTGAGATGAAATTCAGGATTGAACTGGCATCCATGAAAAAGTCTTTTGTTCGATCTGTGCTGTCCCACAGTGGAGCTATGGCAACAACTTCTGTTTGGGAAATTAATTGTATCACTGTGTACCGGCTCAAATCACGGCATCACCTGAATGACAAACATGCCACTGTTTACAGGACAGCTGACAAGGAGTATTGTTTAACTTCAATCAAAAGCATTAAAATCCAGTCAATTAAAAAATCCAAAGCATGTGAAAGTATATGTGAAATGCAGTAAGCAGCACTCTATTCAAACTGAAGAATTTCATTATATTGTTACTTTATACATGTCTCTCTATTGTAGCTTAAAAAATTTAGTAGCTTGTGAATGTGAATCACACATGATGCTTGGTGATATGATCTTGTTTTGTGTACGTGTTTAAAAAAATTAAACCAGACAGTGGCTGTCTGTAGGTGTCAGGGTTTAACCTGACAGGTAAACTTCTCACAGCCACCCATCTGCGAGCTGGATGTGGGAGAGAATTGGGAAAAGAAAGTAAAACATGAGGGTTGAGAGAATGATCATTTAAAAGGACAGAAAAGGAAGGGAAAATGAGAAAAACAATAATTAAAATACACAAAGCAAGCAATGAACAATGCAATTGCTCACCACACTTTGACTGATGCCCAGGCAGTTCCTGAGCAGTGGCTTCTGGACAGCTTTCCCCCTAATTTATATACTAGACATGATGCCATATGATATACAATATCCCTTTGGCCAGCTGAGTTGAGCTGTCCAAGCTGTGTCCCCTCCCAGCTTCCTGTGTCCCCCAGCCTCTTCAGTGGACAGGTGGGGTGAGAAGTTGTAAGTCCTTAAGTTACTGTAAACACTGCTCAGCAACAACCAAAACATCACTGTGTTATCAGCATTATTCTTATCCTAAATCCAAAACACAGTCCTGTACCAGTCACTAGGAAGAAAATGGATTCTATCCCAGCGGAAACCAGGGTGGTGGATCAGACAGGCATTGTTCCTGTAGCTGTCAGTGTTGCCAAGGATGAGGGTTTCCTATGGCTAAGCTGGCCAAATAACCAGCTACTCTGGAGAAAGGGGGTTTTCTTCTGCCTGGGAATGGGCATTCTGACTGTTGGGATATCCAGCCTTTTTCAGCACTAGGGAGCTGACAGAGTTGCCGGGGTGGTTCTTTTGCTGCTTCCACCTAAGATCAGGTCCAGCAGTGGGATGGTGTTGTACTAGAACTGGGTACTTAAGCACGATTGGCAGGGTTTTTTCTCTTACCAATGCAAAGGAGTCCTTGTGGAGAAGGAAAATAATCTTCTGTTTGAGAACCATATGAATTCTCTCTCCTAGATAGTAGAAAACAATCATTATATATTGTATTACTACTAGTTCACACTTCAGCAACAGCGTATCAGCCATAAGGACAGAGTCCTGTGGTGACACCTGCCTTTGTATGAACTGGGAGTCAGGGCCTACATATTTTCATGAGCAGTAAATGCTTCTCCACAAAATTCTGCAAATGAAGGTGGCCTCCGGATTTTTGGGTAATGGCTGGACAACTCTGATGGTTTTGAACAAAAGATTGAGGTTAATCTGGGGTGAAACAGAACAAACCCCACCAGTTCCCCTCCATTTCTGCATGCCCAGGCAGACTGATCTCAGCACTTTCAGAGAGGACTTGTAAAGCTTCAGTTGCCTTATTGAGGACTTTAAAAACTTGAATCTATACTTGAAACAGAAATATTTCCTTTTCTGGACACAGTTCTTCCTCCTCAGCTGTAGGCTGGTGTGTAATACTCTTGGCAAATGTGAGTGCAGGTACCTCTGCAGCATCACAATGAACTGAATATACTCCACCTCCCTACCCTGACAAAGTCAGGAGTCTGCAAGGGCAGTGGATCTTTACTCAGAGCCCTCCACACACTTGGCCTCTCAAGAAATCCACTCTTAATCTATTTATTTTTCATGTCTAGCAAAGAAGGTTAAAAAAAAGGTATTTGGGAAATAGAAGGCACCTATTATAATGTATTCATAATTATATAGAAAATATATATATAACATACATGAAAAAATATATACAAACCCCTATTTTGCCACTAAGCTGGTCAACCACTACCTGTCTCTGAGTAGACTAGGGAGTAATTTACTGAAGGAGTTACTGAAACTTGTGACAGAGGATAATGCCTACTTTAAATATGCAAAAAGGAAACCATGGTGTCATGATCACTGTTCGAGCTTCAGTGGTTACCTGTCGATAGAAACCGCGTGGGAAATGCGGGTTTCCCCCAGCAGGGACCGATGTAGCGACCACATTGCTGTGGCAGGCGGTCCCTGAACCCCCCGCCGCAGCCTGGCTCCAGCTTTTGGAGGAGTGGCATCAACCACCGCCTTCTTTCCGCTCAGGGGGTGCGTTTATACATGGTTTTATACATTACATCTATACATCACGTATCTATGGCATGGCATTCGAGCACGCCTTTGCCCCAGCTGCGGCACCGAACCTGTTCAGGATATGCGGGGCCCTTGCGGCAGGTGGAGCCTCCGCTCAGATCCCGCAGACGCAACTCGCGGGATGGGATCAGCTGCTTCCTCACCGCTCCCTCGAGCCCCCTGGACCAACGAGCGCCTGAAAGCCGCGGCTACAGGGGCGGGCCTGGCCCCGCACAGCGCCCGGCCCAGGGTACGGCCGCCACCCGGCGGCGCAGGCCTCGCCCAGGAAGTGTTTCGGTCCGCCCTGCGGGTCCCTCCCCTCCCCTCCTCATGCCCCGTACCCCGTGCCCCGTGCCCCGTGCCCCGTGCCCCGGCCAGGAGGTCCCGCCCCTCCCCGTGCCCCGGGGCCCGGCCCGGAACTCCCTCTCCGTTTCCCGCGTCCCGGTCCCGGCCCGTAGATCCCAACCCGCGGCCGCGCGCGCCGGCGGGGCGGGAACGGAGTGCGCGCGGCCCCGGCCCCGCCCCCGGCTCCGCTGATTGGCTGCGGCGGCGGCGGCGGCGCGCGGGGCTCCCGTCTCGCGCCACTTTCGGGAGCCTTTGGCGCCAGCGCCATGGCCGAGAGCGGCGCCCGGGGCCGGGACGGTGAGACCCTGGGGGCGGCTGGGGCCCCTCTCCTTCCCTTCCTCCCTCCTTCCTTCCACTTTCTGTCCCTCTCCGCAGCGGCTGCTGCCGGCGGCCTGTCGGTGGCGGGCGGCGGGCGCGGCGGCGCTGGCGGCGGGGGGAGCGCGGGAGCGCGCGTGCGCGGCGGGTGGTCCTGGTGGCGCGGATGGATGGAGGGGCAGCAACCCGAGAGGGTCCCTCGTCCCCCCGTCCCGGGGAGGCTCGGCGGGGCCGCACCTGCACCGCCCGAACCGGAGGATCCTCCCCCGGCTGCCGGGGAGGGGAGGGGAGGGGAGAGGGTGTGTTACAGCCGGTGCGGGGGGCACGGCCCCGCACCCCCATGGCCCCGCTGCCCCGCGCCGGCCGAGCATCCCCCGGGATGAGGGGCCCTCCCGGGCCTGCAGCCGCGCTGGCGGTGCGCGGGGTGTCCCGGCTGCGGCTGGAAGTGCGTTTGTCCCGGAGGAGCGCGGTGCCTGACAGCAAACGCAAAGAACTGACGGAAAATGAGCGCATCGGGAATGTTACGTCTTCGCAGTTCTCCCACAGGGGGTACCAGGCAGCGGGAATGCTCCCTTGTAGCCCAGCCCTTAGCGGTACAAATCCGTACGGACTTGTCTCAGCCACACTGCCTGGGTGCAGCTCTGCCCAGTTTGATCTGTTGCCACCGGGAGGGGACTGTCCTGCCCTCTGGACACCAGGACAGCCTCGGTCTTCACGGAATACTCAGCAATCTTGTCCCTGGGCGGTTTGTTTGCTGTTCCAAGTTGAATTGAGACCATCCATTCTCTGTGGTCAGATAAATGGTTCCCCCCAAACCAAGACAGGGTAAAAGGTCAGGAGAAGTGGAGAGCACACTGCATTTTTAAGGGGAAGAAGTATAAGAGGAAATGGGATGTCAGTCCTCTGCTGTCAACAATTTCTGGTTCATCTCAATCTGACTGTGCTCTTCAACGTTGTGAAACCACCTAAAAACCCATTACTGATTTGTAGCAGTGTAGGCCTTCTCTTAAATGTGGCTGTTCCTGAGTTGTCATGGAGACATGCAAAATAAAAAGAACTGAAAATTCCAAACGAAGGAGTGAGAGGAATGCCTTTCAGATAAAGATAGATGAGATTTGAGGGGTTCCTTGGAAACAGGCAGTAGCTTCATGCTGAATGTGAACTGGCACAAAGTCTTTGATCTGCCTGTTTCTCAGGCCATGCCTTCAGTATAATTCAGAATTGGCTTATTGAGAGCCATCCATGACAGTGTGCTTTTAGCCACATAGGTCTCTATCTTGATTTTAAGTGAAACTGCAGCCATCTATTAATGTATCACTGAATACTGAGTACCAAAGATAACAGCAACTCGTTACTAAACTTAATTCTCCTTTATTAATTGCAGCTATGCATGAATCTGGAAGTTTTGCAGCATCACGTTCTAGACGTGAGAGGAAGAACAGAAGAGGCCAACAAGAAGCACTTGAACGTCTGAAAAAAGCCAAAGCTGGTGAAAAATTAAAATATGAGGTGAAAATTCCTCACCTTTTCTTCTTAATGGAAAGTGAATGTGAGCTGAGATGCTTAACCACTGTTTATAGATAAGTAAAAGCTAGAGAAAACAAAATAAGCCTTTCAGAGCAACTTTTGTGTTTTTAATGGTGTATTTTTTCAGAATGTAGCTGTAGTTGTTTTGCTGTTTTCTGGTATCATTTATTTGTTTCTGTTTTCAAGACTAAATGAGTTTTATTAACTGGTAGTCCAACATGTTGCCACTTCCTGAGAACTATGCCATAGGGAAGGACCAATTTTTAAAAATGTTACTGTGTAATTATTGTTATGATAGGAAGTATTTTTTAAACTTCAAATTATTTTAAATTTTAAATTAATTTCAGAGCTTTGCACAACTGAAATCCATTAATATTGGTATGCTTTGTTTCCACAAGGAGACCAAAATTTAAGCCTTTAACTGGTAGAACTGAAATCTGGCAGTTTAAAATTGATACTGTCCTATTGTGATGCCAGCTGTAAATGACTTCCACATTGAGGTAGATAAATGTAAAGAAATTTGAAGTCTGTACATCATTAACATGCAGATTTTCACTTGAGGCACACAGAAGCATTTTCAGCATCATGTTTGGGCACATCAAACAACCCTTCTTTTCATTGAGCTCAGCTTAGTGTTTCAGGTCCAGTCTCCATTGCTAGGATTTAACTTTTCAAAATTTTATTTTGGTGATATGAAATGAGCAATAAAGCAAGTCAGTTTCAAATGAAATCTCTGCCAGTGTTTCAGTAGATCTTGAGTTTCAGTATAGTGTGATACTTTTAAAAGTTGATAAATTCTCTTTTATCACTGCCAGAAAAGAAACTTAATGAATAACTGCTTACTAGTTATGAACAATGTGGCAGTGTAGAAAACCATGCATTTCTTGGGAACTTTTAATTTTTGGTGACCTGTATCAATAATTAATGTTAAGGAAAATGTTAATCCTTAATATACCTTAACTGTAGGTCGAGGAGTTCACAGGTGTTTATGATGAAATAGATGAGGATGAATACTCCAAGATGGTCAGAGACCGTCAGGATGATGACTGGATTGTTGATGATGGTAAGTTAAGATTCATTTGGAGAGTCATTTTGGTTATGGTATTATAACTCTTATTAGGCTGGAATTAAGTTGTACTTGGTGCATTCTTAAAATTTGTTTTAGGAGACAAGGAAAAGGCAGTTTTCTTACTGAAATTCATCTTTGCATATCTTGCTTATAGTAGCATACTGGGATGGTAATGAAAATATTTTTAATGAAGACACGTTCTTGAAATTTTTTTCCAGTTATCAGTGTTAAAATTTTCCCTCCAAAAGTCCTGTAATTGATAATTTGTAATTAAACACATAATATATTGAGTCTATTTGAAGATACAGTTGGGAGTGCTGTAGTTTTGAACACTTTTGCACTTATAACTTGTGCTCTATATTAAGGGGTAAAAGTGTCTAAATATATAAAAATTATTTAGGAATATCAGAAGACAGATTTTAAACTCTAAATTTGCAACAATTTGTTTTTCTTCAGATGGGATAGGTTATGTAGAAGATGGCAGGGAAATCTTTGATGAAGATCTGGATGATGATGCTCTTAGTTCCAATAAGAAAGGTAGGTTGAACATGCACTGTGGAATGTCTTCCAGGGGTTTTTAAATGGTGCTTAAATTGGGCAAGTTCTTGGCATCAGTATGTGATGAATATGGCTCAGTGACATGATACTTGAAGCCCTGTCATTTTATGCTTGTGGAGTTTGTTCAGCCCCCAAGATGCTGAAGATGGAGATTCACAAACAGGTCAAATCACTGTTAACCACTTCAGCACTACTGGGGCAGTTCTGCTTATGGTCTTCTGTGTTATATATATTCACTTCTAGAACAAAGGTATCCAGGAGTAGGCTTGGTTTTCAAAGCAGGTGCCTAAAAGATGCATGGTCTGTCTTGGCTGTTTAAATACTTGGATGCTTGTAAGACTCTGGGATCAGATGTCTTTCCCAACCTTTATGAGGCTGATGTTGAAAATTCAAGCCTGGTGCCAAATTCCTGGATGCTCATTTTTTTTTTTTGTGGAGATGCTTCCATGTAAAGTATCCTGGTCCTTTTTCTAAAGTATGCATTTGAGTATGGAAAGAACATCTCTGATGTGACTAGGAAAGATAGTTTGGTGATAGGGTTTTGCTGTTCTTGTGTCTACATGACAGGTGTTACAAAGCTGATCAGGCTTCCTTTCAGCCAGCAGTGTAAAGCTGGAAGAAGCAGACTACCTCAGCTCTCTATTCTTGCTTAATAACTGGACCCTTAAACACTGAGCTTTTCTGATGTAAAATTCACAATTGAATTTTTTTTCCTGTAGGAAAAGGTGGCAAAACATCTATGGCTGATAAAAAGAACTTGAAAAAGTCTGTGGTGTCAAAGCCAAATACAATCAAATCTATGTTTATAGCCAGTGCTGGGAAGAAAAACACAGATGTAAGTTTTCACATTTTTGAATTTAAATATTTCTGACTTGTTTGCAGTATTATAGTGGGAGTGGAATAAACCAAGTGCTTATTTTGCTTTTTTGTATCTAGCAAGCTATAAACTTCTATTACAGTCTCTTGTGTTTGGTGCATTTCTGAAAAAGTTGTGTGTGTGTTTTGTGGAAACCATGCAGTCATTTGCTGCTGGCCTCCTGATCAGGTTTGCATGTATAACTGAGAACTGTTTGGCTAATCTTATTTTACAGAAAACTGTGGACCTGTCAAAGGATGATTTACTAGGGGATATTCTTCAAGATCTTAATGCTGAAGTAAGTATATTAGTAAAATCTGCTAGAAATACATTCATCTCTTCATTTTTTTCCCTGTGAAATGTACCAGGAAAATACAGTTGTTTGTAAAACTAGACCATCTAAGACTGCTTTCATCCACAGCACATCTGTTTGGTATATTCCATGTATATAAGCAATCCAGCTGTTGTGTCCACCATGCAGAAGTTGCATGATTGTATTGTCTTGGTAAGGCAGAAACCACTATGACCTGATTAGAGATGGTTTATATGGGGATGGTGTAAAGCCTGTGCTAATGCAGCCTTCTGGGTTTTAGACAGCTTGGAGTGAAACAAAACTGAGCTACATCTGAATCCTGTGCACTCTCTGTGTCCCCACGCTGCAGCAGTGTAGGATATTCCCATCTGGCATGTTTGGGTTCACAGGAGGAGCTGAGGGAGGACTGTTGCAGCAGATGACGTCGCCTGAACTTCTGTCTGCCTCCTGCTTCCCACGATTTGCTACAGAGAACCAGATTAACACTTCCTTTGAGTCAGGAGTGCAGGATGACTGCTATGACAGGGTTTGGACTGTCTCTAATGAGGCTGTTCCTCGCCATTAATGACTTTTCAATGCCTTAAAAGCCCCTTTAGCAGGATTTCTTAAAACCCAAAGGATTGTTCATATGTGAAGCATGAAACTGCTGTAGTGGTGAGATACTGAGGTGAAATATGTTGTGTCATAATAATGTGGGTTTTTTCAGAACAGTAAGGGATGTAGCATGTCCCAGTGTAAAGTTCTCTTGGTTTTGTGCTCTTGTTTTTAACTCTCTGTGACATCTGACTTAGAATATCTTAGGCTGCCAAACCCTCACATCATTAAGCAAATGTGTTTTAATGCTGTCAAATTTGTGGAATATTGAATAGGCAAAGCAATGCTAATAATTACAGTATGGCATCTGTTTCCTTAAATAGTAGTTAGCTATTGATCTTTTTTGTCGTTTGTTTTCTAGAATTTCTTTTGTTATTAGATGTTGATAAATATTTGTACTTGTAAATAAGTTAAAATGTGTTTTCCTCTAGTGTAACAATGCTGAAAGAGCACTTTGGCCTTTCTTAAGGCATGTATACTCAGTGGTACTGCTTCAGCAGATGTGAGAAAAGTACCACAACTTCTTCTGCTACTTGTGTGTTGAAAGCACAATTAGCTATTGAAACTCCCACTGTTTGAAAACCCTTTCACTTATTGATGGCAGTTTTTCTCAGGCTGTTTACCCAAAAAATCAGGTGTCTGTCTTCATAGGCTGATTGCTCAGATAACTTAGTCTTTTTACATGGCTGAATTTTATATCAAGGTGTGTGTTATTTTGGTAAATGAGAAATTCCAGTGGCCCTCTTTCTCTTTAGTGGAAAGTGTTACTAACCAAGGCAAAAGAAAATGCTAAACAACACCCCTTCATTTTGTCACTTTGTCTTTTCTTTCATTATTCAGACAGTTCAACTAAGTCCACCACCAATTATAATGCTGAAAAGGAAAAGATCTGCTGGGGTACCTCTGAATCCTTTCTCTGTGCAGTCCCAAACTTCTAAGGTAAAGTGAGCGGGAAAAATAGAGTTCTCATTAAGTATTAATCTGTGTTTTTGTTGATTTGAATGCTGTTGACTTTTATTTCTTGTTCTGGAAATTAAGTTTCTCATTAGCTTCTTTAGCATTGTTGTAGCTTCATGTAGCTTTATGCATTTTTCTGCATCCCTTTTCATGTTAACACATAAACAGAATACAATTAGTTCAGTATCTTTAGCACAGTGATAGTGCCTCTATAATAGTAGGTGTATCACATGAAGCTGAGCTTCTGCTTTGTTTTTTTTTTTCCAAAGAGTAGAAAAGACCCTTGTGGGAAGGAGAGAATGGTGGGAAGTGAAATAAGCAGGAGAAGTTTGTGTGTGTGGAAAAGGATATGAAAATGATCTGCAGAAATGTATAACAAATGAAAAATTAAAGCTGTGGATACAAGTTTGGAAGATTATGGAGTAAAAGGAGGGATGAACTGTTAAGGATGGAAGGCTAGAGTTTTGTTAGGAGTTCTAGTAAAAGAGGATTTTATAGCTGGAAATACAGTGAGATATTTGGTAACAGTCTGTAGAGGGAAAATGGAGTAGTGTAGATATATTTGATTTGTGAAACCTTGTGTAATAGTGACATCGACTCTTCTGTTGAAAATCACCAGTGCTAAGTAGTTGTGTTCAAACCTAGAAGAAACTGGAAAAAAAACCAAAGGGGAAGGTTATAGTAAGAGAAGATCTTTGTCTTTATGGTGCAAAACAAGAGGTCATTTCCGTAGGAAATGCTGAGAAGGAAATTAATTCCCAGATAGGCCATTCAAGTAATAGCTTCTGTGGTCCTAGGAGGAGGAATTAGAGATGTTAGAGAACTAAACAGATGCAGAGTTGTTGTTAGTCATGATGGAGGCCTTTTCATACACATTTCCACAAAAAGAGGTCTGCAGTTGCTGCCATAGTGGTATCCTGTCTGAAGAACAAACTCAGTCAGAACTGAGGCTTGCAGAGTGTGCTAAAATGTTGAATTTCTTTGTTTTCCTCACTCTCTGTGTCTGTTGTGTGTAGAAATCCTACAGAGAAGCTCTGTCTGTAAACCCGTGGTGACCTGTAGACATCTTGAACTCGTTACTGGTACGAACAGGTGTGAACTGCTGTGCTGCCTTTCCTGGTTGTTCCAGGCTGCATCACTTCCTGACACACATTGTCTCATACTCAGTGAACACAAAGACAGGTTTTAATGTAGGATTGAAGCAGTGCTAGGTGGAAATATAATGAAAGTAGCCACAAACTTAATTAAATGTCAGCCATGACATGTTGTATACTGGTTTTAAAATTTTTGGTAGATGCACATCACAGCAGAAATGACTTTGCAGAATTTAAAGTTTCCTCTTGAGGAGTTTTAGCTATCATACTGCAAAATGTATGGAACTTTTCATCTATCCCTGGTTAGCAGTTCTGCAAATAGCAGATGCAGGAGCTTTTTTATTCTTTTTTGCTCTTATGAGGTATTTTTTTAACTGATAGCTGAATTGTTTTTCAGGTAATCACCCCTGTATCAAAGAAAGCTCCTGCTCATCTCAGAAAGGAAACTCTTCCTCCAGCTTCAATTCATCCTAAACATGCCAGTTGCACAGCAAAACCTGTCAGAGTCTCTGAAAATGAGGATGCCAAGTATGTGCAAAAACCTACACAAAATGAGGGAATAGTGAAGACAGTAGGAGAGAAAGCTACTGAAGGTATCAAAAGCAAATCAAAACCCAGTTCTGGAAACTCTTTAAATATGGTACATTAGTGTTAAAACATGTCTTAATTTATGTTACCCAGATGCTTAGAGAGCTTAAGTGTGCTATTTTGTTTGTATGTTAATAACATACTATAAGCATGAACATAATACAGTATCTATGCATGCTGCTGTAGTGTACAGTGTGTCCTTTTAATGCTTCAAACCTTTAGTTCTGTCTACAGCAGTTGCAGATGATGATCAGGGAATGATGGATTTTGATGAGGAGGACTTTGATGAACCTATGGAAGCAGAGCATGTGGAAACTATACCTGAGACAGCTGAAAGCTTGAAAAGAGACAACAAAATTGAAAAGAAAGAGACAGAGCAGCTGGAGTCAGAGAAGAAAGAGACATCTGCCTTGTAAGAATCTCTTTTTCTTTTTTTTTTCCCCACCAAAAAGGCTTTTAATATCCATAAACCTTAATTTATCTTCATATTTATCTTTGCCAAAGGGATAATTGTGATACAGGCAGAATGATACAAAATGGTTTTTTTGTAGTGACATTGAGAAGGTAACATGCTTATAGTTAGTTGTAAAATACTTGATGCTTTGGGGATTTAGCATTTCAATGCATTGAGGTGGCTCAATGTGGGTGTTGAACAGTGAACTTTGATGCTAATAAGCAAAAATGAGGAATCACTAACAATGCTTATTCAAACCAAATGTGAAGGTATCATAATATTAGTTGTAGGTAAAAGTATTGATGCTAGAAGTAATGGTGAACAGCCATGTCTTTGGAAATAGGAAAAAAGGTGCTTTGTCTTTGGAAATAGGAAAAAAGGTGCTTTGTCTTTGTTTTTTTTTACATTGTTTGGAAAATCTTGAATCATATGTTTCCATAACAGAATATTTCATACTGTAAAATACTTGAATGGTGAAAAAGACCTAAGCATTTAATGACTGAAAAGGTAGTTTTGCTGAACAAATCTGTTGTTCCTACTGAGCAACTTGTACAGATGGATGGATATATTTGTTATGTAAAGACTTGAATGACCAAGGCTGAAATACCAGAGTACCATACTTGTTTGTGAGTTTCTGTTTTTGTCCCTCAATCCTGCTTTTCAGAAGAAATCCAACTGCTGGGAATGTTGCCTGGTAGTGGAAAGACCAACAAAAGGTGTGAGAATATAAGACCGAAAAAAACAAAACAGTAGTTATAGGAAAAGCACAATTTTACTTGTTTCCTTTTTTTCTTCTGCAAAACCTGCAGAAGTTGTTCTCTCCCAGGTACCTCATGTTGGGACAGAACTGATGAGAGTGAAGCTGATCTATTAGCAGCAGAAGTTCAACTAGACCCCAATCTCCTTCCACTTGTGAATGGGGAAAATGGTGATCAAGTCTTTAAATTTTATTGGCTGGATGCTTATGAAGATCAGTACAGTCAACCAGGTAACTGCTCACTTAAATACAGACGAGGCCATTCTGATTCTTTTTGTTTAACTGGGATTTTCAGACTTGCCTAAATTCTGTCTAGGTATCCTGTGTCTCTATGCTCTATAACTTGTATAACTCATCTCTTGTTTTTCTGGACCTCTGTCCTCAGAGTGGGCTCTATGTCTGGGAACAGTAAGAATGTTGTTTCTTGGACTAATATGGTAGTGGGGAGGTAAAAGGGAGCTACTAATCCTCCTGTGTTGGTGACCCATTGGCCTTCTTAAAACTGTACACTGCAGGAGCAAACTGAGTTTGTGAATTTCTTGCTCAGTGGTGTGACAATTGAGAATGTTTTCTTGTTTCTGGAAATGACCATGAGATTAGCTCAGTTGATTAAAACTTGGTTGTAATAATGCCAAGGTCATGGGTTCAATCCCCTGTGTGGGCCACTGACTTAAGAGTTGGGCTTGATGATCCTTGTGGGTCCCTTCTAACTCAGAATAGTCTGTGAGTCTGTGAAATGTAGCTTAAAATTCAGATATATTAATAGAAAGCCTGTGCAGTAGCAGTTGCACAATTTTATACAGAGGAAAGGCATGTCTGTGAAGGGAGGATGGTGGCCTGAAAAATACAAGCTCTATATCCCCTGATTCAAACTATCTAAATCTTGGAGATTGTCTTTGGATTAACATTGCTAAGATACTTGTGCAGTTGACATGTGAATCTTAGCTCTCTTCGTCTTCAAAACTGCATCATTCTGATCTGAGCTGTGACAAAAGAATTTGGTTTCACATCTATTCTTAGCACTTCCCATCTGTCCTCTTATTTCGTCAGCAACTTTAGGATCTTGGGTTTCTAGTTTGTGCTTCATGTAGGTTTACTGGAAGGTTCTTCCATATGTTGTTGAAGGTTTTTTCGGGTGGATGCTGCAAGCATTGAGTCAGATACATTTCTTTGTTAACACCTTTTGTTGTGAGGTGGGATGCCAAACTTAAATATGAGACTGTGCTGGGCTGAACAGCTTGGTGATGGGAGTGGTAATAAACATAGATATCTTGATCAAATCAATGGCTCTAATATAAAATTGCTACTTTTAAAGATCCCACTATTGTTATTTTTGCTTTTTTTTTGTCTTAAAAGTCAGTGGTTGCTGAATGGAACATAATTATGAAAGGATTTCTGTTCCTCGCATGCAAGGAGTGTTCTTTTCTCATTATGACTTTTTCAGGATTGAATAATAAAGACTGCACCTGTTTTCAATTAGTAATGTAGAAGGGAAAATTCTGATACTGCTTTTTGTTTAACATGTTCATGATCTTTGTTTATGCCTCATTTGCTGTGATGTCAAATGCATTGCCTGAAGAGTAAATACTATAGCATAATCATAAGACTCTTTCAAACTTAATGATTTTTGAAGGCTCACTTTTCATAACTCCCTTTATGGTTTTAGGCAGAGAACTTGAGAATTGTAATCCTATTAACATTTTAAAGAAATGACGAATAAAACCTGCTCTTTTTTTCCCCCCTCTGCAAGACATTTTCCCTGTGTCTTGGCTTTGCTTACCTTCTGGTTCATTAGTAGCATGATCTTTTCATAGACATTGATTTATAAGCTTTACTCCTATTTCTTCTTTCCGTAGTCAGGCTTGCAGAGAATAGGGACCAATATATTTTCTGTTTTTTTGGTTTTACCTGAAATGTCTCCCAAACCTCTTTGACATTAGCACTGCTTTTACTCTGTGTGTGGGTGGTAGTGTGCATATCAGTGTTCAACCAGGTGATCTCTAAAGGTTCCTTCCATCCTAAATTACTGTGATTCTGTGAAATCTGGGTATTAAGACTACTTATTAGTCCATGTTAGAGTTGATTGAAGTTTGTCTTTGCAATCCAGGCAGCTTTTTACTTTGTCTTTGACTGGCTTATGTATCCTCCTTTCTACTTCACCTGCTTACATGGACCTTTCTGACATATTAACTACTCTGTGCTCTTAATATTGCCAGCTCTTCAAGCAATCAGCTACTGTTTTGTGGTCTCTTTCATAGTTTCATCTTTCTGTATGATACAAACCTATCTGAGGATTTTTTTTCTATCCCTTAACAAAAAAATAAAAGATTGCTGGGGACAAGAACTTCTTTCCTGTCACTTAGAGCTGCAATTTTAGCTCTTTCTAGATACTTCTATTCAAACTGTCTAAATCTTAGAGATTGCCTCTGTGTTAAAATTTCTTACGATACTTTGTGCAGCTGAATCTTGTATCCTTGCTCTCATCATCTTCAAAACCTCAGCATTCTCTGTCCTTGACAAAAGTAGTCTTGTTCACATCTATTCCAAGCACTCAGAAAATGATTTTTCATAGCCTGTCACTTTTAACTTTGTCATCCATCTTAGTGCATCTTCACTGATTGATCTAATGGAGTAAGAATAGTGCCTTTATGTCTGATAGACCTCATGGCAAAGATAAATTATAACTATTAACCAAGGACTTGTTTGTGCATTGTCAGACCGAGGAGAAATGCGGGTTCCAAAATCGTATATGCATGAAACAATGTTCCTGAGACAGTCTCAGTGCTGATGTTTCTGATTTCATCAGTAGTACTGTACTGTGGAAACAGTTTCTTCTGTGTAATTCCATATTATCTGGAGTTTGAATGGGCCCTGGTGAAGCCAGGGTTCTGAGTTGTACTTGGACAGTTTTTGTACTTGTAATTCACAAACTGCATGTGAAAGGCAGGTGGCTTTGTACTATGTTCTTTTAAAATCTGACATAATTTGATTAGCACTTTGCAGCATTTTGTGCTAATGCCAAGTTCTCTGGGCTCAAAGATGTACATGTACAATAATGACATGGTCCACAATGAAGTTAGTTGCCACTGGCCCTGCTCTGTATAAGATTTCTGAGTGTCTGTCTTGCTTACAACTGCTGTCTTGACATCCAGGATTTCTGGCAATACCATACATCTTTTGGTGTTCTCTTTGGTTAAAAATAGTCACTTGAAAACTTTTTACAGCTGCTCAGCTTCTAGTTGTTGTCTTCAGAAGGTATTTCTACTGATTTTGTTGGTAGTAGAGTCCTGATCTCATGGTACTGGAGTGTAGGGAAGAGGAGTTAATTGTACTGGTCTAGCTGAAGAATGAGGAATTGCAGCTGACACATTACAGGACTGATTGACAGCACAGGCATTCTGATAATCTTCAGCTTTCAGTGACATCTCTCTCCTTCTTCCCTCTCCCCAGGGATTATCAAACTAATGTAGGTAGAAATGGAATATCAGAACAGAATTTTTAGACTGTCTGTGTGGTGCCATTTTGAATTTTACAGATCAGGTGTTACTATAGCAATGGAGGTAGAAACATAAAGCATGATACAGGTGTCTATTTGTAAAACTGGAGTTTAAAACAATTTAAAATGTGCTGATACATTGGAAAGATGTGTTGTTCAAGGACCTAAGCCAGAAATGGTTGTGTTTCTATCCAAGAATACTTAACAAGGTGGTTTAAAGAACATTAGGAATGATTAAGAATTGCATATTGAATTCCTTGCCCTTTTTCTTTAGGTGTGGTGTTTTTGTTTGGCAAAGTTTGGATTGAATCTGCAAACACCTATGTCAGCTGTTGTGTGACAGTGAAAAATATTGAGAGAACTGTTTATTTACTGCCACGTGAAACAGTAAGTATGACTTTAAAGCATGTCAAACATAAGTACCTTTCATTCTGCTTATGGCAGGTTATGAGTTCCAGCAGTGTGTTTATGGGAACTGTTGAAGCCAGTGTTGTCTGATGGAGGTGGTAAAGTTAAAAACAGTATGTACATGGTATATCATGTGTGAGATGCAAAGCAGAGCATTGTGGCTCTCCCTGGCCACATCTAACAACTGCAGACAAATTGTCACCTTTAGACTTGCTGTTTAGCAAGTAAGGTCTTCTTGCAATGTTATTAGAAAACTGTGCTTTTTAAACATTCTGTTGCAAAGACAGTTTTCTAAATCTGGGGGTTCTTGGCTGATTGCATTGTAGTTTTTCCTTAAAGAAGAGATACATGATTCACAATAGCAAAGCAAAGTTCAGCTGATTGGTCGTGTCTGCTGGTAAAATCTGACTTCTGTTTTTGAGGAAATCGACCTGTCTACTGGCAGAGAGACAGAGACTCCGGTGACTATAATGAGTGTTTTCAAGGAATTTAATGACACCATTTCACCAAAGTATAAGATCATGAAGTTCAAGTCCAAGGTTGGTTTACAAGCATCTTATTTGGTTATTTTCTGTTGTTCTGGTTTGTAAGGTGGGAAGGGTGTTGAAACACTGTCCAGTGAGGGAGGTTGTGCTGAAATGCAACTATGTAACTCCTGACTTGTGTAACTGTACCTGCTTGTGAAAGCCATCCCAGTGTCTTCCCAAATATCTGTACTCCTTTAAGAACAGTAAATGTGCAACATGACTGTTCCAACAGATGTTTAGACCTAATGCTTTTGAAAATACTAATTTGTTACCTTCTTAAAAACTGGGTTGAATATCAGACTGTCTTGCTGAGCTGTTTTTGAGAATGAAGAACAGATAAAAGTGCTGATCCCTAAAGCCTCATGGTGTCAGGTCATTGCTGTAAGAGTTTAAAATGAAAGATTGTGTTGTCCAGCAGATGATTCAGTACACTGAGATTAGACTGTCTTTGCATTTCATCAAATGTCTCACTGAAGTTTATCTCTTGGCATGTCTCATCCTTCCTCTCACCCTTGGTGATTTATCTTTTTAGAGTGCATCCTGTTCAGAGCAGGGATTGTCATAGTGTGGCTGTGCAGGCAGGAACAAGTTGTGAGGGCTGTCATTCAGTTTTGGAAGTTAAGCTGTTCTGGGCTTAAAGTTTCAGGCAGTACTCTTAACAATATTATTTTGCTGTGCTCTGTTTGCCCAACATATCCTTAAAATAGCATTGGAAGAACAAAATATTGCTATAATAGAAACTTTGCACATACATTAATATAATACTTGTCATAACCCTGTAGGAAAAAAGCTGATGTTGCTGACTGTGTTGCAGATTTGGACTGAATTAGTTTGATAGTGTGAGAAAGCTTTATTGTCCATTTCCAGAGAGCATTTGTCTTTTAGGGGGCAGGGCAAAGGTGGGACACTTGGGTGGGGAAAGGTGGCTAACACAAATTAGGGGAAAAGATCAGAGAGTGCTCATAAACTTTTCTGTTTCTTGAAATGACATGTCATAAAGCTGATTTTCATTAGTAGTAACTTTTCCCAGCCTGGCAGTGTTGTGACTTCATAGAATTCGTCCTTGAATAGTTGATGAGGAAATGAGATGGCAAGTAAAAATTCAGAAATTTAACAATATATAAATAAAAGAAGGAAAATAAAAACAAGTTTGTATGGTAATTCAGATTTGAAAGACCCTCAGGAGGTCATCTAACCCAAAGCTAGAAGAATTCTGAAGTTTAAGTCATTAAAGAGAAAATGTGAGCAGTGTTTCTCAAATAGCAAAATGATGCAAGACGTGACATCTTTTCAACAAATAGTAGCTTAATGTGTTATATACAGAATTCAAGGAAAAATGTGACATTCATATTTCATGAAACCTTTTCTTTGTGCCAGCTTATTTCCTCTTCAAAATTGTGATGTAAATTTAGCCTTTTCAGTTTTCTCTGTTATTTCTCCTGTATAATTATTGTAACTTAGTTACATGTGGGTTTGGAAAAGAATAAATTTAACAATAGATACGGAAAACAAGTTTTTGATAGCTTACTGTTCAAAGATTCTTTCAGGAATGAGGGAGAAACTCAAAGAAAAACAGTTTCTCATTAAAAGAGAGAATGCCAACACTTGTACTCCAGAAATGGAAGGAAAGGTCTCTGAAAAGATGCAGATCTCGTGACAGAATCTTAGGAAACCTCCATCTATTCCATGGTGTGCTGAGGAAGAATAATGTGAATTAGGTAATAAGAGTAATATAGTGTAACCTTCAAAGATGGCTTTTAAAAATCAAGGTCGACCTGTCAAATTTTTACTCAGCTTACGTGGAGGTCAGGGTAAAAGACCCAGCAGTCTTGTCTGGGTATGTGACTACAGTGCTGCTGGGGTCCTTGGGTGTAACACAGGAGTGATCCCTGGCAGGAATAGGGAGGTAGAAGCACTAACACACTATTTGGATTTTCCCTCGAGTATTATAACACTTGGTCACTTTTATGAGGAAATAAACTCAAAAGTCTGCAGTTACAGACGGTGGTAATTAGAAGGATGAGACAAAAGGAGAATCTGTTATGCCAAAGAGAACTATGAAAGAGCTTTGATTTTTTTTTTTAAGCTAGTAAAGTGAAGAATAATGATAAGACCTGTTTGCTCTCTAAATCATGAAAAGGAGATAAGCAGCAAAAAAGGTTTTTATGGGACAATTTTAGCAAAAAATGAAATTTGTAGTTTTTAATTCATGAATGAATTAGGCAGGATAGCTGGGAGTGCAGAGATGCTCTGAAATAATGTACCAGAATTGTTTCTGAACAGTTTCTGGCTCTTCACTAAACTGAATTTTACTAAGAGGATAAAAGCTATCTAGCTTTATTTTGCTTGTGTAATTTTCTGCTAATTTTAGTACTTACTGCCTTCTGTAAGGGTTTAATGAGAACTGGAGCTAGGAGAAAGTTATGGTACTAGTAATACAGGGGATAAGAGAAAAGACAGGATAGTAGAGCAGGACTGTGGGTGGAGTTTTTGGAGGATTATTCAAGGAAGGTGTTACAGTAACTCAGATATTCCAGATTACACAAATTGACTGTGAAGAAGTGGCACCAAATCTGTCCAGGTTTACATCTCTGCAGCAGAGAGGCTTTGTGCTCTCTACAAGGTAATTGTGGAAGTAGTGGGTTTGTCCCATTACTGTGCCCTCCTTTTCTTCTGTTCCTCTTTGAGATACCTGAATTTCCCTGGTTATATACCTTATTAATTTGTTTTTCATAAGGAGGCATCATCTTTCATTCCAGTTATACCGACCAGAGATGATGTGTTGTTACACAGTCCCTGCATATGTTTCCACAGGGATGTGCAGGGTTCTTGAATTGAAATGATTTGTGGCACTGACCTAAATGAATACTGCAAAAAGTGATCTCTACACAGCTGTGTGTGTGTGTGGTAAAGAGCTAATGTACTTTAGAAGAGCTCCCTTCCTCTGTGATGTGCAGTGAGTGCTTCACTACTGTGTTCTTAAGGGTTGGTGTCTTGAAAAATTTAAAAAAAACTAATGGCCATGTTGCTCAGCTGAAGGGAGCACTCATGAGTATTCTGAGTAACATGAAGTCTCAGTTTTTACTTAATGCTGTGAAACTGAGAAACTACTTTTCTTCCATCGTTAGCTGGAAGCAGGAAAGGCTACTAACATACCTGTCATGCAACCAGCGTTCTTTTGTTCAGAATACCCGTTTTTGTGATGATGCAGAGAGAACCAATATTTGTACACTGAGACAAGTTGTTCTCTGTGCATCTTGGCCTTGCCAGCACCCAACTCTGTCCCTGTGAACAGATACACTTGAGCCCCTATCATTTCCTCCTGCACCTGCTGCTAATTGTAGCTTCAATGGGTTGCACTGCTGCCAAGTTAGCAAGTCTTCACAAATCAATTTGAAAGCAGCCTTACTCCACTTAGGAACTTAGCAGCTAATCACTGCTGCTCGTTTCTGCTCTCTGAAGGGCCACTTGAAGGGCAGATTACTCTGCAGCAAAGCATTCATTCACTGCAGTTATGACCAGACGCTCGTGTAATTGAGCTGAGCTCTGTGGAATAACGCAGATGAATCACTGCAGCAGACTATTTTTATACTATGTTCAGCTCCTTTGCAACAGGAGCTTGTTTAAAGCCAGAGAGGTTTGGGGATTTTCTTAAATATAAAAAAGAGTAGAGGGGCACCAGTGATAGGTGCTAAGAGCAATACATTGCCATCTCTTATGTTGCAGATCTGGTCTGCTCCTTGCATGAGGTGCTGCTTTGGCTCAGCAGTTCAGATGTACATTTACATGCTAAATCTGCAGTGCTGATCTGGCTTCGTAGTGGTGCTCTTGTACCAAGTTATGTTACACTTCTGCTTCCATGTAACTGGTGATGCCATGTAGTTTCTGGATTTGCCTGCTTCCTATTTATAGCAGAGGGCCCTCTCCTCCCCAGACTTTGCAGCCTTACAACTAAAGCAGCACTGGTGGTAACAAGCCCGACTGCTCCTTGTAGTGCCCTCAGGGAGCTACTGCTGATGCAATTAATTTGATGGGAAAAACACCAACCATCCAACCCCTGAAACAAATAACTTGAAGTCTGCTTAAGTGTGCATGTGTTTGTTAATTTGTAAATTTTATTTCCATTTGTGGTTTCTTTAGTGGTATATTATGCTGAGTGTTGTGTATAAAGTGCAGAATGTAGTACATTGTCCAGTGAATAATGGGATTTTTAATTTAAAGTAGTAAAGTAATGTGCGAGCATAGTCGTGGTATGTAACATAATTATATCAATAATATGTAACAGTGGTGCAGATGGTTTGTAAAGTGTTAAAGGAGAGAGTATACATATGACAGGGTAGGGCATGGCATTTCAGCAGGTGCCATGGCATTGTGGCACAGGGTACTGTAACTGTTTGGAAAATGAAGGTAGTTATTCTTAGAAACTGACAAGCTGTGCACATTGTGAAAAGTCATTATTGTTCTTGAAGAAAGCAGAAGTGATACTTAACTTTCAGTAAAGTTGTACTGAACTGCTTTAACTGTCTTTGTTAGAGATACATAAACAAACTTGACTACTTTCTAGTAAAACCCAAGTCACTGAAAATGGAAAATACGATAGTGCCACAGAAATTATTGTGCTCTAAGTGTGTAACGAAGTAACCAGTTGTCAAATGGTTGGGAAATCATCTCTCTTGAGTTCCTCTCTGAAGTGCTGGTACACTAAAACGTGCAGCATAAAGGGGGAGGAGCTGTGTGCAGTTACAGGGGTACAGTCTGATTGGCATCACAGACGTGGTGGGATAGGATGTGGTTAAGACAAGCTGGGATGGCAAGGAGAAGGAGTCCCTTTTGTTGTCAGAACAATGGGAATTGCTTGGAGAAGCCTTGCCTGAAGGAAGGTGAAGTGCTGCTCAGGAGCTTGTGGTCAGGATTGTGTGTGTGTGGCTCAGCTTCTTTTGGAAGGGCTGTCCCCACGTGGGTGTGCCCTTCCAGCCTGCACAGTGGATTTTAGGTGAGGCTCAGCGTGCGCAGAACTGGCCCCACCGTTTCAGTCCTGAGGTTCATCTGCCACGGCCGAGCGAGCTTGGACGGTGCCAGTGAAGTCCTCAGGACTAGAACCTACAGCACCCGGCATTTCCCAGGAGGTCTCCCATCCAAGTACTAATCCAGGGCTGACCCTGCTGAGCTTCTGAGATCTGATGGGATTGGATGTCAGGGAGGCATTTAACTGCCTGGTCAGGATTAAAGGACAGACTAATGGAGATGACATCATGGTGGAGAAAGGAAAGCCAAAGCCCACCTGGAATTGAATCTAGTGACGGAGACAAAGAGCAGCAGGAAAGGGGAAAGGCTTCTATAGGTACGGGCAGACTAGGAAAGAGGTGCTTCTGAAAGGGATAGGAGATGTGGTGATAGGTCATTGAAAAGCCAAGATACTCAATGTCTTCTTTACTTTATTGCTAAGTCCAGCCTTTAGCAGTCCCTGACTTCAAGAGACCAGAAGGGAAGCCTGAAGCAAAGAAGACTTGTCCTTGATGTAGAGGAATCAGATTAGGGCACATTTAAACAAATTGGACTGGTAGAGGCACATGGCACCTGATGGGATGCACCCATGAGTGTGGAGGGTGCTGGCCAGTGTCAGAAGGTGTGTGGGAGTGTTCAGTGTGGATTTACAACAGGGAAATCATGTTTCACCAAGCTGGTAGCCTTCTGTGAACAGGTGGACTGGCTTGGTGGACAAGGAGAGAGCAGTGGCTGTTGTTCTTGACTTTAGCTTTCAATGCTGTCTGCCATAGCATCCTCACAGACTAACTGGTGAAATGTGGGCTAGGTGACTGGACATGGGGTGGACTGAAAACCAGCTGTACTGCTGGGCTCAAAGTGTTGTGGCCAGTTGCACAAAGTCCAGGTGGGGCCCAGTCCCTAGTGGTGCACCCCAAGGGTTGATACCGGATCCAGTCCTGCTTAGCATCTATATTAGTGATTTGGATGATGGCAGAGCACACATTCAGCAAGTCTGCAGACAGTACAAAACAAGGAGAAGTAATTGCTAGATTATATAAATGTGCTGCCTTTCAAAGGTTGTTTGACATTCCTAATGATCTACAGGAATCCCATCAAGTTCAAAAATGGGGGAAAAGTCCTGTAGCAGGACTGGAAAAACCTCAGGCAGCAGTAGGTGTTGGTGGCTGAATGGCTGGAAGGCAGCTTTGGAGGGAAGGATGTGTTGATCTTGGTAGATGTGAGGCTGGACAAGGGCCAGCAATGTCCTCTTGTGGCAGAGATGGTCTGGGGCACTCTGGGCATGAGTAAAGTTGACTCTGTCAGAGTCTTGTTGGTGCCCAGTGGAGGACAAAAGCTGTGAGTACCACTTGAAATACATGAAATTCATCAGAACGTAAATCACTGCTTTACTGTAAGGGAGATCAATCACTGGCACAGGTTGCCCACAGAGACTGAGGAGTCTCCATCCCTGGGGATATTCCAAAGCTGTCTGGAGAGAGCCCTGAGCAACCTGCTGTGATTCAACCAGCTCTGAACAGGAATCTGGACTAGATAATTTCTGGAGATCCCTTTCTATCTCAGCTGTTTTGTGATTCTGTGGGGATCTGCAGCCACCAGTTCTCATGATGTCTGAAATCTGTGAATTTAAAGAATGTTCCTGAATTTCTTTAGCTACTGTGTTTTTTGTTTTGTAGTGGCTAGTATACTGGTTAGTCAATCCTGTAGAAACTCTTTATGCTAAGAAAATATAACAAGATCAAATACAGGATCTAAAATATTCTTACTATCTTCAGCTAGTTATAATGAGTTGCAGAATTGGTCATACATGATCAAGCCCATGCTATTTTGAATGTATGTTTTGGCTGGGCTTTATTTCTTTAACTTTCCTTTTGGACAGAAAGAATTTTCATTTGCGAAATACTGAAAATATAATATCTTTGTTTTATATAGAAAGTGGAAAAATACTACGCTTTTGAGATTCCAGATGTGCCAGCAAAATCTGAATACTTAGAAGTTAAATATTCGGTGAGTATAATTAATCTGACAAAATACTGTAACTTGCTTTCCTACCTAATTAAGAATTTAATGATTTTACTAAATAAAAAAAGTTGTGGGATTTGATCTATAGTAGGTAGTGACTATCCCTCTTCAGCAGTGTGCATTTAGTTGCTTGTTACCTTGTAATAATAACAACACAAAAAAAGAGGTTAATACCTAAGCCTATACCTTCTTTTTGCTGTCCTTTATATGCCACTTAGTCCTTAACAAAGCAGTTCATTACCAGATAACCTATAACCTGGTGATTTACTGGTGTTCACTCTAGTTATGTAAATAAAACTTGAGGGGAAAAAGAAGTCTTCCTACAACTACTGCCATTTCCACCATGTTCTCCCCCATTTATACTTTGCTTATTGTTTTTTCCACAATCTGTATTTCCAATTTTCCTATTTTATTTTCTGTCACCTGTTGATGTACAGAATGTAGCAAATAACTCTGGTTGTATGGCTCTTGCAAATAGCAGCTGGGTGAGAGAGACTTTTGTTAAGACCTGTAAAAGTGAGCAACAAAGATGGAAAAACATTCCCATGAGAACATCAGTAGCTATTCTTCGTTAACAAAATTACTTGTTTTGATTTCAAATGTGAGAGACTCAGCGGTCTTAAACCTGTTGGGTTAGTTGCTGGGACAATGCCTTTTTAAACCATTTTTTGTACTGGTTTTAGGTACAAAAGCAGCATCCCATAAAGATTTCCTAGCGCTCTCAAATTCTTCTTTAGCTGTGCAGGATCATGTCATCCAGTCACTGTGTGTCAGACAAGATTAAAGCTGTAAATGTCCAAGCTGACAACGTGAGCAGTGTCTGTATTAAACTGGTCATTGAACATGGTTGTAAGTCTTGGCTGATATTCCCAGTGTGGATGAAGAACTTGAGTGTGTTTCTTCATTTCTGTCCTGATTTTAAAGTCGAGCCTATAGTGTAATTTCTTCAATTCCTGTATGCTATTATGGACTAAGGCTTTACTTGTGTGAAATGAAACTGATTTTAGGTATTGTGTAGTTTTGTTAAGGTCCTGTCTCAGTGTGCTGTGTCAACCTTGAAGACTTCTGTGGCATGAAATGACTCACTGTTCTCTGTTACTTGTTAGGCTGAACACCCTCGGCTTCCCCAGGATCTGAAAGGACAAACATTTTCACATGTATTTGGAACTAACACCTCTAGCCTGGAGCTTCTCTTGATGAGTCAAAAGATCAAAGGACCATGCTGGCTGGAAATAAAAAATCCACGTATGGTGGTTTGCATGTGAAATATTTGGTTGCTGGAAAACATAGAGATGAGGGGGAGGAGGAGGAAATTCAAACTTTTTTGAGGAATTATCATTTTGTATATTTCCCTTGTGTTTTATTGGTTTAACTTTCATTCAGGACAAACTGGAAGTTATTCTTCCTTTTTTTGAGTAACAACTATCCATATAAAGTCGTGCACTGTACAGATGAGATTGTAACTTTACATGGTAGTCAGAGGGACCTGTGCAGTGCCTAGCAGGTGCTCTTTGGTGCATGCCCTAATACCACATATACCAAGCTTAGCTCTTCCCTCTTGATAACTTAAGATTGCAGGGGTTTTTTCTGCAAATGTGTCTTTTTAAGAACAAACTGCTGCTGGATGGCTTTTTTCTTTGTGTCTTAGAGTTGTTTGGTTTTCTTTTGACACTTGGAAAAGTTTGTGGTGTGTAGCTCTCTTAGTTTCAAATGCTTTCTGCCTAATGAGTGGCATGCACCACTTACATATGCCACTTGATTTTGGCTTGGTTAGAGCTCTTTATTCAATGTGTGCTGCATGTTCCCAAGAACACAGGGATATTTGTCATACTGGACAAAATCTACATCTGTTACTGCAATTTCCTTGGGGCACTTCCAGTGCAGAATTGACCATGTGAACTCTTGACACCAGGAGGATTCTCCATTTCTGCAGTTTGCTCAGTCACTGACAAAGCTGATGCCACTAAGGATTTGGAGCTGGAATGGAGAAGACAAGTGCCTGACTGCCAAAAGATGGATTAGCTGGGATGGGTTTTCCACCCAACACTGACAGGCATCAATGTACTTCCTGGCACTGATTGTAAAGGCCTAAGGGTGGTTTGTCATCTACACTCTTTGCCCAAGAATTGACCTTGTATTTCTTTGTTTTCCTTCTTCACATGAAAAGAATCCAGAGCTGTTCTGTTCCTCATATCCAGTATGCTAAAAGTTAGGGAAATGATAACCAGTGGTTCAGACAACATTTAGTTTTAATTAATGCTGATGTGTCTTATCTCCCCTCACAATAACTTTGCCTGAGCTCAGATTCTGATTCCATATCAGAGCCAAATGGCAGTCTGAGACAGCTCTTTTTTTTCCACTCCTGCATTTGTTAGAACCTTCAGGTTCTGGAGTATTTGTATTTTGGTATCAGAATTACTCATTTCAGAACTGTCCTGTCCACTCTGTTGAAAACTGTTAACCTGCTTAATTATATTGATGCAAATTTCTGTCAGTGCACTGGATTTTGTGCTCCAAAGCTGGGTTGTTGCTTTTGTTTGTTTTCTTTGCTTGTTTTTAAGTTCTGTGGGTTTTTGGGGAGGAGAGTATCTAGCTTATCAGAAGGTTCTTGCTTTCTTGTGTGGCTTCCCTTACACATTCTCATACAGGATAAGAAGTATACCTGGAAAGTTTAGAATGAGCAAGTCCCAAACCATTTGAAAAGACTTGTACAACTTCTTCAAAACCTGTCATCACTATTCATTATGAAGCTGTCTTTGCAGCTGAGCATCAGTGCTAGGTGGCACCAGAGCTTTTCTAGAGCCTTTTCTCCTATCTTGCACACCACTGTCAGTAAAAAACCAAGCATGTACCCCCAATATATAGATATTCATTTATAGATTGCACACATGTACTACTGTGCTAATATAGTATGTACATGATGAAATAAACACAAAAATAGGAGTTAAAAAGGTTGAGTTATATCAAAGTATTTTATTCATTAATGATAGTATTTTCTTACTACACCCTAGTGGATTGTCTTATGCACCCCACTTTGGAGACCACTGCTTTACAGAGTGCTAGTTGAAGCTCTGGGTGTTAAGATATTGGAGATCAAACTGAAAAGGTCTTGAGCAGCTGATTGCTTGTCTGACGTTGGCAAGATCATAAGTCTTTTATACATGAAGATATTTTAGTCAGCTACCTGTTTGCATTTAGAACAAGGATAATTAGAGAGGTAAAATAGATGGATTTCCAGAGGGGGTCAAAGTTTTCCAGGAGTGAGGTAAGTAGGTCTGCCAACAGCTGACTTCGAAAGGTTTCTCTGTCAGAAATACAATGTCTGCTTGTTTCTGTATGTAGTGAGTTACCTCATCAGCATCTTTTGTGAATGATCCCTTTTTTTAAAAGCAAGCAAAGGAAATATTCTCAAGTTATAATGCAAGGTGAACATGTCCTTTTTTCCTCCATCTATCTATATGATTTTTTAGCTCTTGTGCACTTCATGTCTAAATAGCTTTCTGTGGTCTCTCTTACGTTTTAGGATGCCTTAAACTGCCAGGGTAGGATGAACTCCTACAAAATCCTGCATCTCTTTTATTTCCATAATTGTGTTTCTGACAGACTATATCTAAAACAAGTAATTATGTGGTGCATTTCAATCAGTCATATGTTCCTGTTCTCCTTCAATCAAAATTCTTTTGATTAGCTCTGTGGCTGCCTTTTCTGCAGCATTTGAGAAGTTTCTTGAACATTCCTTCTTTTCATGTGTATGAATTTAATTTTTGAAGCCTTTTCCCTTTGAATGGACTACAAGATTAGATGCTAAGAGATGATGTGTTAATTTAGGTGGACTTATGCTCACTTGTCTTATACTTTTCTCCACTATAACTGTGTAAAGCTGCCTAAAGTACTTTTTGCTTTCCACATCTTCTTGACCTCCCTCCAAATCTTTCGTCTCTTATTTGGTGTTAAAGAGCTCCTGCTGACAGGGGAGTCAGGGCCCAAGGAGTTACCAAAAATTGGGCAGGATTAGTGTGGGTCTTGGACTCTCCCACAAGGGTGAAACATTGGAAGGACGTGCTCTGTGCAGCAGTGCCATTAGAGGAGCCTTCTCTGTGATTTGCAGAAGAATGAAGGTGGATTTTGTTGTTTCCTCAGAGCCTTCAAATCTGTCAGTCAGCTGGTGTAAAGTGGAGGCTGTGGCCATGAAACCTGTCTTTGTGAATGTGGCTAAAGATCTTGCTCCTCCTCCTCCTCTGGTGGTCATGTCCTTCAGCATGAAAACCACTCAGAACCCAAAGACTCACCAGAATGAGGTAAGTAATCTGCTCTCATTTTAGTTTGGCTTGGTTTTGTTCTTCAGTATATACTAAAAGGTTTTCTAAGGCTTGGAAGAGCTTCACCTGATAAAATATGTTTAAATTAATTTACTGTTGAATAAAATTTCTCTGCTCCAGGCTTTTCAATGAAATTTTTAGTGGGGCCTCACCAGCACAAGAACTGTGGGTTAGGGGGCTCTTTGTTGAGAATATTTACTGTGACAGTGGATCCTACATGTGTTTCAAGCCTTCTTGAGGCTGTCTAAGAACGACTGTTAATGGATTTTTAAAAAATAGTATTTATTTATTTTGGCAGAGCTAATCACAGGTTCTAGGTAAAATGACCAGACTTCTCTGCTGGTGAAACTCAGTTTGAAATGGAATGAGAGACTGATCTTAATCTTACAGCATCTACTATTCTGCTATGAGATCATTCCTCAGAAAGTAAGAGAGACGAAGATGGCCACTCTGAGTTGTGGACCTCAGACCACAACATGTACTTAGGCACATTTATCTTTTTTTTTTCTCTTTAATATAACTAATTCGCCCAGGGCAAGATTTAGTCTTCACTGATAGGATGGGAGATTTGTGTCTGGCTAATTGAATCAAAGAATAATAGGTTGGCAGATTTGTTGAGGAGAATTCCTCCTCTTGGGGAAGTTAAAGTTTTGAGGGTGGGGGAAAGTATGGAAAATTCCTGGTTTCTAGCCAACATACACAGGTACCAACAGGACTCTGTTTGCCAAGATGCTTTAAAACCTGTCTGCTTTGTCTTCTGGTGGATTTTCCTGACCAGTGTCTGGGGAGCCAGGACATGCTGCCAGCAAAACAAGCAGAAGCATTAGTAGAGCTGATGCCTTCCAAATGCTAAAAATCCTCTTTGCTTTGACTGCCTGCTTAGGGGCAGCCCTTCCTGAGGAAGGGCTTCTCTGCCCTGCTCACATCTCCCCTGCACTCCATAGCAAATCCTTTAAATTCTGGGATCTGTTCAGATTCGGAGCAAAAACTGATAAGGGCCATTTTGAATTATGATTATGAATTAATTTGCCTCTCAAATTTCTAAGATAATCATTTCAGAGTAAATTCTGCTTTATTTTCCATGAGATCAATTGATAACTTTTCTTCTTTTTAACTGTTGGTAGTTGGAATTAATTTTAAAAAGGTCTGTTGTGGAAACAAGAGAAATGAGATGAAAACAATAAAAAACAGGAGGAAGAAATGAATATTGATAGTAGTCATATTTATGAAGTCATGTGTTCTCTATCTCATTGGTATAGGTTGTGGCTCTTGCAGCTCTGGTTCATCAGAAATTTCCTTTGGATAAGGCTGCACCTCAGCCTCCTTTTCAGTCACACTTCTGTGGTATGTACTTGGAACAGTTTATGAGCAGAAAAAGAATTAATTCTGAGGTTTTTCTTCTTTGGTTATGTTTTAATTTTTTCGTTGTGGGGTACGGGTTATTTATTTGTTTGTTTGTTTATTTTAAAATTTTTACTGCATTCTGTCACTCCATCAGTAACAGCTTAGAGTAGATAAATGACAGTTTCTACTGCCAGGCAGCCTTTTCTCCCCATTTTTAACTTCACTGGTTACTGACTTTTTATTGAAGGCTTAATTAAAAAAAACAGTAGTTTGAAATCATGGAAAGTAACCCCACTCTGTACAGTTCCCTATCATTTTATTGGTTTTACTTCATCATATGTTCTTTTTACCTTTTCCACCCATTAACTTTGGCCATTATTTTACTGTCAGTTATTTCTCAGTTCTGCACAGAACTAAAAAAAATACACATGGCACATTTATTTATAAACAAGTTTTCTTAGGAAAATAAAAATCTTGCAGCAGTGTGATTATGGGAATATCAGCTAAACTTTGAGATTCAGACCCTGATTGGAATTAATGAGGTGTTGAATGCTTGTGAGAGGAAATTTTTCAGGAGCTGCAGACCATAGTTTTAATCTACAATGATAACTTCAGATATGACAGATAAGGGTTGTTTGATGCTTTGCTGGTTACTTGGCTATCTACAGACAGGTATTCATATAAAGCTGTTCTTTTTTAGAGTATAGAGGTCAGTTTTTCTTGGTTCCCTTTGTTGTGAATGGATGCTTGCAGGGAGGGTACCATGAGGAACTTGTATATAAGAACAAATATCACTTCTTTTGCAGCTGTTTCCAAACCAAATGATTGCATTTTTCCTTATGACTTCAAAGAAGCTATTAAAAAGAAGGTAAATTCATTTTTTTTAGCCTTCTGTTGCAGTACCTTGTAGAATATGAACTTCATGGTGCTTTCAGTCAGTTGTGAAAAGAAATATTCAAAGGAATGACAGGATTATTTAATTAGTTTTGACTCTGCAAACCTAAATCCAAGTATTTATTCTGTGTTGCTTGTGAAAACAGATGTGTGCCCTGTGAGATTCAGGACTGCTGCTAATTGTGCTCTTAAAATAGGTGTGTTAGGAGAGCTGGAAAGGTTTTACAAAGAGGCTAACATTGTGATTCATTTTCATTATACCTGACTTTGTACTCATAGTAAACTGCAAGAATTTTCTTATTTTCTTGGAGAGTAAAATTTGTCAAATTTAGAGGACATACTTCCTAAGGGGCAGTGCAAAGCTCACAGAATAAAATTGTTACCTACTTTTGTTTTGTCTGTATTTCTGTGTGATCTTAAGCCTATGAGTAAAGGATGCATATGAAGCATTTTCCTGGTGTGCTTGATTCTTAGGAGGCTCTTAAAATGTCACTAGACACCTGCATATAAAAGTAGAATTGGAAAAAGCCTCTGAGAAAAGCTTTCTGTGTCTATGGGAGTGAGGGGAAAAAAGCATCCTTGAATTACAGAATGAAAGGGAGAACTCTGTGGTGCTTTATTATTGTCTTGTAACTAGTAGGGGAGAGGAGATGTTTCCATTTTAAACTTATTGGGTCATAGAAATCAGGTGCTCTCTTGCTCCTTTTAGAATGCTAAAATAGAAATTGCTGCAACAGAGAGAACACTGCTGGGATTTTTCCTTGCGAAGATTCACAAAATTGACCCAGATGTTGTTGTGGTGAGTAGTTCTGAGACTTTGAGAGTTAAATTAAAGAAGATTGTCAGTTGGTCAGCTTTGTTCTTTTTCTTTTGTCCCCTTATGGTTTTTTTTAATGTTTGTCTTAGACTGCCTTATGAATTGTGTTTGCTTATAAGACAGCAGGTATATTTTGATACAAAGATGATACAGAATTTTCCCTGACAGCATTTTATACATCCTATTATTTCCCATAATAGCTAAAATAGGCAGTATTTCCACAGTGGCTGAAACAAGTTTTTTTTTTCTTTACTCAGAAAGACAAAACACAACAAAAACCTCTGATTTTGTAGAAAAATGGGGACTCTTGGTATACTCAAGAGTATGTTTTAGTTCAGATGCTCATGCTTACCATTTGGATAGTTTTTATGCTGTAAATCAAATTTATAACCTATACAAATCTGTGGAATCTGAGCAAAGTTTGGAGTAAGCATTCTTATGTTTTCTACATATGAATGTTTATTATGATTACTTACTTTTTTGTTATCTTTAATAAATGTACAATCTTGACTCTCAATAAAATTTTGAAGACAGTTTGAAGTTGTTATAAATCTGAGGTTGGTTACATGCAACTTGGTACTGTTCTGTAGGTAACTGCAAATAATTAAGTAGCAGGAATATGATGAAATGAGCAGTCAGATTCCTGGTGTTTTCAGCTCCCTGCAGCTGGTATCCAGTGTTTGCCCTATGACCTAAGCTTGCTGCTGGTTATGGGAAGGAATCAGAGGGAACAATGCAGTCAGTGGTTTGAAATTGAAGTTGCCAGTAGGAGGGGTGTTCTATCCTGAGAACAGCAGAGGTCTCTTAGTGCAGTTTGGTTTGCATGTGGTTTAATTGCTGCTGCTCCTTTTAAGGTGTTGCTTCTATAGCATAGTCTTGCACTACACAGAAGTACCTGATGGTGAGGACATGCAGTTCCTGGTGACTGACTCGTGTTCATCAGGGTAGCATTTTACTTTCAGCTGAGGTTACAGACCAGTGTCATCAATGTCCTCAGCACTGTTTACAATATTGCTGGAGTGCTTTGATATGTAAATATTGGTTGAAAGGTCTCCTGTGCAGCTTTAACAGCTATGCCTGTTGCAATGTCAAAGGAAAAAAAATTGCATTATTTTGATGTCACTATTGCATCTCTCATGGATGGAGGGAAAAGGAATTACCCCTAAGTTTATATGCTCTATGAAGAATATTGTGGGTCTTATCTAGAAAGCTTTAAATCCTAATCTCTGCTATCAAAGCATAAAGCTGAATAGTTTGTGCTATGAGCCAGTTATAGAGCTGATTTTGGTATTCTACTGAACAGCATTGTTAGTGTTAAGACTAATGAGTACTATTGACGAATATTCTCTTAGAAAGTGCTTTCTGTGAGAGAGATAATGCCATCAATTAGTTGAAAAAAACACAAAGGGCAAAGGAATACTGAGTGTGTGGAAGTAAGTCTTTCAATTTGCATTCGTTGTAACCTTTTCTGTTATTTTTTCTGCCTCAAGGGTCATAATATTTATGGATTTGATCTGGAAGTGCTGCTTCAAAGAATTAATTTTTGCAAAGTCCCTCACTGGTCCAAGATAGGTCGACTGAGGAGGTCTAATATGCCAAAGCTTGGGGTAATAAGATTGCTTAAGTATTTTAAGCCCCTTTGTGTTACATGTGATTAAAAATGAATTAATTTTTCTGAGGAATTGTAAATGTGACACTGACATATTTTGATTGTTGGTCATGCTGAATTTCATGTGTCCCAGATCAGAAATTGAGTGTTTATATGACTTTTATTGCAGTAATAGACTAAACTGATTTTCAAGTTAGGCTAATTTAGTTTACTTATCTCAAGTAGATGGTGGTAATGACAGATTAATTGCAATAGTCTTTACTGTAACAGTCTTTGTCTGCTGTAACTGTAAAATGAGAAAATGCAATTTGGATTGATGGGTGAATCATCCCATAGAGAGCTGCTAAGTTAATTCTGTAGTTCTTAGAATGTGGCTGTTCAGAGGACAGTGTGTGAGCTTTGGAGTATTAAATTGCTGAACATGGCTGTGTTCTTGCCTGTTCTTGTCATTCCTTGAGGCCAAGATGGTGAAATCTAAATAGTAATGACAGTTAAGTATCTACTTGTAAATATCCACATATACTGAAAGATACCATGGGTTCCTTTAGGGAATAATTATAAGTCTGCAGTATTAGTCATATTTAGTGACCAACTGACTTCACCCAGTCCTATAAACATGTATTGTGGTTAAATGTTTCTTTAGTTAATGTTTACATGTTTCATTTTGTTTGGGTTTTTCTCTCCTTGGGTGATATGGTTCAGGGTCGAGGAGGGTTTGCTGAAAGGAATGCTGCCTGCGGTCGAATGATCTGTGATGTAGAAGTTTCTGCTAAAGAATTAATTCGGTGCAAAAGTTACCATTTGCCTGAACTGGTCCGTCAGATTTTGAAAACAGAGAGGGTAACAATTCTACCAGAGGAAATTCCAAATATGTACAGGTGTGTTGCTGATTGGGGTTTTTGATCCTTCACTGAAAAGCAGCAGAAGTGATTCCCTGGCATGAAACTTCATGCTTGCTTACTTGATTTGTCATGGAGATGCTGACTTAGTATTTAGCTTTTCAAACACCACTATGCTATCTTATCATTATGTTGTAATGCTTCATGCTACTTCTGTGTGGTGGCTTGTTGTGTCTGAAGCAAATTGATTTGTGAGAGCATTGGTGTAGATACACTAAATACGATATGCAAGCTTGAGTTTTGGGGTGGTTTTTCACTTACAAGCATGTGCTGTATAATTCAACACTGGTGTGCTACAGATACTCAGTGTTCCACAGAGCACATAGGTCTAAACTACTAGAGTGCAGAGGAGACTGATCTCACTTTGTTAGGCCATGCCCCTTCTTTTCCCAGTGATTCTTCTCGCTTGCTGTACATGCTGGAAAACACCTGGACAGACGCCAAGTTCATTCTCCAGATCATGTGTGAGCTGAATGTTCTGCCACTGGCTCTTCAGATAACAAACATCTCTGGGAATGTCATGGTACATTTTCATTATTTTCTGACCTTCTCCACTGACACCCCCCAGACAGTTCCATGTTTTTTGTGTTTGATTTGCTGGGCTTAATTTCTAAACACTAACTGGGAATATATAATGCTGGAATTTTTTTGCTGCAACAAGCAGGAGAGTTCAATGTTCTAATTAAGTATTAATGTGAAAACTTTCTTAAAAATATCACATTGGAGTTTTGTGCATAGTGATGATACAGAATACTGCTACTACTAGTAATACATTGCCTTGTGTACTTTATACTATGTCAATGTTTTCTGTGCTATTCTTTGAGTTCTTTTGCCCCTCTCTTTAGTCAAGGACAATGATGGGTGGACGATCTGAACGAAATGAGTTCCTGCTGCTTCATGCATTCCATGAAAAGGACTACATAGTGCCAGACAAACAAGTTTTTAAAAAGCCTCCTCAGAAGCTGGTGGGTCCAGTTTTTGTTTTTCCAAGAATTTTTATTAAAACATCAAAAAGCATTCTTCTTCTGTCTTTTGGTTTTACTATTCTGTGAGGGCACAAAGAACCCCAAACATACATTAGATATAACTTAATATTACAAGCATATGCTTAATTAAAATATTATTTTTTGTTGTCTTGATAATGAGTGGGACAGTGTAACAGCTTTTCCATTATGTTACAGATCTACAGAAAATCAGTTGTTCTGTGAGTTTAAAATCCAAATAAGCTAAGTACTTGTCTGTGTAGGGAAACAGTAAAAAAGATAATCTTTGTTGCTTAATAGATGCACTTACAATTATTTTGATGATGAATGGTATTTCAGGTGTAATTTGTTACACGGGTAAAGTAACTAAGGATATTTAAAAAATTATTTGTGTAATACCAGTGTAAACAGTATTTATAGAAACATCCATATGTTTGTTAGTGATGAAATGAAAATTTGAGACAGTATTTGTATTGAATATATTTTGCTTCTTAGTTTTACTTTTAAATTGGGTCAACAGCAAACTCCAAAGCAACAAGTTCTGTTGATTATATCGTTGCATCAAGGTAGTGCTGGAGTTTTAAGTGATTCAGAATAGAACTGAACAACTGAGAGAAAAGTTCTTACAACAACATAACAAATAACAAAATATTCCTTGGCCCAGTAATAATATTTTTATTGGTTTTATTAAAGCCCAACCATTCTGTTTGCAAAACCAGCATTTTAATTGGGCAATCATGTGACTTCTAGGTCATGAATTGATTTTTTTCCTAGTGTTGACTTTTACAGCCAGCTGGAAAATTCATACTAGTGCCATGGTGCATGATGACAGTACCTTAAGGTCTTTGTAATCTCTTGTTAGCAGTTTGTTCCTATTGGAATTGGTTTGAATGCTGTTTTGACATGTAGAGAGCTGTAATAAGGATCATGATGAAAACACCATGTTTTGCATGCATTTTAAAAGGAACTCTGTGCACTGGCTCCCAAATTCATATTTCATTTGCCAAAAATAGCTCCTCTAACATTATAGAAATCTTAGAGACTAGATAATGACTTTTTTAAATGCCAAATGTAGGTGGATGAAGATGAAGATTTTGAAGATCAGAATAAATCAAAGATAGGGAAAAAGAAAGCAGCATATGCTGGGGGCTTAGTCTTGGATCCCAAAGTTGGTAAGATATGGAAATTTTCTTTCTTTTATGATGTTAGAGGCAGGTAGGTTATATTAATGCAGAGAGAGTGCAGTGGGGAACGGGTGTGTCTTCTGAGAGTTTGGTGTGGTGGTTCCAGGGTTGGGGCATTGTTGTACACAACAAAATTCCCAACTTTGATTGTGGAATTGCTTCTTTTGAGGAATTAAGATTATATATCTATGTATAAATTTTCTAATGGACACGTAAGTTTCCTTTCAGTTCCTCCTCTCCGTGGAGAAAACTGCACAAGTGTCCTATAGTAACACAGAAGGTATCTGTTCAGCTCCGGTGAGTTAATGGGGTTGGATCGTTCCACTTCTGACAGCTTTCTGCAGTGGGCAGTGGTGCATCTCAACAGCTCCTTTAAGGGATTTAGATTATGGAAATATGGTACAATGTATTACTGTCACTTACATATTGATTGTGGAGTTGTATGAAGTCCTTTGGGAGTCTGAGTAATTATGACTTTTGTTTTAAACTCTGTTTTAGGTTTTTATGACAAGTTTATTTTGCTTCTCGACTTCAACAGCTTGTACCCATCGATTATCCAGGAGTTTAACATCTGCTTTACCACAGTGCAGCGACTGTCATCAGAAGCACAGAAAAGGGCAGAGGTTTGTGTGCTCTAACTCGTGTTTTAACTTCAGAGTGTTTTCCGTGAATCATCTCTTTAAGGAATTGTTCTTTTCCACAGTTTAATGGGGTTTTTTGCCCCCTCTCACAGATAAAAAGTGACTCTTGTTTAAAGATGCATCATATTAAGTTTTGGGCTGGGACTTTTTGAGTATTTTATATCTGTCACTTTCTCTCTGTAATACTCTTACAGAATCTTGGTAAGTTCTCTCCCATCTAATCTTGGTAACCTCAAGAAACAAAATTTCTTAGTTTTCAGCCACATATCCTCCTAGCAATTTCTGAGCCCCTTGACCAGTTTCATCCTAACTTGGTAGAGGTTTCCTAAAGTTAGATTCCCATGGAATTTATGCATACAGGCCCTAATGAGAGAGAGAAAAGTCTCATGCTTCTGTCTATGGGAAAGAATGCCATAGGAGCTCAAGCCATCAAGAAAACTTCGTGTGTGTCTTGGTGGGGTGATATTATGACTGTGTCAGCTGTGGGACCAGCTTCACAAACATTCATGCTGTTTAATACAGCATTAAACTGTATTAAACACAACTGAAAACCCCCCTGAAGGTCCAGTTCCATGTGCTGTTTTCTCAGCAGCCTTGTTGGCTCTGGCCTATCCATGGCTGGAGATTCTCATTTCCTCAGCTGTGCTGAAACAGTTGTTGATGGAGCTGTGTTGTAAACTGAAGCAGTGATCTGGTCAGGTCTAAAGGTTAAACCTGAGGCTTTTATTTTTAACTGGTATCAGCTCACAGGTTGGAATTAGTCCCCTTATGTTATCCCATAATGTTAGTTGGAATTGGTTAGTCCCAGCTGAAATACGAGTATCATATCAGGAATGAGGAGGCAAGTATGCGGAATTCTGCCAGTAAGTTCCCCCAAGCTGTCTGTGGATTTTCCCAGCTTTCTGAAGTGTGCTTCAAGCTGAAGCAGCTCATTTTGATTTCTATCATTGTATGGTATTTAATCAGGCTTTGGTGTAATTTCTTGTTACTGTTCTTCCCAGACTGCTTTACTAAACTAGCCAACCTCATAGTGTCTCTCTGGCCCTTTCTTGGTACATTTTCTCTCTCTTTCATTGTATCTGAAATTTCTTTCAATTTTTGCTGATCAACCATTTCTTCAGTTATGCTGAGAAAAAGAGGAATGTGCTTTCTGTTGTTTTGCTATAATCAAAAGTTGCTCAGGGTGGAGTTTTTGTTCTGTTCCTATGGTGGATTTCACTTTGTCAGTTCTGTCATTCAAAGTGTCAGTTCCACAGAGCATGTGCCCCATTTGACAATTATCAACAACAAAAGTACTTGTGAGATAATAAAAAAGGGATGGATTTTTTCAGCATGGAAAGAATTGCTTCCTTATAATTTTGTATCTCTCTATACCTGGGAGTGAGTGTGTATGTTTGTTATCTATCTGCATTTATATATATATGGGTATGTGCATGTACATAAATACATAAAATCACACACACTTAAAAAAAATATCTATGCCCTTCTTGGATTTCTCCCAGATAGAAGCAGTCTTAGGCCCTGTCCCTCAGCAGGGTTGAAGTATTTATAGTTAAACACTGCAAAAAACCTCTCATGCTTTTTCTAAATTGTATTTTGGGTTCTGTGCAGGAATAGACACAAGCTCTGTGGTTTTGGGTTTTTTTCCCAAGCTTTTCACTTAACACATTAAAATCTAATCTTCAAGCAAGAAAATGAAAAGCTGTGGTGATCATTTGACAGGTTGAAGAAGAGGAAGAAATTCCAGAGCTTCCGGACCCATCTGTGGAAATGGGAGTTTTGCCTAAAGAAATCAGGAAACTGGTGGAGAGGAGGCGTCAAGTTAAGCAGTTAATGAAACAGCCAGATTTAAATCCTGACCTATATTTACAGGTGTGTTTTATAGAACTCCTTTGATTTTTTTCCTCCCATTCCCTTTAAGTGCCCTGATCAGCCTTGTAGAATAGGGATGATTAGTAGTGAGCAGTGATTGTAATGTGCTTTATTTGTAGCCCATCGTTGCTGTATGAAAAGCTGTGAATGTAATTGTGAGCATTAAGTTCTGTTATCTGATGGCTGCAGTTGGATCATTTTTGCTGGTTGTGTTTCTTTGCAGTATGATATCAGACAGAAAGCTTTGAAACTCACTGCTAACAGTATGTATGGCTGCCTGGGATTTTCCTACAGCAGATTCTATGCCAAGCCTTTGGCTGCTTTGGTGACACATAAGGGGAGAGAGGTAAGTCATAAAACAGGGTATACACATATGTAAAAAGGCTGGATTTAAACCACCTGCTTTTTTCATTGAATAGGGGAATGGTTTTGATCTTGAAGCTGCTTTCAGTTTCAGAACTGTGATTTTTCTTCCTTGTACTGCATAAGTTGGCAAAAAGTGAAACTGGTGTCTAGAAAGGTTCAGATAAATATCTCCAGAAGTATGACAAGTTGAAGCTCTAGATAGAGCCTTACTTTGAATCAAACTGTTTGGTTTCAACGAGCCAGATTATGGTGACCAAAAAATCCAGACTGTTTTCTCATTTTTCATGAATTTTGAGTTCTGCTCAATGCTTCAGTCTTTGATCTGGTGGTGTGCTTCAGCTTTGAGTGAGCATGACTTAGCCAGACTATCCCATGCCCTGGTATGTGGAGTTCCTGAAACCCTCAAGTTTGTGATAGGACTGACTATTCATGTAGAGGTGTTGGATTACATATCAGGGCTTATTTTCAGAAACTGTTAGTTTCTTCCTTAAAATTTGAAAAATTGATGAGAAAGGTTTTTCATTAGCCTCAGACTTTATTTTAAGAGTTGCTCTTGACTTTATAGGCAGAACTACTCTTACTATTGTGAGGATGGCAGCTCAATTCAGGCTACATCAGTTTAGTCCTAGTGGAAAAAATAATCATTAAAGATCCAAAACATACCTATACAGTGTCTTCAGAGAAATTTTTTCATGATGTTTCATATTAGTTCTTTATAGAAGAGAATGCCAAGGAGGAGTCTGCAAAGGTGCCAAGAACAGATGTGTCAGGATGGCTGATCAGCCTTTTAGTTGATCAGGGAGGTGGATGAGGTCACATCTGTACTAAGGCAAATCCTGCCTATGATATAAGTGCACAGCTCTCATTACTGTGGGCTACTGAATGCACTGAAGGTCCATTTACAATCTCCAACTTACATGCATGGTGGTGTTTTGTTTCTGGTAACACATCTTTGATTTTAAAAGTCTTCCTATCTAAATGGTTCTCTAGACATAACCCCACACTTGCTGCTTTCCCAATTTGTGTAACCTGGATGTTTAACCTTCCACATGTGTTTAACTCAAATTATTTCCTGCTTTGGTAACTGTAAATGTGCTGTGCAGCCCCATGAACTCAAAAGTTACTGTTTCCTTTAATGAAGTTTTGTCTTTGTTGTTGTAAGACTGATGTATTTGTCTATGAGGTTGGCATGCAAAGTAGCTGAGTATCCTAGCTTTGTATTTTCTAGTGGTATTTTAAAAGTAATGAGTTTGACTTTTTTGTTGGTTTTTTTATGATCTCCAGTAGTCATATAAGCACCTGTCACAAGCTGGTATTGAATGGCTACTTAAGCTTTTGGCCTCTACTAAGGCTGGGAAATACTTTCGTTTGCACATACAGTTTATTCTTATTACTGGTGTTCCTGCATTGTGTTCCAAAGTGAAAGTGAAATGGGGAAATCCTAAATAGTTGGTACAGGATGTGCTAGGGAGCACTTTGAGACATTTTTTTCCATAGTTTCTTTTTGATTGGAAAGGTTTTCTTCCCTGTTAAATTCTGGTGGTGCTAGACCTGGGCTTGCTTCTGCTAAGCCTTTGGAAACATTTTAATCTCCAGTTTTGTAGTTGCTCTGATTTTGGGGAAAAACTTTAATACTATGACACAATGTTGTCTGAAAAATTGTACCCAGTGCAGGTTTGAAGTTCCTCTGAAATGGGGCTGCTGGGAGCACAGCAAAGAGGTGCCAGTGACAGTCTGGGAGCAGATCCATCTCTGGCAGCACTAGTGCTGAGCTCAGTGGGACATCACTGCCTTTAGGTCTCCTCTGTGCAGTAGAGCTAAAATGATCTTTTTTTTCCCCCTCATTCTTTGAGGTAGGTTAGTATTCATTACTCTGGATACTGTGGGCATAATAAACTTGAAAATTTGAAAACTTGTCGGGATGGGTTGTAATTGTATGCCACTGTGCAAGTATGACAGGTTCTGGTGAAATACACACTATATGCTCTGTTCTTCTGAAAACTTGCATTATTGGGTAGGTACTCAGTATACAGATACAGCTCTTTTAGTTGCTGATTTCTTGATTAGCATTTTTTGAAACAAAATATGACACAAGAGGACACCTTTGTTTTCTGGTTTGTTTTGGTTTTTTGTTTAAGTTGAAATACCTAATCTGGAAAAATATTACTTTATATTTTTGTATTAGTCTTTCCCTTCATAGGTTTCTTCTTACTACTTATTTAACGTTTACCTCTTTTATATTAGAATTATCTGGAGGTTTAGGTTCTCTATATGAAAAGGTTAATTAAAAAGTAACTTTTGGAAAATTTATGATCTTCATTTAAATGGCCTTTTCTGTTGATCAGCAATTAATACCTTTTTCGCTGTTCTCAAGGGGACTTGAGTAAATGCAAGTAGGCTTGTAGAAGTCTAAGAGGGAAAAATACTGTGTGGGATGAAAACTGAACTTAATGTTTTCACTGACACAATTACAGTTCAGTTGTAATTATTAGCAGGAGAAAGTGGGCATCATGTATTTCATGCTGAACTTGTTGAAGCTCATCCTGGCATTAAGTTTTAACATAGCTAAGGGAGACTGAGTTTTGATGAGTCCTGTAAATTGCTATTTTGCAACTGTGTGACTGAGGACCCTTCCACTGAAGCTGTAGGAAGACTCAAGTGTCTCATGCCAAGTGCTGTGCACCACCTCTCATGGACTTTTAGCCTCTCTGTGGTTTGGTGATGCTGGTGCACTGAAAGTGGAGCTGCCGTGGGGTTCCTTACAGTGACTAAAAATTCTTATAATTGCACATTGCCATTTTAAAAACTTGCTTGTAAGTAGACTAGTGGTTGCCATGTTCACTTCATTTTGATGGCAGGAGTATTAAATACGATGTGGAAAAGCCATTTTTAGATAAACAGGTCCTAGAACCTGGGTGATCTTTAAATAAGTCCCTTCCAACCGGAGCCATGCTATGATTCTATGAGTGTAATCCATAAAAGCTCAGTTCTCTTCAGTCAGCCTTGGCGAGACACGAGATGGTGCTTATCCTTTATGTTCCTTAAGACACGGAATAGAAACGTATCCAAACCTTCCAGCTGTGGCCACATGTGGGCTGGATCCAGCAAAGCTCAGCGCGTGTCATTCCAGGGAACGCGGTTTTTGGTGGATCGAGTGGCAGCGGCGGGGAATTCTCGCTAGATGGCGATGGAGACCTTGGGATCCCTCATCAATTAGTGCTCATTTTTGTCACCAAGTGTCTGAACGTTGATTATCAGGTTTTCTGAACGGGTCTTCCTTGTTGTGGGTAGTATTTAACAGGGACATATAATTGAATTTGTCAGAATTTAGTGTGTAGTGTGTCACAGGGAGACTGTTAAAGTTTTGGTGCGTTTTGGAAGGTAAAAAAAAGCAGCAAAAATTTGGGGTGGGGGTGAATTAAAAAATACAGCTCAGATCTGTCTGACGTTTTAGGAAATGTAAATATTTTCCTGGTTTGTTTGTAAGAAATGCATCAATTCTTGTTCACACATAATAAAAAAAAGTAAATTCTTTCTACATTTGCAGTCCAAATGTTGTATTACTGGCCAGGAATGTGTTAAAAGGATTCCCCTTTTCCCTTCATCCCCCCCACGTTAGTAAGTGTTTGCCTGGACATTGCTGTTGTAACTACAGCAATTGCTTGCATGGAAAAGTAATAGGAAAATATTTAATGTATTTTTAGCTGTCCTTTAATGTAATGTAACAACTGGAAACAAGATGAGTCGGTGTTGTACAACCAGCCAGCTCTGCACTAGCAGGCAGTGTAAGGTCATGCTGTTCTGGCCTCTTTAAAGGACAGGCCTTTGGATGAAGTGTCAGTTGTCTGGTTTCCTAAATTCAGGATTTCCTAAACACTGTCTGCTGCAGGATTCTCCTGCAGGACAGCAGAGTTGTTGAGAGAATTTAACTGTAGGTGGCTTGGTTGATAATGGGTGTCACTCAAAGCTGAGGCCTTTTCCAGGTACTCGCTTTTTTCTCCATGCTGTTTTTCCGTGTTGCACATCTTTGCCCAAGCCAACTTGCTTTTGAATGGAAAATAACACATTTACTCTTTTCAGCAGTACTAATAGGTAGACCTAAAGTTACAGTATGCAAAATAAAAGGGGGAAAGAGGCAGCTGGGTTAATTCCAACTTTCTCATTCAGATCCTTTAGCTACATTCTCAATTAATAATTAGTTTAAGGCCCTGACAGTCAAAAGGAAAGAATAAAAGCATGTTATTGCTGCAGTCTGGGAAAAGAATGGATGAGGGAGGAGAAAAATGAAGTGGAGAAGGATGAGCTCATTTAAAAAAAATTAAGGGTAGGTAAGCAGGTTAATAGCTGCCTATTGTAATTATGTTCTGTAAAGAAACCCAGGCATTTCTATTTTTTTTAAGAATTTTTTTAAAAGTCTTGTTCATCCAGGGAAATTGATCATCAGCTGCTTTCTCTTAATTGCACCTGAAACATTGGTTATACAGTCTATAAGAGTTGTCATGTGAATGGGGCAATTGGCAGACTCCTGGTTTCTTCTGTGTTGGAATATGGGACAAAGGGAATTGTTAAAAGAGGGAAAGGAGCCTCCTAAAGTCTCATATAAGCATGCTGTCTATATTTAAACAGGGAATGCAACATCAATATAACAATTTTGGAAGACATGGAACTTGATTGGCAAAAGGCTAGGCAAAGAGTTTCTAATTGCTTTTAAATACAAAAATGGCAAACTGAAATCTTATCAGAAATAGTGCTAAATTATTGCATTGTCCCTAAATGGAAACTGTTGGGGTCAAACCAGTTGTCACTGTTGTTAAATTTATCATTCTGTACGCAATTGTGAGCCTGTGAAAAAGCTATGTAAGTTATTCTGCATGCTAATACCAAAAATGAATTAGAATAGGCAAGGAGAGGCTGCTTACAATCTGAAAATGTGAACTGAGTACCAAGTAGTAGAAAAATTATGGAGCATCTTAATGTTCCTTGAAATACTATTATTGTTACTCAAGTGCATGAAATGACATCTGGTCTGATAAAGACTTTTGCATCTCCAAGGAGAGGAAATGAAACGTTTCAATTAAGAAGAATGGCCAGAATATTCTGGGTGAGGAGGAAATTAGTGAGAAGGGGAAAAAATTGTTTTATTTTATTTTGGGTGGCATGTTGGTGGGGTTTTTTTTCCTCTGGACAGAAAGGTTTTATTTAATGGATATTCACTGGGAAATGTTTAGAAAGATTGATCAGATTCAGATTGATTGTACAGCAAGTCAGATGAATAGAGAGACCTTTTTTATTTTTTTACTGCTTATTTTAAGATTGCTGTATTACCAGAGGTGTGGTGCCTCTTGCTTCCTGACTGCTGATTTCTGTGGATGGGTTATAGCAATTACATGGCCCCATGGTGAGTTGGATCAGCCTGGTGATCCAAGTTGAAAACTAACTCCAGAAGAAAACCAAATTGCTTTCAGTTGGATCAATGACTCAGGGACTCACTGCATGCTCTTAGTGCTGGTAGAAAGGAGAAGGCTGGACAGTTGGGGCAGGCCCAGTAAGAGATTCAAGGGGTCAGGTATTACCAGCCATTTTTCAGCTCATACCTGACTGTGAAACTGTGGGGTTAGTGTTTATAGGACAAACACGTGGGGGTTTTTTTGGTTGTTCTTTTCTTTCTTCTGTACTTTCATTTTCTTCTCATGGTTTCCTATTCTGTATTTTTTTTTCCTGTCTTGATGAAAGATACAGATTTTGCTTGAGTAATATCTTAATCTGGTAACAACAGTAAGATATTCCTCACCCACAGTTGTGGTAAAACTTGGGAATGCACTGGAATCCTGCAACCCCCAAAGTTTGCCACGCTTTGGCTTCAGAATTACGGAATAAATCCTTTAAACCTATCTAGGATACTGTGGGGATTAACAGATATCCTTTCATGGTGCTCTTCTTCAGATACTGGCATAGAAATGCCTCACAGAAGGGAGATACAAGAGCACAGGTGCTTCAGCATGAAGGTGAGAGCTTTTGCAGCATCATTCCACCATCTGTAAACTGCTTAGTTTCTGTTTGTGAACAAATTTTTTTCAAACCCCACTGTTAAGGTTAGAAGACTACAAATGCTAACTGATGTTTTAATGTTTTTCTCCAGCCTGTACATTCATTAGCACTGCAAATCTTTGCAGTACACATTTTCTTAGTTCATTACTGGCTTGCCATAACATATTTTGAGTTTTGAGCCTTCAGCAGAAGTTGTTCCCTAGGGTGTTATTGCCTCACTCATCTGCATCATGCATTTATCTTAAATTGGATGTTGGCCTGTTCTAGAAACCACGGGTTTGGATACCTAAATAGTAATAAAGTTGGTGAAATAAAAGGTACTTCAAATAGGAGTTAAAAATAATTTTTCTTTTCAAGCACTATTCCTAAGAGGATAGAAAAGCAGTCTAACTGAAGTGTCTGTCTCCCATGAGACTTAAATAAATATTCATACTGTCCTTCAAAAATATGACATCTTGATCTCATAATCAAAATTTTTCATCTATTTCCTGGGAATGTTGCCCACTGTGCAAAAGCTGAGTGTTTCACCACAGGTTGTATTAGAAGATTTTTGCCCATCCACAGTGACGTGATCTGTTCTTTTTCCTTTTGGATGAATACTCATTTGAGCCTACTAGATCTGCTGTTTCCAGGTGATGCTTTAAGGATGGTGATGATCCTGTTCTCACATACATGGAGAGGCTGAAGGTTGGATTTCTTCAGTCTGGAGAAAAAGTGTTTGAGGATAGAATTAATTGTAATCTTCAGCAACCCAATGGAGGCTGTCAGGAGGAAGCAAGACTCTTCCCAGAGATGCACAGACTTGCACCAGGCAGACCTAGCCCTGTCTTGGGCAAGAGCTTGGGCTTGATGATGTCCAGAGATCTGTTTGAACCAAAACTGGTTTGCGAGCATCAGTTTAGAAGTTCCTTTAATTCACACTGAGATTTATCACCAAGGTTAATTAGATCTAACACATGCAACTTGTCATTTGAAGTGAAGAAGAGTGGAAGGATGGAGATATTTTGGCAGTGATACTTGTCTTACCAGGATGTTTTGGTTTCAGAGCTAAAAAAATAATTTTTGTGTAATTTGAATGCAGGTTTTGCTGTATAGATCAGGTCGTGTGGTCTCTTGCATGTATGTCCTTTCACTGGGCCTGTGCCAAGATTCTTTGGCTTAGTTTAGAAGATAAGCATGAACAGCTTATGCTATTTTCAGCACTGAAATATAGTTAGTTACTAGACAGATGTAACAGCTTGTTCAAGACTTTTGTTTATCTGTGGGAGATGGACTGTCTCTACTGCTGCAGGTACAATACCTTGTAAGGGTACAGGAGACCCTGGTGGACAATGTCAAGAATTCTGACTAGGATAAAGGACTCTTGAGAGGTAGATGTAGTTTAACAAGCATGCTTGGTGCAGATCTCTTCCTGTAACCAGGGAAGCTTGTGAGTCAGGCATACACCTTAGCTAATTTGTTCAGACTTCCTTCACAGTAGAAAGAGGGCAGTGTCAAAGCTGGATGAAATAAATCAGATTGCAGAGCTCGATTGGTGATAGAGAGACATGAGAATGCTTAAATTATGCTTGCTGTCTCTGCTTTCCTTCCAGTGGTTATACATAATGTCATGCAGGAGACATTGCTTGTGTTGGCATTGTCTTTAGCTTCAGAATATTCCCTTTATCAATTATGGGTAAGGTTTCTGGGAGTGGGATTAGATCATATATGTTGGTACCCTCTAGTTGGAATTTTACTTGTTGAATCCAGAACTTCCTTGGCTGTACCCTTTGATTTTTGAACAACACGGATATAAGTGAATGACAGCTGATGTTTTGGTTTTCATGTGACCTCCTTAATTTTGCCCCTTTCTCCTCTCCATCTCCCTCAGAACTCAGTATCATCCGTGTCTTTGAACTTAGGTAAATACCATTTTTGTACTTGCTCAGAAATCTAGTGGTTTCTTTAAATTTTAATACTGCCTCTGCCTTGATGTTTTAATATGTATCATACATGAGTTTTTTGGTTCAATGCATAGCTTCGTATTTTTCTACTTGGAGTTAGAAGTAGTCATCCTGGAGATAAAGAAAAATCAATGAGAAGCCCTTCCTGAGACTGAGAACCCCTGCAGAAAGCTTTGATTAGAGAAAAGCTTTAGGTCTGACTCTGATACACGATTGTCCATCAGGTGGGCAGACATTTTTGCATGTACTACTTTGTACTACATGCACACAGATGGTAGGGATGGAAAAAGGTCTATTGCATCACGTAGTTCCTCTTCCAAAGTATGTATATAGTTACTTGATCTCTTGTTGATGGGGTCTTTTGTGGGTTTTTGTTGTTGTTGAAGGCTGTTGTCCTTCAAGATGTCACTTCTAATTTTAATTTTGCCGTGGTTTTTGATCTGATTGCTTTTTGTGATCACTAATTTTTTAATAGATTTGGAAGACGAGCCTGCCTTTATTAGGAATGTGTTAATTGACAGGTGTCCTGAAGTTTTTACATTCTTGGCAGTGGTCCAGGATGACAGAGCAGTAATGATTTAGGCTGCTGTTCCTTCCTGGTGAAAGGATTGGAGGAAATCTGTGAAGTTATTAACTACTACTCTCTTCTAACAGATTGTGAGAAGATCATTATGGCATCTAATTAGTTGAGATTACCTCCTTTATGCAGAATGTTTAGGGTTTTTTTTAAATTCCTTTACATGCTGTCTTGTGACTTGCACTATTACTATTATTTTTTTTCTCTTCTCTCTAATGTTCTGGATGGTTACTCTGAGGATTTGAGTAAGGGATCATGTTCCTATCTCTGTGTGGTGCAATTAGCACAGCTATTTAAATGTTATCTGGAACCCATTTACCCTATCTGTCAGTTGCTGCTTAGTTCAGTGGAAATGCTTTTATGTAAATCACTGAACAGTACTTCTGACTTGTAACAAGATTGGGCTGAATTTAGGGAACTGAAACGCTCCATCCAGGAATAAAAATGTCTTGCTGAATCAAGGGTAGAAGATTATGAAAGCTGCCACTTTTAAAAAGTGTATTATGCTAACATATGTATATGTATAAATTAAATTAGCTATGATACTCCTACAGTGAGAAACTTCCCACTGATTCCAAAAAATTTACAGAAAAGCTGACACACATGAAACTTTACTCCCAATTGGCATGTTGGCTCTTCAGCTGGTCTTAGAATATTTGAAATTGATGACTGATGGGGTGTGGGGCAGATGCTTTCCTTTTACTTCCTAGTAATTTCTTAATGAAAGTGGTTCCTTCTGTGGGTCAGAGATATTTCATTTTATAGGGCTCTAATGGCATTTATAATTATTTTTATTGCTCTTAGGCTTCTGTGGAAGAAAACCACAGAAAGGATTTTTTTTTTCTTCTATTCAAATAAAAACAACCTTCCCTTCCCTCCCACCCTCTTTTGGTGTACTGACCTTTTGCCATCCCATATTTTGGTGGTGGATCTTGAAGAAAATAATTATAAAAGTTTCTCATCATGAGCAAGTCATCTAATTTTGGATTTTCTTCAGAAAGATGGGCTCCTGACGTACTGACCAAGGAAAGATTAATTAATTGTGGCTTTTGTTTGCGTGTCTCAGTTTTCATCCTGGAGCATAAGCTTGTGTCACTTTGCTCTGTTATAAATACTGTGTTAAATTGCAGCAATTTTTTTTAAGAAACTGTTTGATTTTTTGCCAGGGATTCCTGAGCCATCTAGTAATAGTTTCAGGGATCCTATTCCTTCTCTGAAAATCAGTGCCAATTTTGGACTGTGCAGCTGTCCCAGTTTCCTTTTTATTAATTTTCACTCCAGGAATAAATTTTTGTTGTCTGATGTTTATTCTATTAGTGTTATTTAAAGTCAGTTATTTCCTTCCACACACAGATCTTGCTTTACTCTCCCCGCCTTTTTTTTTTCTTCAAATGGAAAAAGAAATTTATCTGCCAGAGGAGATGTGATGGTAAAGCAGTATGAAGTGGCATTTATTTGACTATTCCAGAAATGATCCTTCTGTTATTCCATACAGTACTGCATAGCTTTTGGCTCAGCTGGCCTGTATAATAGGGGAGAGCCTCCCTGCTAAGCCAAGCAACTCCTCTTTGCTTTGAAGAGCTCGTAAGGCATGTGTGGTAGTAGATTATCACAATTATCAAGTATCAGTAGTGACTTAGTATTTGTCCCTGGCCTTTTCCATCTTAACTTGAGGAAAGTCTGTTTTGTGACTGTCTGTCAGCCCCTCCCTCTGAGAGGAACTGTAGTTAATAGTTTATTAATAGTTTGTGTGGTACATAAACCATCACAGACTTGCTTTATGCTTTCGAGCATAAAGGGTTTTTTTTTGCAGTTTTATATAACATGATGCCCCTTTCACCATTTAATCTCTTTGGACAGACAGTGTTGGAAGCAGGCATTGTTAATGGTATTCAGATTCTGACAGTTTCATAAGTTATTCTTAAATTTATAAAAAAGCCCCACAAATTTTTGCATTCTTTGCATAACATGGAGTTGTTTGGTTTTGTCTTTAATTTTCAGTATTTGTGTCATGGCCAGTAGTTGTTTTAGGAATAGAGTTATCCACCATAAAGAGACCAATTACGTACCAGTTCCCTGAAAGGAAGACTTGGTGCTCCCTGAGGTTCTGAGGTGTTGCAGTAAATGTTGGCAGAGATGGAGTTTGGGTAAACCAGAGCCAATAGCGATACCCATAATGAAAAAACTCTTTTACATGTTTTGCTTTCAACTGCTTTTCAAATGCAGTGGACACAGGTCCTTAAATGTTAAATCAGTTGTACTTAGTGTTTGGAAAAAAAAGAGTGAGTTGCAAATAGATTCTCCTGTAAGGCAAGTAGTTAGTTTCCTTTTTATTATTTATCTCTGTTTTCCTCTTTCCTGTTTTCCATGTTTCTTCCCAACCAAGTACTTGAATTATGCTTTTAGGTGTATCCTTACTTGGGGATGAGAATGGAACAAAGGGACAAGTGGAATTGTTGATGGGATAGGTCAAGAGGAGATGAATTGTCCAAAGACATTAGCAGCTTCTCTGGTAACTGCAGAGTCTTGGAATTAAAACATGAACATGAAAACATGAAAATTACTTCCATCTCAGTGTTTAGTTCAGTCACTGTGTCAAGAAGTTAAATGTCAAGAACAGAATAAAACGATTTGGAGAAGATAGCAATGGGTCTTCAAGTCAAAAGAATTACCTGGAAACACTGGATGCTCAGAACTGGTAAAGAGAAATACTGTGTCACACTGATGGACAAGCAATTTTGCAACTGAGTGCAACATATACAAGAAGTCAAAAAAATTGGATAATTAATCCTCTTCTGTACATACAGCAAAAATAGCAAAATCTTATTGAACTTTATAAGTCACAGTGAGAGTCAATGTCTGGATATTAACAAATTCCTGTTTACTGGAGCTGAGAAGGAAGCTTCCTGTGGGGAAAAGGGCTTCAGTTGCTTTGCTGAGCTGCACCAGATACTGGACTGTCTGGGAAAGAAATGTAGGTGGACTATACATGAAGTCTGTACATTAGGATGAGAATCACTGCTTGACTAGGTGTGGGGTTTGATTTTGTGTTTGGGGTGTTTTTCCTGCAGAAGAGAGCAGCTGGGCAAGATCTGTGGGAGTTGTGCTTCCAACTCTGCTCCTTTTTTGCTGATGCCTTGTGTTGAACTCTTCCTGGAGGATGAAATGTCTCTTGGCACATTTATTGCCATCTGCTGTTTGTCTCTGTTGATAAGGCTTAGTTAGCACTTCTCCTAGGAAAGTGCATGACATAGTTTCAAAAACTGCTCCATTTACCTGTTGCTGTGGGACGAGGCAGGCCCTGTTCTAAATGTTTTCCAGCTGGTGCATATCATGACTGTTTCAGATGACATGAAAAATGGTAATTGAAGCTACAAGCCTATTACGTAGTAAGCTTTAATTAGTTAAACTGCTTCGTATTCGTTTACTGTTGGTGCTAATGCTCTTGAAATTAATTGGCACTAAAGGAGGTTCAAAGTTTATACGCAATCATTGCTGTAATAATGTGCTATATTACTGGGTAACTTGGCTTATTAGGTGATTTTGTTCTCAATTATTGCTGCAAGTCAACAAGGCCAGAGTAATTATCTCACAAACAATAGCCTTGCTCCCCAGACAGATGTGGCCAGACCCTTCCCGTGGAGTTCTGCTGTGTACTAAGGAATAGGCAAGGGAAGGAGATCTACATATGTCACCCAGCAGCAGATGGGGAAGATTTTTTGAAAGTGGGATAGCACACTTTCAGATCTTCTGTTATGCTAATAAAGTTTTTGTGTGAGAACGATAGCAATGTCAGTGACATCAACCCCTGGCATGTGCAGGCCATCAAAGCAAACACAGAATGCCTTTGTAGGCATAGCTGGACAGTATAAGCCAGTTGCTACTGGAGTGAAGGTCATCTCTCATTTTCCTGGAATAGACTAAATACCTAGCATACACATTGATTAAACTTGATTTTTTTCATGGAAGTTGTGATTTTGTTAAAATGGACAATTTAGTCGTGGAAGTTTCTGGACTCCATAGGAATTTCAACCCAAAGTCATCAGTGTGTTGTGTGCCACTGGAGTACTATAGTGTGGCTTGTATCAGCCTACAAGCATCTCATAAAAGAAATCCTAAATTTATTGGATTGATATTACCTAGTAAGTATAAAGCATTATTAATTAATACTTAATTCCTAAGCACACATTTAAGATAGTAGGGTTTATATCAGAAATTAATTACAAGTGAGGATGACTTTCCTGAGTGGAAAAAGGAAAAATTGCAATGGTGAAACTCTAGAATAGTAGCATGACTGCAGTGCCAACGTGCACCTCTTGTTGGCTGCTCTCCAGAATGCCTTCAGGAGAAGGTTCAGCTGAATCTCCAGATTTTCAAGTGTCTTGATGTGAGTTCTGATACTATTTTAAGTCCCTCTTTAGAGCCGGCGTGTAAATCTTTAGGACCATCTTTCAGGAGCTGCACACAGCAGGTCAGGTCTTAATTCCATCCCAGGAAGCTGCTGTTTCCAGGAATGAAAAAGACCAACCACTAGATCTCCTTAATTTTCTCTTTCTGTCAGTTATTTCCTGAAAGTAGAGATTGAGAAGAAGTTTAACAGATTCAGGAGTGTGTTTGTGGATGGACATGCCTCATGTGTGAATTTTAAAGATATTGCTGTGTTTCAAGTGAAAAAGGTGGATAAATACTTTGAATGGTAGGCTGCTTAGTATTGTTTTATTGGAAGCATCTGTGGAATTTTACAGGGAATGAGTCTTTGTAACTGTAGTAATTTTGCCCTTTTTGAGTAGTATCAATTTACAAGTTAGAATCTCAAGTATGTGGAGACATAAACACTGACACATACAGTGGATCAAAGTTGTAGGAACAATTCTGAAGACAGTAGTTCATTTTGGGTATTTTAAGATAAGGTGTTAAACCAACTGTTTAGGGATTTTTGTTGCTCGTTTTGTTCTTTAATATTGACAAGTTATTAAATTTATTTCTCTTTTTTTAAAGGGATTGTAGTTCCCTAGAAACAAAAAGATGAGGAGTGCAGAAAAACCATCTTCTATTACTCTTTAGACAAGGGGCTGCAAATGTAAGTGCCCTGGAAGTGCAGGGCACTGCAGCTTCATTTTGTGCAACCTGCAAGGGTATGGAGGAACCTAAGGGGTGATCTGTGTATTGTCAGCAAGGAAGGAGAATTAAGAATACTTTGTTAAATCATTACACTGTGGATGTGATGCTTCTAAAGATGTCTGTTGAGTGTGCCTATTTGTTAATGTAGAGGGCTCCTCAACAGTAGATTCATTTTTATATTTTAGCCTTGAAACCAACTTTCTGTGTTTGAATCTACTAAAATTGTTGGTGTCGTGTGCCTAATAACCCATCTGCTTGAATAATGATAAAGCCTCCTACTTAGTCTGTCTCCCTCAAGGGAATAATTGAGCAGCCATTGTGACAATGCTCCTCTGAGCCAACAAAATATAATTTTCCCCAGGAGTTCCCTTTGAAACATAAATTATTTTTAAGGCAGTAGTGATAGGGGCCTTGAAATGAGGCTCAATGAGGAATAAATATCTGTGTCAAATTGTCTGTCATGGCCAGTGAAGTTAAAAAAAAAAACAAAACAAAAATAACCCAACTTCACCTTATTTAAGAGGTAGCCAGATAGCCTTATGATGTGTGTTTTTAAGGGGCTGAGCTTGATGACTTAGTCCTGGATTTTGTAGTAGATCTTTTTGCCATGCAGCAGAGTGCAGGTTGCTTCAGTTTTGCTGTATAGTCTTGAAGCAGTTACGTTGTGTGTGTTTACTGCTGTGACAGAGACCATTGTCAGTCAGAGGAGCCAAGAAAACAAAACTTTGTAAATGTCTGACATCCCAAATGTATGTGAATCAATTTGGCATCTGTAATTCGTCTCTTCCTCCTCTTTCCTCCTCACTGTCTTCCAAATCCTCTCACATGGTCACTTTCTTGTGTTTGTTGGTGCAGATTCAGAGTCGCTCGGCATAAATGAGCCATGTTTCAGTTCTTTAATTTCATGGCAAAGGAATTGCATAGAGGTGGTAGTGGATTTCCTGTCATTTGTGTTAAATCAAGATCCTGTGCCTTGCTTCTAAAAATTATGCTGTCACTCAGTCTGAAGTTACATGCTTGAAGTAGAGACTATTTAGTAAAATTTTATGGGCCATGTGTGTTAGAGGAAAGTCAATAAGGAATCACTGCAGTCTTTTGCCACCCTGAAATATTGTAATTTATGTCACAGATATTTTGGATAGAATTTTAATGAATTGGATGCCTTTCATAAAGGTGGTTCTATATAGTTTTAAGAAGTCATGTGTGGTGGGACAGACTGTAACATCTGTCACAGTGTAAAAATATTTGTACTTAAAAATTGATATTCAATAATTAATTTAGACTTTTTGGTATTTTCTTTGTTTAATGCAATGGGGTTCCTTTGTTTATGAGATTTCCTGTCATTCCTACCCATGTGTGCACAATCTGGTATCTTGATTTTGTTTGCTACAGTTTACAATTCTGTAAAGGATTTTGCAAGGAAAAAGTGATGTTTCCCTTGTCTCAGTTCAATCTTAAAATGTTTACTGTCTATTCTCCTTCCTCAGATCATACTTTTAGAAAGGATTAGATTACCTGTGCTATAATTTATTGCACCTCTGAAAATGTTAAGAGATTTTGTATGCTTTTATATTTTCTGGTTTCTGCGTAGTCATGAATTTTGGAAGGGATTAAATAAATTTTTTAAACAGAAAAAATCCTAATGAGTAAACAGAAATATCTTTACATTAGAAATTCCTGTTATTTTAAAGTATTTTAATTCTTATTGCAAGTTGCCTGTTTTTCAGGCTCTTGGGTGAAATAGGAGGTTGTGGTAAGAAGGTCCATTGGGCTGCAGTCTGTTTAGATAAGCTTTCTTGTATAAGCTGGGGAACACTTTTGAGGTATACACTGGAGACTTGAGAGCTTCTGCTGCTGGGGTGGTCCAAGGTTTTTTGCATAGCAGATACTCCCTTGTGAAGAAGGTGAAGTCCAAGAAGGGAACTCTGTGACACTGGTGGCTGAATGCTGTGTCGTGACTAAGGACTATGTTGTCTCACTGCAGTGGGCACAGCTACTCTGGATGTGTCTTCTGCGTGTAGTGGTTGGTCAGAGACACTTCCTCTCCTCCCCAAAGCTGTAGATGTTTTCACTGCCAAAGCGTCTACATTTTCTGGTTTTTGTCACTTTCCAAATTTGTCATGGCCACTGGTCTTGTATTTTAGGCTCTCCAGTTGAATACCAAGTTACTTATAGATAAAGGTGGGAGCCTGGAGTTAAGTTACCAAAGCTGTTGTGTAAAATTCAACTCTCACACCTGTTTGAATCAAAGTGAGGAGTTTGTAGGGTGGGGTAGGTGAGGAGGGGATGCTGAAGGGCAGGAAGGGAGGACAGGCTGTTGTTGAATACCAAGGTGATGCAGGTGCCAGCCAGCAGCATCCACCTGGCTGCTCCAAACTAGCTTTTAGCAGTAGAAAAGTGGGATTTGCTGCCCAGACTCTCACTTGCTTTCTGGTTTAAACCAAATGGAGGGGCCAATTTTTGCCAAGAGAGCACGCACCCACTTTTTTCCCTGGGAGGAAGGAAGGGAGGGAATATTGTTCTGGGTCAGTCAGGATGCTCTGGCCGTGTGTGGTGGTTTGCAGTTGCTGAGCCATACCAGCAGCATGTCCTGTGCCAGTGCTCCACTTATTACTTCTCTGTGCTGCTCTTCCAGACCAGCTGAGGTGGTTGCTGGCAGCTCCCTAATGAACGTGCTGCTTATGGTTGTTGCTGTAGGAGCAGAGGGCTGAGATGACTTGCCACACCACGTGGAAGATTAAGAAATGTCTCACTTCATTGTGTTTGTAGGGAGATTTTTGGTTGGTTTTTCAAGGACTTCCACCATCTATCTGTGTGTGTGGACATTTGACCTGTGTTACCACTTAGCCTGTTGTTTTGAGGTGTGATTTCCTGGCTTTCTCCCTACTTAGCCTAGACAGGCTGGAGTGTCCTTGAACCTGCCTTCGCCTTTCCAAAATGAAGAATGAGAAGCCTTTGAGCAGCTTAAGTGTCGGCCTGTCACAGCTGACAGGAAACTGATCTGCTGCTTGGCCCTGTGCTGCTGCCATGGCATGTGCCCGGGCTGTGCAAGCCGTGTGATGACCAGGGTGTGTGTGCCAGGGCCCCCTGCACCCCACAAAGCGCAGCCTGGCCGTGGACGTCGTCGGAAATCGCTGTCTGTCCCAAAATGTTTGCCACAGCTGTCTGTCCTGTCAAAACAGTGACTGGTCTCAGGGTTAAAGGTTGATGAAAACTGTTGCTAACTTGAGATGATTGATGTTGGAAAAACTAATTAGTGAGTAAGGGCATTTAATTTGATCACTCGTAGTGGTTTCTCTTACAGGTTTTGAAGAACTTTGCTGAGCTGCTTTTTACCAGCTTCTTTCTATTTAATTGAAGGAGGGATGTGTTTCCAGTGGACTGCTTCCAAGGGGAAAGACAGGGTACATTCATAAGCAATGCCTGAATTTACTTGTGTAGGATTCCCATGTGATCTCCAAAGGTTGGCAGGGAGACGCCTGATTTGCTTAGAGAAGGAAATGTCACAAACCCTGGTGAAACTTTCAAATTAAATACCTTGTGACAGAATTGGGAGCTCTTTGTCCATGCTCTGCCACAGGAGGCGTTCTCTGTGGTTGGAGAGCTAACATAGGAGTGTTAAAAGGGTGTTCTGGTAACATTACTTTGGCTTATTCAATAGCTGATGACAACACAATGTGTTTCCACTTTGGTCGACGCTACTAAAGTGTAATATAATTATTTGTATTAGACACCAGCCACCTGTTAATATCGTTCTTCTAAAGGTCATTGTGTGGTGCCTTGCTGTCTGAATTTAACGGCCCTGTATCAGGTTTGTTGGTCACTCTTTTGTGTGACGCTGGACAAGTGTTTGTGGGGAAAGAATGTGAACTCGATACCCTGACAGCCAAGGGAGAGCAGAGGACCAGGGACAGGCTCTGCTGCTGCTATTGTCATGTCACCAGGCCAGGGCTGGAAAACAAGCAGCTTCCTTCTGAGGTGTTTGATCTAACACAGTCCTTGTTTGGAACCAAATAACTTGTAAATTCCCGAGAGAAGCAGGTTGATGTGTATAAACCCAGACTTTTTGGTACCCCATGATGTGTAAGGGCATTCTGTTCCTAACCAGGGCTGTGAAAGAGAGGAGGGATGCTGCTTGACTGGCTGTCTGGCCTCCTAAACCATGAAAAGAAAGTGAGGTGGTGATAATGTAATTGTGCCTGGTGACAACGAGTTGATGCTTGATAAGTTATTTTTAAACATATGGTGCTGGCAGTTAACCTTAATCCTGGTGTTGGATTCATTTATTGATGTCTGTACAGTGACCTGAAAATATAAAGCACTGTATCATTGAGAAATGTTGACCTTGTTATCTGACAATTTTTAATTAATTTTGCTGAAAATAAGGGTGGCATGCATTTAACTTGAACTTTTCCTCTTCCCCGCCGACCTGGTATTAGCTTTAGAGAGAGGTGGGGGACAGGTAGGGCTGGTGGATGAACTACTTCTGTGCCTGTATCAAGTGAATGAAGCAGATGCAAGTGACTGCTGCTGCAGGGGCTCAGCTGAATGACTCTGTTTTCAAAGTTCCACAAAACGAAAGCTTCAGCTGCCAAAAGAACAAAACAAAGCACCTGGTTTACCACATGGTGTAGGACATTCCAGCACTTACAGAGAGGGAGGGTTGGCTTTAAGCCATCTATATTCCAATGTCATTAGTAACTGCCACTAACTGTTGGATTGAATTGCTGGCTGAGAAAGAGCAAGGGCTTTTAGAGTCTTCTCTGCAATTGAAAATAGTCACATGAAGAATTCCCATTACTGACAGTTTTATAAGGAATGAGGATCTCACTTTATCAGTTGCATATTTATTGGTTCAAACCATTTGAGCTTCATTATGCGCATGTAGATAGCTCATTGTGGTTGTTTGGAAAGGTCATTAGGGTCTTCAAGAATTCTGGCTTTATGAAAATCAAATTCATTATTTCTGCAGTGAAAGAGTTAATGAAAGATCACTTGCAGCTTTTAATTTTCAGCTAATTAGAAAGAACGTCTGGTTTTGCCTTGACACTCATCGTGAAAAGTGCCAAATACAGGATTTTTTTTGTGTGTGAGTTGAAGGGTGAAGAGGAGGGGGAAAAGTTGCATGTAAATCATTTAGCCATTAACCTAATGTGGTGGATTTATAAATCCTATTACTATAAGCCCTTTTCATTTCCACTGAGGCCTGACGTGTGCTTGATCCTGCTAATGTAAAATTCATTCTGTCTAAGTGATTACTGAAGTAAGACACTTTTAGTCAATTTTAATCAGATTGTGTGATACTTGCTTGAACACCAGTGTTAAGTAAGACATGGACACAGTTTGGCCATGTCTTAATTAGCCTTACAAATCAGTTAGACTAGAAAAATCAGTGAGCTAACTCTATGAACCGTTTGCTTTCTGTGGGGGGAAAAACCATCTATGCTGAGGGCTGAAAATACAGGGCTTGGAAGCAAGATTAAGATTGTAATTTGGTGTTCCTGCTTTATGGTATGCTTGGCAATCCCTCACAGTATGCAGGTCCTTTACAATGCAGCCGTCACTGGTGTTTCAGAGTTGAGGCCAGTGGGGTGCTTCCCATAGCCCATCATAAATTCCCGTGTCCGCAGCAGGAACAGCAATTGGAGCATTTTTCTGAAGCTGCTTCTGCTCCAAGAGACATCTGTTATTTTGGCAGAGGGGGGTGAGGAACAGCTTATCTTAAAGGGTAACCTCCTCCTTCCAGGCGTTCACTTGGAACCACTGACTTGGATTCATGGGACATCTGTGCTTCTTGGGTTCAGCTGCCCTGTGTTTCCTATAGGGAAACATTAGTATGAAAGACATCTGCCTCATAAGCTCCTCAGATACTGCTCACTGTTGAGATCAGAGGTAGTTTTTGAAAAGATCATCCTTTGACTTGGCTGTTTTTAATGTTTCTCCAGGATCTTGCATTTTTGGTAGGCTGACTCTGACATGAGCTTCAAACTGATTTTTGGTTTGTGTTGGTTTACCCAGTTTATGAAGATTCATTACCAACGAGGTTTTTTTCTGTTCTAATTGTGTAGAATTTCTGTATTGGTAATAAATTCCGTTATTTGCTTTCAACATATGGACCATTTCCTTTTACTACCCAGAAGCTTGGAAACCTTATCATCTGCTTGAAGGATCCTGTGTTTGTTTTTTTGTTTTTCCCTCTTCCATTGCTTACAGTGTCTTCTGCAGCACAATGGGAAGCCTTAGGAGAAAAGGATGCTTGCAGTATATAGAAATAAAAATGTTTAACACCAGAGAGAGTAGATGTTCTCTCAAAGTAGACAACATCTTTTGCAGAAGTCCCAACTGCATACACCTTGTGTCAGTGCTGGGGGCTTGAGTCCATACCTGGCAAAAGACAGGCCCACTGTAAATCACCAGCTTAGACTGGAGGTTTTTTTTAAGTCATTGTAGAAAAATTATCTGGACAATCATTTGGTGTTAAAGCTTGAAAAGTTGGCCACCAGCAGTGTCAGCAAACCCTTTTGAAAATGACTACAGGTTTCTATGCTACAGGCTTTGTAAGTTGTCTTCATTGCTCAGCTTCCAGGCAATTTAAATACCTTTTCTCTTCTATCTAACCTGCCAAATTACCTCTCTCTGTTAGGGTGAGTGTACCTCATTTAGTCAGATGTTACTCAGTTGATGATAAGACTGCAAGCACATGTGGAAGAAAGTGGGGAGTGTGTTTTTTGCTTGATCTGAATGCCTCTCTGTATTCTGTTTTCTCTTTGGTAGGGTTACTGTTGGTCTGCCAGGTGTGCCTTTTTGAATGAAAATGAGAAACTTCTTTAGTGTAGAACTCTTACAGTGTGGTTGGGATGAGGCTTATTTAAAAAGCTTTGAAATTAGATGTTAATTACCTTTCTCTTCTACTGGATAATCTTCTGTACTTTAACCAAATAAGGATAATCTTCTATACTTTAATCAAATAAATATTCAAATACTTTGAATTTGCCATATATCAGCTTTTTGACAGTTTTCTTATGTGATGGATTGTAGGAGAGCAACTGCTCATGAAAAGGGAGAACTTAAACAGAAAAAAAATCATCAGAGTTGAGGTGTATGGGACAATCCATCTATTCTACTTAAATGTAGATCTGAACAACCATGATGTGATGGGGAGGGAGCGAGTTCACCTCCCAGGAGGGGACTGTCAAAGTTCACTTCAGCCTTCCCACCCCTGTGCCTTTTCTTTTAAGATTGTGTCTGCCAACATTTTAAGATTATAAGCTTGAGAAAGATGTAATGAATTCTATTCTAGATCATATTTTAGGGTAACATTTTAATTTTGGTGAGATTGTAGTTGGTTCTTGACTTTAAAGTGTGTATCTTCCTGTAATTGTATGTACACATAAAGTCAAAATAAATGTCTAGGTTCATAAACATGAAGGACTTCAGGATGCCCTGCCTCAGAGGAGAACATGACCTACAAAAGAGAAATGTCTCTCATCAGCCATCTTTCCTGTGTATTTCCTGGGAAAATCCTTTCAAGTCTCTTGATTTGCAGCTCATCAAAACTTTCCAAGATTAGTGTTACTTATGTCAGGAAGCAGCAGTATCTCTTCAATGTCCTGTAGGTTGGTGGCCAGGTGAGCAGATTTAATGTATTTTTTAATAAGTAAAATTTTGAGTGTTTCTGATTTTTTTTTTCCCCACGGACACTTGATATTCTTCTGTTAGGAATATGCATGGGCTTTTTTTGATGGTGTTTGTGTCATTTTAATGATAGTTTTTTGTGGTTTGGGTTTTGTTGTTTTTTACTGAAACTTGGGAGGATCCATCTGAATATCAAGAAATGTTTTCTTACTGTGAGTGACCGAGGTTGCCCAGAGAGGTTGTGATGTCTGAACTTTAGAGGTACTCAAAGATGTCTGGACATGGTTCTGGGCATTGAGTTGTAGGTGGTCCTGCTTGAGCTGGGAGGCTGGAGCAGATGACCTCCAGAGGTCTCTTCCAACCTCAACCAGTCTATGGTTCTGTGATTGTTCTTTTTTTTTTTCCAATTTTTTTTTTTAGTTCAAACCGTAGAATATCCCAAAATTCTTACTGGGATTTCTGTTCTTATAACGTATCCCTTTCTCTGCTTCTGTTTTGGGTATTGGTTGGTTGGTTTGTTTATTTTAGGTACCTGTAGTAATCTAAGGGCATTAAAAAGGAGCTTAGCAACATTTGTATCTGTAATAGCAGTGGACTAAATCAAGCCACTGTCCACCAGTGCTTATGGTTGGATTATTATGTTGGCACTAAAACTTCTCTCAGGGCCCTGCAGGTCTCATTTCAGATATAATTCTAACGAGGATATTGAATGACTGGTGTGACAATAATGTAAATTAGTGCTGGTGCCTGCTATTTAAACTGAAAAGTGAGAGCAAGAGAGAGCTTTGAAAGAAGGCTTGCTTGGCATATGAGTGAAAGCTGAGTTTTTTATTAACAATTCAAACTCCTGTAATAAGAAGTAGGAAAGCTTATTAGCTATGTTTTTAGATTAAACAAAACCTTTAGGTTGTGATGTTCTTTCTTTAACAGAAGTTGTGGGATGAAGAATTTAAATGAAAATTTCCAAAGTCAAAGATTGATTGAGTTAAAGTATGTAGCATGAAATCAATCCTGTCAAATTGTAGGGAAATAAGTGAGACATTTATAAACACTGTTAATGTTTTAGAAATCTAGTTTTGTGCAAATGTATTTTGAATTCTTTACAAATGAGATAACAGTAGGTCTAAATGACAAATTAAAGATTTAAAAAATAATCAGCATGCCTCTCTTGTAGTAATGGATTTATGGAGGTAGCATGCTTTAGTTGCATTTGTAATTAAGGTTTTTCTGTCATTAGAATAGAAATGTATTCCTGTTGAGCAGTATCTTTTTATGTGAATTATGTGGATTGAATGAGTGGCAAAACTCCACTGCTTTAATCTGTTATGTGGCTGAAAGTCAGTATTTGAATTGGGTTCCTAGAGGGTCATGCTGAAAGGTTAAATACATTTGTCTGTTTTCCTAGTCTTCAAATTTCCATATTCTTCACAACTAACAAATAAATCCATGTCCTGTGGGATTGTATAATGACAATTTAGCTACTTGGCTTCATTAGTAATGAAGCCTTAAAACTCTAAATACTGAAATGGGTGGGCTGTACGTGAAGTGCTTAACGACAGACTAATGCATAAAAGAAACTTCTGAAATTATACTTTCTTTGTATGAATTCACAGTCCTGAAAAATTAATCTGTATCCCTTGATAAGCCTCTAACTTTATTCTGTTTTTAAAAACAGTACAAATGTCCTGGACTATGAGAGAGACTACAAATGGTATTAAAAATGCCCTAGACTACAATTTCAGGTAATTGGCCAATTGACCATTAGCTGCTGAAATTTTAAAGTCTGATAATAAAGCAGTCCCTTTCAGGAGTTTACTTTTGCATGAAGCTTGGCTTTTCTCAATTGAAGTACTCAAAAAATTGTGTCATGGAGCAAGTTTCTGTCTCTGCAGGAGCTCCTTGAAATTAAATGTGGTTCCATCCTTACCTCACCTCTTTAAGTGATTATGATATATATGGTATTGTCAGTGTCTGTGGATAGGCAATAGATGCCAGTGATATGGGCTCTTTTCTTCCTGTACATCCTTACAGGAATATGAAGTTGCCCCAACCCACACCCTGTAGTTCTTATTCCTGACTTACAGTTGTAAGCCCTATGTAACAAGCAATTTAGGATTGTTAACTAGTAGTTTTCTTTTACAGGTAGTTTAAAAATAGTTAATACCATTAAATAAGCCTTTTTAAAAAAGAAATTATTTCTACATTATACATATTCTAATCATTTGGTAGGCCAGCAGATTTTATTTCTTACATGCTTTGAAAATGCTTAAATTGTTCTAGGAGAGTCTTCCATGTCCTAAAGAGCTCCATTTTGGGGTTTAGTTTGGTGCTCATTTTGAAGACATAATCTAAAAAGACTGTATCTGACTCTGAGAGAGACCCTAAGGAGCTCTTTCCAAGCTGTGTCCAAGACAGCTTCATTAAGTGCTTTAAGGAGGTCTCACTGAACAAATTGGAAATACGACTGAGACTTCATGCTGTTAACTGTGCATGTTCCTCATGGTATTTTCACATCTTTTGAGCAATCACTAGGTCCTGCCTGAAGCAAGAAAGGTTAAGTGTCCCATGTAGGTCTCAGACTGGGTTTTTGTCCCTGGCACCACAAGGCAGGCAAGAGCTGCCACAGGGATTGGGCTGAAGAGACTGTAGAAGCCACATCAGTGCAATGGCTACTGTTTGGACATACTGGAGATGGCACCTGCCCTGCTCCTTTTTCACTACTTTGTTCAGTACCAAATATGGTTGTGGGTTTCTGAGACTTGAGCACTGGTAGTTACTGAGTTCTGCGTAGGTACCTTGGTAAAAATCCTCATTTGTTACAAATGCTCATTTCAATGAGGTTTCATCATTCTTTGGAATTAGAATAGTCTTCGTTAAATTCCTTTCAGCTGTATCTTGTAACCAGGGAAGGTGGCACATTATCAAATACTAATGTTTCTCTACTTGCAGCAACAGCTTTCCTTGTTGGCAGCACTTTGTGTATTTGTAATAAGACTTACTCTGTTCTTCTCTTTGATACAGCAAGATCCATCTTATATAGCAGATTCTGGGTTTTGTGTGTGTGTTGTTGGGCAATCCTAAAAAATCCTAAATGTATTTGCTTTTGCTACATGCTGGGGTTTTTTAAGTACAGTTGTGAACCCTCTAGGCATTTGTGTACACCTGATCTCTCATTGTTTGTGTTTTAGTAGCCTGGTGGAAACCTGAACATCCCAGTGTAGCTGGGAAGCTGAATGTACAGGGACTTCTCTTTCCTTGGTCACAGAGACTCACAGTCTATCAGGTCTGGTGCAGATTATTTTGGAGTCTTTCAGAATGATCCTTTTCTTTGGAGCTGGGAGATGACCTAGACAGTGCAGGAGCTTTCTCTGTAACACTGTCCTGTAGCCACTCCCTGATTTACATGGAAGTGCTTGAAGAGGGTCCCTTCCAGCTCTGTTGTTGGTTACATGGACCTTCCTATTCACAACATACCCCACCCTTTGCTTGCCATCATGAATATGCACTTCACCCATGTCAGCCCTGGTCCAAAGCTTTCCTTACCATCCTGGGAAGTCCCTTGGCACAGATAATTTTGCCACATGTAGTCAGATGGATCCTTCTTTGTCCAAGCAATTCTCAGTGCTGACACCAGCTGCAACCACGGAGGATGAATCAGTATTGTTTAACTTCATAAAAACAACTGTCATGTTGTCTAAATATATCTAATTTAATGAAACAAAATTATATGCTTTATCAAAATCCTTCATGACATTTAAGAAATTAGGTAAGAGAACTTTCTTTGGAGGCTAATTAGAGGGTAAAAGACTTCTCTGAATTTGAATAAATGTTGCTTTGATAGACAATCACTTAGTCATGATGGAAGAACAGTTTAGTTTTAAAGCAGTTAAAACCACTTATACAGATTTTTTGATGGACACAACATCCACACACAATCTATTTGTTACCAACTCTAGCATGTCCTCTCATCTATAAAAATTCAGGATCATTTTCAGTGGGTATACCTGTATGTAGGCAGAGGTTGCCTTGTTCTGTGCAGTATACCTATTGCAAAATGCCCACGGTTCTTCAAGAAAAAGGCTGTGTTGCTCCCTTTGTCTTTTAAGAATGCTCATCAGGTAGCAAATGTGTTGTGCATCTGGTTTTCTCTTTAGCACTTCCTTGGCTTCCCCCAGGCCTTCCCTTTGCTCCAACCCAAGTTGTGGTTATCACTTCAAAGATGCTGACCAGGAGAACCTTAAGAAAGTAATGGTTGTCCTCGTCCTGCCAATTCCCTAGTCCTTTGTTGCCTTAAAGGACCTTTCTTACATTACACTTTTCTTTTTGTAATGAGATTTTCTTTAGCAGTTGGAAAATAGGGGAGGAGGGCCTTACAGTGTTGTAAGTCCTGTTTTCTGTTTTTTACTCAAAAAAAAAAAAAGGTGAGGGGGAAAGATTTGCTTCTCAAGGAGTTTGCCATCATCTTGGACAGTTCCCTGAATTTACCTACTGCTTAAAAATGTTTCAGTCTTTCAAGTATTAGTTTTACTTCTTTTTTAGGTGTCTCGGTTTGAGGGGAAAAAACCAAAATGTTTTACCCACAAGCAGGGGAGGGGCCTCCTCCACAATAATCACACCACTCTTTATCAAATTTAAGAAAAGGAATTTTAATACAAGAAGGATAACTGCTATATATATATATATATATGTAAACAGACTAGTGCAACCCACTTCCCCAACACCATAAGAGAAAAAAAAAAAAAAAACAACAAGAACAAAACCCAGCAGGTTTTCCTCCGGGAGAAAAGGTTATACTTAAGTGTCCTTGTCACAACCCGGCTGGCTGCAGAGTGAGTTTCAGTCCCTCTCCAGCGAAACAGACGAGCAGTGGGCTTTCAGATGGACTCAGTCTCTTCCCCCTGTGTTCCCTGTCCAAGAAGCAGAAAGGTACGAGCAACCAGCAGCAAATCCAAGGCAGGCAGCAGCACGGCAGGAAAAGGTAGTCCGAAGTAGGCAGCGGCAAGACAGCCAGGGAAAACCCCAGCAGTAACCAGCAGGGCAGCCTGCCTCCTTGGAGTCCCCACTCCCCCCCTTCCGCCGAGCCAAGACTGAGGAGAATATCCCAAAAAAAAAAAAACCAAAAGAGACAAACCTGCCCCCACCCCAGCGATCACAGTTAACTGCTTCTTTTGTTAACCGCTGGCCTGGGCAGTTAAGTGGCAGGGGAGAGAATTTACATAATAATCCCAAACTACAACATTAGGGTTTAAATAATACTTGATATTTTTGAAAAACTGTCTTCTTTACTGATTCTAAGACATATTGTCTGATTTTTCCAGGACTTACATGGCTAAGTGAGTAACTTTTCTTGGAGATTGGACAGTACTTAAATTTCTGTCAGTTCCAGATTGAGACATTTGAAAGATAACTTTTAAGCTGTAGTCTTAAACCTGATCCAGAGGTTAATATGGTTATCCTTCCCTACTTGGAAATAGATTTTGTTGTTATTCAGGGGCTCTGTGCTCTGGTTTAAACCTTACTGGGTTCTAACTTGTCTCACCAAACAGGAAACCTTGGTTTATAAGCAATTAATTTCAATTATTTACTGTTCTTGTAGTTTTATTTTTTTCTAGTGAAAGATTTACTATCTTTTGCTGAATGTGTTAAACCTGTTAAGTAGGGGAAACAAAGCAAAGGATATTGAGGTGCTGGAGTGAGTCCAGAGAAGAGCAACGAGGCTGGTGAAGGGACTGGAGCACAAGTGCTGTGGGGAGAGGCTGAGGGAGCTGGGGGTGTTTAGCCTGGAGAAGAGGAGACTCAGAGGTGACCTCATCACTGTCTAGAACTACCTGAAGGGAAGTTATAACCAGGTGGGGGTTGGTCTCTTCTCCCAGGCACTCAGCAATAGGACAAGGGGGCACAAAGGGCTTAAGCTCTGCCAGGGGAAATTTAAGTTGGATATCAGAAAAAAATTCTTTATAGAGAGAGTAATCAGGCATTGGAATGGGCTGCCCAGAGAGGTGGTGGATTCACCATCCCTAGAGATTTTTAAACGCAGATTGGACGTGGCACTGAGTGCCATGATCTGGTAAAGGGACTGGAGTTGGACCAAGGGTTGGACTCGATGATCTTGGAGGTCTTTTCCAACCCAATCGATTCTATGATTCTATTCTAAAGCTTTCCTGTCTAAATGTTTGTTCATTTCACTGAAACAAACACTAAGGAGGATGCATGGATTTAAATATTGAATAACTTAACACGTTTTGGTTTTATTAGGAAGTAGTAAATGATGCTTGTCATATTCTGCTTATTAGTGGTTTTACTTGTGGTTTGTGATTTAGCAGTTAGCTTTTGATATGTTGCAGTTGTCTTATTAGTCAAAGCTACCTTTGCATCTTATAGTTACATACAAAATGTTCATCAAAAATACATTTATTTAATGCTTTGGAATGAAAAAAGTTTCCCTGTTCCTTCATTTGTTTTAGTTGTTCAGTTTTGAATGAGTTAGAAAGAAAACAACTCTCTGAGTGGGCTGTGAGCCCCGGTACTTCTCTAGGAGCTCTGTCGTTCTGGTGTTTGGTTTCTCTGGAGGGTTGGGAGATGCCCATGCCATGCTGGTATTTTTCACAGCTAGTTATCCACACGGACATTGTATTCTTACTGCTTCTGGGAACACAGAACACTTCTGGGAAGTGGGGTCAGAACCGGGTCAGTTGCCTTGTGTGCACTCAAGTGTTCAACTTCATTGTTGAGCACTCCATTGCTCCGTTTCCAGGATTTTAAAATCACTTACAACACTGGAGTTGTGAGTGTGGTTTTTTGGTGCTTTGATTTTTTCCCCACACTTGTTCAGTGTTGTTAGGAGTATGTGTTGTCGTTCTTTCTTTCATCCTAATAACAAAATAATCTTTTCCCAAATACACAAAATTTCCTTTACCATAGCATGGTTCATAAAATATTGTATAGAATAACCAAAAATTTTACAACTTAGTAAGAAGCTGATTCTGGTTTTCCAGTCTCTTAAGGAAAACTCAGCACAAATACTTGAAACAGAGGTACTGTAGAATTTTAAAAATACAATTTTTTCTGGCAGCAAGGGAACACAGTCTGCAAGTTGTAATTTGATTTTGCATCATCATCTTCAGCGTTTTACTGTCATTTTGGCATTCCTTGTCAAAATGTGACAAAGGTGCACATGATTTTTGTTGTGTTCAGCATGTTGGTATTGCTGCCTTTTTTGTGACTTTTCTGTTGTTCATAGGCAAAAGATTGTACCTTTTGTTGGCATGTAAATGTGTGCCACTGGATCTGCATCTGCTGCTCCAGCCCTTTGGGATCATTCTCCCTTTGGTTTTGGTGCTCCATCCAATGCTGAGTTTATATACAGAAGCTGTAAAAGTTGTATTGCTGTCTGTCACCCAGCATTTCCTAGGTGGAGAATGAACAGCTTATTTCAGCATTTCTGAAGAAAAACAAAACCAAAACAACTCCAAAAACAACATAGAAGGGAAAACTTTGGCAGCTTGGGGTGTATTTCTGATGCTGTCAATGTTTCCTAAGAGTGTACATTTTGGAGGAATGTAACTTTAAATGCACTAAGTACAGCAAATACTCAGTAAAAACTTTTTAGAACAAATTTATTTGTTAACTACTTGAGTCTAATCACTCAAACTTTTCCAAATCAAGTCCATTGTTTGATAGAAAGGCTATATTGTGATTCTTCATTTCATGGCAAACAAGGCCTTCATCTTTCCTTCACTTATGCTTACCATGTAATTGCACAAGTAGACAAATGAAGTGAAAAAATACATCAGGTCTACTCTAGATAACTACAGGTAGTCTTCAAAAATACAGTTTTTACCAATGCCTTAAGACTGCTCACTTTTCTCCTTGAGCAAAGTGAATGCTTAAGTGGTTATTTTTAATTTCTTTGGGGTATGTCTCTGGTACAGTGTTTTTGCAGTGATTCTGCTCAGTCTTTTCGGTCTGCTCTTGAGTCTCCCTTTCTATTCCTTCACATCTGCAACCCCAGGGATCTTTGCATCAGCATGTTAGTTTTGTATCCTGTCTCACTGGTTTTGACTTGGGTATCTTAGCTTGTTTCTACAGAAGCATTCTCTCATCGGAAAGTACTCTTCTAAATAAGGTTTTAAATAAGGAATCTTTAAAAATACTTGATGTAATGGATAATAGTAAAGCTGATCTTTGTATATTTATTTTTAATCATTCCCTGTCTTAAATCACAACCTCATTTAATTAAGTAATTAGTGAGTTGGAGTAGGATTAGGACAGCGAATTTTGATGTTTGATGATTACTTGTCTGCAATTACAATCTTTGAGTTTATATTGACTTGCAGTTCATGGGTGAGAGAAAGCGTGTTGCTAGTCTTGCTTTTACAGGGAAGAAAGTTAAAATAGAATTTCACAGATGTTCACTGTGCTGGGAAGTTCACAGATTTTTAGAAGTATATGTTTGCTGGGTGGGAGGGGACATGGCTGTACGATGGGTTGCCAGGCAATTAATTCTTCCTACTTGGATTGTCTGCAATAGGAGACAATCCAGCTCTCATAAGCAGTGCAGTATTATTTGCAAAAGGAAACTACCCAATGCCATCTTTCCTATTTTTTTCCCTCTTTCTTCTGTCTTCCCAGCCTCCTTTCCTTTGCTTTGCATTTCTGAGAAACTGCTCAGCACTGATATCATAGCAGTGCTGTCATTCTTTTTAGAAAAAGGAAAAAAAAAAGCCTTTTTTATTCTAGTTATTTTAATAAAGTCCCATTAAGGATGTATTGCTGACTGAAATACTGGCATGAAGGGCTCTCACTGAGCTGAGCCCAGGAATTAAGAAGTCAGGAAATGGGCTGCTGCATAGCTAAAGAACCTTGTGTGACACAGTATCTCCTGATTGGGGGGATCATTACTGCTATTATGACTCGACTTGCGTAGGAATTTCAAATTTCATCTGAATGTCAGTAATAACCCTCTTAGCAAATTATCCTGAATAAAATCACGAAGGCATTTTATATAATAGGTGTTGAATTACTGGATAGATTTGCTAATTAAATACTCTTTGTTCTGCTGCAGTTGACATTACAGGGTAAGATCTTGAACAATTATTCTCAACAGCTGTACTTTGTTAAGGAAAAAATTAACTACAAAGTTTATTTTTTTTCTACACTTGAAGTTGGCAGATTTTTGAAATGTGCTTGAAAAAAATTCCATCATGCAATTGGTAATGAGAAGATAAATATGCAGGTGTTGCTGTGAAATCAGATAACTACTGACTGCCTTATTAATGAATTTAGCAATACTTTATAATCTTCTGTTTTGTAGCTGTTGGCACTTACAAGTGATCTCCTGTCAGACTGGGTAGCACTGGCATATGCCAGTCACTTGATGAAGCTAACTCGTCTGTGACCCTCTTGTTGTGATTACCTACACCCACTGCTGTCCTCAGGGACAGCTGAGAAATGGTTTTTGCACAGCCAAAATGCTTTTTTAACAGGGTGTATTCCTTTTTTTTTTTTTAAATTATCTTTCTCATTATTAATAGAAAGCATTATTTTAGAGAATGAAATAGAAAAAGTCAGAGATTATCAAGGGGAGAATAGTATGCCTTCTTTTCTATTTAATCTCTTAATTTCTTTCCAATTTTTAAATTTTAAATATTTGCTTTTGGAATACTAAGAGAAAGGTATAACCTTTCTCTGTAGGAGTTAGATAATAAGTGAGAGAATGGGTTGTGAGGTGGTGAGTATGTTGGAATTTTGATGACTTTATATGAAATTTGATGTCATGTACCAGTGATGTGTCTTTAGAATAATTTCAAAACTCCATGGAAGGGTGGTGGGGTCGTACTGTCTGAATCACTCACTAGGAGATGAATAGGAGTGGAATATCTTTTTTAAGCTTCTAATGAAAATGGAATCTGGTGTGTCTGAGCACCTACAGCCTGGTGTGAATCTACAGAAAAGACTCACCATTTTCCTGTTCTTCTTTATCTGTATAGAAGGTTGAGGCCAGCTGAGCTTTTTGCATTTTGGGACTTCAGCAGTGTTCAGTCATCACGTTCTCCAAGTATTTAGTTTTCAGTGTCAGTGGATGGTCTTTAAACCAGCTGGGTGTTTTGAACTTGACCCAAAGGGTATAAATCTATAGATATCCCTGTGTGCCTGGGGAGTAACTCTGGTAAGGACTTGTGTTGTGGGTCAGCTGTGTCAAAGTTACTTTTTAGTTTGGAACTGAATCTGTCCTTAAATGCCTTGAAGAGAGTATATATAGCTTGCCCTGTGTAATTTAAAATAAACTGAAAAAGCATCATACTTCAGTGTTCATCACTGTGATTGTGTGAAGGTTCAGAAACATTAAAGGAACTCATTGAAGGAATCAGTGTTGTCATCTTGGGTTTGTACTATTATATAGAGGTGGACATTTCAGCCTGTTTCAGCATTGCTTGCTGTGATAGCCATAGTCAGTATCACAATAGTAAAGACTTTCGGCTTTGTTTTAGACCCCTTGGCCTTATGGAAGTCATGAAATTCCCCTGAAGGTGGGTCTTATTCCCACTGAGCATAGTCAGCTCTTGCTTGTGTCCTTTTTCTTTCCTCATCCCTGCTTATTTCTGCTGCTCAGCTCCCTGTCACAGTCTTCTTGACTGCAAGTCATAATTCTGCCTTTTGGCCTTTTGGAGTATTTTACATTTAACATATGAAAAATAGTAAAACTGAGAGTAGGTTGCTGAATTTAATGTAAGCTGTTGAAATAATTTGTTGCCTGACTATCTTCAGAGTTCCCAGTTGTTTGAATTCCCCTAATAGACTTTGATCTGTCATTTTTGTAACTAATGGTTCAAAGTAGTCCTCTTTAAGAAAATTTGAAGTGTAAATATATATGAGTAGCAGGATTAGCTGAAGAAGAACTGAAGTTTATGCTGAGTGGCAATGGAAAGGACTGAAACCAGGGAGCTGGAATCTGGAGCTGTGTGCCAGAGCACCAGGATGCTGACAAGAAGGAGATGGGGAATACAGTGGACCCATGGCCAAGTGCCTGAAGGAGCAGACCAGATGTTGGTTCTTGTGCAGCTGTGTGAAATTCACTAATCCCTTCGCACTGCAGCAGCTTCACTTTTTTTTCCTCAAGCTGTTTTTACTTTCCTGTGCTACATCTGTACCTGTGGCTCCACATGATATGCTGTCTCACCCCTCTCCATTGTGCTGACCAGTGTTAGAGATGGAAGCAGGAGCCTACTCATGTGAGGGCTCTCTACCTATTTCTGAGGTTCAAAGAGGTGCTATTCTGAGCATTTGGGGAACTTGGGCTGCACTCTTAGCTGAGGAACAAGCCTGGTTATACACAGATTTACCCAGTGATTCAAAATCTATATCCTGTCTTTATCCCCTCTCCTTCTCCTGGTTCTGGTTTCTGTAAGGAATTTGCTTTTTGATGACCCATTTTGACACCATTACAAAGGTGATCAACCTTTTGACTAAGTCTTGTTAAGTGAGCACAGTCCAGGCTGTACTGAATAAGACAGGACATTTGGCAAAAAATTCACTGACATCAAGAGATAAGATGATGGATATGAGGGTGACAACTGGCCTAAATAACTAAAAGATACTTAATTCTGGCCCTTGCTGATTAGGTTTTATTTGAGCCATTTGATTCAGTGTTCTTTTTTTCCTAAGGTAAAATGTGTGTGTGCACATGCAATTTTGAGATTTGTTTTAATCTTGTTGTAGGGGAGTTAATAATAGCATTAATACAAGGTCAAACGAGAATTTACTCATGTAATAGGAGTATTGAGGTGACTGTGTGTTGCCAGGAGAGAGGTGGTTTGCTTTGTTTTGAAAGGTGAGAGCATTTGGAGTTAGCAACCTAATGGATATGTTTGCATGTGTTAGCCTGTAATTATATCATACGCTAATCTTTGATTATTTTTTTTATTTCAGATTTTGATGCATACCAAGGAGATGGTGCAGAAGGTAATGCTGAGCATTTTCATTAAACAACAACCCTTAAAGAGCACACCTGGTGAAATTTTTTTATTCTAGGAGAACTGTTACCCAAACAGACCTGAAATCTCTTCTTAGGATGCCTGGCTTACGAATGTAATCCTTCATAATGGATTATAGCTTTTTTCTTTTCCTACCACAGATATGATCTGGCCCCTGCTTGAAGCCTATGCGTGACTGTTTCAAGCAAATTAGCAACAGTGCTAATTAGAGTTTACTCACAGACCTGTTACACCATGTGTTCTAGTGGTTTATTATGGTTTGTTTTTTTGGCATTCTTTAAACTGTGTCACAGGGTGGTTTTTTCACTATGTGGAATTTAACATGGACATAGCCATGGTGCAGTTTTTACAGCATTGATTTTTCACCACTGAAGACTTGAGGTTTTCTTATTTTTTCAAATAAATATTATGCAACTAGATTTATCTGCCCAGTTGTTTTGGTGTTACTTACTGGTATTGGCAATTTTTCTCTTCCCTCTTTTTCCTGCTATGCCTTTCGTATGCACCTCAGGGTTTTTTGTGTGCCTTATTTTGTCTGGAGTTTGCTCCATTATCCGAGAGTGTTATGGAAGTCTGGCTGGTGTTCAAACACAGCCTTTTCCAAGTAGGGCATTTGAATTGTTACAAGGATCAGAATGAGAGGTGATGTGAAGGGCAAAGTGTCAGTCGGAGAGAAGAAACTGAACAGGTGTTTGTGTTTATCTCCAGGTGTAATTGTTCAGTAGTTCAGTGTGGGAACACAAAACTCATAGGTCATAGTAGCTAAATCCTTATGCAGAAGGAGTGCCATGTTTCTCAAAGGATCTGCTGCCTAGGGCAGGACTAATACAGATAATTAGATTACAGCAGAAGTTAAAAGATGGAAGTGGGAAGATGGAAATATGTATGATCTGAAAAAAGTGTAAGATGAGCAGCCTGACCTGGACAGCACTGTGGTATTCCCAGTTACTGTTACCCACTAGTCAATACTTTCCCTAGGTTTATTTGAAATAGAGTATCTAAGTATTTTTTCTCTTTTGTGTGTGTTTTCCCCAGTAATATTGTGATGGCTACAAATGGGGATAAGATCCCTGACTGTGGTATTGTCTTTTAAGCACTTTGGCTCCATGTTTTGTCTGAATTTGTCAATCAGTCCTTGAGTCAAAATGATCTTCTTCTATCCTAGAAGTACAGTTTTTCTGATCAGATTTCCTGCTGTTTCCCAAGATCAGACTTGTTCTCTGACTTATTTTTCTAGTATTCACTTAGTAAGATATTACCTACTTCTATTATATACACAATTGAGGAGTGGGATTTTTTAAAACCTATCAGTGGTTTCGGTTTCTTTATTCTCTTTAAATGCAAATATGTTTTAATGAAATAGACAGACTTAGCTGTAAAAATTAATTTTACATTTTTCTACTTTTAGTATTTAAGAGGTAGTATGCAGATAATTATATTTTTTAATCTTGAAAATGATGTGGGACTTAAAAAGATGGAGTGGTTCTGGTTTGTTTTTCAAAACCATTTGTTTCATTTAGATGAACCTTGAAGTGATTTATGGAGACACAGATTCCATTATGATAAACACTAATAGCACTAATTTGGATGAGGTCTTCAAGCTGGGGAATAAGGTAAGGAATTTTTAAAGCTTTCCTGCAGAGGTCTGTGTTGTTACACTGAGTGAAGCAGAAAGTATTAAGAGAGGACTCCATGGCATAAGCAGAGACTGGGCCACAAGAACTTGGCAATGTGTGGCATCTATGAAGTAGTAAAATCTGAGTGTTCTTTTTCAGGTGTTGCTATTCTGTGCGTTTTTAAAAGCTAAATTATATGAAACATTTCATTGCATAGCTTTTTTCACCAAACCTAAATGAGCAGGAGATTATCTCAGTATTTGGTAAGCCAAAATATAAGATACAATTCCTCCTCCACATTAATTCCAAGCACAATGTGAGCAGTTTTGACTTTGTCTCATGAAGGATGTCTCTCTGTTTAGTTTTGTTTAGTAATTTGTATTACATTCAATATGCCATCAGATTTCCAGTGGTAAATTCAAATACTGATTTCCAAGGGATACCAAATACAGAAGAGATCTGTTTGATTAGCAATTGGCAATTGATAATGTGAAAGTTCTGTGGCTCTCTGAAATTGTGGAAGGGAAGCGAGAGATGTTCCAGAACTGTTTGAAGAGAAGGTGTAAGTGAAGTTGTTTGTGAAAGATGGAAGAAATCATGATGAAAATAAGACCTATGGAAACTAAAAAACCAAAGCATAAAGGTTTATTCAGTATAGTATTAAATGAAAATCCTTGAATTTTAAGGCAAGAGTGATTCTGGGTTTTTTAGAACATTTCTGACTTCATGCTACACTGAGAAGTAGATTCATTCAGGAGCACAGAAAAATAATAGTATCTTGATGTCATAACCAGTAGCAGGAGGGCTGATGGCTTGGAAGAAAACAGTCTCTTCTTTGTTTGCCACATGCAAGACTATATAATTTTTGTGTATATACAGTAGTGTATAAGAAAGTTTAATCTTACCCTATTTCTGTGTGTACGTGGTTTCATTCTGATTTGATTTTTGTCCCTGTGCTACCATTTGATGGCCAAATGTTACAGAGGATCAATTAAATAGTAATAATCTGACAGGATCAGCAAATTATGTTGAATGCTTTTGTCTTAGTCAGGTTTGCTGAGAAGATAGATAATTTTTTTAACTTCTTACCTGCTTAATGACTCTTTTTTAAGAGTGAAATCTTAAGTTTCTTTTATCCCATGTACTTCTGTATTATGTATCAGTTGGGTTTGACTTTTTTAATTTAAAAAACAGACAGAAAGATATGTTTTGATTAAAATTAGGTACAAAATAGGAGAATTATAGAAATGAATAAACTTACATCTGTAAACAAGCACACATTTCTTGTTTGTTTGTTTGTTTGTTCCTCAGGAAAGAGATATTTCCTTGTTTTTGCAAACACTTCTATAATTTACATTTTCCTCGTTTTGCATAATTCATATAAAAACAATTCAGGATAAAGAATTGTATCTGTTGATGAGGAACACTAAGAAATGTCACTGTTGCATTGCATAATAATTTCCCAAAATCTCATGTTCAGTTATATTTTTTTGTTATTAGTCAACTGTATGGAAAGCACACAGGTTTAATGCAAACAATTACAGTGAGAGCAGTTGGTGAATATACCTCTGCTCTGATGTAAAGTGTGAATTTATAGGTTGCCTTCAGGGATAAAACATTCCTCCAAGAGATTAATTTTGTTTTTCTGTTGGAGAGAGTTCTCTCACGTGTTTTCTCACAGGTCTCTGGTTGTGTTCACTCCTGTCCTTCAGTGTATTCCTGTGAATCAGATTTGCCAGTACACTCAGTAACTGCACTGTTTCTGGTGTTTGAGCACTTGATTATTATGATGTAGAAGAAAAAAATTGAAAATACTTTAAAAATTGTAGAAAATGTTCAAAGGAATTGCTTGATTTTTTTTAAGAAAGAAAATATGAACCTTCTGGGAAAATGGTTTTGCTTCATGATGTCCTTCAAAGCTTATAAATATACAATGGGTGTCAAAGTAATGATAATTCCTGCAATAGTGAAAATAGAGATCTAAGTGAGAGGAATTAAGTACACACATATATGTGTACAAATAGTTGGAAAATCTGTAAGGAAAGTTTTGGTTAAAACTGGTAATCTGAGCCCAAAGCTGGATAGAAACCCAGTGAGATTTTGTGCTGAAGGTACTGTTTTTAATGAGGGTATGTGTTAGATGGCTAAAGAACTTGAATCTGTATAAAACTTCAGTAAGATGTGAGAAAAGGAACATTCATACTTGGTGGTCTGTGATAACAGAACTGGAAATAATGGGGTAAGACTGGATAGGGAGATACTGAAAATCAAGAGGGCAAGTAAATTGCAGAGGAAAGCAAATGAAGAGTATAATATGAACACAGAGCAGGACATCTGACATATACAGATATTCCATTGAAGAACATGAAGTAAAAACATGAAGGAAGAAAAATGCAAAATCTTTTAGCTGAGCCAGTAGGTGGGTGAATATGTGCTGGAACTCAAGTCTGTTGCTGAAGGTACATAAGCTGTTCTGAGCTATTGCAATTCTGTCCCCTTAGAACAGAGGTAAGAGAGGTGAAGCCACTTGATACCTGGTACTCTATTAAGACAACATATCAAGTGCCATTTAAAGCTTTTGTATGTGGATGAGACATAGCCTATGTGTAGAAAAATGGCACCTTTTCCTCTCAAGGAAATTAAGGCCATTAAAAAACTGGGCATATTGTGGAGAAGGGTAAAATAAACACTTGCCTGTTTGTGCAGGTTTTTCCTGAACATGCACACACAGAGCTCTGGTCTGCAGTCATAGTTCTTCCTCCCCTCCTTGGTTTAAGGTGAGGGTGGGAAGAAGTCACTTATCTTTTCCTAGTAAGTGGGTCCCTACAGTGAAGTCCCTTGTTGACTTAATTTATGTGAGAGGCCTGGATGGAGTATCTGTCCTACTGAAATGGGCTGGAGTGAGTTGTCTGCAAGGTCACATCAGACCCATGTTCCTCTGCCTTGCTTAATTTTATTACAGAGTTACCAAGCTGTAAATCCTGCAGAAGGCAATGGGTGAACCTGAATTTTAATAGTGGCTCATAGGTACTACTGTGTACTTAATTTATTTACCTGTCTGTAAAATGTCTATGCAAACACACAGTTTGAAATGTTGCTTGTTTTAAAACTTAAGAATAATGCACTTAGAGATGGAAGGTAGTTTTTGTGTAGTTACAAAGGTGTTGCATTTGGTTTGAATGTTGGTGCATTCACAGATCAAAAGTGAAGTGAACAAGCTCTACAAATTGTTGGAAATTGACATTGATGGAATTTTTAAGTCCTTGCTGTTGTTAAAGAAGAAGAAGTATGCTGCTCTGACTGTGGAACCAACAGGAGATGGGAAATATGTAACTAAACAAGAACTGAAAGGATTGGATATAGTCCGAAGAGACTGGTGTGATCTTGCAAAAGAGACTGGAAAGTGAGTTTTTTTGTGACATTGTCCTCTTTTAAACAGTATGTACTTTTTAAATGTTTGCTACCACGTGGCTGTTTCCTTCAGAGCACTGATTGGTAACTGATATGAGTGTTAGAACTTCTTAGCCAATTTTTGTAGGTGATGGTAAATGTTATGTTTTGATCCATAGCAGGTTATATTTGTGCAAGGCCAAATGTCTAATTTCACTATCTGCTTTTGCATCTTCTGTGGAAGCTGTGCTTTTGTCACAATTTTATATATACTGTTAATAAACCAGAGCTGAAATCTTGTGAAAATGGTTTGGAGTCAGAGGTTCTAGGTCAGGTTTTTTGCGTTTTGGGTTTTTTTGGTTTTATTTTGTTTTGTTTTGTTTGTTAATTCAAAGATGGATAAAGATCTAGTGATCACCTCTTTCAGCATCCTCTAATAAAGCTGGAAGTTCATTGGGTGCAGCCTGAGGAAGCAATCCATTTTCCCCAAGACTGCTTCACTTCCATTTTTAAAATGAGACACTTCTGCTACTTCGTTGTGATGGATACTTGGTTGATAGTTTGATAAGTGTCATTGCACAAGGCATTTTCATGCTTAAATTCAATAGAGGTAGTGCATTTAGCACTGTAGAAGGAAAATTGGAGTGAGTGGAGAGGTGGTCATCTGGGAGCTGACTCATATTGTATACTGCCTCTTGAAAACTTAACTTAAATAACTCATGGCCCAAATGGATCCAAAACTGAGTACTTTTTACATCTGTAAAAATACACCACACACTTGCTTACTGTTCTTAAGACTTGCATTTTCTAAGAAAAGATGCATCATAATAGAAGCAAATTTTTCCAAGTTAGGAATGTATTAGTAATTAAAGCTATACAAATGTTTGAGAGTGTTCTTTAGTGACTAACTCTTCTGCAGCTGGTAGATCTTCCAACCACATTTTGCAGAAATAGGCAAGACTTCGCTTACTTGATTTGATATGTTCTCTTCTCCCCCATCTGAAGATACCTGCTATGGAATAATAAATGACAAGATGATATGGGATCAGAAAATAGAAACCACTTGCACTCAATTCCAAATCACTATTTAGCATTAGAACTATTTGGAATAATTGGCTTTTAGTAAAATAAGTAAATAAATAAAATACAATGTGAAATATCCTGGCAAATTTCTATAAATTTTGCATCAGACTTCATCCTCAGCCTCTTTAGGGGTAACTCAGGGGAAGAGAGGATTGTGTCTATTTGTAGTGGTTTTGCTTTGCATGTCTTAAGAGTTTCTTAATTTCTGGATGTTTTTCAGCTATGTAATTGGTCAGATTCTGTCTGATCAGCCCAGAGATGCAATTGTGGAGAATATTCAAAGGCGACTTATAGAGATTGGAGAAAATGTGGTCAAGGGTCAGATCCCAGTAAATCAGTTTGAAATAAACAAGGTAAATGATCTCTCAGTTATTTTTCACCACTGAGGAACTTTACTGTTCCTGAATATATTGACTGCTGATAAAAATATTTTTAATCCTTATGATGCTGTGAAATAGCAGGAGTTTTATGAATTACTGCATAGCATGGGACATACTTCAAAGATTCTACAATATAAGAAAAAAAATACCTACTGGGGCTGGAGGCCCCAGAGTAACAACTTTGTGTCTTGTCCCATCCTGCATTCATTCTGCACTTTGAAAATTTTGAGATGAGGGCTTGTGTTATCAGGAGTTTTCTCTGCAATTCTTACTTTATATTTCAGGTTTAAAATGCATAAACTGAGGAATGTAATGGAAAAGATTCAAATGTTCTGTTTTCTAGAAAACCTTCATAAAAGCTTGCTATTATTAGTTTATTTCCCTAGTAAGCTCTGTATAAGAAAGCTAGTAGTCATTTTGAGATCAAATTCAAGACTTCCTTGTAACAAGAAGTAAAATACTCTCTTTTATCTACAGGGGTTTTAGCAACAGTATTGTGGTTTTGGTTTATTTCTGGAAATCCTTGATGATAAAACATGTATTTTTAACTTTGAAAGCCTCCCCTTCCCTGCTAGGAGGGTGTTTCACTAATGAATTGGATATTAAATGCCCTTCTTACGCTTCTAATAGAAGAGATTTCCCAAATGTGCTCCATCCCAAGTCTCTTTCTTTTCCCAGTCAGACATCTGTCTGCTCTGTGAGACTTTGGTTTCTATTAATCTGTTAAGAAATATGTTCAGTTTGTCCTATGAGTGCAGAGAAGTCACTGGGTTTTATAGTTGACTTAAAAATAAGAATGTTCTGATGCAAATACTCTCAGAGCACTTAATGTCCCAGTAAAAGACAGACATAGAAAAATTTTCACTTTAAATGCTTAAAGTTATTTTGATTTACTACTTTAGAAAAAATGTATTTAACTATTAAGTCAAATGTAGAAGTTGTTTCTAAGACTTGGGATGACAGTAATTATTTAAACATAGTATTTAATTTCATTTAAAGGAAAAACTTATTGTGGAATCTCAGTAGTATGAGATATATGGAAATTAAATTTAGTTGTATCCTCTTGCTACAGAGCTTGTTAAATACACTTAGCTACTTGATATTCAGATTAACTTTATGACCTTAACTGGTGCAGGATCAAGAGGGTAATCTCTGGCTCTATTTTTGTATTTTGCGTAATATTTTCACCTTCAATTTAGTTTAATGTTTAAAACAATTGCATTATGGTTATAACTGTTTTGAACTCTAATGCATTTTTCAGACAGTATTTGTAAAACTATCCTTTCATTAGTAGTTTGAAGGACTGGTACCTAGGGCTGAATGTATGGAAAATATGTTTATTACAGTTTTTCATCTTACTTTTTATTGTTGCAGATGTACTTGTAAATAATAGATGGAGGAAGGTAGCTGCTGTGTTAATCATGTCTTTTAAAGTTTTGAGATGTCCATCACCAAAGTAAAATACTTTTCTCTTAGTTATATTTGTTTTCTCCTTTGATATTTTAGGCATTGACAAAAGATCCACAGGATTATCCTGACAAGAAAAGCTTGCCACATGTGCATGTTGCCATGTGGATAAACTCTCAAGGAGGCCGAAAGGTGAAGGCAGGAGACACAGTGTCATACATCATTTGTCAGGTAAAAATGTTTTTCTTCATACCTAAATACTAGGTAATGTTTTGAGATACGACAAAGGAAACCAACCTAGCTCCTGGAAAAGTGTTTTGGCATTTCTTTGTGGTGAGGTTATGTTATACTTTGAAATAGTCAGTTTTCTATACTAATTTTAGTTTTACAGAGCCATTGTGATCAGCTCAGCTCATGCAACTATTTTTGTATAGTGGCTGATGAAATTTCCCTGAACTCCATGTCTGGAACTAGAACTTAGTTTAAGGAAAATATCCAGTCTTTGTTTTAAGTAGAAGAAAATAATGGAAATTCTTGGAAGGCTTGGAAAGGTAATTGGTGGTGGTGGTGGTTAAATAGTGTCATTGGTATTTCCAGTCTTAACCTGTGTCTTTTCAATTCATAGTCATTGGATCTGGCAGTAGCTCTGATACACAGACTGGGGAATTTGAGCAACTTTCTGGTTTCAGATGTTCGTCCTACAAATGCTTATAATTATCTCACAAATATATACTCCACTTTGGCTTTGCTAATTAAAAAGTGTAGGTTGAATTAGATGGACTGAGGGATCTCTTAGGCCAAGCTGATGACCTTGGCAATGTGACTTCTACACTGGACCACTCTTTCAGCTCCTTCATTATTTAAAAGATGAAAGATACTGTATTTGACTAAAATCAAGAGTTCCTGGCCTGGCATGGCGAGGCTGCCAAGACTTAGCAGAGTTGGGCTGTGGTACGGCTGAGCAGTGGCACAATACAAGAGAAGAATATACTTGTTGAAAGAAGGGAGCTGAAGGAATTGCATTGTAATTATTTTTGCAAAGCAGCTGGATGAGCTGAATAGTCCTAAATTAATTTTGTTCTGAATACTAAGTTGTCTGAAAGGAGTAGGAGGGACAAATGGCTTGCAGTCTGTCTTTGTTAGTGCTGGGGTTTCAGTCCATGGTTCCTGACCCTATTGAAACCAGTAGCTGGTGTTAAATGAAAAAATGAAGGTGGTGTATGTTAATGCATTAGTTTTATTTTGCTGAAAAAAGACAAAACTGAGACTGTACTTGGAAAAAAAAAAGAATTGTGGTACTTCCTCCTGCCCCACCCTATCTCCATAAAGAATTAATTCTGTTGCAGAATCCTTGTTAAATCAGTACTTTAGGTTCAGCTCTGATTTTTGTCACACGTTAAAAATGAAATTTCTTCGTGCAGTTGGGGACTGGGAATACAATGCTGCAGACTAAATGAGTTACATTTTCCAAAAAAGTGCTATCATCTTAAGAGTTGATACTTAATTCCTCCATGAATACTGTTTTCAATTTAATTATTGCCTTCCCAAATTGAATTATTTTCTTCTTATCTTCCTCTTTCATTCAAGTTGGAGAGAAATGTAATGTATACTTTAATCTCTAAATGGTATTTCTCTCTTGGCTTGAGATGGCACCATGCATTTCCTTCAGTATTTCTGAATATTTTAGAATTTCCCTTTCCAAATCAACACTACTGGCTCTGTTACTTATTCACGTGCCAATGAATGATGGTCCATTTTCTGACCATTCATTCTATTTGGTTTTTTAATAGGTTCAAAGAATATAAACTTCATAGCAAAACAGATACAGTTTTAATATCCACCACTTAGAATTTGCTTGTTGTGCAAAATGGTAATTCTAGTTTAGTGCAAAGTGAATCCAAAACGCTTGCCCTCTGTGTATTTTTAACTGAGCTGATGGTTACAATGTGTTTTCATTGTGCATTTCAGAATTGACAGATGGGACTGTTTACTCTGTCTACTCGTGCTGATTTGCACGTGTAGGCTGCAATAATACAAGCTGGTTTTGCATTCTTGAACTTGCGAGTTGATGCCAGCATCAGCAACGCAGCTTTTTTTACTACTGCTGGATTTGTGTTGGATGCATAATAAGTCAACCAAAAGAGAACGATTGTGTAACCCTTTTACATTAAAATTGTGCATAATATTTGAAGCATAATCCTTTGTATAGACTTTTTTTTTTTCACACTTTGTTTCTTATGTGTTTCCTGTCTTAGGATGGATCAGATCTCAGTGCCAGCCAACGAGCATATGCTCCAGAACAGTTACAAAAGCAAGACAATCTTACTGTTGATACTCAGTACTACCTCTCACAGCAAATACATCCAGTGGTTGCTAGAATATGTGAGCCCATTGAGGGAATTGATTCAGTTCTTATTGCAACGTGGTTAGGTAAGTATTCTAAATTCAGTTCCTTTAAAGAATTAAAACAGTCAAAGTGAGAGGTTTTAATATGTGTTTCTCAACAGAAATGCTTCCCCAGATCAGTCTTTTTACACTGAACAATAGCTAGTGTTACACACCCTGTCAAAAGCAGTGTGGACTGAAAGTGTTTTTCTATGGTGTCTGCAGAATAGTGGTTTTCAGAGGATGCTCATTAACATGAACTTAATCTTAAAATCCTTTTTGCAAAAATTTGCTGTTGATAAATGACAATACTATTGCATGTCTTTGAGATTTTCTTCAGTTACTGAAGGAGTCCTGGAGGGTGCATCCAGAGCTAGCATTTTGTCAAAGGGAAACTCCAGCATCTCTGGCATCTTCCCTGGGAAAAAGGAGTCATAATGAAAGAATATAAATTTTTAGTAGGGTGTAAGTGAAGACTTCTTTGCTAGAACTGACCCAGTGAATGAATAATGGAAACATGAAACCTTAGTAACAGTCTTAACTGCTCAATAGGAAGGAATTAAGTGGTCCCCAAAAAACAGAGGCACTTTTAAAAAAATGTGACTACTGTTAGTAACCCACAGAATTACCAGGTTTTATTCAAATGAGCAAAAGGGAATTGCTTTTGCTAGGGCTCTTTTACCTTTTAAAAGCATGTCTAATAATTGGAATTAGAGATTTTGCTGCCCAACTCTGATGGCCTTTTTCTTCTCTATTCCCTAGGCTTCTTACCTAGAAAGACTGAAAGGTTGAAAATTTGTTAACAGTTCTATTGAGTCTCTTTCCCTGAAAATACAATGCTGTGTGTGTAATCCTTTTAGTGTTGTTTCTTCCATAAAAGTGATTCACCAGCAGACATGATTGATCTCCTTGATAAACGGAAAAAAAACAGATTTGTATTCCACATCTAGTTCATTATTTTTAAAACTGCTACTCAAGGACATGGAAAAAGTTGTTAATTGTGCTGTCTGTTGAATTCTTTACAAGACTGTCTTCTCCATCTTCTCCTACAAGGAAACTTCTTAGAGAGTTGCACTGTGTCTATTTAATAAACTGTTCATGCTATGCCCATGTCTGCAGGAGGTTCAGGCCTACAGAAATTATTTTGTTTGGAATATTGGAATGCTCAAAGGAAGAGTTAGTCATCAGCATTTTGTGTTTAGGTAATGGCCAAGATCCAGGATTTGGTTGCTTTAAAACCAGTTGCCCTCAGGACTGTTCGCTTGGGTCACTGCATCTCTGTAGCTTGCTTACTAACAGTGGATTAGCTTGTAATCTGTACTTAAAATGTGTGCAAGTTCCTACCCTGTTGCTTCTCAGGAAGGGTCATGTACAGCCGTGAAAGACTCTTAATCTCCCAAGGCAGTCTGTGTAACATGCAGCTTTTCCATGTCCATTTCTGGGTTGTGTTGGGGGAGAGGAGAGGACACAAGTTTTGCTTTTCTTTTTTGAGTGTCAGCAAAGGTATTTCTTGGAGACACTTGACGTTGCACTGTGTCCTCAACAGCTCTCATGCCTTGAGGAGGTGTCAGCCCTGCTTCACACAGGCAGGCTGACCATACAAATCATTCTGTTTATTATGTGCCAAGGCCTTGGTATACAACTTTTCCCTTGATGTCAGGGTTGACTGTGTGGTATGCCTGCCTGAAAAGGTCACGCAGTCTTGGTTGGGTTGAAGCAGTTTAAAATAGACAGCAAACTTGTATTTTGGTAAGGTAAAAGACAGGAAAGATTTCTGAAGCTAGTTTATTTTATTTGGCAAAGACTGTTAGTCTTGTAGAGTTTAGCTCAAATTCAGAGTGGTTCCTCACAACAGGTTGGATTTTCAGAAAAGACTTGATCCCTTCAGACTCCTAAATTAACTACTCAGATGTTAAGAACTGTGTGCCACTTGATAGCACCTACTATTTGCAAATGCCTATGGTGCTTTTTGCACTATAACATGTTCCAGATGAAAATTTCTTTTATGGTCTGTAATAGCATCATGCAGCTGAGAGTTTATTAATAGTCCACAATTGGCCATCTGAAAACCTGTATGTGTCTATTATAATCTTATCTGAAGTGTGCTCAGTTTTACCTTGCTGTGCAGTAAAAATGTTGTCACCTTCTCTAGCTTTGTTTTCTTGGCAATGGTTAAATTGAGCTTGAGGGTGAAGTCAGGTCTTTTTCAAGACTTCTGCTTAGGTTTATATATACAGCACTTAATTGTACATAACTCGTTGCAAGCTGAAGTTATTGTACAGCTTTTTTTTAGCAGTAGTGGAGGTATAGCCAAGTGGTTTTGTATCAAAGAAATTGAAAATCGTTTGTAAGATACAAAAGGGTACAAAATATTTGCTAAAACAAGGAAATAGGAAAACGTTTACTGTTCTGTGGTGCTAAGTTGGGCTTTTTTACTTAGTATTTTCATTGTGTTGCAAATCCAAATTCCTGTTGTTTTTCCTATCTGGTTGCAAAAGGGCACATTTTTCTGTTCTGAAGGAGAAAGATGGTATTCTGGAGGATATCTGAGCATCGTATCTGTGGACCAAATCTTTGTTGAATTCTCATTGTCATGTCTTCCTTCGCCTGATCAGATTTATTGTGTTACGTAGAGCATGTGGCTGTATAGGGAGAATGGTTGTAGGAAAAAGGTCTTGGCTGTATGTTTCACCTCATAAACAATTTATGTTAATGTTTCATTGACATGTCACCGTGTTAGTCCCACTAGATAAAACTGGGCTCTGCTTGTGAAACTTGACTTCTATCAAAATGATGAAAAGGTCTTTGTTCTGCCTGTGCTCAAAGCAAGTTATTTTAAACTATTTTAGATTCTGAAGAACAGGAGCAAATAACGACACCTAAAAATTGCAGAGAACCCCTTAAATTATTTATTCACTATGGAATCCAGCTGAAAATTGCCTTTTGTTTTTGGACATCGTGGGAGGTCTGCGTGTTCCTAAAATTGAGAACCTCATGGGCATACTCCTGCATTCACTCTTTGTCTTGAAGTTCTGGAGGAAAAGCATGACAAGATGAGGATTGTCAGGGTTTCTGAAACTTAAAGTGTGCAATCTGATCAGTTACATCATTCAATAGACATGATCTTCTTAAATGCTTGGAGACCTTTCTTCAGCTTGAAGACACCTATAGCTTTTAAACTGTATTAGCAAACCAAGTATCTTAATATATATAAATAAGGGGAGTTTTGTTAATACATAAATACTGCTCCTTGTCTCAAAGAAAAGTCACATCTGATTTCTGTATTGTCACAAATACCTAAACGTTATGGAAGCAGAGTCATTTAACCCCACAGTGTTTTTGTAGCTGTTACTGCATGACATTGTTTACCCTAAATGATGGAAGCTGATGACTGCTGTCCTAGGCAGTGTCATGATGTTCTGGAAGAGGTGTGTGCTGCTGCCTTACAGGTGGTGGTGCTCTGCAGATTGGTTGGCATTTGGATGTTGCTTAGGAAGGCTGTTTGATTCTAGGGAGTCATTACTGGGTCATGATGAGGCTTGTCATTAGGAGTGCTTCCCAGTGTTGGTTCCTCCTTCCATGCAGTGTCTGTGTGTTAGCTGCTCCTTGTAAGGAAAGCCACCACTGTCTTAAAGATAAACTGTCTTTTTTTTCTTATTAGAGAGTGATTTAATAGGTGCCTTTAATATAGCGTTCAGCAGCCCCTCTGGCTCTCCTGACAGAAATCAGGATGGTCCTGCTTTCCTTGTGCCAGGAATTATATGATGTTCTGGCTTTCTTGATGTTTCTATGATGTTTCTATGTTTCTATGATGTTTTCTTCACATTAGAGAGTGACATGAAAAGACAGTGAAAGAAATTAAGGTTAAAGTCATAACACAGGCCAGTAAACCCCAAAGTGTGTGAACTTCTTGTTTGTGGTCAGACTGGGTGTTCTTGACATGCTCTAGACTGTTCAGAACCCAAAGCAAGGAGTGAATGACAGAAACATTGAAGCCGTCAATGAGTGAAGGGCAGGACCCTGCGGGGGCTGCAGTGCGCGGCTCCCGCCGCGGGGTGGCAGCACCGCCCGCCCTTTCCCGGCCTCCCGCGGGATGCCCAAAGGGAAAAGGTGCCGGCGGGAACTTCCCGCGCGTCCCGGCGCACCTGCGGGAATGCGGCATCCCGGGAAAAGTCCCGCGGTCGCTCCTGCGGGAATGCGGCATCCCGGGAAAAGCGCCGCGGCCGCGGCCGCTGCCACTCGCCTGCCCGGCGTGGGGCGCTCCTGCGGGAATGCGGCATCCCGGGAAAAGCGTCGCGGCCGCGCTCCTGCTCCCGGGGCAGCGCGGGGAAGGGCGCGCGAGACCCGCGGGAATGCTGCGGTTTAAAACAATCCTAAAACCTGTATGACCCGTTTTCAGGTTCTTGAGTGAACTGGTTTGCTTGCCCCAGTTAGTGAACGCTTTAATAATTCTGTTAAATAATTCCGGATCAAGTCCCGGGATTTAGGTTGGGGATTTACTTTGTGTCATTGCTTTCATCATCAGGTTTTAGTGTTGCGTTCCTTTGTCCCACATCAGCCTTGCAGTGTCGGTGGGGCTGGAAAGCTTACCTGCAGTGCAGGTAATTTAATGATAGCCCTGAAGATTTTTTCTTACCAAAATAAGTCAAAGTCCTTTGGAGTTTTATTTTTTTCTTGATGTCATTCGGGGGAAAAGAAAAAAAAAAAGAGGAATTCAAAGTTTACTGATGAGTCTCATCCTGTTAATTTAGAAATTACCAAACCCAGATACTACTTTTTTTTTCCTCAACCTAATCAGATAACCTGTTTTGTTTACCAAGTAAAATAATATGACTGCTGTGACCTGGTCCAAGCGGATACCAGCTTAGTGTGCTGAAATGGATTAATTGAACCAACTAACTATTCCTGAAAGGAGATAATAGATAGAATAGGTTCCAGTTCCACAAGATAATTAAGGTAGGCATGTTCTTTAAAAGCCTGATTTGTAGTCCCTTTTATTCCACTGTGGCTGTTTGCACACCAAAAGTTAGATGTATGCTTGATTCAGCACAATATTTTTCCTGTTGTTTTCTCCACCCAAAACAGCTCAGAAAGTTCAGAGATAGGTGTAATTTAAATTCTTGCAATGAATATTTTTTCCCCTGATAAATTATTACTAAATGACCAGATGTGTATTTACTGCCACTGTTTTTGGCTGAATATTGGAAAACTGCAGTTGTCTGAAGATCAGAATTTATCTTTTCAGTGAACCACTTTGCTCTGTATTCCCCTTTTGGGAACCAGCCAAGCATAGGTTTCTAGCTCAACTTTAATGATATCTGTGTCAGAAAGTTGCACTGATGTTTTTTCATTCCACTTCTGAACTCGGAATAAATCCAGAATTTTTGTCTTCACCATTGCTACTTTAAATCCAGCCTACTGCAGAGTTTGTTATTTTTGCAAAATCTGACTACTGAAATCAAGTTCCCTTTCTAAACTTTTTATCTACTACCTGTGTATTACAGAACATACTTCTTGTTTTTTTTTAAACCAGCAAATATGTTACCAACTCTTTTATTTAAAAAACAAACAAACAACAAAACCCAATAAAAACAACCAACAGATAAAAACCTCAGTGGTTTTTCTTGTTTGGTACTGTCTGTGTTGAAGTATAAAATATGCTGTTAACAGTGTTTTCTGCTTTGTTTGCTCATTCTTTTAAAGAATAGTAGAGAACTATAATAAAAGTTTAGGAACCTCTTGGAGGTGAATTGTTGCCCTTATGCATTGTTGTTATTCTCATGACAAAATTAAAATTCGGAAAATTGATGGAATTAGTGAAACCCGTATTTTATTAAGAACCAAATAAACTTATTTGGCAATGGAATTTTAACTTGTCCTTGAATTTCTTTTATGACTGCAAAACAGAAATTCAGAATAGTCATAGTAAAGTCAGACATATCAAATGTCATGCCATATCATTTATGTAAAGACAATCTATATCTGCCTGTAAAACACAGCTGTTTTACAAGTCCAGTAATATTTGTGTTGTTTAACTGAATATTGTTCCCAGCCTTGTTCCAAATTGTCAGTAAGTCTCAGGGTACAATAGAGTAAGTGTAAGCTTTACTTTCTGTTTGTGATATTTGTTGCACTTTCTGTAGGAATTACTGTATGTTTTACTGAACATTATAAGAGTTATGGATTAATACATGGAGATCTGTTACTTGGCTTAATTAATATCTGTTAAAAATATTTTTAGGAGTGCTTCTCTGATCTTTTCTTCTTAATAATAAAGTAAGCCATAGGTATCTGAATGTTTTCTCCTACATGCTCATTTGATTAATTTTTTTTTCCTTACATGTGCTATTTGCTAGAGTGAACAAAAAAACCCCTGTAAATGAGATGCATGGACTTTTAAAAGGTTACACATGACAAAGGATGACAAAAAAACCTGTAGATTTTTATTAAGTTTACCTTGGCAGTCTTATTGCTAGGGCAGCGAACTTCCTGCTTACTTGCTTATTTACTTATTTGTGGTTGAATCGGTATTTTTAGGATCTTTTTGTGTATTTATTTGTTTCAAATCTTGAGTTCTGGCAATCAAAAATAAAGCACTTTGTCTCCAGCGCTGCCGTTTTAAATGCTGCTACTGAATTTTAACCACTGCATTAGATTGAAACCTACATGCTGTTAACCACTGAGCCAAAATGAAATCGACCACTGCATTGAAATCAGAGTTGGCAGTTGCACACGGACTTGAAGGAGTTGGTAATAGCAGTGCACCCGCGTTTCTTTAATGGGGTTTTTATTCTCTGGTTTTGGTTTTAATGCTGCCATTTTGATTTAAAGACTGCTTCTTAATAACGATGCACATTTTTATTGAAATATTTTCAGTGTATCTTAAGAAGAAAATAAAGCTATCTGTTAGGAGTGTTTCCCTCAGAAAACAAAATGTTCTGTTGCATACTCCCGTGATAATGCAGTGTGCTTGTTTTATTTATAAAGCAATCTTGCGTAAGAAGATAAGTAAGAAGCTTTCTTCATGTTTTGTGAACCTTTATTCATGGTTAAAAATCATAGAATGTATTTATGTTCTGTGGAGGAAGTTTTGCTAAAGAGAGATTTTCAGCTTCTGAATTTACATTTTGTAACTTTCTTTTGAATCTGCTTCACCAAGCATATGAAAAATAAGCCTGCTTGCATGGTTGACCTCTTAGTCTTTTGAAATTTTTGTTTCTTATTAATAGGACTGGATCCCTCCCAATTCAAAGTCCATCACCATTACCATAAAGATGAGGAGAATGATGCCCTGGTTGGTGGCCCAGCTCAGCTCACTGATGAGGAGAAATATAAGGACTGTGAAAGATTCAAGTTTTGCTGCCTCAAATGCGGAACAGAAAATATTTATGACAATGTCTTTGATTGTTCGGTTAGTTTTTTGTAATTGTTTCCTTTCTGTTCATCAGGGAGGCAGAAAAAAATACGTGTAGAGAGAACAGCTTCTCAGATAGGAGGAGGTACCATATTTTTTCAGTCCTGCTATTATTAGCTCTGTAAGAGATATTTGCTGATAGAATAGTGCTGAAATATTTTTCCCATTTTTGCATTTCAGCTGTGTTGTATAGCAGAACATGAGAGATTATCTGCCTTCATTAATCTGTTTGTCCACAGTCACGAATGATTGTTGCTGTAACTTTTTTAAAGGAATCCTTATCTTAACACCTTAGTAACTTCCAGTTCTCTATATAATGTAACTTTCGTATAGCAATGGCAATGTCTTATCCTAAATCATATTAATTGGAACAAAGTGTTCTTTAAGCTTGTGTTTATCTTGCTACATCCCACCTCCCTTCTTGACAGTAAGGTTTATCTTGCCTTCTGTCTTTGTGATTTGAACATAAAAAGTCACAGGAGTACATTCTTGCTGAGAAGTTCTGCCTGAAAATGTATCTCTGACCTTGGATCACAACTTGAAATAGGGCCAAGTATTTAACTCTTCAGCGATGTTATGTATGTATTAGTCATCAGCAAATTAGTGAGCTTCAGAGTAGGGAAAACCTTGAAACTCAAAGCAAATAAATCTTTTATCTAAATTAAAAGTAATTATTTTAAGTTAATTTGGACAAACAACAGATGTTTTGCATTTTTTGAATCAAAATAAAGCAGTCTTTGGAAACAAGTAAGAGGAAAAGACAAATCTAGTGATACTTTGTGAATCCTTGACTTTTGTTCATTGCAGCTGTAAATAAGACAGTTAATTGCATGTAGGCTTGACAACTTGCAGATGGGCTAACTGGAGAGAAGTGTGTGTCAGGCTCCTTAAAAAAACTCCCAAAACATCCCCACCACCAAAGAACAAAAGAAATCCTGAAACCAAACTGAATCCCACCCGACCCCCCCCTCATTACACCTGGAATTATTTAGTGTTGAAAGTGGGGCCATTTAGCCAAGATGGCTCAAAGCACCACAGTGTTACCTTGAAAGAAAGTTTTCTTAAAGTTGTGTAACTGTCCAGCCTACTAGATTGCTTTTATATTTTGGAGAATTCTAGTAACTTAATTTCAGCTGTTCACACAACACTTTTAGGTTCTAAAATTTTAGTGTAAGGTGTTCAGAAGATTTTGAAAGTGGTGGAATGAGATGGTGCAAAACTGTAAGAGCTATTCTTTGAACTTGGAGAAAATAATAAATGATCATGGGATTCTCGATTAATGAGGTTTGTCTCTACAGCCCTGTTGGTAATTTCTTAATTCATATCTAATAGGGTTATTTCAATGGTCTGGGGTAGAACTTTGATGTCCCTGATAAAACAGCAAACCTGTATTGTTTGGGTGGAGATGGGGGGCCATGATTTGTCCACAGGTGAATTTTTTTTTTTTACTCAACATGTTTTTTTGAATTACTGACCCTGTGGCATGTTCTCCATAAGAGCTTTCATTAAGAAGAGAATGAAAAAACTGTAGGTCAGAGATACCTGCATAGGGGTACGGCCAACTGTGATGGAAAGAAAAGAGGCCCAAATATTACGGGCCCTTTAGGACTATTACTTCAAAAAAATAGGTATTATGTCTAAACTGTGGTAATTTCTGCTACCACCTGTAGTAATGATGCATGCTGGTGTTACACTTCTGTTTTCAGGGTCGATTTATTGAACCCAGCTTGCAAAGGTGCAGTAACACTGGATGTGAAGAGCCTCCTTTCAACTATGTGGTTCAGATGAACAACAAGTTGCTGTTGGATATTAGACGTTACCTCAGAAAATACTATAACGTAAGTATTTAGAAAATACTCTGCCATATGAAAGGAGTGTTTGAAGTAGTGCTGAACTTTTAGTGACTGTCATGTTACCTTTTTTTGGTATGGTGTAAGGTAGTAGCTTGCAACATCAAACCCCAACTTTATGAAAATAAAACAAAGAATTATTTCAAATACTAATTTAGAATGTTTGTTTTCTCAGTTCAGTCTCAAGTAAAGACAGTCAGATGTACTTAATTTTTTGTAACTATGTGTCAATATTATTACAGATGTAGTAGTTCTCTGTCTTCCAGATTTATAGCCAGAGTACAGAATGTTGATTATCTCAATGCTTTTAGGAAACTCTGTGAAGTCTATCAAGTAGGCAGTTTCTCATGTCATTGAAATATGAATCTCTTTCTCCAACCCAAATTGATGTATGTTGTGTTACGTTGTGAAAAGGAAAACCAAATGTGACTGTAAAAATTCTTTGAAGGACTGTAAGAAGGGAAATACTATGATTCTTTCTTCATAATGATTGGGAAGGGAAAAAAGAGGAGAAAGATGGATAGTTAATTAATTTGATATAATTCCCTTTTTTGGGGAGTGGTGCCAGAAATCCAAAGTGCCACCAGTAGTGGCTGTCTTTGTGTGGCATTGTGGGTAAAAAAAGTGTAATATTTAAAATTCCTATCTTTGCACTGTCCGAAGTGGTGACTGATTAGGACAAAACACACTGTGCTTTCTAAATTATTTCAGTATGTTTTTTTTCTCTAATATGCTAGAAACATTGGCAGCTAGCTACTTTAGTTAAATTTTCATAGATCTTCCCATCCCATTGCCTGCTGCTTATTTTGGTTGTCCCGTATGGTGTGTTTACACAGCTGCGGGGTAGACGTACATCTCGAAGGCATTCCTAACCTTTGAGTGCTCACAACTTTTGATATACTCAAAAAAGTAAATTGTTTTTGGAAATTTGGCCTGTATATAAATGGCATGTCTAATTTGTGATGTGTTGAGTATCACAGAATACTTTTGCAGACAGCAGCTACAATGCTAAGAATTATCATTGTGGTTCAACACTAAGTGTGTGTTTTGTATTAGTCTTTCTTTTGTATTAGATTTTATTGCAATTGTAGGTAAGTGTTTTCTAAGCTCTTTTCCCAAAGGATAATAATTTCGAAATGTTTAAATACTTCTTTTGAAGACCTTCTAAATGAGAACAAAACTTTCCTAGAGTATTTGAATTTTGGCATTATTTCACAAGGTAGGGATAGTTTGTTTCTTTCCATTGAAGTTAAAGGTAGATGGCTTGGACAGGTGAATTCACCAAAATGTGAGGTCTCTTTTTAGTGTGATGCAAAGGCCAACTGACTGCAAAATTATCATTCAGTTGATATTATATTTAATTATACCAAATGTTATTAAATAATATGTCCAAGAAATATGTTTATCCCCAGAGCTTTTGTATGAAAGTTGCTTTTTAGATTTAATGTACATACATCATGGTAATACACAATGCCACATGCTAAGTAATTTCAGGCATATAAAGTGCTAAAAATATGTACATAACATATGCAATAGTAAATTGGAATGAATAAAGATACATTTAGGGCAGGAAAAGTTCTTACTCCGGATAAGAACAAAAATTGGTGCAATATTTTACTCTGTTATTTTTCTTTTTTTTTTCCTTTTTTTTTTTTTGTTAGTTGTTTTGTTTTGCTTTTAAGACCAAGCTGTGATCCAAACTGAAGTAGTTGAATATTGAATATTGTGATTTGCTTACATTGTATTTAAATCTAGTAAGTATCTTACTACATGTTATATAGGAAAATGAAGATAATTAAAAAGAAAATTATTTGTTCATGTAAGTAAAAGCTTTTATAAAATGAGTTTATCTTTAGTACTGAGACTTTACTTTTAACCTACTTAGCTATAATATGTTTAAAAACTATTTTTGACTGTGGAATATGTTCAGACTCTAGAAATGTGAGCTTATTTGAGTGTAAAATGTAATTTCCAGATTGCACAATAATTTTCATTTTACAAAAGGGCTTTTCACAGAGTTGGGCAAGTAAACTTTTTGTCCTTTTAGTTCCCAGAAAATCAGATGCTGAGAGCTTTAGTTTATTCCTTTCATCCAGTACTTGTAGTGACTGTATAACAGCTGGAGTTGAAATTCATCAAATAGGTGTTTGTACTAATACATATAATCCTATAAACTATAAAGACACACCCAGAGGTAGTATGGCAAAGAACCATCTGAACAAAACATCTGATGAAACTTTCAAATGCTTATTTAACAGTCTCCTATTGTAGTGATTGCATCTGAAAGGCACAGAAATACCAGTTTATAATGGTCAAAGATGCTGTCACTGCTTATTTTTCTTTAGATATTTCTTTGTTTGTATGTTCATCAAGTGGCACATAATACATAAACATAAAATGAGAAAATGTATTTTTTAAGCTATGAAATAATGAGCTATCTTTTATGAAAGCAGCCCTATCAAGAGCCTCTGAGCCTGATCACTGAGATGAATAAGCTTACTTTTTTTCAGTGTAGCTTTGAATCAGATGTTTTTTTTCTTTAAGATCATTGCATGTTGTTTCCTTTAGTCTATTGAAATGCTTTTGTGTGTGGCAGTGTAAATTTAGGGGCGGGGGGAGTGCCACAAAATCTAAAAGTAGAAAATCTACATGCCCTTTTTGGCACATGAAACTGTGATAAATAAATAAATACAGTGATGATATACTACATTCCTTTAAAAAGAAGCAAACGTAAGAGCATAAACAGAATTTCACAAGCCTACTACAGCCCCACTGCTTTTGTAAATTACTTGTCTTTATATGAAAAATTTCTGCTTCCGCAGTCATTTTTTGCCATTAAACACTGAAATGTTTTATATCTGATTTCCAAAACATATCCACCATTGCTCCAGTATTTATGGTTTTCTTAATAGTATTAACTATATCAATTTTGATAATCTTACTCTTAAATGTAAATATATCTAAAAATGACATGCAAAGATTTTATTTCCTCTCAGTAATGCATTATTCTATGAGAGATTGATCCTGTTGTGTGCTGCTTTTTTTTTTTTTAATTCTGCTTCAGAAGAGCAAATAGATGAAAAGAGAGAGAAACGCTAGCTAATCTAAATTGGGAAATGAAGAGGGCTTTTTTAAGCATGAAAATTTCATCATCTTGTCAGCTGGCAGAATGCCTGCTGTGTGGATTCACAAAGGCTAAGAATTACACTTTCATGAAATTTTCCTCACTAACTGCCCTGGTTAATTTGAAAGATAACCCACTGTTCTAATTCATTCCTCAATTGGGCGGTGCAGGTTTTATCTTTGATCTGACAAAGCATTTGTGTTAATCGTTTTGGCCCTCTACTAGACACTCTTGGGATTGTGCTTTTACAATAAATGTGTCTGTGATAGCTCTTTAGTCTATTATACTTACAATAGATCCATAGAACTGGTAATTAATTCTGTACTGCTTTGGAAATGGGGAAGAATAGGTGTAGCTCTGTCAAGTGCTGCTGGGAAGTTTGTTTAGCTAGTTCATTTTTGAAGTGTTACCCTCACCCATCAATGAAACATCCATGCTGGGGAATGGGTGAAAGCTGAAATATGCAAGCGTAAATGGAAAAACTGACCAACTTTCCTGCTTAAGGAGGGTGTAATTTCATTTATACTGAGTCTAATCATTACACTGGAACTAGTTTTGTGTTTGCAACTGGAATGTTCAAATACTCATTTTTGAGCACTTGGTAAACAAAGGCCAATTCTTAAATCCCCTTTTAAAAAACTTTAGAAATCCCAATAAAAAATCCCAAATCTTACTCAGCTGTTGAGGTGTTAGTTTTGCCAGCTATAAAGAACTGAATAAACCCCCCCCAATATATTGTAATTGCCACTTAAGCAGTACCAAAATTCGTACAGAACTGATTGCATTGGGAAACTTGTCCCTGAAGCAGCAGTTCTTAAATTTTTTTTAAAACATCAATACACCTTTAGTATTGTTAGTGGTATATTTATAAATATAAAAATACTAAAACCTGCTTTTATATAGATGCTCTTTCTGTGTTGTCTGGTTAATAGTGTATGGCATCTGCAGATCTTTTTATGTTTTTCAAAACACATAAAATGATGTGAACTTTAAAAAGGGTTTTTAAAAATTGAAAAAAATCTTTGTCCAAATCTGTATTGCACTGGTTTTGTTTTATAGTCTTTTTCTACTAGACCACTATAACCCACAGGCAGAAGTGAGTTTGAAGGCTATTGAACGCTGCTAAATAACTTTATACTGTTCAGCTGTGAAAATTCAGTGTTCAATAGCCCTCAAAATTTCTCATTTCTTACCTGTGGTGGGGTGGTCTACTGCTTGCACATTAGGTCGCAGTATAAAAGCATGTTGGTATGCTCTTCAAAATCTTTAAATTATTTTATATATATATATATATATATATATATAGCTGTTCAGATTCTTGTGTATATGTTTGAGGGTTTTGCATTCGTATTTTGCACACTTAAAAAGGTGAAAGATTTCTAAACAAGGTAACATTATAGGAAGCAATAGTGTTCACACAGATTTGGGGATTGTGTGACACATTCACCTCAGAGAACAAAGATGACAGGGCTGGTTCTGAACCTGAAATCTCCTACACCTCTCAGTGGAGTGTAATGGCAGCAACCCACAGGTGTACACCACCTGAACAGGTGAAAATATGATTGTTGATAATGGCAATGACTTTTGTAATCATGTTCTCACAACAGGCATGCATTGAAAGTGGGTTTGTTTGGTCAGTAGGTAGGAGTAAGAAGTGTCTTGGGTGTGAGAAAAGGTATTCAGTAGTGGCAATAGTACAATATTTTATTTATTGCTGTGCCAATAGTACTAGAAGTATATGAGCATGTGATGAAGAGTACTGAGGGCCAAGAAGTTAGAAGGGTGTGGTAAGCAGAATCAGATAGCTAGACTGCCGTCAGATTAACTCCAGTGATTATTTTCAGTCCTTCCTGTATGTATGGAAATAGGTTTCTGAGTATTTTCCAAGTTTACACTTGTGTCACTGTCATTTTGGTTTATACATACAGAAACAGAGATACTTATTTTTAGTACTGAAAGTTTCCAAGTCAAGACAGAATCGAGAGAGATTGGAATGAAAATTATTAATGTGATTCCATTCATAGCTAACTGGGAACCCGACAGAAGGGAGGTTGCCACCAGACTATCAGGGGTTTCCTCCTCCCCTCCACAGTAGCATTTTCTGATTCTCTCCTTGATTGAGGTTGACAGATGAGTTGTGGTTGGAATCATGTTTTGGTTAAGCAGGAGGAAATTAGAAATATCTTATTGGACAGGGCAGTCAGTATTGTACAATATGAAAGCGTAATACATCTATCTTTTATAATTTCTATTTATTGAATAATAAAAGATAACCCTTTGGTCACCATGTGTAGTGCATTTTGGGGATGAGTAAGCAGTTATTTGTCACAGCACTCATAGAGTCTATTAACTAGAATCGATTCACTATTACTGCAACTTCTCCATGATCTGCCCTGTAAAGGAATTGTTTGGTTCAGACTTACAGCATCAATATGATTTTTAGTGAAGTGTTTCAAAGTAATGATCGATACGTCTTTACAAAGGCTTTAACTCTCTGCATTGGATTTTACTAGCCATGATGGACACGCATCCATCCCACCGATTCTTGAGTGAGGCTGAGTAGGACACTCTGCACTCCAAATTTTAGCTGCTGAGAATGAGTGAGCATAAGCAAAGAAGCAGAATCTGTACTTAGTCCGCAGTCTGCTACCTTGCCAGAGAAGATTTAATGACACTAGATATCTCTGACAGCTCTTTGTAGAAGAGGCTCCCCAGGCTGGACACGCCATGGAACAGGTTCTAAGAAATGGGGATTGCTTCAATAGAGTAAAACTAACTTTGTAATTTCCTCTGTAGGTAGAATACAGAGGAATATAAGGACTTACTACCACAACAATTTGTTTGCTTAGGCTTATAAATGGCAGTATTGTGAACATCATGTTACAGGAAGTGTGCCCAGAGATAAATATGGTCGTGGTTATGATTGCCACCAAGTGTGTAATGTTTACCTAGGTGATTGAATCACTCATCTAATAACAAGATGTTGCTGTCTTCAGAGGATTACAGAAAGCACAGTCTTTGAAGGTACTCTGTTGGAACTGATCTGTTGCCCTGGTCAAAGCAGTGATGAATTTCGGCAACACTTGGTGTGCGTGTTTGTGCTGCAGTAGAGAGAGGTGGTTGTAGCTCTGTGTATCTGATCTGGCTTTAAACTGACTACCAAATAGGAGCTTTGATGTTTCAGTAGCAGCATTTGTTATGAGATTCTGTAGCCAAGATTTTAAAATCCTGGGCAGATCTCTGCATCCTGTGGAGAGATCTGCTACAACTGCATTACTGCCAGTTCTCGAGCAAGGCACATGCCACTTTGAGAGAGAGTGAGCAAATGTGCCCTCCTTTGGACACCTTGGATTGACAGAAATGCTATGGATGCTGTATAACTTTTGAGATTTGCTGCTTCTGAATCTGTTTTAATAACAAATAGTGAATCGCAAGAGGGGATATAACAAATCAGTGGTCTTGAAGGGATCATTATTCATCTTTCTTTTCTTTTTTCTTTTTTTTTTTTCAGTACTTTTAGCGCTCTCTTTAAATCTTTTTAGGTATTTGTTATGTTAAGCTTAATTTTTTGATGGAAAATGATCCCACTGGTCACTAATTAGAGCCATTACATGAAGCAGAAGTCCAGGTACAATAATTAAGGTCTAAAGTAAGTCTTAAAAGCTACCAGTTGTCATGGAATTTTGATACAGTTAATGCCTTATACTGTAACTTAGAACAACCAATTGTTGAAATATCAAACCAAATTGAGTCTGTATTATTCTCCAGGATTTTTCATAGAGGACCAGCTTGCTGGGAGATTACACAAATCCAGAAGGTCTGTTGGCCTTGGATCCTGTTGGTGTGTGTATAACCAGCAATGCTGACATCACCCAAGCACCTTAGATCCACCAGGAGAACCAAAGTTCAAATCTGTAACTGAAGAGGCCATGTTTTCTCTGAACATAGTTCCTTTCATAAGGACAAATTTATTTGACATTCATGACCTAAAAATGATGTTGTTATCAGAAATATTTTCATGGAGTCACTAAAAATACAGAAATCCATGGTCCAACACTGATTTTAGGAAGTGAAAATTACTTGCTTTAAACCTTTTTTATTAAAAAACCAAAACTTGATGTGGCACCATCAAGTGCCACAGTAATTCAGTAGTAATTCAGAGTTGAATGGCCATATAAAAGAAAAGATACAGGATGTTTTAAAATAATTGTAAGATATCTATGTTACCCATCCTAAAGTTTCTTAGTCTGAATCTGTCTTCAGGTTCAAAAGAAAGCTTAAAACAAATTTTACAGTATTTGGGACACTAAGTTATTTTTGATGGAGTTACCTCCTCTGTAAACAATTTTGTTTGATGCTGTCTTTCATAGCCCACATTCCTAAAGATAATTGAATAAGAAAACTGGAGGCAAGAGGCAACAAAAGGTAGACAAGAAAAACTTGATATGTCTTTGCACCATCATGCTTTTCCTTTTGGCATTGTGGGAATGGGTTTTGCAGGTGTTCATTTTTACCTACTCTTACATGTTACAAGAAATTATTTTCATTTTTCTGGTTTAAAGCAGTTGCAATTGTCAGAAAATATTTCTAGCAATGTTTAGACACTGTTCTATTTCTCAATAAAATACTCTTAGAAAAATTAAATAAGATATTCCTCAACAGAAATTTTTTCAGTACTCAAAATCTCATCATAAGGAACCTTTGTAGTTCAAAGATTATTTCAAAAACTCATGTTCAACTTCATTTAGGCAGCATTAATTCTTGCTAATATTTAGTATTTGGTGCAGTGAGGGTAAATGGATGAGTGTGTAAGTGTTGGAGAATCGAACAGATCGGATGGGGAGCACTTCAGACTTTTCAGCTTGGTGGTTCCTGGAAGTAAGATACATTATGAAAAAACATCAAAGCAGTAATTTCTGAGCAGCACCATTTGGCTAAACTCCTCTGCCTTTGTGTCTTCATTCATGTGCTTAGGGATGGGGAAGGTAACCCTCTAGCTGGATGAGCCTTCTAGGGAATTATTAATTTTTTTTTACCATGGCCAAGAGAAGCTGCAGCAGAGATAATGCAATAAATGGTCTATAACATATCCTGTATCCTAGGAAACACTGTGGTCAATTTTAACAATCTGTGCTGTGTTAGAGTTGACATTTGTTGTTCCTCCTGACTCATGAAACCTGTACTTCTACAGGTTTGTTTAAGAAGAACAGTTATAAGAGCTAGTGAAGTTTTGGAGCATCTGAGATCAAAAAGAGATTTTAAGTGAGGATTTTCCCACTGCAGGAAAAAATAGCAAAATACCATTGCATTAGACATGACTTTATGCATTTGCTTCCATGTCTTGTTCAGAAGTCAAGTCAAGCTGCACAGGCTCTGTTTTCTAAAGTACCAGTTTTTCCTTCAGTGGATATATGCAAGTGGATTTATTGTTGGTTTTTTTCTTTTGATCCCCAGACATTAAGAAAATAACTGCTTTGTATGCTTGCTTGGGGAAGTAGTATGATTTGAGTGCAGAGCCTTAGTTCCAATATGTAGCCACATGTAAAGCTGTGGTTTGAAATAGTTGTTGGTCTGTGTGTGGCATCTGATGCGTAGGTGTTTGTGAAGAGTCCTGGAAGTTCATCAGCAGGTTGGTTGGGTTGGTCTTCAGGTTATGTTTCATTAGATAGCATCTACTGATGGACTTTGTTTTGGCTTTTTACCAAACATTATTTAATCTATTACTTTTATTCAATTGAACATGGCTTTTTTGTACTTTTTTTTTTTGCGAACTGAGCCTGGTGAAGTGACATCTCCTACTGCTGTGCATTCCATGATGATGGACTGTTCTCAAGGCTCTTCTACTGCTAAAGATGAGCCTCCCCTCCCTGTTCCCATGCCATGCTGAAGATTATTGTCTCTTCAGTCTGCCTACAGCTACACATCCTGTAACAGGAGGAGGAAAAAAAAAAGGCAGCTGTGTAGTCCTACTAAAACTTCCAGTGGCTTAATGACAGTCTTGTTCACTTTCTTCCATCTGAAGAGTTTCAGCTATCCAAATATCTTCAGCCAAGTAGATTGTGTTAGGCTTTGAATCCACAAATGTATGAGAAACATTTCTGAGGTTTTCTAAAGGTATAGCAGGTTTCCACATGAAAATGAAGGCTCTGCAGATTTTGACAAGTAGGTGTTTTCCTTTTTTCCTGAACACAATCGTTACCTTTGTAAGTGGCATCTGCAAGAGAGGCACCAAAAATCCATGACTATCAGTAAAGATCTCCAGATAGAAATGTTTATGCAGTGACTGAACTCATTCTATCTAAAAATGAAAATCTCAGTTTCAGAATGGTAGCAGATACTCTGAATGTACCTTAGACCCCCTATGTAACAGTATAAACAAAATGTTGATGTTTGAAAATTGCTTTGGTTTTTATACTGCACCAGAAAGCAACGCTTCTTTTTGTCTTGTCTTTTTCCTTTCTGTATTGATGTCTACAGTTCAAATGTGGAAAACAAGAAAGTAAGAACTCCCAAATGGATGTACTTAATTAATATAGCTGCTTCACAACTGTGTAATCCCAGAGATTTATTTAACTGGCATTTTTCTTGTATACTTTTTTCTTTTTAAAAATTATACATATGCACATGTTGGAGAGCATTTTTGTAATAATATCCTGTCCTTTTCCAATGAAAATTTGGTTAGCTTAGCAATACTGTTCTTTTATGCTAGTTTGGTGGAAGTCTCTGTATTAATAACTTCAGTTTGGATTATGTGTATTGGTAATGTCTTTTTTAAGATGTTTGCATTAGCAACACTTCAATTTCTGCACTCTGCCATGAATGTGAAATATTTAACATTGTGCATATTTTATAGTTGGTATGTCTTAATTATTGTTTGAATTTTTTAGAAGTTACTGGATTTGACAGAATTATCTGAAAGGACAAACTAGGAGATGGAGTCAAGTGAAGGTGTATCCTCATCAACTCTGCAGTCAGCCCCCATTCCTTAGAGTGCGAGGCAACCCAGCTGTGAGGATTGCTGGCCACACTCTCATCAGAGAGAGAAAGAGGTGGGGGGTGGGGGAGAGAGAGAGAGAGAGTGAGAAAAAATTAGCAAGAAAAAATTCCTTTCTATCAATCCTGTCTTTACACAAATTCAGACTTCTGAGTTCCCATACGTGAGAGTGTAACTTAATTTCCAAATTACATGATGAAAGCACATCTGTCCCAAAATTAATACCTCTTGAGAATATCATAATTGTATATACTGAAAATAATTAGTATCTGTAATTTGCAAGTCATAAATGTCTAATTTTTAGCGAAGTTGTTTGTTTCCATTTAAGATAAATTCTCAATTTAATATCCAAAGCAACATTCAACTCTACCACAAAGGGGCCAGAATTGTTTAAAAACAGAGAACCCCTTTGCCCCCCAAAATACAGAGGCACCCAGTGGCATCTGCTGAGTTCTGCTGCAGAATAAAACATTAGATTTCTGCAAGAAGTTTGTAATTACTGTAATAATATTTATTGCATAATGCATATTTTTTGTTCATACTGAGGTGTGTGCTTTATGCTGGGTGGCCTTCCAATAGAACTAGAGGATATCAGGCTATCCATTATTGACCTATCAGGCACAAACATTGCATGTACAATTAGAATTTGGTAGAAATTCTCTTTTTATGTTTATCTCCCTGTCTATCAATATATGTGTATATATGTGAGTATGAATAATGCTATTAAGATTAATGCAACTATTTAGAAATATTAGATTGTCTTCCAGTAGTTCATGCAGTGTTGGTGATGCTTTCTCACACTGTTCTGTAGTATTTTTATGTGGTTTTTATGCTTGTTTGAAGGAAGCAATTAATCAAATTCCCCCTCCCTCCTACTGCTTTCTACCTGTCTTTTTCTTTCTGTGATAAGGGATCAGCATCGTACTGACTTGTTCCTTTTATGGAACAAATTTTGGGGATCACCTTGTTAGGATTTTGTTATTTTTAACCCAATCAGTGGAGTAGCAATAATGGAGTAAACTGAATTGTGATATGGTCCTTGAGAGAGTTTCTGTAAGATTAATCGTAAGGTGGAACACCCCTGCTCCCTGCCCAACACCTTAAGTGAAAGATACTGAAATACCTCATGGAGAATTCATAATTTAGGCTCTGTATGTTCTGGTTTGTCTTTGTAGTTTCTGTGTAAATTAAACTGGTGCCTTTCCAGACACAAACCTGTGCCTGAAAAGCCCACTATAAGGTTTCCTGCTTCTCCATGTGGTGAGTCACTAAACTCTCTGAAAGGATTCAAATAGGATACAGCAGTTAGGAGGCTGTTAAAAACTGTTTCAATAGGAAGGACCTTCAGAGGCACCACAACATCCTTAAAATAAATAGGTTAGTGGAAAAAAATGCAGGCTCATGGAGTCATTGAAAGGCTTGGGTTGGAAGGGCCCTTAAAGACCATCTAGTTCCAGCCCCCCTGCCCTGGGCAGGGATCCCACCCATGAGATCAGGTTGCTCAGGGCTCCATCCAGCAGGGCCTTGAACACTGCCAAGGATGTGCTTTTTCCACAGTCTGTGATAGACTCTCCAGATTTATTCTAGCAGACTTTATTAGTTGTTTTTATGGCATTCTACCTATGTCTGTATAGTGATATTAACAAAGAAGTTTTGCTTTTTATGCCTCTTAAGTGTTCTGTATCACACTTAAACTTTGGGACTGTTGGAGCATTGTCCTGCTTGCAGAAGGTGATGGAGTAGGTGTTTGGAAAACGCCATTCCTAAAGGTTAGGAACATGTTAAATTTTCAAGTCTGCCCCCTGTTCTGCCCCTCTTTTGAGGGGCCAAAAACAGAGGAAGGAAAAATCTGTCAGTGTGCAAAGCACTGCATAAATCTAATGTTGATGCTGAAAGCATTAAGGCTAAATATTCATCCATCTTCATGCAGTTCCCATAACTTTATAAAATGCAGATGATGGCATATGAGAGAATTCCAATTGCTGGTATTACTTTTTAATGATTGCTACCAGTGATCTGAATGAAAGTAGACACCCCCTGGAATAACTCATATCTTCAAATAAATGGGTGTTTAATGTAATGTCCTTCATCCTACAAGAAAATAAAGTCCCTCACCATTTGCTTTCTCTGATTTCTGGAATGGAAGCAAAACTGGCTGTGCCCCTGTGTTCCCTTGTACCTGCAAAGTGATTGACATTTGGTCCTGATGGAGCAGAGAACTTTCTGGGCACTAAAATATTAAGACTGAAATCACAGTGCAGTAGGATTTTGGTTTTTTTCCTGGTATTAAGCCTTTTCAGTTTTGGTTAGGGTTGTCTTTGTGAAAAAACCACTGAGCACAAAATGTGATGGATGAAAGTCGAAAGAGGGATAGAATTGTTACAGCCAACAGTACATTTCTGGGGAAGAGACAACAGTGTTGTTGTGGGACTAATCTGTTCACCCTCAACAAAGAGGTGAGGATCAACAAGAAGTATCAGCTCTTTCACTCACTCAAAAATGAGCCTGGAAATTGGAAGGTGCCTTCTTGATCTCATCTTGTTGGTTTAGTTGAATACTTAGTACCTTAAGTTATGTCAGGTAAGCAGTTAAAACCTGAGTTAAAATTATTAAGATTCCAGTTAAGATTTCCTAGTTTAGGAAAGAGGGATGGGGTAGATATTCCTCTCCCTCAAGGCTTATGATGGACAAAAATTAAAATCCTTGAGTGAACCACTACATTGCAGTTTATTTGGTCACAGAAGACTGAGTCCACAGGTAAATCTAGCTGGTTGATTGGGAAGGGAAGAAAGAAGTGCCTGTTACCAGAGGAGAAGCTACTGGATTGTCTTTCTGTTGTGGTAAAATGTAGCTTTTGTGTTTGTTATTCTGCAGATACCTCAGATGCTTTTTGTTTGCGATTGACTTGGAAAGGGGTGCCAAAATTGTAACCTCACTTAGGGGGTTAAGTAGTATGGTTCTCCATTCTCTTGCCACTGCTTTATTATTTTAAAGATTTTACTTTTGGTACCACAAGAATAAAAATCTGTGGTGAGCTGTGGATTTATAGGACAAAATTAGTGGCATTTTTGACACATTGGGTGCATGGGTTAGGAGAGAAGCTGAACAGATGCTCCCTATGGATTATAGAAGTTGTTAAAAAAATGCAAGTGTAACACATTTAATGAGTACATCTAACTTAACTTCTTGGGCAAAAGTCAGTTTCTTCAGAAGAAACCTGTAAAAGGACTTATTGGATAAAAGTTGTCTTACCTTATGAGAAAGATAAATTCCTTTATCCCTATTCTGTTCTGTATTGTTGCTTTCCATACTGACTGCTTAGTAAAGATCTTCCAGACCTTTCTGTTTCCAGGGGTGTGTTATTGACAATAGCTGCCACCTCCACAAACCTTTATTTTCTGGGGCAAAATTATATATACTGAACTGCCTAATAATCAAACTTATTCTCAAATGTTTAGGCATATCTAATAACAATATTTAATGATTGTGGCTAATAATTCTTCCAACTGCTTAGAAAGTTACTGAAAAGTAGTTAAATGGGAGAAAAAGCTTCCTCTTTTTCCAGAATACAAGATGTGTATTTCAGTGAAGTTGTGCTGGATACTAAGAAGTTAGCTTTTATAAGAGATGTTTATACTGAAGATTTCTTTATTGTATTGCCTAAAGGAAAATGTAGAGATAGTGTTATGTCTTCTGTATTTTTTTAACCCAGTGTTCATTTTTGTAGAACAAACCTGTATTAGAGCTATCAGTTTATGAAAGCTCTGCTACATCAGAGAGCCTTGGGGGGCCATCCTTGGATATTTTTCTTGCTTTTACCTCTTCCACGAAAGACCAGAATATGCTTTCTTTGAACTTCACATGTTCTTTGGCCAATTTTCTATAATCCAGTAAATACAAATTGTACCCTGATGTTCCATGTGTGTCTGTCAAACAAATTTGAATGGATGAGTGAATGAGTCAAATTCTATGCATGGAAATATACAAATATGCAAAATATGGGTCTAATTATAAGGCTGTGAAATTTACACAAGGTCAGGTAAACAAGGCACCGTGTAATGATTATTAATTGTTAATAATGCCTTTGGCAAAACACATTTCTGCCTTGAACACCTAACAGTTCTGCATTTTTAGTTATATGAAACAGCCAAATTGATCAGCTGTTAGAAAAAAATAAAAAAAATATTTTCTCTCATCTTTCTTCTACCTCACCTCTGTAATTGCTTACTAATTATATCTGAGTAGTGGAAGGATATTGTTCTGAAAAAGAAAAGTACATTCAACAGTTAAGTGTGAAAGTTCCACAGTAAAAATCAAATAAATGCATTATCATTCATTCATTAAATAAATTAATAATGTCATTTACAGATAACTTGTTTCCACATAAGGTAGTCCTAGGAGTGCAGAGGCTCCTTCTGTCTTGTTGTGTGTGATGAAGAAGAGCCATTTTTTCTGATTCATAGTTACCTTCTGAAACAGGTGGGGTTTGGTTTTTTTGAAGATGCTCAGTCTGTCCTTTTCTTCACCCTCATCCACATACCTTTTAAACTTCCCTATGTCTTTTGGTCCCTTGTAAATGTTCGTCATGTGGAGGTGTAAGACAGAGGAATTTGCAGGAAAGGAGCAAAAAAAGGCTGAAATGGGGAACATGAGGTTCCATTTTAAATGAAATTAAAACATGCAAATAAAAATTTGTGTTCTTTGCTAGATATATATTATTATATTGGGTTGTAAGGTTGTATGAGCAGTTAATTTGGACAGGAATTGTGAGAGTGGTTGCACCTGCCTTTAGCACATGTAGCTTTGCCTGACATTTTTCCCTAGTTTTGCAAGGACAGTCCTCTCCTGGTACAAACTGTGCAGCAGCCCTGGCTTTCCCTTAGCACTGCCACTTGCTTTCTGTAGCACTGCCACAATCATAAACTAATGTATTCTGCATATGAACCAAGTTTAAATGTCATGAGGAATAAAATACTCAAATTCAGTTTAAATACTGGGAAAATGGTTCATTTTTTAGTGTTTGCTAAGTCATTGCAGCCCAATAACATAGACTGATGGAGTAGTAAACTATGAAGAAAGGAGTTCAGTTTAATGAAGGGGTTTGCCCAGTGTTGTATTGGTCTCTGACATTAGCTGGGTGCTTAATGATTGAAGGAGCTCCCTCAAAGGCAAGTTTTTCAACAAAACTTTTGGTAAGAGATGAAACCAGATGACTTTTCTGATAAAATGGGAAGTATTTCCTTCTATATGACTGTGCAAGCCTGTTGCAGGTACTGCTTCTTTCTGGCATTTTGTGTCAAGATGCTCCAAAGGGGATTTGAGAGGGTTTACAATATTTCTGTTTTTCACTGTAGTGGCTCTATCATCTTTTCAGCTTCACTGAAATTCAGTTTTGATTGCAAAGAAAGGTAAACAAAACAAGTTTATCATCTGTATACTGCATTGCCCATATTTCTAGGCTTTCTTTTGTCAACTTCTGTTTTCATGGATTGTCTTTTGCACTCCTTTTATTCCTCTTTTGCCATGATTGTTAGTGGTGGGTAAATACCAGCAGCCACTGGTGTTGGCTTATGTGAGCTGTGGCTTTCATGGCTACACAAAGGCCATACCTATTTATCAAAGTCCTTTTCATCTTCTATTTTCTCAGTTTGCAAGTATAGAGTTGTTTAGTGTATATTGTTTCTAGCACTGCACATGATCAGATATATGGCAGCTACTATATTAAACACATACCAGTTACTGGTATTAATCTTCTATTATTCCATTAATGCTGAGAAATAGTTATAAAATTCTTTCTTTTGATTAGTCAAAATTTACCTTATTTGTGATAGTATATTTTTGTGACATGCTTGTAATTTCTCTCAAGCTGCTGTTCTTTATTTTCAAACATTTGTAGGAAGTGATGTTATTTCACTGTATCTGGTATATTTATAACCACAACAAAAATTTACTGTATTATACTTTTTTATTATTTATTGAGCTGGTTTTGTTGCTGTTCTTTACACTGGTTTCTTCTGTCTGGTTTTTATAATGTGCCCAGAATTGTAGACATCATTCCAAGCAAGGCCTCTCTGCTGCCTTTATACAGATAAATGATTACTTTTAGTCCTTTGTTCAGTTTGTTCTCTGCTTCTTTCTTTTCATTCACTTTTCCTTTTGATTAGTGTATTATTTTAGCATAATTTTTGCCTTTCAGCGTCAGGCTCTCACTGTGAGCTAACATTTATCATTTTCACATCTCTTCTCCCTCCTCCCCTCCCCAATGTGGCCAGTATTATCCGTGCTGTTTTTTATATTTATGGTCTTTTATAACTTTCTATTTGTCTGTTGCATTTCTGAGTCTTTCCTATTTTCTACTCCTGCAAGAAGTTTTTCCAATTTGTATGTAACTGTCACCTAAACAGTTTCTACTGCTGATTGTTTTGGCTCTGAATAGAAAGCCTGGGTGGTAAACAGCCTTAAAGCTTAGCACAGGCTAAACTTTTCCATCTTCCAACACAAGGAACTCTCAATTCTGATATGAATTATTTGTCTTTTCTCCTACTTCAGTGTTAGGGTTAGTCTGGATTCTTGCTAGCAAGTCGAGTTTGTTTGGGTCAAGCTGACCTCCATCTGAGATCGCAGATGTTTTCTCATTTTGTGTTTCTGCAGGCATCTAATTCTTACTTTTTTAGTGTTTCTCTTTTATACCATGCAACTAATACCAGCAGGTAGACTCAATTTAGCTTATTTTTTTTAACTTTGTGTCAGTGATTTAAATGATCACCCTTTTTCACTGTTTAAAAAGTATGAATATCCTGAAGACCATTTGATAATTGAGAACTATTAGTTATTTTACACCTCTGGTACTGCAAGCAAAACAAAGTATAACTACAGAATTTGATCACTTGGAGCAGGCATGGGGCAGTTTCTGCTACTGATTGAATTTTGGATTTTAGTGGAAAATTTGTTTTTCTAATTTCAATAAATAAAAGTATAGGATACATTGTTACTGATTTTATTTTATTTTTTCCTCTTCAACTTTTATGCATATTGGTAAGTTCAGTCTGTTTTGCAAACACTAATGCTATAATATGTTTTTCTGTATCTCCCTTCTCAAAATTTTACCGTTATTGATTGAAGATTCAATTGAGAAATGTGTTTAGAACCCTGCTTTCTGTGGTAATCATAGAAGTCAGTGGGAAGACAAGAAAATTGTATTGAAAGAAATTGTGTGCGTGTGTGTTTTGTGTTTCAGCATAGATTATCTCTGCCAAAATAATAGCTGTCATTTTGTTCTTGTTATATTAGTGGCCTGTAGCTTCCTACTACCCCTTTTGCCTTCCTTTTGTCCATTCGCCTGTTTGTGAGTAGAAAAAGAATTTTGTGAAGGGCCATAATTTGGGGGCTTTATTATGCTAATAAAATCAATATTTTGTTATCTATTTAAATTAAATATTCCAAGATGGTGACCCCACTCCACCCTAGTATGAAAGCTGCAGACCTTAACATTCAGTGACTTTGAAACTTGAGTTCTGTTTAGAATTTCACGTCATGCCTGTCGCAGGGGAAGAAGATGGAAAATGTATACGCTGAGCCTATAGGACTTCCTGCAGTGCTTATTAATCCTTTATGGATCATTTGAAATGTTTCTAGTTTATTTAAGCTTTGCTGCTTGTATCAGATTGTTCCTGCAAAAAAAAAGGGGGAAAGTGATCATGCTTTGAATTTTTAAAAATGATCTCACTTTCAAGCAAAAGCACTTTTATGCTCCATTAGAGTTGAATTTGCCAAACTCTTACATCGCATTAACACAAGCTTTACTGGATAGAAAAACGTGTTGTTCAAAGACTGACTAGAACTTTACCAAACTGCATATTAAGATTTTGTTGTCTTGCAGTTTTTATCTTGACTATTTGCTTCATGCAAATAGAGGGAACAGACGAAATTATTTCATTAAGAAAATGTGCAGAACAGTTTTTATGTATTAACGAAGATAGAAAACGGGCAAAGACTGACTAGAACTTTACCAAACTGCATATTAAGATTTTGTTGTCTTGCAGTTTTTATCTTGACTATTTGCTTCATGCAAATAGAGGGAACAGACGAAATTATTTCATTAAGAAACTGTGCAGAACAGTTTTTATGTATTAACAAGGATAGAAAACAGGAAATCAAAATTGATAGTTTGGGATAAGACTGGAGAGTTTTGTAAATCTCCTAAGTGTGCCATCTTTCTTTTGTGAAGAACTATTTGAAGTTTATATACGTAATTGAGGCTCTGCTTTTTGTGTTTTGCTGCTGTGATAGTGTTGTGGAATAAATGCATTATAGGTTTATAGGTTGTGGAAAAAAAATTTCTGGATCCACAGGCAGGAGATGAAAACTCTGTGTTAAATTATCTTGGTGGCAAAATAAGGACTAGACTCCACATGAAGTCCTCTAGCAAATGGGTGAGCTTGGCATTGAATTCACTGCACTAAGCAGGACTAGGAAGGCCAGGATATCCATTCATAGGAGTGCTCTGAAGTTTGAAACATTCACGTCTATTTTCTGTGATCCTTCCTTCTCAAGATATATTTTCTTTGTTAATTAGTAATTATATTTATGAATGGTTGTGATCCCATTGTAAGTTCTACCTTCAGTACTACTTTTTATTGTTGTGGTTGCCAGTTAGACAAAGATCTTTATGATAACATATATATTATATCTTCTAGCTTTACTCTTTCCTTAATAGTTTAATATGGTGTTTGCCCAGAATGATGTTTTTCAGGCACAGGTTCTGTGAAATTTGTGCCTTAAAGTCAGTAACTTCACAGCAATAGGAAGATTTTTTGGTTTTAATCTCCAAAAAGTTTTTTTGTAAGAGATCAGTTTCAATATTAGAATCTTAGCTTATTTTTTCAGTTTCTGTTGCTTCATGTCTTTTATAATATCAGAGAGTGGATTAATATCAATATGAAGCAAAAAATGTCAATATGAAGTAAAAACAGCTTTAATATGTTTATGTGATCTTATAAATGCATATTACCATAGTAACTGAGGGAGCCTATTAGCTTAGTGTATCTCTTTAAATGTTTCTAAAACATACGTAAAGTATTCTCCACATATTACACAAAAGCATTTAATTCTCTGATTTTTTTTTGAGGAGCCACAGACTTTTTGAGTGCCCACACCTGTACCTTGTATGTAATAATTTTTTCCATAAAAAAAATCAACAACCCAAAACTTAAAAAAAAATAAGGGAAACAAAATATTTGAAGTATCAGCTTAAACACAAGGATGTGTGATCTGACTTGAATTTCCATCAGAGGAAATTTTTAAAAAAGAAAAATTTATTATATGTGTTTGTGGGTATGTGTCCTGTATGTATATATTATATATATACACATACTGCTTATGTATATGATAGAATTTGGGAAACAACTGGATTTTTTCCCCTGAAAATGTAGACTAAATGGTTGAATTGTTGCTAGTGTTTGCTTTTAATTTTCTCACCCACCTTTCCCATCCTGTGACCTCTCTCATTTGTCTCTCTTGCTGTGTCTTCTTGAGTTTTGATAAGTTGATAATGCCTGAGTTGTGCTAAAGCTAATTTAAAAGAAAAAAGCCCTTCAAAACACTGTACTGTGAGTGAAAGTATTGTCACATGTTATAGAAGTTCCTGGCTTAGAGCAGACATGTCTAGTTTAAGATAGGTTTTGGAGGAGAGAAAGATTTAATTAATAAAGGTCAGAGGTAACATCAGAGAAGCCAAGGTAAATTATTCTGGCTAATAAATATCTGGATGATAAAGGATTGTAGGTGTCTTCATTCTGCTGCAGATTGCTCTTTCTAAAGATAATGGCCTTAGCTGAGCCATGCACCACCATCTATGAATGCTACAGCAGTCTTTCCCTGCAGTACTTAAGCATCTGTATTGGCCTAAGGTGGACTTGGCTCTTACATACTTCCTGTGCAGGATAAGAGAGGTTCTACCAAAACCTCCTCCATGTTCCCCTGCTTGACATCTGTAGACAGAATCATGGAACTAGACCAAAGGGCTTTCTGCTGATAATGCAGGATGGCACAGGAGAGGCAAAAGCATTTTGCTGGCTTATGTTCAATTTGGTGTCCACCAGTTGTGTGGCATCAGCAAACTCACCAAGAGTACACGGTGCCCCATCACACAGATCATCAGTGAAGGTCTTGAATGGGACGGGATCCCTGGGCCACACTGCTGCTTATTGGCCTCCAGCTGGATTCTGTTCCACTGGTCACCACCTCTGGGACCAGACATTGAGCCAGTTTTCAGTCCACCAAGATTTTCCAAGCACTGGCTCAGATCGCTCCCTTCTTCTGAAGATTTAAGTACCCTGTGTTACATGCAATTTTTCTCCAGTCACCTCTCAGTCTCCTGCTGTGATGGTAAGAGACTGCTCTTCAAGATCTGTTGCTATTCTATTTTTAAGACCTTCAAAATAGTTTGTGGCTCTTCAGCATACCAGTTCTTTTTTTCCTTTCTAAGTCTTGCCACCAGGGCTGTGTGTGTTCGGTATCATTGTTACCAATGTGGTTGAAGAAATTCACCTCAATGCTCATACACAGTTCTTCAGTATTCACCCTCCACATCTTGTTAGGTCTGCCTTTCAAGCTGATGTCGAGTAATTTGTCTGCTATGACTCCTTTTCAGCTGATAATTTCTGGCATACACTGTTCCCACTCTGTAGATATGAACTGTGGTCTTTGTTCCCAGTGTGCCGCCGTTGCTTTGCTGCATAACAAGTATTTTTTTTCAAATGAACACAGTTTACCAAACCAGTTTCCTCATGCTTATTGTTATTTGCTGTTCTGCTTTTGTCATCTGTAAATTTATCTGAATTGATTTGTCTTCTCCTAATTACTGATGTAAATGTTGAAAGAGTGTAAGTGTAACCTTTTCATTGTGATACACCACCAGAAACCCTCTGCCTTCCATAGTGACAAATGCTTCCTTGGCTGTCATCACTTTGTGTCTCATGGACAATTGATTTTTTTTTAGTTGCTTCAACTATGCACCTCTTAATCCATTTCACATGTACTTCAATAGTGCTATGCTATGCTAATTCTATTGCAGTGTCCTTTGAAAGTAAATCAAATACCATTGAATAGATTATTTATAGTACATCTGCCTTTCTCAACCAAACCTGTAATCAGAATGAATGAACTGTTGTGATTGGTTGAGGCTGTTTTGTATAAAAATGTATTGACTGATAATAATTCCATTCCTGTTCTTAAATTCTTGATCACTTAAAGTCTCTATCAGTATTTCTACTGTTTTCCCTCAGGTTGATGTTAGACTGATACATACAAATAGTCACATGGTTCTGATTTGCTTGTATAACTTTTTCAAAGAAAATTAGTGTATTGGTAGGTACGTGAGTCTCGGTCTTTGAGGCAGCTTCAAGGGTTGGGAAATCCAGGAGGCAACAGATCTTCTTTGCTCTAATAGGACTGTTAAGTTCAAGCATTTCTTATATGGATGCGCTGCATTTTGAAAGCCTACTAAGTATTTTCTTGCTAGCAAACTAAAACATAGTTCTTCATCTCTATTTGCTACTAGACTGTTCCTGTGCTTTTCCAAAATACAGTGAAAACACACACTTCTGAGGATTTTTGTACTGCCAATTATGTTGGTTTTATCACATTATCAGTTTGTTTCTCTATTCTTAATATCTGTCTTAATTTTTCTTATTAATCTTATGCTTGGGAAAACTTTAGGTTTGTGTCAGCAGCTGTCTACTTCCAGTCTCCCCTTTCCATACTTATATTTTAGGCATTTTCCCAAGTTAAAACTTGCTTGTAATTTTCCTTACCTTAAGTGAGAAAACTTTTCAAGTTGTTTGGAACTGGTTTTTTACCCATATGAAATATAACAAGGCCATAATACTGGTTGCTAAGTAGACACAGTCTTCTACTCCAGTAATTTAATTTTTCTTTACCTACCATAATGAAATTTTTCAAATTAAGTATTCTCTCTAGATTATAGAAAATACTAGTTCTAGAGACTTGGGACAATATGTGTGTCTACCACAAACTCTAAGATGCAACACCATAGCAGCAAATTTTTTTCTTGAAGACAGGATGTATGGAGTATCTTGTTGGGTGTGCTCTCAAGAGGCTGCAGTTGGAAAGTTCTCTTGGGCCACACTAATTTCAATATTGAGTTGTTGGCTTTAAAGGCATTGCAGGTCTCTGTAGCAGCCAACCTTCTGAAAAACAGAATCATAGTGTATTTGAAGGTTCATAATTTACCTGCTGTTTTTCTGCAGTTTGTTCTTCCTGAATGCAATTTACTAAATAAAAATTTGGAGTGTTATGTTAAAATAAATCTCTGCAACAAAAATGTCCTGCTTATTTTGCTTGCTGTGTCTGTCACCAGTGTAGAAGCAACAGAAAACACTCTCTTGCCCATTCTCATATTTTTTAGTTCAATGAATTTATGACAGGCCTTTATTTCTATTGAGTTGGCTTTTTTTTTTCTTTTAGTGCTTACACAGGAGCATCAATTTCTTAAGGTCCATCTGGTTACTTTAGTTGGTGTCCAGAATAGTTTAGTTTGAAGAGAATTTCAAAAAAGAACACATGCAAACTTCTCACTTGTTATTTTTCTCTTTGAACCTTTAGCCTAATTTTTTTCTTACTAGCCTCAAAGCAGTTTTTATTAAATTTATTGTATGTTACACTGGTGTAAGTTTTGAAAACTTAGGTTCTAAGGTTTCAAAGCATTACCACAGTTTAGGTGTCTGCCTTGCCATTTTGTATACCAAATCTGTTTAATGTCGAGTTTTGGCTGAAATTTCAACCCAAAATGGATTAACATTTTTTCAAGATTAAATAAAACATTTCTATCTTAAACTGATCCACATCATCCCTTCTGAGATGCTGTTTTTCCTTTCTGGCTTTACTTGGGTTCTTGAGATCTAGCAGATTGGCCTAGATTTTTGACTTCTTCATGGTAGGTATCAATTTATAAGTCTTTGAAATTCTTAATTGAAAAGACTGTAAACTCTCTCAGGACTCCATCTCCCTCTGACCTTTGTTTTCATGGTCTCTGGTCTGCATTTGGACCAGATGGTGTGCCATGTATGGAGATTTTTCCTCAAAAGATGTTCATTATTTACATGGAGATTGATATGACAGTCAGTCTCTCCTGCAGAAGTGAAGAACTGTGCAGTCTTGACAGGAGTGGGAAAGGCAAATTAAGTCAAAGCCAGCAGGAGGGCAGAACAAGAACTCTCATTTCAGAAAAGCATAGGCAGGTCTAAGAGAAGTTTGAGGGCAACCTCAGGAGAGTGTAGGAAAGAGTTGTGTTGGTGAGTGTTGAAAATAGTTACAGAAGTGGAGGGGAAGCTAAGGAGGAAGCTTGACCACCTCATAACACTTAGCAAAAGGTTTTTGGAGATTTTCAAGTGTCTTGCTTGATGCTTATTTTAATTAACAGTAGCAGGGAGAAAATGGTGTCATTCAAGGTGAAGTCAAGAAGTGCAGTATGTGGTTATTAACTCAGAATAAAGTGTGCTACAGATTTGTTTAATTATTCCAAATGAAAATTCTAAAAAACTGTAAGTTGCAGTTGAAATGTAGGCATCTTGTTATATGAACCTGCCTAGTGAGCTCCACCAGGCAACTAGATATATTCACAGTTCTGGCCATATGAGGAGGAAGAAATGGGAAAGGGAAAAATAAAATGTAATGGAAATTAGTTTAATTGAAGCCCAGATGTGTGAAAGTGAATTATAATCACTTTCTTATTGTATGATATTGCAGTAAAAGCAGTGTTAGAGTTGTTCAGGTCACCTTGCCATAGCTGAAATGTACGTGCTATGCTTTGGGCTATGAGGAAGAGTATGTAGTTCATCCTTCCTTCCTCATTTCTGTTGGTTGTCTTTTGTCAGCCTAAGAAAATCCATCTAGATTTGATAATTTAACAAACACTAAAGAAAAATTTGTAGTGTGGAGAAGGAGCTAGGTATGATTAATAACTAAAAGGTTAAAACCAACACAAAACGAAAAAAACAACCCAAAAATAATGACAAGAGTTGAATATAGATGAGTAAAAGAGACTAGAGGATGGCCCATGAGACTGGAGCTGGATCTGGGTGGATATAGTTGAAACTAAAAGCAAAGAAGCTGGATTGAGTGGAATTGATTGAATTATTCAAATATGGTATCTGCTGGATAAGCACCTGGCTGTGCAGGTAGGCTTGAAATGGCATGAGGAGGCAGGCATGGGTGAAGATTGCCTGTGAAAATTTGGACATGAAAACCAAACAATTATATCTAAGTGTGATTGATTAAAGAAAAAAAAAAGTATGAGAAAGTTCCTAGGTATTTGCCTGCC